>NC_136434.1:71647961-72285461 GCF_052849685.1 Lactuca virosa | reverse complement strand
GCCACTTTGATACTCTTGGGCTTTACAGTCAATAGTTTTACATTTCGACATAAAAAACACAAACAAAAACATCCCGGGGCGAAGCCCGGGCTTTCTTCCTAGTTTACATTTATGTATTGATATTAAACCAAATTACAAATTAACTTCATCTGAAAAAAACATTAAACCCAAAAAATCTAGTCATTATCTTCTTCCTCTTCTTCTTCTTCATTGCTGGATGTACTATACTCATAACTACCCTTGCTGTCAGGAATACCATCATCGTCGTCCTCATGAATTTCACCTTCTTCATCAATATTATTTTCATTATCTGAACCGTTGCTTGACATTTAGTGATCATCAGAATTGTCTGTATCGACTGCACTTGGTATAATGATTTCATTTGATTCAACTTCATCTTCTTGGAAAGCAACGTCTTTTTGAGGATGATTTTCATCGGTCCAACCACGAGGTTTAACTTTAAATACAGCCCACCAGTCTGAGTGTATATTTTTGAACTTGGGTAAGGAATGTAACACACTTGACTGGCTTGCATGGCTAAAACAAATGGCTCGAAATTGTTGTATTTTATTTTGATGTTTATCTCGACCAAGTTATATTATTTGTGAACCTTAACTCCTATGTTAGGTGTTGGATCGTACCAATGACATTTATACAAAATCGTGGTTTTAATTGGGTAACCAGGGTACTCGACTTCTAAAATTTCCTCTGTCTTACCATAATAATCACCTCCTTGGCTACTAACACACAATCCGCTATTGGTTGTTGATTTGTTCAGACTATGAGCTTCTGTGTGAAACTTGTAACCATTGACAAAGTATACACTATATAATTTCACCTTTTTGAATGACATTTTGGAATGGTCAGATATATACTTGTTGTTTATCGGGATCTTACGTGCCTATATGAAAAATGGTAAAACACTTAATTAGAGTTAATTATAACAATAACAAAAAATAATAAATTTTAAAAAATACAAAAATAACACCCACATAGTTTTGAAACCATACTGCAAAGTTCTTCTCAACTTCAGCTGCAAGGACCTGTTCATCCATATCCCCCATAAGTTCATTCAAATTTTCTTCAAATATTTTGTATCACCAGTTGAATAACATTTTGAAGTTACTATGAATGTAATAATTAAAATCATGCATGTTAATGTTATTAATTCATAGCAATTACATAACAAGTGATTATTATAATTAAAAGGGATGCATATGTTACGTACCTGATGTAATGCTTGATCTTATATTCGTTAAGGAGTGTAACGTCCCAAAAATACCAGCTAAAAATTTCATTTTTAAATTAGGTTAATTCATAAAAACATCGTTACAAAACATTCATAATATTAATTTATGTCTGAGAACCGGTAACATCATAGTAAAATATTCAGAGTACATCCCAGAAAATCCATAGTGCAGAAAACATGAGAGTGTGTGATATGCCGCTACCGCGCCGGCTCCTGTCCCCTAGCTGAAGAGGTATCTGAAAACAAAACTATAAAACGTAAGCACGAAGCTTAGCGAGTTCCCCCATAGTGCCACATACCATGCAATCATATAATGAGTAACTGAGGGATACGGGCCTCGCCCACACCCATAAAGATACGGGCCTCGCCCACACTCTGCTATCCATAGAGATACGGGCCTCGCCCACACTCCGCTTCTAAACCATAACATACAAGTATCACACAGACAACAAGTATAAGCAATTCTATCATACTGGCATATAACACAATCAAACTCAGCTATGAGATACGGGCTCCGCCCACACTCTGATACTAACATACCGTCTATACGGGCCGGCCTTGGTGCCTTAGACCCGTCCCTGCTGGAAGGAAACTCACCTCGAGGGTAGCTGCCGAAAACCTGCTCAGACTACGCCTGGCTGCCGCACCGGTAATCCCTCCGGCTATAAATCCGTAAACATGGATTAGGCACTCATAAATACCCCTAAGGTCAAATGACTGGTCAAAGTCAACTCCTTGGTCAAAGTCAACCTTCTGATTGACTGGACTCGCCGAGTCCATATGGCGACTCGCCGAGTCCTTCTATGTCTAGCCCGACTCTGACTCATCGGGTCCCTGTTCCCACTCACCGAGTCAGCCTGACTCGCTAGACGGGGACAACTAACAAACCCGCGACTGGACTCGCCGAGTCCAAGGGGGTGACTCGCCGAGTCCGACGAACAGATCTCACAAATCGCTCCAATCTTCCATCAGAACATCAACCTTGGAGATTTGGAGATTCTGGGACTATAGCTACACGTTAAATTGCTAATTCCACGTGCGACTACGGAGGGTTGGACTTCCTACACTTAAACCCTTCTTATCCTAGTGACTGATCATATGACTCGCCGAGTTGGAAGAACAACTCGTCGAGTTCAAGGCTATATTCAAGGGACTCGCTGAGTTTGAAGAACGACTCGCCGAGTACCAGGCAATCTTCATAGGACTCGCCGAGTTGTTTATCCAACTCGCCGAGTCTAAGGCCATCTTCATGGAACTCGTCGAGTGCACTTTGGCACTCGCCGAGTACCCTTCAACTCTTCACCCATTCTGGCCAATTCTGAGACATGCAATGGTTCCAAACCATAAATCTAAGCTCCTAGGGCATAAACACACGGAGTTTGGGAGGTTTAAGGTCTTGCAATCCACATATAAGGGACAAAAAGGGAATCTATTATACTAAAGATCAAGAAGGAGCTTTCTTACCTGGTTAGGAGCTTCTCCCAGGGTAGATTTCGGATCTACTACACTTCCTTGCACCCTCTAACTTCCTCCTTCTTCTCTTAAGCTTCAAACTTCCTTCACCAAGCCAAAATCACTCACAAGGATCAAAATGGGCTAGGGTTTCGCTCTACAGTTCTTCTGGGAGAGAATGGGACGAAATGGGTGTTTTAGAATGGGTAAAATAGGGTGAAATGTCTGAAAATAGAGTTTCATCCAGATAGGTGGACTCGCCGAGTCCATGCATCGACTCGCCGAGTTCACCGCTCAAATCCCGTGTCCACCCTGCTGCTACTCGGCGAGTCGGGACGCAGACTCGCCGAGTTCGTGGCAAAAATAAGATAAAAACTTAAATAAAATCATACCATGAACCCGGTGTTACAAATCTCCCCCACTTATTTTAGACTTCGTCCTCGAAGTCTGCCGCTCCCTTTCAGAACAGCTCCGGATAATGCTCCATCATCTCATCCGCGGGCTCCCAAGTCCATTCCGAGCCCTTCCGATGCTGCCATTGCACCTTCACCAGCTCCACCCTTTTGTTCCTCAGTTCCTTCGACTTCCGGTCTAGGATAGCCACAGGCCGCTCGATATAATTCAGACTGTCATCGATCTGGATGTCCTCCAAAGGTACCACTGCTGAATCGTCCACCAGGCACCTCCGCAGCTGGGAGACGTCGAAAGTGCTGTGGATCCGACTGAGTTCGGCTGGCAGGTCCAGCCGATATGCCACCTTGCCCACTCGGGCTGCAACCCTAAACGGTCCAATATACCTGGGACCCAACTTGCCCCGTTTCCTGAATCGGATGACGCCCTTCCACGGCGACACTTTCAGGAGAACCATATCCCCGACCTGGAACTCCAGGTCTGATCGGCGCTTATCGGCATAACTCTTCTGCCGACTCTGAGCAGTTTGAAGCCTGCTCCGGACCTGCTGAATCTTCTCTGTCGTCTTGAGCACTACTTCGGTGCTCCCCATGACTCTCTGTCCAACCTCGCCCCAACATATCGGGGTCCTGCACTTCCTCCCGTACAACATCTCGAAGGGAGGACAGTCAATACTCGCGTGATAGCTGTTATTGTATGAAAACTCGGCTAAAGGAAGATAGGTATCCCAGCTACCACCGAAGTCTAAAACACATGCCCGCAGCATGTCCTCCAGAGTCTGGATGGTCCGCTCGCTCTGGCCGTCCGTCTGCAGGTGAAAGGCTGTACTAAAATGCAGACGAGTACCCAGCTCGTCATGAAACTTATTCCAGACCTGGAAGTGAACCGCACATCCCTATCCGAAATCACTGAAACTGGCACCCCGTGCCGTGCCACCACCTCTCTGATGTAGATATCGGCCAATTTCTCGGCCGAGATGCTCTCCTGAATCGGGATAAAGTGGGCGCTCTTGGTCAATCAATCGACGATGACCCATATCGAATCCACTCCCCGCGCGGTCCTGGGAAGCTTGGTGATGAAATCCATCGTGATGTCTTCCCATTTCCACAGCGGAATATCCAACGGCTGCATCTTGCCGTGTGGTCTCTGGTGTTTGGCCTTGACCTTCCTGCAGGTCAGGCACCGCTCAACGTACCATGCTACATCCTGCTTCATGCAGGGCCACCAATAGTCCGGACGAAGATCCCTATACATCTTCGTTGCCCCTGGATGAATGGAGAATCGGGATTTGTGCGCCTCCCCCATCAGAACCTGGCGCACGCCTCCGAGATATGGAACCCACACCCTGCGGTGTAATGTCAATAATCCTCTGCTGTCGTAGTCGAAGGAGGAAACCTGTCCCACAATCCGCTCACTCTTCCGATGTTCCTCCTTCATAGCCTCCTGCTGAGCCTCCCGGATCCGCTCCAAAAGCGGAGTCACCACTGTCATCCTCATGCAAATATCCCTGATCGGCGCCGCCTTGCAGCTAAGCGCATCGGCCACCACGTTGGCCTTCCCCGGGTGATAAAGGATTTCACAATCATAATCCTTTACCACATCAAGCCACCGACGCTGCCTCATATTCAGATTTGGCTGGTCCATGAGGTACCTCAAACTCTTGTGGTCCGTGTAAATCGTACAGCGAACCCCATAGAGGTAATGACGCCAAAATTTGAGGGCGAACACAACAGCCCCCAACTCCAAATCATGCGTCGGGTAGTTCGCCTCGTGAGGCTTCAGCTGCCTCGACGCGTAGGCGATGACATGCCCTCTCTGCATCAATACCGCGCCCAAACCTGATATGGACGCGTCGCAGTATACAACAAAATCCTCCATGCCCTCTGGCAAGGCTAAGATTGGCGCCTCGCACAATCTCTGTCTCAGTGTCTCGAATGCTGCCTGCTGCTCAGGCCCCCAACGAAAGACCACAGCCTTCCTCGTTAACCTGGTCAGGGGTAATGCTATCTTGGAGAAATCCTGGATGAATCTCCGATAGTAGCCAGCTAATCCTAGGAAACTCCGAATCTCAGATGGAGACTTCGGAACCTCCCATCTCATCACGGCCTCCACCTTGGCCGGATCCACCGAAATCCCGTTCTGGTTGACAAGGTGCCCAAGAAACTGCACCTCGCGCAACCAGAACTCACACTTGGAGAACTTAGCATACAAGTTCTCCCTTCTCAAGGTCTCCAAAACCTCCCGCAAATGCTCCTCATGCTGCTCTCGCGTCTTGGAGTAAACCAAGATATCATCAATAAATACTATCACCGACCGGTCTAACATCGGTCTACACACGCGGTTCATGAGGTCCATGAACGCGGCAGGAGCATTGGTGAGCCCGAAAGGCATCACCACGAACTCATAGTGGCCATAACGTGTCTGAAATGCCGTCTTCTGCACATCCTCCTCTCTGACCCTCACCTGGTGATACCCTGAACGCAAGTCTATCTTGGAGAACCAAGATGCTCCCTGAAGCTGGTCAAAGAGGTCGTCAATCCTCGGGAGTGGGTAGCGATTCTTCACCGTTACCTTATTCAGCTCCCTATAATCGATACACATCCGATGCGACCCGTCCTTCTTCTTCACAAACAGAATCGGGGCTCCCCAGGGTGAACTGCTCGGTCTAATGAAACCCTTGTCTAACAGCTCCTGAAGCTGTGTAGACAACTCCTGCATCTCAGGAGGAGCCAACCGATACGGTGCCTTGGCTATCGGAGCCGCACCAGGGACTAGGTCGATCCTGAACTCCACCTGTCGCTCTGGAGGTATCCCAGGTAGCTCCTCGGGGAATACATCCGCGAACTCTCATACTACGGGCACAACGCCCACCGTCGCCTTACCCGCCTCCCGGGTGTCCATGACATATGCGACATATCCTGCGCAACCCTGCTGAAGGTAACGCCTTGCCCTCGCTGCCGAACAGAAAGCTGGCCCTCGCTGTGATCTCTCACCCTGAATTACTAACTCTCCCCCACTTGTGGCTTTGACTCGTACTGCGCAATCTATCACTGCCCCATTGGGACTCAGCCAATCCATACCAATAATGACCTTGTTTCCCCGCAATGGAATGGGAACTAGGTCAACCAAATACCGCTCTTCGAACAACCTTAACACACAGTCTCGGAAGACCTCTGATGCTCGCACCGACCGGTCGTCCGCAATCTCGACCTCTAAAGGGAAATCCAACATGCCCGAGGACTCAGGAAACTTCTTGCTAAGTGCAAGAGAAACAAATGATCGGGTAGCCCCCGAATCAAACAACACCTGGACTGGAATACCGTTCACATGGAACGATCCTAAACGTATATACACAGAGCACATATCAATATCATAAATCTCATATAAATAGGTCAGAGGGAAAGAATCTTACCCGTCACCACATCGGGTGCAGCGCGTGCCTCCTTGGCTGTCAGCTGAAATGCCCGGCTCCTCACCACCGGAGCCTCTGCCTTGCCCTGCCGGCCATCTGTAATCCGCAGGGTCGCTGGAGCTGGCGCCTGTACTGGCGCTGCTGCTGTCAACTGGGGGCAGTTGGCCCTCTTGTGGCCCCTCTGGTTGCAGTGGAAACACAGCAACTCAGATGTCTGAATAACCGGAGCAGGGGCAGTACAATCCCTGCTGAAGTGTCCCGTCTTGCCGCACCTGTAGCAGCCTGTCGATCCTAATCTACACGCTCCCTCGTGCGACCTGCCGCACTTCCTACAGCGGCCCGGTCCTGAATGGCCTTTCGGCCTACCATCTGATCCCTTGGGCTTCTTTCCCGAAGCCCCTATCGTCTGTCCCTCCTCTGCCTTCCTCTTCCGGATGTGCTCCAGATCTATCTCCCTCTCCCTCGCCCTAGCAATCATAGAATCCAGGGTAGGGCAAGCTGAAAAACTGACATGCTCCCGAATGTCGGCTCGCAGCATGTCATGGTAGTGGGTCCTCCTCATATCCTCATCACCTGCATACTGGGGCACCAGTAATGCCCTCTCCCGGAACTTGGCAGTGATCTCCGCCACTGTCTCTGTCGTCTGCCTCATATCCAAGAACTCCCGTGCCAACTGCTGGAGCTCCACCGCAGGCACGAACTCCGCCCTAAATCGTGTCACAAAGTCCGGCCATGTCATAGCCTCAATGGTCGCGGCTCCCAAAGAGTCACAAACCGACTCCCACCAATCTCTAGCTCTGTCACGTAGGCACCCTGTTGCAAATCGTACCTTCGACCCCTCGGGGCAGAAGCTGATCAGCTGTGCAGACTCAAGGTCTGCAATCCATCGTCTGGCAGCAATGGGGTCCTTAGCCCCATGGAAATCTGATGCACCACTGCCCCTGAAGTCCTTAAAGGACAGTGTGCGTGGTCCTGACTGGCTAGCCGCCATATCACTCCTGAACGCCCTGAGACGATCCTCCATCAACTCTACAATACCCTCCTTGATCGACCCGAAGATGATGGGAGTCGACTCAAGGATGCCCCTGGTAATCTCTTACGCAATGAACTAGCGTAGACCCTCATCAACTGGTTCGGACCCTGAACCCGAACCCGATCCTAATCCTGAGCCTCCCGCTCCCTGTCGTGTGGTCACCATACTGCAAAACATAGCATAACCACCATCATACTATATTCCACTAACGAGGCTCACATTCATATCACAAGTCCCCGGTCTCGTCTCGGCCCTTTTGAATCGAGTACGGATCCTCCGCTTCCAGTAGTACGGGCCTATACTACCTTCCACGTCTCTCCGTACTTTCCTCAAGAATTGCCTCAACTCAACCAAGTCCTTTCTACTAATACTGCGGTTCCCGTGCTACTCTCGCCCTAGGCTTGCCCTAAGTAATCACCATCCCACTCTCTGCCATCAGCTGCACAAGAAGTCCCTGCTTTCTTTCCCTAACTAGCTCGCGAATACTATTACATATTACTCAGACTAGATAATTCTTCGAATGAGAGGTCCTGCCCTACAACGGTTGGACTCAAACGAGAGCTGCGAAATAGGGCTAGACCCAACCTTCTGAAATTATTTAATCCTTGCAATATGTAACTTAGCATATTCGTTCACTAGTTAGTGAAAGACGACTAGAACTCCTAATAGCACAAAGCAAGCAGCATTCGGGCATTGAGTACACATAATCAAGTATATACTACTCTGGCTATCATACTGACTGATCTGTACTAGCATGCAATTCTCAAAAAGCCGAAACACATAAAGCAGGCACATAAGGCATCATTCCTAGATCCTTAGTCCTATTCTAGCATGTTGTTCTACTGAAACTGAAATTGATAATCATAACGTAAACTTGTATGGGTACTTTGGGGAAAACTTACTTGAGCTCGGCCGGACACGCACATCACACACCTTTTTCTTTTTAGAAACCCCCTTTTACTTAGTCTTTAGAAAATCATTTCTTATAAAAATTCTTTTAATCCCTCGATTTGAGTCCAGACACCCCCGAAGGTGTGTCCGAATCCCTCAAACCAGGGCTCTGATACCAACTTGTAACGTCCCAAAAATACCAGCTAAAAATTTCATTTTTAAATTAGGTTAATTCATAAAAACATCGTTACAAAACATTCATAATATTAATTTATGTCTGAGAACTGGTAACATCATAGTAAAATATTCAGAGTACATCCCAGAAAATCCATAGTGCAGAAAACATGAGAGTGTGTGATATGCCGCTACCGCGTCGGCTCCTGTCCCCTAGCTGAAGAGGTACCTGAAAACAAAACTATAAAACGTAAGCACGAAGCTTAGCGAGTTCCCCCATAGTGCCACATACCATGCAATCATATAATGAGTAACTGAGGGATACGGGCCTCGCCCACACTCTGCTATCCATAGAGATACGGGCCTCGCCCACACTCCGCTTCTAAACCATAACATACAAGTATCACACAGACAACAAGTATAAGCAATTCTATCATACTGGCATATAACACAATCAAACTCAGCTATGAGATACGGGCTCCGCCCACACTCTGATACTAACATATCGTCTATACGGGCCGGCCTTGGTGCCTTAGACCCGTCCCTGCTGGAAGGAAACTCACCTCGAGAGTAGCTGCCGAAAACCTGCTCAGACTACGCCTAGCTGCCGCACCGGTAATCCCTCCGGCTATAAATCCGTAAACATGGATTAGGCACTCATAAATACCCCTAAGGTCAAATGACTGGTCAAAGTCAACTCCTTGGTCAAAGTCAACCTTCTGATTGACTGGACTCGCCGAGTCCATATGGCGACTCGCCGAGTCCTTCTATGTCTAGCCCGACTCTGACTCATCGGGTCCCTGTTCCCACTCACTGAGTCAGCCTGACTCGCTAGACGGGGACAACTAACAAACCCGCGACTGGACTCGCCGAGTCCAAGGGGGTGACTCGCCGAGTCCGACGAACAGATCTCACAAATCGCTCCAATCTTCCATCAGAACATCAACCTTGGAGATTTGGAGATTCTGGGACTATAGCTACACGTTAAATTGCTAATTCCACGTGCGACTACGGAGGGTTGGACCTCCTACACTTAAACCCTTCTTATCCTAGTGACTGATCATATGACTCGCCGAGTTGGAAGAACAACTCGTCGAGTTCAAGGCTATATTCAAGGGACTCACTGAGTTTGAAGAACGACTCGCCGAGTACCAGGCAATCTTCATAGGACTCGCTGAGTTGTTTATCCAACTCGCCGAGTCTAAGGCCATCTTCATGGAACTCGTCGAGTGCACTTTGGCACTCGCCGAGTTCCCTTCAACTCTTCACCCATTCTGGCCAATTCTGAGACATGCAATGGTTCCAAACCATAAATCTAAGCTCCTAGGGCATAAACACACGGAGTTTGGGAGGTTTAAGGTCTTGCAATCCACATATAAGGGACAAAAAGGGAATCTATTATACTAAAGATCAAGAAGGAGCTTTCTTACCTGGTTAGGAGCTTCTCCCAGGGTAGATTTCGGATCTACTACACTTCCTTGCACCCTCCAACTTCCTCCTTCTTCTCTTAAGCTTCAAACTTCCTTCACCAAGCCAAAATCACTCACAAGGATCAAAATGGGCTAGGGTTTCGCTCTACAGTTCTTCTGGGAGAGAATGGGACGAAATGGGTGTTTTAGAATGGGTAAAATAGGGTGAAATGTCTGAAAATAGAGTTTCATCCAGATAGGTGGACTCGCCGAGTCCATGCATCGACTCGCCGAGTTCACCGCTCAAATCCCGTGTCCACCCTGCTGCTACTCGGCGAGTCGGGACGCAGACTCGCCGAGTTCGTGGCAAAAATAAGATAAAAACTTAAATAAAATCATACCATGAACCCGGTGTTACAAATCTCCCCCACTTATTTTAGACTTCGTCCTCGAAGTCTGCCGCTCCCTTTCAGAACAGCTCCGGATAATGCTCCATCATCTCATCCGCGGGCTCCCAAGTCCATTCCGAGCCCTTCCGATGCTGCCATTGCACCTTCACCAGCTCCACCCTTTTGTTCCTCAGTTCCTTCGACTTCCGGTCTAGGATAGCCACAGGCCGCTCGATATAATTCAGACTGTCATCGATCTGGATGTCCTCCAAAGGTACCACTGCTGAATCGTCCACCAGGCACCTCCGCAGCTGGGAGACGTCGAAAGTGCTGTGGATCTGACTGAGTTCGGCTGGCAGGTCCAGCCGATATGCCACCTTGCCCACTCGGGCTGCAACCCTAAACGGTCCAATATACCTGGGACCCAACTTGCCCCGTTTCCTGAATCGGATGACGCCCTTCCACGGCGACACTTTCAGGAGAACCATATCCCCGACCTGGAACTCCAGGTCTGATCGGCGCTTATCGGCATAACTCTTCTGCCGACTCTGAGCAGTTTGAAGCCTGCTCCGGACCTGCTGAATCTTCTCTGTCGTCTTGAGCACTACTTCGGTGCTCCCCATGACTCTCTGTCCAACCTCGCCCCAACATATCGGGGTCCTGCACTTCCTCCCGTACAACATCTCGAAGGGAGGACAGTCAATACTCGCGTGATAGCTGTTATTGTATGAAAACTCGGCTAAAGGAAGATAGGTATCCCAGCTACCACCGAAGTCTAAAACACATGCCCGCAGCATGTCCTCCAGAGTCTGGATGGTCCGCTCGCTCTGGCCGTCCGTCTGCAGGTGAAAGGCTGTACTAAAATGCAGACGAGTACCCAGCTCGTCATGAAACTTATTCCAGACCTGGAAGTGAACCGCACATCCCTATCCGAAATCACTGAAACTGGCACCCCGTGCCGTGCCACCACCTCTCTGATGTAGATATCGGCCAATTTCTCGGCCGAGATGCTCTCCTGAATCGGGATAAAGTGGGCGCTCTTGGTCAATCAATCGACGATGACCCATATCGAATCCACTCCCCGCGCGGTCCTGGGAAGCTTGGTGATGAAATCCATCGTGATGTCTTCCCATTTCCACAGCGGAATATCCAACGGCTGCATCTTGCCGTGTGGTCTCTGGAGTTCGGCCTTGACCTTCCTGCAGGTCAGGCACCGCTCAACGTACCATGCTACATCCTGCTTCATGCAGGGCCACCAATAGTCCGGACGAAGATCCCTATACATCTTCGTTGCCCCTGGATGAATGGAGAATCGGGATTTGTGCGCCTCCCCCATCAGAACCTGGCGCACGCCTCCGAGATATGGAACCCACACCCTGCGGTGTAATGTCAATAATCCTCTGCTGTCGTAGTCGAAGGAGGAAACCTGTCCCACAATCCGCTCACTCTTCCGATGTTCCTCCTTCATAGCCTCCTGCTGAGCCTCCCGGATCCGCTCCAAAAGCGGAGTCACCACTGTCATCCTCATGCAAATATCCCTGATCGGCGCCGCCTTGCGGCTAAGCGCATCGGCCACCACGTTGGCCTTCCCCGGGTGATAAAGGATTTCACAATCATAATCCTTTACCACATCAAGCCACCGACGCTGCCTCATATTCAGATTTGGCTGGTCCATGAGGTACCTCAAACTCTTGTGGTCCGTGTAAATCGTACAGCGAACCCCATAGAGGTAATGACGCCAAATTTTGAGGGCGAACACAACAGCCCCCAACTCCAAATCATGCGTCGGGTAGTTCGCCTCGTGAGGCTTCAGCTGCCTCGACGTGTAGGCGATGACATGCCCTCTCTGCATCAATACCGCGCCCAAACCTGAGATGGACGCGTCGCAGTATACAACAAAATCCTCCATGCCCTCTGGCAAGGCTAAGATTGGCGCCTCGCACAATCTCTGTCTCAGTGTCTCGAATGCTGCCTGCTGCTCAGGCCCCCAACGAAAGACCACAGCCTTCCTCATTAACCTGGTCAGGGGTAATGCTATCTTGGAGAAATCCTGGATGAATCTCCGATAGTAGCCAGCTAATCCTAGGAAACTCCGAATCTCAGATGGAGACTTCGGAACCTCCCATCTCATCACGGCCTCCACCTTGGCCGGATCCACCGAAATCCCGTTCTGGTTGACAAGGGCATAAACACACGGAGTTTGGGAGGTTTAAGGTCTTGCAATCCACATATAAGGGACAAAAAGGGAATCTATTATACTAAAGATCAAGAAGGAGCTTTCTTACCTGGTTAGGAGCTTCTCCCAGGGTAGATTTCGGATCTACTACACTTCCTTGCACCCTCCAACTTCCTCCTTCTTCTCTTAAGCTTCAAACTTCCTTCACCAAGCCAAAATCACTCACAAGGATCAAAATGGGCTAGGGTTTCGCTCTACAGTTCTTCTGGGAGAGAATGAGACGAAATGGGTGTTTTAGAATGGGTAAAATAGGGTGAAATGTCTGAAAATAGAGTTTCATCCAGACAGGTGGACTCGCCGAGTCCATGCATCGACTCGCCGAGTTCACCGCTCAAATCCCGTGTCCACCCTGCTGCTACTCGGCGAGTCGGGACGCAGACTCGCCGAGTTACAATAAGATAAAAACTTAAATAAAATCATACCATGAACCCGGTGTTACAAGGAGTATGTAAGTTTGGGCAGAATGCACTTCCTCATCGGACATCATTCTATTCGTGAATCTTTCATAATGACGCCCAGGATATGAAAATATATCTAACATGTCGTTGTTAGCATCCGCTTGCTCATCTCCTCCTCCATCATCATTTCGAGGCAACTTTATATTACGTGTGGGGACACCAGTCTCAAAATAATGAGAGAAAAATATAGATGTTTCACGTAGCAAGTACGCGTTAACAACGGACCCTTCCACTCGAGTTTTATTTTTCACATCTTTTTTCAACTGATTTAGATACCTATAGTGAAGATTATTTAAATCAGCTTACAAAAATAGCAACATACATTATGATGTACCATACAAACCTTTCAAATGGATACATCCACCGATATTGGACAGGATCGGCTATCTTCGCTTCGTATGGAAAATGTACTGGTAAATGTTCCATAGAGTTAAAAATACCAGGGACAAAGATGGTTTCTAATTTACATAGTATTATTGGGATCTCGGTTTCAATCCTTTCCATGCCTTTTGTTGTGATTGATGTTGCTGTTAATGTTTTGAAGAAAATACTCAACTCTGTTAATGCTTCCCACACTTGTTTTGGCAACATCTCACGAAATGCAATTGGCATGAATCTTTGCATAAAAACATGACAATCGTGGCCTTTCATTCCGAACAGTCTACACCCTGTTAAATCAACACACCTACCCAAATGAGAAACATAACCATCGGGGAAACATAATTTCTCCACCCATTGGCATATGGCTTTCTTTTGATTCTTGTCCAGAGTGTAGTATGCTCTTTCATTATCTTCGACTCCTTTTCTCTTCCTACAATAGAGCTTCAGATCTCTTCTGGCTGCTACATTGTCCTTCGTCTTCCCTTTGACATCCATTACAGTGTAAAAAAAGTTTTCAAATACATTTTTCACAATATGCATAACATCAAAATTATGTCTAATGAGGTTTGTTTTCCAATATGGTAAATCCCAAAATATTCTTTTCTTTTTCCAACCATGATCGCCACATCTTTTGTTTACATCATCAGCATTTAGTTCAGTCACTTTTACCTAACCTAATTGTTCAATCTCCCTTAAAGTTTGTTCACCATTCTTACTTGGAGGAGGACCTTCTATCACTTCACGATTCTTCTTGAGCTTATTTTATCCTTTCTATATGGGTGATTTACCTGTAGAAATCTTCTATGACAGTCAAACCATGACATCTTATAACCATTCTTTAGTCTGAAAGCTTGTGTATGTTTCCCAAAATGAGGACATGCTAGCTTACCCGCTGTAGACCATCCGAACAACATTGCATATGCTGGAAAATCGCTTATTGTCCACATCAAAGCTGCTCTTAGATGGAAATTTTTTTTAAAGATATATCATCTGCTACTACGCCTTCTTCCCATAATTGCTCCAATTCTGCAACAACCGGTTGCAAAAATACATCTATTTTATGCTTAGGGTTTGACGGTCCTGGCACAAGTGCGGTCAAAAACATGTAAGGCTCTTTCATGCACATAGAAGGTGACAAGTTATAAGGTGTTATAATAATAGGCAAAGATGAATATTGTTTTCCAAATGCTCCATGTGGTGCAAACCCATCTGTACTTAGGCCTAATCTTACATTACGTACTTCTGCTGCAAATGAAGGATGACTTTTGTCAAAGTGCTTCCAAGCTTCTGAGTCGGATGGATGACACATTACTCCAGCATAATGTCCATGAGTCTCGGAGTGCCATCACATGGAAGCCGATGTGGCTTGTGAAGCATACAATCTATTCAACCTTGGAGTCAAAGGAAAGTAATGCATTTTCTTGAATGATACGTGAGAAAATCTGGCCAAATTTTTTGACCGTTTGTACCTATCTGCATTACAGAATTTGCACCAATAAAGATCTTTGTCCTGCCTCCAATATATCATATATCCAGAGCTGCAGCAGTGAATAATCTCTATAGGAAAATCTAGTGCCTGTATTAACTTTTTGCTCTCGTATAAACTACCTACCATATTATTCTCCTCCGGTAACACATCATTTATCAACTAAAGATAGCGTCATAACTTTGTTAAGGTATGCGTTACTATGATTTTATATTCAATAGTCTAGCTACAACAGATAGTTGTGTCACCTTTTTACATCCAGGCCACAATTCTTTATCGGCTGCATCTAGCATATCAAAGAATTTTTTATCTATTGCATTTGGCTCCTCTTCAGGATCACTATTATTTAAATCAGGTGCCATTGCATCTATAACCATTTCTCTATAAGAACATGCACCTTCACTAAAATTTTTGTTTGAATCATCCACCCCTAAAAACGTATTGTCATCATCAATTGATGTTTCGCCATGTTTATCCCAACACCAATATTCCTCAACAAAACCAAACTTGTACAAATGATGCTTAACAGTATCAACTTCTGTATATGGTATGTTATGACATTTTATGCATGGGCCTTTGATTTTATCTTCATCCATGAACCTATGTTGACTGGTAGCAAAATCAATAATTTTTTTCACTTCTTGTACGAAAACAAGCGATATACAACTACTACTATCTTTTCTTTCATACATCCATTTTCTACTTGGATTGTTCATTGTCTTAAATCTGTAAAGTATAAATTTAAATAACACAATATTAATTGTATGTTCATTAATGTTGATTTGAATTCATATATGACATTTGAAGTGGATATATAGTTACCATACAAACATCGCAAAGGTACCTTAACAACGACTCGTTTCACAAAGCTAATGACCGAATGCTGAACAAATCTTCAAAGTTTTCTAATTTGAATGGTTGAATAACTTTTATTATTGGATAAAGGCATATAATTTTAGTAGAATGGTTTAATTGAGATCGACACTTGCAGAACACATATTCAAACGAAGTGTATATCGATTAGGGTACCTTCGACAACCCTTGATTTCAATGTGTTGGATGGATACTAGGTCGTATTATTGGGTCGATATTATTCAATACCACGTTAAAACCCATGTAGTATACGGGTAATTATAAATTTAAATAACATTCATAATAAATATAGATATAGATCTACTTAAAATATAAATTCTATATATATAGTTTTTTCCTTAATAACGACTTGATTAAACACTTTTTTTTATTTCCATAGCAAAAATGGCGCATTCACTTTAGAGATTGCAAATATACCAAAGTGCCCTTAAAATCTATCCAACTAGGTCATAGTAAACTTTTGGTTAGTAAAATGAAAAGCACAAAAATAACATACATATCAAAACTAATATATATATATATATATATATATATATATATATATATATATATTTACATTTAATAAAGTTATAAGTATGTATTCCCATTACACCAAAATAAACATACAATATGCATCACTAATTGTGTGAATCAAACAACAATCATATATATAACTACTCCAAACTAATGTCAAACATCCTAGCAAACTTAACAAAACATGCATCCCACAAACATATTTCACAATTCAACAACCAACTGTACTGATACATAAAAGTTGTTTCATAACTGCTCACAGAAGTATGCTTTGCACAACTTCTATGTAAGCCATGGAATTTTATCTGCTTTGATCTCCTTACCAAGTGGTTTTGAACCTTGTTACAGGTATGCCTTAGATTCCAATTTCTTCTAGTATTAACGTAGGCATTATTTAACATGATCAGAGCTTCTTGCTTCCTTTCAATGCCTTCGGCCATCAACATCATTCCCAGAACGAAGATCGCATCCAACTGCCCCTGATCGGCTGCATCTTGAAGCAACTGTTTCCCTGCTATTTCTTCCCCTATCGTAAAATACTTCGCCTGAAATACAATAAGTAATCATAAAATTTTAAAAAATACAAATATAGAAAACTAATTGAATTCACAATTATCCGATTGCTTAAAAAAAGAGTACCATTCCATCGTTGAAGAGTACGTGTGGGTTGTTCAACTTTCTGCATTTGCTTATGACTTCATACTGTTGAATACTTAATGGACGAAACCTTAATCGATTTGTGTCTATGATTTTATATATTGCGTCTAATGTTACAGAATCCCTAAATAGTTTGAAACTATAATTCACAAATCAACAAAAGTAATCTATTAAACACTAAATTAAATATGTATCTAAGTATAATATAAGTAATGCACATCATACTTACACTAACTGACACTTAAAAGCATTGATTGGTGAAGTTCCTCCAACCGTAGTTACTATTTTTTCGATCAAGTGTGACGGCAAAGCAGTAATTTTTGTTCCTTGTTGTCTTGTTTGCATTCTTTCTGATGAACAACTCGGTGACATTATGTTGAACTGCGTCGAGTATGATTCAAATTATATAACAACAACGATTTTAGGGTTTACTGATCAACGTGCCGAAATTTTGATTGTTGGGAATGGAATGTAGATGATCAATCGCCGATAAACTGAAACGACGGGATAAGTCTGACTACAAATTATGGCGCCTAAGTGTTTAGACTATTAATTGACATAATTGCCCTTTAACGTACAAAGGTTACAACGTAAATGGTTAGGGTATTTTTGTCAATACCTACGGGCATTTTTGTAAATAAATTGACATTCTAAATTTAAAAAGATGAAGTTAAATAAAATTATTGATTAAATTCAGAGAGATGAATATAATTAAAGTTATTGACATAAGTAGGATTCGAACGTGCGACTTCGACTTCAGGTAGGAAGAAAGACGTGTTTGCGAGCAAAACTAAATTAACTTCCGTTTCTTCTAATTGAAAAACCATAATATTATGTTCATTAATATTGCAGCCCATATGTCATCCATATAAACCATAAGCCACTACCATGTTGACCAATGACCCATATGTCATCCATGGACACCATAAGCCACTACCATGTTGACCAATCATCCATGGACACCATAAGCTACTACCATGTTGACCAATGACCCATATGTCATCCATGGATACCGTAAGCCACTACCATGTTGACCAATGACCCATATGTCATCCATGGACACCGTAAGCCACTACCATGTTGACCAATGGCCCATATGTCATCCATATGCACCATAAGCCACTACCATGTTGACCAATGACCCATATGTCATCCATGGACAGCATAAGCCACTACCATGTTGACTAATGACCCATATGTCATCCATGGACACCACAAGCCATTACCATGTTGACCAATTGCCCATATGTCATCCATATACACCATAAGCCACTACCATGTTGACCAATGACCCATATGTCATCCATGGACACCATAAGCCACTACCATGTTGACCAATGACCCATATGTCATCCATGGACACCATAAGCCACTACCATGTTGACCAATGGCCCATATGTTATCCATATACACCATAAGCCACTACCATGTTGACCAATGACCCATATGTCATCCATGGACACCATAAGCCATTACCATGTTGAACAATGGCCCATATGTCATCCATGGACACCGTAAGCCACTACCATGTTGACCAATGGTCCATATGTCATCTATATACACCATAAGCCACTACCATGTTGACCAATGACCCATATGTCTTCCATGGACACCATAAGCCACTACCATGTTGACCAATGACCCATATGTCATCCATAGACACCATAAGACATTACCATGTTGACCAATGTCCCATATGTCATCCATATACACCATAAGCCACTACCATGTTGACCAATGACCCATATGCCATCCATGGACACCGTAGGCGACTACCATGTTGACCAATGACCCATATGTCATCCATATACACCATAAGCCACTACGATGTTGACCAATGACCCATATGTCATCCATGGACACCATAAGCCATTACCATGTTGACCAATGGCCCATATATCATCTATATACACCATAAGCCACTACCATGTTGACCAATGATCCATACGTCATCCATATGTCATCCATGGACACCATAAGCCACTACCATGTTGACCAATGACCCATATGTCATCCATGGACACCATAAACCATTACCATGTTGACCAATGACTCATATGTCATCCATGGGTATACCATGGACACCATAAGCCACTACCATATATATTGACATGACCCGTACGTCTTTTGTATATAAATTCCGGTTTAAACATAAAAGCTTAAAGATGTATAGTTTATTAATGTTTATTCCTCGTATATAATTTTAAATTAAAATTATACTATGAACACATCGTTAGTCTATGTTCTTTCTTGACGTTATTTATATGTATATACCCTATGTATCAATCTGTAACTACTTTAATAAATTTGAATTCTAAATATTTAGCGGTAATTAGCACAGTTCGAATTTTTTATTAGCCGATGTTCAAAATATTTCACAATTCCTTTCACTCCAACCTACACACGTTTATGCTGCATATTAGGGTAAGTTTACTGATTAGAAATAGGGTTTACATTTTCTGTAATCATCATCTCTGGCGGCTAATTGATCGAAATCTTTGTTCATTATACGTTTGTGCACTGACTTTGGCGATATAGGTTGTCACTCATCTAAAATTTATTTTTATTTAATTTACTGTTATCGTGATGATCGATCGTTTTTTGTTCTCTGATCATCTTCATGTATATTATCATCTTAAATTACAAGTAAATTGGTTTTGATTGTATTCAATAGTTTGCATCCAAAATAATGCCTTCATATATAATTTATTTGTATTGTTTGTGTCTCTTTTGTCATCAGTAGTTTATCATCTTTAATACATTCGTATTGACTACAGTTTTTTGTTAATTTTTAAGCCAAAAAGATGTCGACCTCGAAAGCAAAAGGAGCATCCAGTGTGAAGCCAACTAAATTCATTGCACCAAAAGTTATGAAACGCAATAGGATTTCAGCTGCAAAATTCGTAAACAGACAGTTACAAGATGAAGAATTGACTTCCCAATACCAACAACCACATCCAAAGAACCTATAACATCTACCAACAAAACCCCTAAACCTATATCATTAACATCACCCATGACTACCACTTCATCGGCATCATTTACAACATCCACACCCTCCTTAGAAAAAACATCTAAAACTTCAGAAACTAGAACAATACAATCCTCAACACTTACATCAATAACCAAAACTTCAGCACCTACATCATCTAAACCATCCTCAACATCGACACCCACTACCACATCATCAACACTTATATCTACTACCACAACCTCAAAACGTTCATCTACACTACCATCCTCCACAACTACAGTAACTACCACACCCTCATTAAGTAAAGGAACTACCACATCCTCAACATATACATCTATCCCAACACCTACCCCAAAATATACCCCATCAACAACACCTATCCCAGAATCTACCCCATCACCAACACAACCAACCATGAATAGATCTGTAGTGCAAAGTGTAGAAGGTGAAAACAATTCCTCTAAAGATTGTGTACCAGATGGACGTTTAACTGTTCATATTTGGAAAAAAAATGTGAGTTACCAATCAAATCTTAATTACAACTTTTTATATGTATAAACTTTTGGTTTACACGTACATATCAATTCATAACTTAACACATCACATGATTACTTGCAGGCTAATGTCACCACGCCCTTGTGCACACTTTATTAGTCAGTCCTTTAAACAAAGAGTAGATCCAGAAGGGTACGCTTGGGCAAAAGTAAGCAAAGAAATGCGCGAATTATATTGGGAGGAGTTTCAGGTAATTAACTATATGTGATAAATTGTTGTTTGGTAAACATTTACACTTAAACTTATGTTTATATTGTTAATGTGTAGAAAAAATGTTGTTGGGATGAAAGAATAGACTCGGTGGTAAGGCAAGCTTGGGCAAGGAAAGAGGCAGAAAGTTATGGTCAATATCTCTTCAACATGAGGAACCCAAAAAGAAACAAACATGGCTTTAAACCAGCTCATATTCCATAGGAAGTCTGGAACTCCTGTCAATTAAAATGGAATACAGAAGAATACAAGCTAAAATTTGAGCAGAACAAGAAAAATAGGCGTAACGGTGTGGCTGATGGAGTAGCAAAACCTACACATAACGCTGGATCCGCAAGTCATTTGAAGATAGCTTCTGATTTGGTAATTTTTTAAATGGTACATCGTATCAATGTTTGTATATGTTTATCTCTATATTTGACATTTTCTATGGTATTTATGTAGAAGAGGAAATTAGGACATGAGCGAGGAAATTAGGACATGAGCCACCCCATAGTTAGTTGTTCCTGTATACACACACGAAGAATCACGATGGAGTCACTTTCACAAATGAAAAAGATAGAGAAATACATGTAATATTCATTTCGGTTTAAACTTTTATATCGTGGCTACTCCATAATATCATTCCTAAATTTGATATCTTTTAACTTATAATATTTTTATTTTGTAGGCGGCCTATACAGAAAAACGGGAAGAGTTGGAAGCTGAAGGTGTTGAATTTAAGGAGGACAAGCTATTTTATGTTGTTGTTGGTGGTCATGATAAAAAAAAGAAGACTTTATGGATTAGGATCTTTTGTAAAGGCGGTTCCCAATAGGAATGGTAAAACGGATGTATCTTACATTCCGGAAAAAAATGATGAAATAGAAGAAATGAGGGAGCTTGTTGCTAAACAAAAACAGCAAAACGAAGAGCTTAAAGAAATGATGAACGCCCAACAAGAGGAAAACAAAGCAAGGGTCGGGCATCTTGAAAAACAACTTCAAACGACATTGGATCTTATTAATGGCTTTACAAAACAACAAGAGTAGTAGGTTGATATATGTTTATTGCAGTTTATGTATTTTAGAGTAGCAACTTTATTTTTTCCATGTAATAAATAATTATTTTATTATTTTATGATATAATGGTTATGATTTTTTTTGTTTTTTTTGTTTTTCATATATTACTACAAAATTATTTTGATATAATTTATAAATGAAAAAATTGTAAAAATGGTCCCTGTGGTTTGCCGATTTCTTTGAGTAAGGTCCAAAAAAAGTTTATTAGCAAAAAAGGTCCTTATTTGGTGGTTTAGTTGTGGTTTTGGTCCTTATCTTGTTAACTTTAACATTTTGCTGTTAACTTTTTTTAAATGATAATTTTACCATCAGGGACCATTTTTGCAGTTATCTTTTTTTATCAAACTACAAGGACCATTTCTGAAATTCTTCTTTTTAAATTTATTGAATTATTATATATTAATTCTTCTTTCTTTTTAATTTTATTAAACAATTCTGCATTATTTTTTTTAATTTTAATTTTATTGGATTAATTTTTTTATCTGATTATTATATATCAGTTAATTTTATTTTTAATATATAATATTTATATATTAACAAATATTACATTATTATATTACTAATTTCTTTTAACTATTTTTTAAAAATTGTTTATTGGATTATTTAAAAAAATTATAAGATTTTTTATTGGATTATTACAGTAAATTTATTATATTCTATATATAATAAATAATATTTTAGTGGATTGTTAATTTATTTTAACTGTATAATATTAATTCTTTTTAATTTACTGGTTCTACCACAAAGTCTTCGGAATACGCAAAAACACCGCATCTCACTGTCGAAAATCGTCGGGACCACCGCTAATCACCTTCATCGGAGGTCCGACGGAAACACTACCAACCTGTTTCACCCAATGTCGCTATGTAGTAGCCACCTGCGATAACCTTTTCACAATCCGTCAAAATCCTTTATATTTGCCACCAAACCGATCGTTTTCCACTAGAACCATTACTATTTGAACCACCAAGAAGTCCAACCTAAACACCCCTGTCAGTTCCTCCATTTGTTGTCTTTGAGCAGCTTACGCCACAAAATGATACTACATGGTCTGTTTCTCCGTTCATTGGCTTCCACAACCCAGGCACAACGTTATAACATCGAAGCTTCAAACCTGTACTTCTTGAAAAGATCTAGCGGTAGATCTGGTGGTTTGAAAACCCTATATCTAAAATTGTCGCCATTGACAGCAGTCATGCCGACTCCTTTCCCTTCGAAGAGGAAGTACCTGAAACCAAAACTGAAAACCGTAAGCACAAAGCTTAGTGAGTTCCCCCATCATACCACATACCATATAATCACATAACACCAAGCATATCAGGGTGCTCCCCCCCCCCCCCCTTCGGTCTCTTTTAACTGGTAACTGCCTAGCATATCTGGGTGCTGGCCTCCCCTTCGGTCTCTTTCAACCGGTAACTGCCTCGTATATCTGAGTGATGGTCGCCCCTTCGATCTCTTTCAACCGGTAACTGGGGACTGTTTCACCCCTAACACTACCACATAATACCGTAGCATAAACACATAAATCATATACAACCTAGCACATGTGGGTGTCGACTTCCCCTTCGGTCTCTTTCAACCGGTAACCGGGGACTATTTCACCCCTACCACTATCACATAATAACATAACATACTAGCACATAAAGTATAACAGATAGTGGCATACCAGACAATTATCATAAAGACAATCATCTCAACTATAATCAATACCAGTGGGCCGACATTGGTGCCTTCGACCCACTTCTACTGGAAGGTAACTCACCTCAAAAGTCGTGAAGTAGCTGAACTATTCTCGGCTCTGAATCAGCTCCACTCAAACTCCTACACATACAAGATTTCCTTTAATTATCCTTTCCTACTCATAACCACTTTAAGGGTCAACTCTGGTCAATGGTCAAAGTTAAAGTCAACATTCTGGTCAAAGTCACCATTCTGGTTAACTCAGCTCACCGAGTTGACCCATCAACAAGTTGCATGGGACTCCTATGGCCATAAAGTTGGCACCTTTATGCCATGGAGTCCCCTAAAGGCTCTAGATCTGAAGGTTCTTTCCACAGGGGACATCGAAATCCCAAAGGTCGCCATTATTGAACCAAAACATGGAGAAAATGCCCTAAAGCTAGATCTAAACACACAATAAGCAAGGTAAGTGATTTATACCTCAGGTGAACCAGAAATGAAGCTCTACTTCTGGATCTACTCTTCTCCTTCACTTCCTTGCTCCTTCCTCAAGTCTCTTCTTCTTCAACTTCACAAAGAACACACAAAAATGGCATAAGAACACTCAAAAGTGGATTAGGGTTTCGTGGCTAGGGTTTGGGGTGATGGAGGCTGCAAATGAGGCCAACCTTTGGAGGTTAAGGTGTTTAAATAGGGTGCAAAAACCTGAAAATTAGGGTTTCACTCTGGCAGCCCTACTCGTCGAGTTGAGGCTCTCAACTCTTCGAGTAGGCTTCAAGTCCCACCTCCAAATTCCGTTCCTACTTGATGAGTTTGGGACATCCAACTCGCCGAGTCCCTTTGCAAAAATGAATAATTTGTTTAAAATACATACAAGGATCCGGGCGTTACAGGTTGAGAATGATAGATTGTAGGCAACGATCGATGATTTCCGAAAAGATGATGTGGCGGCGTAAGTTGGTAGAAAGCAACGAATGGAGGAACTGACCAGGGGTGTTTGGATCGGACCTCCTGGTGGTTAACACAGTATTGGTTGTAACAAAAAACGACCGACTTAGTGGCAAATCCGAAGGATTCCGACGAAATGCGAAGAGGTTGCTGTCGGTGGCTACTGGCAACGTTGGGTTGAACTGGATGGTAGTGTTTCCGCCCGAAATTCGATGAAGGTAACTGGCGGTGGTCGTGACGATTTTTAACGAAGGGGTGTGACGCTATTACGCATTTTAATGACTTTGTGGTGGAACCAATAAAATTAAAAAGAATTAATATTACACATTAAAACTAAATTTATAATCCAATAAAAAAAATGAATGGCCTTTTTATTTATTTTTATGGTAAATTTAATCTAATAAAAAAGAAATTAAAAAAATAATCCAATAAAAAAATAAAAAAAGAATTAATTAAAATAAATTAATAATATAATAATATAATATTTATTTATATATAAATATTATATATTAAAAATAAAATTAATTAATAGGATATAATAATCAATTAAAAAATAATCCAATAAAAATGAAATTAAAAAAAGAATTAATGTATTATAATTTAATAAAATTAAAAAGAAGAAGATTTAATGTATAATATTTCAATAAAATAAAAAAGAAAATTGCAAAAATGGTCCTTGTAGTTTAGTAAAAAGAGACAACTGTAGAAATGGTCCCTGAGGGTAAAATTGACATTTTAAAAAAGTTAACAGTCAAATGTTAATGTTAACGAAATAGGGACCAAAACCACAGCTAAACCACCAAATAAGGACCTTTTTTGCTAACAAACGTTTTTTGGACCTTACCCAAAGAAATCGGCAAACCACATGGACCATTTTTGCAATTTTGTCTTTATAAATCAATTATCCATCGGTCCATATGGAATCTGGTATATAATATACACCACTAAAATTGCTAGTGATTCATGCCCACAAAATTTGCTAGGAAGTCATCAAACGGAATTTGCTAGGGATTCATGACCACAGAATTTGTTAGGAAATCATCAAACAGAATTTGCTAAGGATTCAGCATGACGAAATTTGCTACGGAATCACCACCACAGAATTTACTAGGGAATGACCACCATGGAATTTACTAGGGAATGACCACCACGGAATTTACTAGGGAATCACCACCACGGAATTTGCTATGGATTCATCACCACAGAATTTGCTAGGGAATGACATTGTTGTCCTTCTGATTTGAGATCTCGCAAACTCATAATAATAACACAATGCATGTTCTAAAATTGTTTTTGTCTATTTAGCCTCTCTTGGTACCATGTTCGTACACATACAGACTAGAAGTCTACCGTTATCAACCTGAGCGATTAATACGTGTATAATCATGAGACATAATTTTAACTCGGTTAACTTTGATATATTCAATTACGTCTTTTATCATATACATTTTGTTTTTATTTTTAAATCTACTGTAAACAAGTGATCCTTATTTACATTTGCTCTTTCGTTCTAAATTCGGAAACTTGATTTACAATGTAATTTTGATTTTATTTTCCTTACGATTAATACACAAGATGACTACCGTTGTGCTTGTCATTTTTCTAAGACCGGAAAGTATATGTGAAGGATATATTTTCTTATGTTTCTTCTTCTTAAAAACATAAACAGTTTTAAATATTACGATTATCTATCCTTCAAATGATTGTTTTTTTTGTAGAATCACTGAATTAAGAATGCACTATTTTCAAAGATCGACATTTTTACACATTTCTTAAAATAGAATTCTACTTTGCAATTTTCAGTGAGTTTCTAAACTCTCAAACTTGTTTTCATAAATATTCTGACTCCTAGTAATCTTGAATTTGTCCTGACTTAAACAATTGGACAATTTTTCAAAAAGTGTAATACCAGTATTTATATACAAATTCCCTTAATGACGACTTAAACCTTTAACCTTAATTGATCTTTATATTATTTTACTATTTCGTTTGATCGTCACTCATGTATCTTCATTCTGTTGGAATTATTACACATTTTGATAATAGTAAGATTACTTATCGTTTCTAAACACTCAAAATGCTATCTAGACAATGTGAATTAATTTATCATAAACTTTCATCGTCTCCATTTGCAAAAATGACTCTCTAAATATATACATTCTTCGAATATATGGTTTTATTGTAGCAAGAGTAACAGTAGTAGTAAATATAGCTTCGTAAATCCTTGGTCATTTCGTAATTTATTTTGTAGACGACACCTAAATAGCCATTACATTTGAGATGTACCAAAACTTCGTTGCCTACCCTTAATACGTATCTTTAGAAACTTACCCTTGATCGCTTCTCTTTCATTCGTGCTACCCCTTCTTATTCAGGAATATATCTTTTCCAGACTTAATAGCCAACCCAAAAGCGAGCAAATTGTGCCTAATCTCTTCTTTATTAGGCGGAAAATTTACACTTAGTGCTGATTTAGAACGCGACTTACAGATCAATGCAGACCTAACGCTCAATGTTGTTGGTGCTTCAGCAAAACTTATAGCTCTCTCTTAATTTGTCTAGGTCACCATGGTTAGATCATGATTCCATGAACCAAATTTCCCACAATCTAGACTGTAGAACTCGAATTAGGGAAACACTAGTTTGATTTATAGCTAGAAAGTTGGGCTCTTCCCTTGGGGAATTAACCCAAACTAATCAAAGAACTCTTCAATCCACCACCTCTCCAACTATACAATTATATTCGGCTAAGTTCTAATAGAATACGTCACGAATTGAATTTCGGGACGAAATTCTATCAACCGAGGGAGACTGTGACAACCGTCAAAATTTGAGACCATGCTAGATTTGAATAAACTTAGTTGCACATATAGGCACGACACATACTAGAATTTTTAACTAGGACCTATTTTATAACCTACTAGAAACTTGGAAACAAGTAGAATCGAAGGATAGTGTACTTAGATTTCACATTGGTATGTGAATTCTACAACTACTTAACTGTAATGACTATCCATATTCGGGTCTTTCCTTGAATTGAACATCTTTGTATGAATCATGTAGACACATCATTCACTTGACCTAGAAGTAGAAATTAGGTCAAAGTCTCATAGAAAATTAAGTCAAAGTTGAAACTAGGCCTAGTATACTTCATTCATCAAATTCACTTGAATCTCGGAACCACTAGATAGAATGCCAATAAAACCGATAAAAATAAATTACAAACATTAGTTATGAAACACTAAAATAGTTTGAAGTCTCAAAATTCAGTTAATTTTGATATCCAAGGATTTACAAAATTCCTTAAAACCCTAAAAGTCCAAAAAACTTAAATTTATGAAGCTTTAGATTAAAATCCGATAAAAGTTTTTACAAACACTATAATATCAAATTAATATATTTAAAATGTGGAAATATAATCAAGGACATTAATTTAATTCATTAACATTAACCTTACATTTATAAGCTAAAAATCCAAGAGTTATGAACAAAATTTATATAAAATCCACATTTTATATAATTGAAAGAGATTTTATAAAAATTAAGGAATTAAATAAAAAAAGAAAAGAAAATCAAATATCCTCTCTCCTCTTCAAATTTTGGAATCTCTCTCTCTCTCTCTCTCTCTATCTCTCCCCCCTCATTTGTCCTCACAAAGTCAATCATTTTCACTTCCCATTCACTCCACCTCCTACTTTTCTCTCTCTAAAACTTCCCTCTTACTTCTCTTTTACAATGACAAACTTAGAAGCAGAATAACTGGGATAGATTTTTACATCCAATTCTTCATGAGTTCATAAGCATCACTGTATTTTGGTGGAGTATAACCCCAAAGAGATGACGAGAGAAATGAGCTATCCAGAGAGATAAAATCTCTCTTTTCTTCTCTCTAAAACCCCCACTATTTATCTCTATGAATTAGCTCCAAAACCCACGAAATTTCCAGAAAATATCCCTCATTTTACTCAAAAATCTTCATCATTTGAAGTTGATATTCAAGGTAAAATTAATTTACTTATGTTTTCTTTAGTTTTCTTTCAAAAATTTCATGTTTTCTTGCATTTTTCTCCCTCTTCTACACTTTTCTTTGAGATTATTCACATGCATGTTCACGCATGTCGAATTTGATGATGATGGTGGTAGGATTTTACCCAAAAACAACATGCATGTTGTTATAAGGTGAAATCCAATGATCAAAACCTAAATCAAATCCATCAACTTAAGTTTTACAAGTTCTAAATATTCAAAACCACATGCATTCAAGTTTTTCATTTAGAAACATCATTTTAAACAAAATAAGTTCATTCATGGTCTTTAAATCATAATGCATGTGATGAACATCAAGCTTAAAGGCTTGATTATCAAAGTACATTGTTAAGAATGCTTATAAATGATTTATTTATAAATAAATATCTAAAAATTATTTTATGCTCAAATAAGATTTTTCCCAGAATCCATACAACGAAATAAGATGATCTGAAAATTTTCAGAAAATATAACGTTTTTTTCGATTTATTGTAATTTTTGCAAGAAAATACAGCAATAATTCATATAAAATACTGATAGTTAATAAATTCTAGTAAATTTTGAATATCACCTAGACAATGAGTAAAGACTTTTCATTAAGTTGTATACATTTCTAAGGCTGTTTTCTGTAGATTTCTAATTTTGTTTTTGAAGAGAAATAAATAGAAAAATACAATTATGAATGTCCAAAGCTATATTTCATACTTTTCTCATCTTCTAGACATCATAAAGACTCCATGAAAAATGTTCCAGATTTTTCCATGACAATTTCTCATTTTTCCCGATTTAATGAATGTTTGAGGGATTAAAATGATGAAAAATGGCTACACTTATCCAAAAAATACGAAACTTTATTAGAGTATCGTATATTACATATAAATCATAAGTAAAAAGTTTAGTGAATTTTACCTACTCTTTAATAATTTTTCACAAATTAATGCTTACTTAAATGAATAAAACAAAGAAAAATAGTTAAACTATTTGAAAACCAGCTTTGATATTTTTTCCATCATATATATGTTAAATAGCAGTGGCAAAAAATGTTTGGAGAATTTATAAACTGATTCCTATTTATTTTGATTTTTGCTATTATAAATACACAATAATCATAAAATCGGGTTAAACTATTTGAAAATCAATTTGAGTATTGACAAAATTGCAAAAATGGTCCCTATGGTTGGCAAAAATATGTGATTTTGGTCCAAAAATGTTTGGTGGTGCACCAGTGGTCCAATTTTGGATCTTTTTAGTGATTTTGGTCCCTATATACTTAAAAAGATGATTATGCCCTTGTAATTATATTTTTCATTTTTTATAATTATATTAATGGTTTTAGTTAATTGAAAATAATAAAGGGCCCACCAACCCTACACCTCTTCTTCTCCAATTCTCCCCATCTCTCTAATGTTATCCCTCCTAACACCATCGCCACTTCATCTCCTTTTAGCTATGGACCCCCCTCCCCCAGTTCGTAACATCTTGCTTGAACTTTATCCTTCGCAACAGCCACTAAAGGCAGAGATTTAGTCGTCGCCGATGCATTCTGTCTGGCCACCACCAAAAACATCCCTAGAATCACAATCCAAACCCTAGTTTCTAGAATTTATGTAAAATTTTGAATCCATAAACACCCAAAACACATTTACCCTCGTCTATTCAAGCTATTATGGCTTCTCCATGTCATGATTTGTAATTAGCTGGGGTGAGTTTAAAACATTACCAAATAAAGAACACCAACCTTCAACAATGGTGATTTTGTTGAAACTTGCAGGTGAGACAAGACATTTATGGTTGGTGCCTTTGATTCTCGATTACCATGAATGTGTGGGTCGATTATTTCTTTTCCGAATACAAAATGCATGGTGCCTGAAACATCCCAAAAATACAGACCAAAAATTTCTTTTTAAAACATATTATAAATCCATAAATCATCCATCACCATAAAGAAAATCATGAATCGTGTATCACAAAACATCATAACGAATACTGTATCAAAATCATATGAGAAAAATATCAGAGTCTAAACAATCCCAAGATAAAACTGTGGTTTATGCCATGCGATCATCCCGAGCCCTTCCCCAGACTACCACATACCATACACATAACATGCAACTAAGAGATACGGGCCCCGACCAATCTCATGGAGATTCAGGCCCCGCCCACACTTCGATGTCTAGGAGGTTCAGGCCCCGCCCACACTCCGATGTCTAGGAGATTCGGGCCCCGCTCACACTCCGTTGTCTAGGAGATTCGGCTCCCGCCCACACTCCGCTGTCTAGGAGATTCGGGCCCTGCCCACACTCCGCTGTCTAGCACGCATACAAGTATCACACAGACCACAAGTATATCTACTTCTATCAAACAGACACATAACTATACTCAAATAATACTATGAGATTCGAGCCTCGCCCACACTCGGCTGCTATGAGATTCGGTCCCCGCCCACGCTCAGCTACTATCATAACACATATACGGGCCGACCTTGGTGTCGTAGACCCGTTCCTACCGAAGGAAACTCACCTCTAAAACTGGATGCTGAACTCGTTGGTGAGGAATCTTTGTTGGCTGCTCCCACGACTCCCCGGCTAACTCTATATAGAAATGCTTAGTCAGAAAACTGAGAATCCTTCCAAGGGTAAAATGGTCATTTTACCCTTGGTCAAATTCAAATGTCAAGGTCAACTCCCAGTCAACCCCAACTCGTCGAGTTATCTCTTAACTCGTCGAGTTCCATGTTATTTACTCTTGTGATAACCTAGTCAACTCGTCGAGTCCCTTCACAGACTCGTCGAGTTCTACCTTGTACAGAATCGGGACAAAACGATTTAAACTCGTTGATTCCCTCCTTAGACTCGTCGAGTTCTTCAGTTTCTGAGTACTAATCATGCCCAACTCACTGATTCATCTGCTAGACTCAGTAGGTTCACTCAAAACAAGTAAAGGATTAGGGTTCCACGACCCGACTCGTCGAGTCACAAGAACAACTCGTCGAGTCCCCTATAAGCCAAACCCATACAGTCGATCCTAATCAATTCTAATGCTTGCAACTCATAGATCTTGAATCCTTAGACTAGCATTACACATAAAGTTGCTAGCTTTACGTGCATGCATGGTGTTATGAAGCTAAAACACCCACCACAAGCTAAAATGGAGGTCTAAGTCATGAAATAGGGCCATGGATAAATAAAGGTGGCAACTTTGAGCTTCTAAAGCTCAAGAGTGCCCAGATCTGAAGTCCTTACATCCCCAAGAGTTCAAATCTCGGAAATGACCTTGGAAATGGCCCAAAAGTGACAATATGCAAGCTCAAATGAAGATCTAAGTGAATAGAAGCCAATATATAAACTTTATACCTCAATCAAGTCAGAAATGAGTCCTAAGCTCTGGATCTTCAGCCTTCCTTCTGCAACTCCAAGTCCTAGCTTCCTTCTTCTAGCTTTAAATCAAAAAATGGCAAGAGAATAGCTCAAGATCACTCAAGGTTGATTAGGGTTTCGAGATTACGGGTTGGAGGTGATAGAGGCTGGGGTGGAGGCCAGATATGATGCTTAAATAGGGTGCAAGCCCTAAAGATTAGGGTTTCATCCAGACTGTCCTACTCGTCGAGTCAAGACTCCGACTCATCGAGTAGTTCACTTAAAACCCGCGCATACACTGCATTCTACTCGACGAGTTAGGGCCACCAACTCGTCGAGTAGCCCTTTCAAAATGAATAAATAATTAAGTTAAATACATACGAGGAACCAGGTGTTACAATGCCTACTGCTAATGATTTATTTTCTAATTTTCAGGTGGGTTTTGTTAGGGTTGGCAAGTGTCGATAGTGTGTGTGTTTTGAGTCTAAACCTACAGCTAGAGACACTTGATATCGATTTCTGAAATTGTCTGTGTCGTATGATAAACAAGAACCGACGACATTGATGAACAAGGATGACAGGGTGGTCATGAACAAATAGGGGTGGAGATGGTAGGATAGACTAATGGTGGTAGCTAGGGGAAATAAGGGGGTGAGATCTGTGGAAGAAGGCCTCAATTCAAAAGAGAAGTAGAAAAGGGGCGATAGATCACCATTACAGACTTGCTGTTATTTCCTTTGGAAACCTGCAACTCGAGAAAAAATGGAAGAAGATGGGACCAATTTTTTATCTTGACCTACAGTTTTCCTGATCTATATTTCTTTTAATTTACATTTGCATTGAGTGAAGGAGAAGAAAGAAGTGTGTGATAATTTGAGTGTGTGTGTGTGTACGTTTTGAGTGTATGTGTGTGTGCTTGTGTTTTCTTAATTTTGGAAGAGAAAGAGATAACATCCGAGAGAGAAAGAGAGAGAGAGAGAGAGAGAGAGAGAGAGAGAGAGAGAGTAAGTGGTGGGTTTATTTTGTTTTTGTTTTTCATTTTATTATAAGAATAAGAAAATAAATTAAAGAAATTAAAATATAATTATTTAAGGGGAATATGAGTCATTTTAGGTGGGATATGGACCAAAAACACAAGAAAATACAACCATAGGGACCAAAACCACACAAGGTATCTAAAATTGGACCAGCGGTGCACCAACATTTCGTTTTGGACCAAAACTCCAGAATTTTGCCAACCATAGGGACCATTTTTGCAATTTTGTCTTGAGTATTTTTCCCAGTTTATATACATTGTATAACAGTTTTACAAAAAGATTGGGAATTTTTATTAACTGTTTATTATTTTTCACGATTTTATGATTTTTTTCAAGGATTTAAATCGTGGAAAAATGGTTAAACATATTTAAAAATCATAAAAAAATTACAAAAAGGTTCTAAATTATAGTTAGAACTGAAATGCAATGTTTGGAAATTTTTAGAATTGATTTGATTTAGTTTTGGATTTTTTAGTTTGTAAAGCCCTTCCAAAAGTGCTAAAATGCATTTCAAACAATAACACAAAATTGGATTTGACACTTGCAAATGTTAATAATTCAATTGGTATATGGAAATCTGAATTTTTAGGAAAGTATTTGCAACTTTTACAAAACCTAACCTTGGCACAATATTGGCATCATTCTATTGTAGAAATAAAGTATACTAGTGTTAGATTTTCGACGAGAGACTTACTAGTGTGTAACCTTATCATAGAGAATCAGTAGTAGGACGTGAGGGGTTAGCTCAAGGCATCACAAATACCTTCACAAATCATTGTGAGTATTCACGACTCCCCCTATTTTTGGTTTTTAAAATGTTTTAGGGTGGAAAAGCATGTCCAAAAACTGTTTATTGTTCGTTGTATTTAATTTGATTTGTATCAAACTTGGTTGCTATATTTTGTTGTGTTTGTGTATGCTATTGCTAATTCATGAGGCCTTATCACGTTTAAGTCCCTGGAATCAGTTCACACAACTCATTAACTCATTTGAGCCCATGGTCATTATGGATAGCGCTATTAGGAGGTAGACAACCCCTCACTCGCACGATTCGCTTGAGTGCATTTTACCATATTTCTCCCTATGTTAGCGATAGACATAGCATTCAAGAGGGCATTCGGTCTTAGGCTTGGGTTGTAAACTCATGATTTGATCACTACGCACATACAAACTTTGTTTCTCATTATAACAACAAACTTTTATTACTGGAAACTTATTTACTTGTCTTAGCAATGAACTTGTTTGCTATTTGTAGCAACGAACTTGTTTTCACTTTTTAGCAGTGAACCTGTTTACTCATTTGAGCAACGAACTTTGTTTCTCATATTAGAAACAAGCTTCTATTTATGGAAACTTTATTACTCGTTTTAGCAACAAACTTCTATTCATGAAAACTTATTTACTTATTTAGCAATGAACATTTGTTTATGGAAACTATTATCAATATCCTGATTTTCATGACTTCAAACTATATTATGTTATAAACATGTGAGTACTCACCAATTATTATGGTAGTTGACCGCTCATTTTACATGCTTTTTTTCAGGAACTCGTCCATAAGATGGAACTTAGGGACACATCACTTGTAGGTGCATTCGTATGTGTTGTTTTTCAATTACATTGTACTTTCTTTTAAAAGTTGTTCAAACCCATTGTAAATTATCATTCTTTTAATACTATGGTTGTTGTTGTCTTTATCTTTTGCTATGGAACCATTTGTACTGCCACACCCCATATTTCCGCTTTAGCGGGGTGTGACAGAAATGGTATCAGAGCCGAAGGTTATAGAGAATACCGGGTTTCCTTTGGAGAACCACAACTATAGCCAAAAAATTTCAAAATGTTTTTAAAATACTGAACATACTATTGGTATAACTAATTCGAGTATGCATTATTGGACTTTAATTATGTATAGCCTGGTCAACTATGCTTAATTAAGGAAAGTTAATGCGAGGCTGGAAACGGTTATAGTAGAATTATGTTCAAAACGATTTTTAACTTAAACTTTTGAAAAGCAAAATTTCTCGGTGTGCGTATGGGCATTGCATATTATAGGCATTCATCTAGGTACACTTAGAAACTAAGTTCATTTTTATCACAATGTCATTATTTATAAATATTCTTATACTTATCAAGTGCTAGGCGAACCAGGTAGGTTATATCACTATCCACTCTAGGAGCAATCCACTTAGTACTAAGAATGAGTATTCCTCGGTAGCTATTAACTTTAGAAATAAGGTTAGTAGCTAGATAGCCACTAGTAATAATCTTATGTCGAAACCAATATCAATCATACCTCGATAAATCCTCGTCGTCTTCGTACTAGTATTACAAATAGGAAAAGAGTTCTGATACCGACATGGATAAGAATTGGAGCATCGCATTAGAAATTAGGTGAGTCGCCACGAGTAGTCACATGGATACCAATGGAGAGTATTCCCAATCCGACTCACAAGGAGACACAGAGGTTTAATCCATTGCTACTGATACGCGAGGCTTCTCTTCTACGCTACGATTTTAGCTTTCGGTTGTTTCCACCTTGAGCTTAAAACTTAACATAGGATATCTTTTTGACCCAAGACCTTTTCATTAGGTAGTTCTGACCCTACCATCTTTACCTTGTATTAAAGCACAAACCATCCCTTTTACGGCGAAATTTACAAGTCTTAGTTTGAGACCCCAGATACACTTGTGATTATCTCGAGTATACAATCATCTTACACTTTCCAAATTACTAAAATGTTTCACACCCAACCTTCAACCTTAAATTTTCAGGCCCGATCAAACATCGCACTACTTCGTTGTACGAATCCTTCCTACAAGTTTCAAATCCTCCTTCGAACTTTATTATTTTCATACATTCGTTTAAGCCTTATTAACATTATTGACATTCCTATCATTATAAAGGCTTACATCCTCTTACGCCGTGAGCTAGACGCCAAACCTATAACTTAACCTTTGACCCCTATAAAAGGCTGCAAAACTGCATTGACACCATAAAATGTTTTACAAACAATTTTTCTTGTCCTTTATTTTGGGGAAAAAACCACCAGTACTCGCCTTATACTCGCATTAGTATTAGGTATGACTAGTTACACTAACCCACTTAGTCCTTGCTTCTTAATCTTTCACCAAACATGTTTCGCTTCACCCGTTTTATTTACCATAAGTACAATAATTTGTAACAACTTCATATAACTTAGAAGACTTTTCCTAATAATGTAAGTTATATTTGTCGTTAAAAACAACCCGCTTTACTTATGACAACTTTCTTTAACTTAACACTTTTCTCCAAAACTCAATTTAACCAATGTTGGTTTTAACCTTGCTATTTCAATTTCATTTCAAATCCATTTCAATGGATAGATGTGCTTTTTAAGGACATATAAACCATTTTAAACCTTGCTTACCATTTTGGCACGTTTTCGAAAAACTTAGAAACATTTTTTTTGTAAAAGTGTTTAAACTCTATGATATAAAACTTAAACATATGACATTGAAGTTCATATTATGTGTAAAAGCTTCATCGAATCTTCAAAACACTTTTGTTTTGACTCTTTTGACCACTTTCTCATTTAGGAATTATACTTTACTTAAATTTATTTTCATGAAACTTAACATAATATTTTTACAACTTTCTACTCTAAACGTGTTTACAAGACATCACCTATACCTACATTTCAAAACATACCTCGTTTGTTTATTTTATTGCAAATTGGTTTTATAATCTATAAAATTTCTAAAATTTACAGCATTTCAAAACTTAGTATTCACTTTTAAATTTCCAGTGATGCACTTTTAACAAAATGTAATTATTCTTTTAAATATATTGAGTTTTACTTTATCCATTTTAACCATTGTTGGACTCTAGTCTAAAAGGTTAAAACTGTCAAATTTTCAATTACCAGTTGTAGTGCTTCTTCTTTTGCACAAATGGAGTTTAACTTAATAGATAACTCATGAATTTTTAGCAAACCTTAGAAAACACTTTAAAACTTCTTCATGTCTATGTAACCATCAACATACATCAAAGGGTGACGTTTGAAATATATCTCGACCTGGTTTTAAATCTACATATATGTATTGCTCTTAAAATTTTATCAATAACAATCATTGCTACTACCTTCCTTTTCTTTCCCCCGAACTTGATTTCTTGCTCTCCTTCTGATTTGAGATCTCGCAAACTCATAATAATAATACAATACATGGTCTAAAATTGTTTTTGTCTATTCAGCCTCTCTTGGTACCATGCTCGTACACATACAGACTAGAAGTCTACCCTTATCAACCTGAGCGATTAATACGTGTATAGTCATGAGACATAATTTTAACTTGGTCAACTTTGATATATTCAATTACGTCTTTATCATATACATTTTGTTTTTATTTTTAAATCTACTGTAAACAAGTGATCCTTATATACATTTTCTCTTTCGTTCTAAATTCGGAAACTTGATTTAAAATGTAATTTTGATTGTATTTTCCTTACAATTAATACACAAGATGAATACCCTTGTGCTTATCATTTTTCTAAGACCGGAAAGTACATGTGAAGGACATATTTTCTTATGTTTCTTATTCTTAAAAACATAAACAATTTTAAATATTACTATTATCTATCCTTCAAATGATTGTTTTTTGTAGAATCACTGAATTAAGAATGCACTATTTTCAAAGAACGATATTTTTACACATTTCTTAAAATAGCATTCTACTTTGCAATTTTCAGTGAGTTTCTAAACTCTCAAACTTGTTTTCATAAATATTCTGACTCCTACCAATCTTGAATTTTTCCTGACTTAAACAATTGGACAATTTTTCAAAAAGTGTAATACCAATATTTCTATACAAATTCCCTTAATGACGACTTAAACTTTTAACCTTAATTGATCTTTATATTATTTTACTATTTCGTTTGATCGTCAGTCATGTATCTTCATTCTCTTGGAATTATTACACATTTTGATAATAGTAAGATTATTTATCATTTCTAAACACTTAAAATGCTATCTAGACAATGTGAATTAATTTATGATACACTTTCATCGTCTTCATTTGCAAAAATGACTCTCTAAATATATACATTCTTCGAATATGGTTTTATTGTAGCAAGAGTAACAGTAGTAGTAAATATAGCTTCGTAAATCCTTGGTCATTTCGTAATTTATTTTGTAGACGACACTTAAATAGCTTTTACATTTGAGATGTACCAAAACTTAGTTACCTACCCTTAGTACGTATCTTTAGAAACTTACCCCCGATCGCTTCTCTTTCATTCATGTTACCCCTTCTTATTTCGGAATATATCTTTTCCAGACTTAATAGCCAACCCAAAAGTGAGCAAATTGTCCCTAATCTCTTCTTTATTAGGCGGCAAATTTACACTTAGTGTTGATTTAGAACGCGAATTACGGATCAATGCGGACCTAACGCTCAATGTTGTTGGTGCTTCAGCAAAACTTATAGCGCTCTCTTAATTCAGATAATATCTAACTAGATAACCTTTTTCGTCTAGGTCGCCATGGTTGGATCATGATTCCATGAACCAAATTTCCCACAATCTAGGTTGTACAACTCGAATTAGGGAAACACTAGTTTGATTTATAGCTAGAAAGTTGGGCTCTTCCTTTGGGGAATTAACCCAATCTATTCAACGAGATCTTCAAGTCACCACCTCTCCAACTATATAGTTGTACTCGGCTAAGTTCTAATAGAATACGTCACGAATTGAATTTCGGGACGAAATTCTTTCAACTCGGGTGACTGTGACAACCGTCAAAATTTGAGACAGTGCTAGATTTGAATAAACTTAGTTGCACATATAGGCACAACACATACTAGACTTTGTAACTAGGAGCTATATTATAACCTACTAGAAACTTGGAAACAAGTAGAATAGAAGGATAGTGTACTTAGATTTCACATTGGTATGTGAATTCTATAACTACTTAACTGTAATGACTATCCATATTCGGGTCATTCCTTGAATTCAACATCTTTGCATGAATCATGTAGACACATCATGCACTTGACCTAGAAGTAGAAATTAGGTCAAAGTCTCATAGAAAATTAAGTCAAAGTTGAAACTAGGCCTAGTATACTTCATTCATCAAATTCACTTAAATCTCGAAACTACTACATAGAATGCCAATAAATCAATAAAAATAAATTACAAACATTATTTCTAACTTGAAGAAGAGTTATGAAATACTAAAATAGTTTGAAGTCTCAAAATTTAATTAATTTTGATATCCAAGGATTTACAAAATTCCTTAAAACCCGAAAAGTCCTAAAAACTTAAATTTATGATTTTTTAGATTAAAATCCCATAAAAGTTTTTATAAACACTATAATGTCAAATTAATATATTTAAAATGTGGAAATATAATCAAGGAAATTAATTTAATTCATTAACATTAAACTTACATTTATAAGCTAAAAATCTAAGAGTTATGAACAAAATTTATATAAAATCCATATTTTATATAAATTGAAAGAGATTTTATAAAAATTAAGGAATTAAATAAAAAAAGAAAAGAAAATCAAATATCCTCTGTCCTCTTCAAATTTTGGAATCTCTCTCTCTCTCTCTCTTTCCCCTCATTTCTCCTCCCAAAGTCAATCATTTTCACTTCCCATTCACTCCACCTCCTACTTTTCTCTCTCTAAAACTTCCCTCTTACTTCTCTTTAACAATGACGAACTTAGAAGCAGAATAACTGGGAGAGATTTTTACATTTAATTTTTCATGAGTTCATAAGCATCTCTGTATTTTGGTGGAGTATAACCCCAAAGAGATGACGAGAGAGATGAGCTATCCAGAGAGATATAATCTATATTTTCTTTCTTTTCTTCTCTCTAAAACCCCAACTCTTTACCTCTATGAGTTAGCTCCAAAACCCACAAAATTTCAAGAAAATATCCCTTATTTTACTAAAAAATCTTCATCAATTGAAGTTGATATTCAAGGTAAAATTAATTCCCTTATATTTTTTTTACTTTTTGTTGGGTTTAAGAGTGTTGTGCCATTGGGCTATTTTGTATGGTCTAGTTTTGTCACGGGTTTGAGCCTGTCCAACCGTGTTTATCTTTCTAGGGTTTAGTATATAAGGTGCATGCATGCATCCTTTGTCATTAACGTTTTTGATTATTATATCATTGATTGTACTGTAAACCCCAGCACACCTCCACAGAGGAAGTTCTTAATCGAGCTCTTCTGAGGTGTGACTATATTTTAATCATTCGACATACGGATTGATTCATTGAGTGTTCTAGTATTTATTATTCTTATCGTTTTACCTGTTAAAGATCTAATCGATCTAAAGAGTTCTCAACTCTTCAATTGGTATCAGAGTAGGAGACTGTGTAATCTGTACGCATCTCTTATGTTGAAGAAGGTCTTAGGGTTTTCCACTATTATCGTTTTCTGATAGAACCGTCATTCTTCATTGACGCAGTTCTTAGACTTCGATCATACCCTAACTTTGTTTACTGGTCTGATCTTGAACAGGTTTCAAAACAAAATCATCATGTCTCTTGACGATTCACAATCGAACCCAATCAACATCTCCAACAGTATCGGTTCAACCACCAGGATTCCTATCTTGTATACTCAAGATTATGAAGTTTGGACGCATCACTTTGAAGTCTGTGTGATTGGTTCAGAAGATAATGGATACTTAATCTGGGAAGCGATTACTATAGGTCCGTTTGTTCACTCTGACACAAACAGAAAAATCAAGACGCAACAGGACTACAACCAACTCGTGATTGATGTAAAGGATGTTCCTCAAGACGAAAAGGATAAGCTTGTTAGCAACATTAAAGCACTAAGAATGATCAGATTCACCTTACAATATGACACATTCCGGTTGGTCAGTTCATGCACGACGGCAAAAGAGATATGGGATAGGTTGAAGGAGCTGTATTCCACCGATGAGGATCTTGAGCATTCTATCCAAACTTTGCTGCGTTCGGAGTTTGGAGACTTCAAGCAAAAACCTGATGAGAAGCTTATTCAAGCCTTCGATCGCTTCAATCATTTTCTCAGTAAAATGATAAAGCATGGCATAGAAAGGAAGGTAATTGAGCAAAAGGTCACATTCATGAATGGCCTAAGAACCGAATAGATGGTCGTGGTGTCTACAGTAAAAGCTCATGAACAATTCAAATCTTACTCTTTACCGAAGCTAGTGGGAATTCTAAAATCACATGAAAGTGCATTGACCAAAGAAACAAATGTGGTTTCAAGCATGGGATCTTTAGCTCTCATATCAAAAGGAAAGAACGTGGCTGAAGAAGAAGAAGATTTAGATCTGTCAGAATTTGATCTAACCAATGAAGAATATGCTTTGATGGTCTCAAATCCAAAGAAGTTCGTGCGTAGAAAGTTTCCTATCTCCAAGAACCGAAACTGGCAAGGAAGTTACAGTTCGGATAAAGCAAAGGAGGAACCGAAGAACTCTCCTCAGCATGAAGAACCGAAGAAGGACAGTAAGCTTGTTGGTGACTCTGGATTTGATTGTTACTTCTGCAAAGGCAAAAATCACTTTGCCAAAGATTATGTCTTGAGAAAGATGTCAGAAAAGAACGAGAGTGAAGATGATGAAGCCTACTACATGAGAAAGCTAGAAGAAATAAAGAAGAAGAAAGTTGCTACTAACAACACTATGAATGCTTTAATTGTGCAGGAAAATCTCTTGGACGATGAGTTCGGTGGTGTGGAAGTCTGGTCTACAGACTCAGAGGACGAAGAAGTTCGTAAGCCCACACATGGCAGGGCTTTCGTGGCGAAAGAAGCTGAAACCGAAGGTGCAGGGAAATGCTTGATGGTAACTGCTGGAGTGTCACAAATGAGAGGCTATACTACCGATGGAAGTTGTGATGAAGCAAGGGAGCGAGAAGACAAATGCTTCGCTACCAAACATGTTGGTGAGCAGATCAACGAATGCGACCAGTTGATCAAGAAGGTACAATCGATTCTCGAATCATTAAAAATCCCTGTCACAAACTATGAAAAAGAACTGAACGAATTAAAATCTAAATTTTCAAGTTTAAGTGGTAGTTTAATACAGAATCGCTTAACAAACGCTAATCTAACTGATCAACTCAGCAGGGTGTCTTCGAAGAGTGAGGAGAGACGGATCTGGACAGAGCAAAAGGAGATCGAGTTAGTTAGGATTAAAGATGAAACAATTTATTTGCAAAGGGATAATTTAAAGCTTTTAAAACAGAGAAATGTTTTTTGTTTAATTGCTAAACGTTTCTATTCAAATATTACTCAATTGCATCTGAATTGTGAAATAGGCAAGAAAATTCATCGTATGATTCTGCCCTTCCTTGGATTTAAGGAGGATGAAATTGATGCTGATGCATATAACTGTGAAGCTGTTGTATCTTCTGATGAAATTTCACCAGCATACAGAATAGGTCTTGACAAAGTCGAGTCCTTCATCAAGTCCAAAGACCGTAAGGACATGCTTAAGAACCTTTTGGACGAAAATGACAAATTAAAAATTAAAACCGAAACCATGCAGAAGTTTGACTCATTGAATGCCAGGTTAAGTTCGGAAAACAAAATTGATGTTGAAAATACTTCTGAATTTAATGAGGATGATGATATGAGTGAAATATCCATAGAGGATGTGGTGGACTGTTCTGAATTTGTCAAAAGCGAACCCAAACCTATAAAAAATCTCATTTCTGAAAATTCTGTTGAGTTCGCTTGATTGTCCCAAAATAAGTACATAATTCTGGAAGAAAAGGCTGTGGTATATCAAAAGGTACAAACCACACCAAATAAGGTTTATGCAGTTACGGGTGTCACACAACAACAAATAGCCGAACTGACAGCTATAGTAAACGAAGACAATGCTGATGGCTGTGAGGAATACTTCTGGTCAGCTCCAATTGACAATGTCTATGAAACGGTTGGTCTGTCTGAGAAAACATCATGGAAGGTCAAAGGCAGATATGTGGCAAAACCACTAAACAAGCCTACACATTTTGATGTGCCAAGCACAAGTGGTCCCAAAAAGATTCCAAGACATCCAGTCAAGGCGACAAGCGAAACCTCTTCGCTGGAGAGCGAAACTCATGTTGGAAGACCGAAACCAAAGGTTAATGTCCATAAAACTCCTGAGCAATGGTCAGAGAAGAAATATCAACGTAACAGAAGATATAAGAAGAATCTCTCTGAAAGGAAGCAGTTTTGGAAATCCCAAAACCCTGATTATGTAAACTCACACAAATCTTCACTCGTTTCAGAAAAATCAAAATCAAAGCAAAACTCAACTTCTTGTACTCAATTTCATTCCTGCAGTCAAGCAAACCGAAAGTGTAGTTTCGGCTCCCAAACTGGAAGCAAACGAAACCAAAAGAGTGGTTTCGGTTCTCCATCTTTAGAAAGAAAGAACACAAAGCTTGGTTTCGTTCATAAAGCTCATTCCACTCCATCAAAGCAAAATCTAAAAGTAGATATAAAGGGAAAAGGGAAGCTTGTCATGGAAGACAAATTTAACTCAAAGAAAACGTCAGCTAACCCTAGGGATCATAAGACTAACACACCAACTAAAAATAAACCATGTGAATCTCCTCAACCAAAGCAAGCGAACAACAAAATTAAAGTTTTTACCATCAAAAGAAAATATGAATCCACCTTAATAAAAAGAACATATATGGTTGATATTTCTGTTACAATTCCCTATTCTGTAAAAGACTCACGTGGGCCCAAGAAACTTTGGGTTCCTAAATCTGCTTAATTTTGCAGGTTATTCGTGACGAGCAGTTCGATGATGAATGGTATATTGACAGTGGCTGCTCACGTCACATGACAGGGAGAAGGGAAGAGCTAAGGGAGTTTCGGTCCATAAAGGATGGTGGATGTGTCAAATATGGGAACAATTCATATGGCATGATCAAAGGGTATGGTATGATAACAAATGGTGAATTCTCAATACGGAAGGTAGCATACGTGGAGGGATTGCAGCACAACCTTATAAGTGTCTCTCAACTAGTTGTGGGAACCGGGTTGAAAGTTTAGTTCGATGATGAAGGCTCTGAAATAGTTGAAAAGCAAACGAAGAAAGTTCTGTTGAAATCTGAGCGCAAAGGGGAAATGTATAATCTAAATCTCAATCCAATTCGAGGAAAGCTAACAATATGCCTGATGTCAAAGGCTTACTCAGATGAAAGTTGGTTGTGGCACCGAAGGCTCTCGCACCTCAACTTCAAAGACATAAACAAACTGGTGCTTGGTGATCACGTTCGAGGGCTTCCAGTTCTCAAGTTTGATAAGGAGAATTTATGTGCTGCATGCGAAATGGGAAAACAAAGCCGAAAGATTCACCCTACTCGCATTAATACTAAGATCATCGAACCTCTTGAGCTTCTGCACATCGACTTGTGTGGCCCTTCGGCAATCGAAAGCTTCGGTGGTAGTAAGTTCATACTTGTTATTGTAGATGATTTTTCACGTTTCACCTGGGTTTTCTTTCTTAAATAGAAATCATAGGCGACCCCTAAGCTAAAGATTTTCATCAAGCAAGTGGAACTGCAACTGCGAAAGGTGGTACAGAACATAAGAAGTGAAAACGGGCTAGAGTTCAAAAACAAAGACCTTGAAGAATTTCTAACTGAAAAGGGGGTATCTCACAACTTCTTTGCTCCCTATACTCCACAACAGAATGGAATTGTCGAAAGGCGAAATCGTTCATTGTGTGAAGCCGACCGAACCATGTTGAGTTTCGCTTCTCTACCATTATATTTATGGGCTGATGCTATAGCCGCTGCATGCTACACTTAGAACCGAACCTTCCTCAACAAGCGATTTTCCATCACTCCATACGAAATTCTGAATAATCGCAAACCTAATGTAAAGTTCATTCATGTGTTCGGTTCAAGATGCTTTATTTTCAATTCCAAAGAGCACCGAAACAAGTTTGATGTCAAGGCAGATGAAGGGATTTTTCTTGGTTATTCGCTTTCTTCAAAGGCATATAGGGTTCTGAATAAACGCTCAAGGAAAATTGAGGAAACCTACTATGTGACTTTTGATGATAACTACATGAAGAAAATTTGAACAAGCGCAGGTCCAACGGAGGAAATCTTTCCTGAATCAGGTCAAGTCTCTGTTCCCATATCCAATCTGTTTGAAGAATACATGAAGCTTTTTGATGAACCAGAGAAAGCAATTCACTCAGAAGAAAAAGCAGCAAATAATAAAATAGACAACTTGAAGAAGATTATCGACGAAGCTGCTAAAGATATGGAAAACGAACTTCAAGAACCAACCGAGAGGCTGACACAAAGCGAACCACTCGAATCTAGCAATCCTCCAACTTCAAATCAAACTCCAGAAGAAAACTCTAAATTCCAGGGGGAGAGTTCGTTAACACCTAACTCAACTGATTTGCCTTTCCAGGGGGAGGATCCAACCGAGGGGGAGAATTCTGAACCAAACATGGGATTCGCTTCGCGATTTGAGGGGGAGAATGAAAATACAAATGACGAAGACAATCTATCAGAACTGGAAGAAGAGATAAATGTTGAGTTGGATCCTGCTTATGATCCAAGTTACCCTCCTCTCACGAAATGGACAAAAGATCATCCTAAAACTCAAATCATTGGCGAATCATCTGAGGGAGTACTCACACGCTCTCAATTGAAGGCGAAGCAAACTGCTTTATTCTCTCAAGTAGAATTATGCATGTTTAATTCGTTTGTCTCCAAAATTGAACCGAAGACGGTAAATGCAGCCCTTGATCACTCTGATTGGGTGCAAGCTATGCAAGACGAACTCCATGAATTTGAACAGAATCGAGTTTGGAGACTGATTCCCACTCCAAAGGATGCATCAGCTGTAGGATTAAAATGGGTCTTCATGAATAAGATGGATAAAGAGGGTAATGTTATTCGCAACAAAGCGAGGCTGGTGGTAAAAGGGTATTGTCAGGAAGAAGGGATAGACTACGAAGAGACCTTCGCTCTTGTATCAAGGTTGGAATCAGTAAGAATCTTTCTGGCGTATGCTGCACACAAAAACTTCGAAGTTTTCCAAATGGATCTCAAGTGTGCTTTCTTGAATGGAGAACTCGAAGAAACGGTGTATGTTGAGCAGCCACCTGGATTTGTGAACGAGAAGTATCTGGATCATTGCTACATTCTAGATAAAGCAGTCTACGATTTGAAACAAGCCCCGAGAGCATGGTATGAAACTCTAACACGCTTTCTTAAGTTGTCCAAATTCAAACAAGGTTCGGTTGACCCAACCTTCTTTCGCAAGAAAGAAGACGAACACTTAATGATAGTTCAAAATTATGCCGATGACATCATCTTCGGCTCCACGAATCCTAGCTTAACAGTTGAATTCAGGAAGTTGATGGAGACTAAATTTGAGATGAGCGCAATGGGCCCGATTAATTTTTTCCTTGGACTAAATATTAGACAGGGACCAGAAGGCATTTTTATTAATTAGGAGGCTTACACGAAGACACTGCTAGCGAAGTTCGGTATGATGGGAGACTCTAAAGTAAAGGTTCCAATGGCATTCGACACAAAGTTAACTCCATCTTTGGAGAAACCGGCTGTTGATGTGACACTTTATCGTCAAATGATAGGATCTCTTATGTATCTAACAGCTAGTAGACCAGATATTATGTTCTTTGTCTGTTATTATGCCAGGTTTCAAGCAAACCCAAGAGAACCTCATATGGTTGCAGTGAAAAACATCTTCCGGTATTTGAAGCGAACCTCGTCTCTCGGTCTCTGGTATCCTGCTAAATCCAACTTCTTTGTTCAAGCCTTTTCTAACGCTGATCTTGGTGGGTGTGGTCTGGACCGAAAGAGCACAACTGGCGGGTGCCAATTCCTTGATGGTAAACTCGCCAGTTGGCAATCAAAGAAACAAACTTGCGTGTCTCTTTCTACAGCCGAAGCTGAGTACATCGCCGCAGCATCATGTACTTCACAAATTATATGGATACAAAGCCAACTTAGGGATTATGGCCTTAGCATGAAGAAGATTCCCCTCTACTGTGACTCCAAAAGCGCAATTAGAATTTGTCACAATCCAGTGCAACACTCCAAGACGAAACACATTGCACTAAAATACCATTTCATCAAGGACCATATTGAAGATGGTAATGTCGAAGTCCATTTCGTTAAATCTACTGATCAACTGGCTGACGTATTCACGAAGGCCTTACCTGAAGCAAGCTTTAATAAGATACTCCAAGGATTGGGAATGATGGAAGCTGAGTCAGTACCGAAACCTCATCCTTCTCATTAAAACTGAACAAGCGAAATAGAGCGAACGCTCGGTCTATTTCGGTTCCGGAATTTTCGGGAACCGAAATGAACCGAACGCTCGGTCTATTTCGGTTCTGGAATTTTCGGGAACCGAAATGAACCGAATGCTCGGCCCATTTCGCTTCATCTCATCTAAGGATTGATTTCGGTTGTATATTTTTGTATAACTTGTTTATCCTTTCGCTTGATTTGTTTTGGTATTTACTTATTTTCTGTTTTTACTGTTTTTCAGAAATCACCATAACCCAAAAATATTTTATTTTCTGTTTTTATTACTTTTCAGAAATTACAAAAATCCAAAAATATTTTATTTTCTGTTTTTATAATTTTTTAGAAAAATCCAAAACTACAAAAATATTTCTATTTGTTTTTAGTTTTTCTTTCAATTCTTACCTTGTTCTAAGGTCACAGATGCGACACAGAATGATGTTGGGGCAGGTATAACTTTCCTATCTTTGTACTAGCTAGGTGTCCCTAGAAGCATGTTGCTGCATGTAGACCGAAGCCTCCAAGACTCTGAGTGAAGCCTTAATGATTCGATAAACACCAATCGTTTCTTCCCAATCAGGCTGCTAAAATCACTCAAGTCATGAGCTACCTTACTCTTCTCATATCGAGTCAAGAGTTGTCTGATTTGTCATTTTTGTATAGTAGAGGTACTTTCGGTTCTTCAACCACCTCTTCTCATTTCTCCATCATGTTTCGTTCCATAATAGTAACCTTCGAGAATCTCAGAAATTACCACTGAGGTTTATGGTCACACAACATCTGTGTTAATGGTCTTAGTTTCGTTCACCACGTGCTAAGTGAAACCCAATATACAATACCTTAAATGAATTAACGGTGAACGATCCAATGTTCAAGCTATTACTTGTTACCTCAAGAAATCTCTTTTATTTTTGCGTGATCTTTTTGAAATTGTCTAACACCAAGACGTTTCTTCCCAAAAGATCCAGTTTTATTTTTTTTGATTTTTATTATTCATCAAGTCACTGAATATTTTATCAAACCTACTTGTTTAATAGGCTACATTGGTCTCACAAGTACTTCATCCACTTTCGGTCTTATATCAAGAACCAAAGCACGGATTGAAGCTCAACCACCATCAAGAGCCTTATAATAAAAAGATGTCTTTCAATACTTCTTAACAAGTATTTGATCATATTTTAACGGGGAACCACACAAGCACTTTGAAATCTCTCTTGATTTTGAAGGAAGAGATTCGTGCCCGGGATCCACTGCTTCATGTCTTATTTGACATCACTTATATCCCACATATAATTTGTTTTATTTATTTATCTTTCACACTGTCTTCACGAAAATCTTCACGATTTTTCCAAACTCTTGTTCGGTTACTAATAAGCTATTATCAGACATATAGCTTCGGTCCTTTATGGTGTAGTCGTTTCATTTAAAAGGGAAAGGATGAGTCAGCATGAATTTGAATCGTTTCACAATTGGAAAAGGAGATAAGGATGGAAAGGCGCATGAATTTGTAACGGTTCCTAAACCCATGCCTGATGACGTATATCTGGGGAAACCAAGCTGTCAAATCGCGCTTTTTCAGGCGTCGTTTCAGGAGATCTTGTAATCATCACAACAAATTCTTTCTCTCTCATGGCAACGGTATAAAAGGGTTTCTCACACCTCATGTACCTCCTTACCGCATCTAAAACCTCACGAATACAACAGGTGATTTTCCACTGTTCATCTTCTTCCTCACTACAACAATGGCAGACTCCTCATCCGTTCAAGAACAAACTGCTTCATCTTCTCTTGTGGTCATCAAACCAAATCAGAATCTTATCATCGAATTGAATCCATTCGTCCATGATTCATACATGCTTCATGTGGTCGAATGTCTCAAGTACTCTCCGCTGGAAATTGCTCTTGTTTTGAGGAAAAGGCCAACTGTCAAACCCATTGGGACATCATGCGATGCTTCCAAAATGAAGATGGGAAAGATTGATTCTAAGTATCGTGCTGTTATGTTTACACGAGCAGAAGGTCAGAAGTTTGTGTTCTATCTTGATGATAAACACTTGTTCTCCACGACTTGCCTGGAGCATATTTTAGACATAATCCACAGGTGTAAGCAAAACAAAGAAGCAGATAAGAAGAATTTCACAGATATGCTTCGGTGGTACATTGCTTTCCGATATACTCTTCTGGCTATCATACCGAAGTTATTCAAGACTGTGAAGAAGACCACTGTTGCTCAACCGAAGTAGTCTCTCGCCTCCATTGGCGCAAAGGGGGAGATTGTTGGGTTTAAGAGTGTTGTGTCATTGGGCTATTTTGTATGGTCTAGTTTTGTCACGGGTTTGGGCCTGTCCAACCGTGTTTATCTTTCTAGGGTTTAGTATATAAGGTGCATGCATGCATCCTTTGTCATTAACGCTTTTGATTATTATCTCATTGATTGTACTGTAAACCCTAGCACACCTCCACAGAGGAAGTTCTTAATCGAGCTCTTCTGAGGTGTGACTATATTTTAATCATTCGACACACGGATTGATTCATTGAGTGTTCCAGTATTTATTATTCTTATCGTTTTACCTGTTAAAGATCTAATCGATCTAAAGAGCTCTCAACTCTTCACTTTTCTTTCAAAAATTTCATGTTTTCTTGCATTTTTCTCCCTCTTCTACACTTTTCTTTGAGATTATTCACATGTATGTTCATGCATCTCGAATTTGATGATGATGGTGGTAGGATTTTACCCAAAAACAACATGCATGCTGTTAGAACGTGAAATCCAATTATCAAAACTTAAATCAAATCCATCAACTTGAGTTTTACAAGTTTTAAATATTCGAAACCTCATGCATTCAAGTTTTTCATTTAGAAATATCATTTTAAACAAAATAAGTTCATTCATGGTCTTCAAATCATAATGCATGTGATGAACATCAAGCTTAAAGGTTTGATTATCAAAGTACATTGTTAAGAACACTTATAAATGATTTATTTATAAATAAATATCTAAAACTAATTTTCTACTGAAATAAGATTTTTCCCGGATTCCAAACAACAAAATATGATGATCTGAAAATTTTCAGAAAATATATCGTTTTTCTCGATTTATTATAATTTTTGCAAGAAAATACATCAATAATTCATATAAAATAATTTTGATGGTTAATAAATTCTGGTAAATTTCGTATATCACCTAGATACTGAGTAAACACTTTTGATGAAGTTGTATACATTTCTAAGGCTGTTTTCTGTAGATTCCTACTTTTTTTAAGAGAAATAAATAGAAAAATACAGTTATGAATGTCCTAAGCCATATTTCATACTTTTCTCATCTTCTAGACATCATAAAGAAGCGATGAAAACTGTTCCAGATTTTTCCAAGACAATTTCTTATATTTCCCGATTTAATGAATGTTTAAGGGATTAAAATGATGAAAAATAGCTACACTTATCCAAAAATTATGAAACTTGATTAGAATATCATATATTATATGTAAATCATAAATAAAAAGTTTAGTGAATTTTACCTACTGTTTAATAAGTTTTCACGAATTAATGATTATTTAAATTAATAAAACAAAGAAAAATAGTTAAACTATTTGAAAACCAGCTTTGATATTTTTTCCAGCATATATATGTTAAATAACAGTGAGAAAAAAATGTTTGGAGAATTTATAAACCGATTCCTATTTATTTTGATTTTTGCTATTATAAATACACAAAAATCATAAAATCGGGTTAAACTGTTTCAAAATCAATTTGAGTATTTTTCCCAGTTTTTATACATTATATAACAGTTTTATAAAAAGATTGGGAATTTTTATTTACAGGTTATTATTTTTCACGATTTTATGATGTTTTCAAGGATTTAAATGGTGGAAAACGGTTAAACATATTTAAAAATCATAAAAAATTACAAGAGGGTTCTAAATTTTAGTTAGAACTGAAATGTAATTTTTGGAAATTTTTAGAACTGATTTAATTTAGTTTTGGATTTTTAGTTTGTAAAGCTCTTCCAAAAGTGCTAAAATGCATTTCAAACAATAACACAAAATGAGATTTGACACTTGCAAATGTTAATAAGTCAATTGGTATATGGAAATCTGAATTTTCAGAAAAGTATTTGCAACTTTTACAAAACCTAACTTTGGCACAATATTGCCATAATTCTATTGTAGAAATTAACTATACTAGTGTTAGATTTTCGACTAGAGACTTACTAGTGTGTAACCTTATCGTAGGGAATCGGTAGTAGGACGTGAGGAGTTAGCTCAAGGCATCACAAATACCTTCACACATCATTGGGAGTTTCACGACTCCCCCTATTTTTGGTTTTTAAAATGTTTTGGGGGTGGATATCTAATTATCTGCCATGGTCCAATCCTTGCTCTTGCATACAAATTTGCATGCAAATTTGCCAGGATCTGCCTCCGGGTCTTTCATACAAATGCCAAGGACCACCCCCTGCTCTTCTTATAATACATAAATCAATGGGGCGACATTGGAGACTTCGACCTATAGTTACAGTGAGGAGACTCACCTCAAGCTGCTGAAAATCTATGATAAAAGCTCGTACTGCCGATCCGGAAAATCCCTGCACTAACAACATCAAATAATATCAAATAAATAATTGGTCTACAACCCATAGCTAGAATCCTAGTCCTAATATCCAATACTTAGGGTGAAAGTCCATTTTACCCTTTCCTTAGTTGGCCCAAAATCCGAAGCCCTTACCAATAGCAACAAAAGCCCAATATGACCCAATTTCCTAATTGGGGACAAAACCTATCATGGGCCTAATCCAAGAAGGCCCCATTGATGGGTTTTACATGCACTAACGCGGATAAATCTTAACTCTTAAGGGTACATGAAACCTAAGGATCTATGTCATAACTCTATTGAAGTAATATTCTATTGAACATGAAAAACTTGTAAACCTAGGATAATTTCGAAATTCACAAAACAAAAGTAGTGCTTACTTACCTTCTAGTTATTGTAGTAAATAACTAATAAAAAACCTTCTTGAAAGACTCTTGGAAGCAAGCACCACAAGTGTCGTGCCTCTAATGGTTCACACTTGAACCTTAGCAACCAAGGAACTTGAAGAGAGAGAGTGGAGAGAAGAGAATTTCGGCCTAACCTCTAAGGAATGACATGACGAAATCTTTAGGTATAGGGGCCTTTATATAATGCAACAAGGAAATCCTAGATAAGTACTAAAACAATAAAATAACATTATCTTATTTTATGGTATTTATCTAGCTTCCTAATTATCGTCCTAGGATAATTCTAGAACCTCCATAAAACCGTCCAAGGCATTGGGATGGTTCTATAATTCCTCTTGCTCAATTATTGAACAATTACACTATAACCCACATACTTTTAATTAATCCAATTAATCCCAAAATTAAATCCAATTAATTTCAGATTAATTCTTAATTAAATATTACTATTTCTAATTAATATATTATTCTCATAATATATTAACAAATCATTTATTTGATTTCTAATTAATATATTAACCAAGTAATAAAGTAATAAACAGTCTCTCTCTCTCTCTCTCTCTCAAAAAGTTATCATATTCAATTTCTAGGTTTGAGGGCAACCCAAAAGGATTGTGCTACCATCAATTTAAGTATTTACCAATTATAGTCATGGGCTTAGACATCCAATCCAATAGTCTTTCACTTGGATAAGTCTGTAACTATAATTGCCAGTATAACTTCCAAACCGATCAGCAAATTGTAGCTTCCAAAAGCCGTTGTCGAACTCTGACCCAGTTAGTTATGTCTCCTAACATAAGTGATCAAATTTTACTTCGTTCTACAAGATATCATATGGACGTAAGACATGGATTTGAAATCAATCTCATTGTCCGAAATTTTGTTTCCCAATTTCCTGATTTATGAAGACTGAATTCAGACTGCTAATTGAACACATCAATTTAGTCTGGGCTCGACCAAGCACTTTAGATGTTGACATCAAATCATCGAGGGTCCCAAAGATATCGCTTTTCCCATTAGGGCAAAAGGAGCGAATAAACTTTGACTTATATGATGTACTATTTACTCATCAAATCGTGCACAACAATACATTTTATAACATTAAGTTACTGATGCGTTTACGTATTATCAATGCCGAACTAACTTGTAAGTTCCAACTCATATATCTCCGTTTCAAGAATATATGATATTATCATCTCAGAATTATTCGTGATAAAATCCATGAAGTAATTATCTGAGCGTGGGTTTATCCAATACTTAAAATCCCCATTACTAAGTACTCATGAAAATGGCAGCAAAACTATTGCTATGTCTAATCTCCATAGATAATCTATAATTCAATTAATGACAGTCTTAATTCGCTACTTACTTCCAAAAGTACGAGCAACTGTGTAATTTGGAATAATCAAATTATTCAGGAAGTAACACATGCAAAATGAAACACAATAATAACCTAATTAACTATGGTCTCAAAACTATTAAATATAAATAAAACTCTTATTGTTTAATCACCGTATTAATTAAGAGTTTATTCATTGTATAATGTTTCAAGTAATAAACTAACCACTTGAATTAAACATCAGTCATGCCATGTTATGAACATGCATACTATGCCTCTCTATACGGTCCTTCCTTTGCGAACAGATCAACCGAACACTATTCCAATGATGCTCATTTCACAATTCCAAATTCTTGTCACTACCAAAAGTGTTGGAATTCCAACCTTACATGCAATGTCCTTTTGTGATGTCGAGGCTTCAAAGTCAATGAGACTTTTCCAACGATATTACAAAATGTTCCATTGAAACTTTGTTACTTAAAACAATTCCATGGTAACGAAGTCTCAAATTCAAGATACACTCTTTGAACACCTTCCTTGCATTAAAGTTTCTAACTCACATGTAGATTTCAATAATCATCTCCCACTATGGAAACATTTTCATATTCCCATATGATCATCAATTCTAAATAAGAATTACCTCCATCCAGAATTTTGTCAATATGGTCCGTCCAAATACTATACTTCCAACTTGTCGACAAGCCACCAATCTTTCGGTAAACCTCAAAATGTTCTTGACAGTTGTTTAATAACTTTAGTCACACAAAGTTATAGTACTTTTTCCCTTCTAATTCCCAAGGCATTCGGAAAAATCAGAACAAGTGAATATTATAGCATATGAAAACGATCCTATATCCGAAGCATATGGGACTTGATTCCTTATGTCTTACATAAGGACCTGATATCTACTCAGTCTCTTGCTATAATATTTCCATATATCGAATTTCCTACGTTGAATCATTTCAACATGATATTCATATATGTCCAAGACTAAGCTCTATTAAACCCTTCAATATAGACCTTTTGAAACGAAGTATGACTGCCCTCTCCCTTAAGTCTTACTATAGTGAACAATTATGCTTCCATCTGCATAACAATTATGCTCCCACTGGCTTTGACATGTACCCAGAAATCAAGTAGACTTCTAGAAATCAATACTCTTGAATTTCTTACTAAAGTGCAGATTTTTGATACGTGATGCTTCGATAAGTCTCTAACTAGACTTCTCAAGCTTATACACCCTCATTGGATAGCATACATGTGTGTTTAAACCCTTTCAGAACTTATAGTTATATGTCTTGAAAGCTTAAGCAGTTATTTGCCATTTCTCACAATTCAAACTATGAAAAGGGATGTCGTAATCATATTATGAATTTGAGAATGCAATTAACACATTCACTAACCATAATGATATTTATCACATCTTTAAAATCTACTAGCGAAAGTGTTTCCTCATAATCATTCTCATGAATTAGAGAGAAACCTTTTGCCACCTAGATTTTATGGTGTACATATTCCCATCCATGTGAATCTATCATTTCCAACCTACAATCATAAGATAAGATTTATGACAAAACCAAACTCAAATTTATCTTTCCTTTCATTATTGGGTCTAAAAATATGGTTTATACATTGCTTTTCTAAGCATTTATTATTTTTAGTCTTGGGCCGAAAATATTATTTGGTGTAATTGTAGCTTGAACCGAAAACTCATGGGTTTTCGGTTTGGGCTCTGGGTTTTAGTCCATTAGTATAAATATAGATGTAAAGGTGAGGAGTAGAGGTTGGCCATAGAATTAGACAAGGAGAAACTAGAGAGAACTTGTATATGTGTATGTGAATCTTGTGTTGGAACTTTATTCTTATCATATAAACATTGAAGATTCATCAAGTTCTTCTTTTTCTTCTTCACCTTCTTCTTCATTTTGATCTTGCATCATCCAATTGATTGGGATTCCGCACCATCAATGTGACATCCCCATTTTCACGCCAGAAAAGACCGATTTTGTTTATGCTTTATAAAAATCAGAGTTCCCTTTTAATAAAAATGTTGCGGAATTTATTCCCAGAAAATACATGATAAATACTTCATCAAAGCATTTCCGAAGAAATGTATTTTATTCATTTAAAACATTTGGGATGTCGTCGTCAATACAGAAACATAAGCATAAACAGAACTTACATTCATTTACACTAGTGATCTACATCTCTTTTAAATCTCTCAGTGTAAAGTAGCTTCATATCGACACCTGTGATACAAATAAGCTTGAGTGGGTCAGGTTGGGAAGCCTAGTGAGTACATAGGGTTTTCAACCCACAATAATAAAGTTATTATGTTTTATCATCAAACAATTAACCCAATTACCCATCCCCATTATCTTCTTCATTTCTTAAGGATTTACCCTAAGAATTATCTACCACTCGCTCCTAAGGAATTTTCCTAAGCAATAGGCACGAAGCACATCGTCGCCAGGGTTTATATAACAGGCACTAAATCCATAGTTGCGAGGGTTCATCCAATGGGTGCTAAGTCCATAACTCATTTATCGACAGTATTATTTTCGGCAATCCACCCGAAATACATGTCAATGGGTTTTTAGAGTACACCGGGTGAACACGTCGTTCACAACACCTACAAGTTGCGAGCCTGCTAGTGTTCCACTGGACTGTCTAGAATAGTTCGTGGTTGTCATCCATACTATGCTAGATGACGGGGCCAACGTTTGGATAAAGGTTTTTCTCACTTTTCACCTCTCACCCTCATCTCATGATCTATATCGCCTTTCATCTCATCTTCCAACTCATTTTTCATCACACACCAATTATTTTATCTACCCATGTTTTACCCCAATATATTTGTAGATATAAAATACATATACAATTTAAATCATTTAAAACGTATATAAAATCGATCATCCAGCATAGACAACAAGTATTCAGATAATATGCACTCATAGCACGTAATTTTATATAAAATACTTCATATCTATGTGTAAGATGAAAGTAATATGCACTCACTTATAGCGTGATTTGATAGAATCTAACTAGAAACGGTCAGCGGTTCGTGATCGTCGGGCTCAGAACGCGGAACGGCCTCAACAAACGAGAGAGAAAGAAGAGTTTTAGGTGTAAGAATGGATGAGGTCGAACTTGCTATTTATAGGGTGTTCTGGGCCCATTCACGTCGTGGACTTGATGTTCACGTCGTGGAGGATGGTTGAATCACTTCGTAGGCTTGACATCTGCATTCTAGCTCCGAAATGTGTTCGGATGACATTTTTACGTCGTGAATCGAATGTTCACGTCGTGGACTCTTAACACATCACTCCCGTAGACTTAACACGTGTTTTCTAGCCTCGATTAGTGTCTGTTGACTCCTCAAGTCGTGAGAAATCCATTTCTCACGTTGTGAGCATTTGACTTATCATCCCATAGACTTGCCATGCATCTTCTAGCTTGAAATGTGGCGATTTGACACCTCACGTCGTGAATTTCTATGCTCACGTCGTGAGTTCAGTTTCTGACACAGCTGCATATTCGGAAGGCCATAACTTTTGCATACGAGCTCCGTTTTTAATGTTCTTTATATCCACGCGAAGGTGGAGACGTACTCTAAAACTTTCATTTATAATCCTAAGGTTAAACAGTACTCTATCATAAACTCACTTTTTATGATTCCCGGTGCGTGCCGGTTTTGTCGTGAAACTTCGACAGGTCATAACTTCTTCGTTATAACTCAGATTTCAGCGTTCTTTATATGTACGGAAACCTTGTGACAGATACTACAACTTAGTTAAGATTATTTATTCTAAATAATCCTCTATCAAAAAGTCATTTTTGACGCTTATCGTCTCTAAATTGACTAGCCCGAATCTGCGGGCGTTACAATTATCTCCCCCTTAGGATGATTACGTCCCGAAATCATCAACAAAACATGGCTTGTATAATGACTCCGTGTGTTACCTTTTCATCCTAGGTAATCACCGTAACTTTTATGTTCCTTCGATAAAGTTTCTAACTCTTGGACTTCTTAACTGCATGCGATGCTCAATCTTGCACCAGCTCTTTATCCTATATTGGACTTTCAATCGTAACCATCGAGTTACAAAATGGATACTTATTGGAGACTCCTTCTTCTTCTTAAACAGACTAATCTTAAGAGAATTTATTTACTTCGATTATCGTAACAGACTGATGGGTCATGTTCTAATGACCTCTCATCGTATGATGCAACGCTTAGACTCAGGTCTTTTAGAGTCAAATTCCAGAATGGAATACCCCTTCCTTCATGTTCTAATGTGATATAATCACATTTTAGCATGTAGCATTTCTAGCTATAGACTTCTTACTTAAAAAATGGTCGTGATACTTTTATTGATGGCTTCGATTAACTTTCACTTCAATCTTCTGACTTAAGTCGGATGCTACATCGAACTTGGCTCTCTGAAGCACGTAGAATACATATCTTAGTCGGACTCGATATGATATGACCACTAGGGTCGGAATAACAATCATCTTCTTAGTCATTACCGAAACGATGGTAACGACATACTTGAACAAAACGTAATCAATTACTAGCTTCTTGGTAACCTTGTGACTTTCCCTGATCCAAGTGTGAGTCCTGTGCTTCCGATAGTATATGCCTCTACTACCTTTCACACCTACTCATACTCGTCCCAAGTATTGTCTCGCATGTCTCCAAGTCATTATCACAAAAACAATTTTAACACATTCAAATGTGTCCAAACAATCTAAAAATTTTCCCTAGACTCTACTAAGACTTCTTCCATGCATATCTTCAACATATTTATGCTTCAACTCAGTTGGTGATGGAAACGCCATACGTTAGGACAACTTCACGAATTACACCAACCGTTCTATCATCCCGACAATCAAATGTGTACATTCGGATGTACTATACTCCTCTATACGTACTGTTATTTTATTAGACGTATTCTAAAGGTAAGATACCATTATTATGATATCTTCTGATAGGTATCGTTCACTATCGTAAGTCTTCTCATTTCCTCCATTTACTCAGTTCACTATGAGTCTTCACCATGACGTTATGTTCACAGAAGCAGGCGTTCAACATATCGGAACGAGAATATAGATAGAGGAAGGTTTCGACGTGTATTCCTCCTTATTACTCTAAAAAGTTACATGTCAGTTCTAATATCGTAATTAAACGTTTAGAATCCTGAACACATAAGGTTTCCAGATCCGTTCGGCAATAGACCATAGATCCGAACAAATAATAGCATATAAGGCATATAATGCTATAACATCAATCATTTAGCACATAAAAGCAATTTAGGCATCTAATCCTAAAGTAAGCTAGTGCTTGTGTCAATTCAGGTGTACTACCTAAAATATATTAGACACTCATCTCACAATCATCGCTTAGTATTCTACGTTTAAGTCAATAAATTTCCTACAGATTCCTAGTTCGCTTAAACTAATGCTCTGATACCAACTGTGACATCCCCATTTTCACGGCCAGAGAAGACAGATTTTGTTTATGCTTTATAAAAATCAGAGTTCCCTATTAATAAAAATGTTGCGGAATTTGTTCCCAGAAAATACATGATAAATACTTTATCAAAGCATTTCTGAAGAAATGTATTTTATTCATTTAAAACATTTGGGATGTCGTCGTCAATACAGAAACATAAGCATAAACAGAACTTACATTCATTTACACTAGTGATCTACATCTCTTTTAGATCTCTCAGTGTAAAGTAGCTTCATATCGACACCTGTGATACAAATAAGCTTGAGTAGGTCAGGTTGGGAAACCTGGTGAGTACATAGGGTTTTCAACCCACAATAATAAAGTTATTATGTTTTATCATCAAACAATTAACCCAATTACCCATCCCCATGATCTTCTTCATTTCTTAAGGATTTACCCTAAGAATTATCTTTCACTCGTTCCTAAGGAATTTTCCTAAGGAATAGGCACGAAGTACATCGTCGCCAGGGTTTATACAACATGCACTAAATCCATAGTTGCCAGGGTTCATCCAACGGGTGCTAAGTCCATAGCTCATTTATCGACAGTATTATTTTCGTCAATCCACCCGAAATACATGTCAATGGGTTTTTAGAGTACACCGGGTGAACACGTCGTTCACAACACCTACAGGTTGCGAGACTGATAGTGTTCCACTGGGTTGTCTAGAATAGTTCGTGGTTATCATCCATACTCTGCTAGATGACGGGGCCAATGTTTGGATAAAGGTTTTTCTCACTTTTCGCCTCTCACCTTCATCTCATGATCTATATCGCCTTTCATCTCATCTTCCAACTCATTTTTCATCACAAACCAACTATTTTATCTACCTTGGGCTGTAAACGAACTGAACGTTCGGCGAACCGTTCGTGAACTGTTCGGCGGGAAGTTCATTTATGTTCGTTTATTTAATAAATGAACGAACATGAACAAAAATGATCGTTCGTTTAGTTAAATGAATGAACATGAACAATGGTCTCGTTCGTTCATTTATGTTCGTGAACGTTCGTTTATGATGTTCGTTTACGTTCGTTTATGTTCGTTCGTTTAAGTTTATTTATATTCAATTTTTTTTTATTATATTGCTATATTATATGTTCGTTTATTTTCATATATGTTCAATTGTGTTTTTTTTATCTTTGTTCGTTTATGTTTGTTCGTTTATGTTCGCTTAGCATGTTCACGAACATAAACGAACGAACATGAACAAAGTAATTTGTTAAACGAACGAACATGAACAAGAAAATCTCGTTCGTTTATCCATTCGTATTCGTTTGTTGTTCGGCTAACTTAAACGAACGAACATGAACAAGACCTTGTTCGTGTTCGTTTGGTTCGTTTACAGCCCTATATCTACCCATGTTTTTGATGGGTTTTGAGCATTCTAACACTTCCTAAGTGTACATGCAACCCTAATAACCTTGGATCTATGTTTGTCTAATTATCATGCAAAGTTGAATTCCAAGGTTATATTCCTATCTAGCATACATGGGGAACATTTTTAACTTGAATGAAAGATAGAATAACTTACCTTGTTGTTGATTATGATCCTTGAAACCTCGTGAGCCTAGCACCCCAAGTGTGATGCCTCAAATGCTTCACACAACACCAAATGCAAAGGAGTAAACTTTGAGAGAATCTTACACTTGCAAAATCGGCTCTAGCCCTCTTGATTCTTGTGTGCAACCAATTTTGGTGGAGCATGGGTTCTTTATATAGTGTTGACACATCTAGGGTTACACCATGTAAACCATAATGTGTCATGACTCTTCATTTCCATGACCCATGGGTTTGTAACTCCCATGGAGCATCCTATGGGTTTAACCCAACTTGATAATCCATGGAGCCTCTTATCCCACTATACAAGTTATGCATAATTTACATAATCAACCCATATATTTAATTAGTTATCTTTTGATCACTTAATTAATTCTAAATTAATTCTTGATCAAACTAATTAAATAATATTATTAATATATTAGAACTTATAATATATTAATAATCCACAAGTGTTATTTCTCTCATTTAGTCTATCCAATTGCATGGTGCCATGCAACCCAAATGGACCATGTCGGGTCGGGTCAAGTACATACCAGAAATAGTTATGGACTTAGACACCTTATCCAACAGTCTCCCACTTGGATACGTCTAATAACTATAACTGCAATACTTCAGGAACCGATCGGCAATCGTAGCTCTTTCAAGGTCTCTCGGAACTGAGAAGATGATGATACGCCATTTAAGATAAGTGATCATATAATCCTCTGTTCGAGATATCAGCCGGACAAATACATGGAACAATGTCTTACTTATTGTCCAGCAGTTTGTTTCCCGATTTCCGATTTGTTTGACAAAGAACTTAATTGAACACATCAACTTAGTTCTGACCGGGCCCGGTACATAGGTCAAAACAAAATCATCGAGGGGCCCAGATATCAGCTTCTAATCCAAGAAGGAACAGATAAACTTCGACTCATATGTTTGTTCTACCACTCATTGAATTATACATAAGAGCACGTTTTATAACATCGAGTTACCAATGCGTTTTCGTACAATCAATGTATAACCAACTCATAAGTAACAAATCATATCTCTAGGTTTAAAGACTCATATGATATTACCGTCTCACAATCACTCGAGATAAATTCCATGAAGTGATTCCAGTGAGCGTGGGTTGAGTCCAATGCTCAGAACTTATGAGCACTCATGATTGTTGTAGCCATGTCCAACACCTTAGACCTCTGCAATCAATCATGACAGTCTTGATTCATACCTACTTCTGACATATGACCGACTGTGGAGGTTCGAATAATATGATATACCAAACATAATTATTCTGGAAGTCAAAACATGCAAAAGAAATATAGTAAACGATTGACAAGAGATAGCAACACTTTACTCATAAATAAAACACCTTTTATTCATCATCTAATGTCAATTACACTTTACAAATTTCGAGGTTATCTAACTACTAAATCTAATATCATCCTTCAGCCCTATGCTCCGAGCATGCTGGAGATGCTTAACCCGAGTCAGTCCCTTCGTGAGGGGATCTGCTGGATTCTCATCCGATGATACCCTCTTTGCCACGAGGAGTCCTTCTTCTATTCGATGTCTGATGAAATGGTATTTTCTGTCGATGTGTCTGGATCTCCCGTGATCCCTTGGTTCCTTGGCTAAGGCAACTGCACTTTCACTATCACATAAAATTTCCATTGGCTCTTTAATAGCTGGTACAACTCCAAGGTCTCCAATGAAGTTCTTCAGCCATATCGCCTCCTTTGCTGCCTCGCTAGCTGCTATATACTCTGATTCGCAAGTTGAATCAGCCACTGTCTCTTGCTTGGAACTCTTCCAAGAAATTGCTCCTCCGTTTAAGGTAAAGACCCAGCCTGACTGAGAGCGGAAATTATCCCTATCAGTTTGAAAGCTAGCATCACTATACCCTACAACTCTCAAGTCTTCACTCCCACCGAGGGTAAGGACCCAGTCCTTAGTCCTCCGTAGGTACTTGAGGATATTCTTTACCACAGTCCAGTGCGCCTTGCCAGGGTTCCCCTGATACCTGCTGACCATGCTCACAGCAAAGGCTACATCAGGTCGAGTACACGCCATAGCATACATGATCGATCCTACAGCCGAAGCATAAGGTATTCGACTCATTTCTGCTATCTCAGCCTCAGTACTAGGGCTTTGTGTCTTACTCAATCTGGTGTTACTCTGGATGGGTAACTCTCCTTTCTTGGAGTCCTGCATGCCGAATCTCTTCAGCACCTTATCCAAGTAGGTACTCTGACTAAGTCCAATTAGTCTTTTACTCCGGTCTCTCAAGATCCTTATCCCTAAAATATAGGCAGCTTCTCCTAGGTCCTTCATAGAGAAACACTTCCCAAGCCAGGACTTAACTTCCTGCAGAGTTGGGATGTCATTTCCTATGAGTAGTATGTCATCCACATACAATACCAAAAAACTAACTATACTCCCACTAGCCTTGACATATACACAAGATTCATCTTCACTCCTAGAAAAGCCAAATTCTTTGACTTTCTCATCAAAGCAAAGATTCCATCTGCGAGGTGCTTGCTTTAACCCATAAATGGATTTCTCAAGCTTACACACTCTATTAGGTATTCTGTATTGACAAAACCCTCCGGCTGACTCATGTAAACATCCTCAGCCAACTTTCCATTAAGGAAAGCGGTTTTGACATCCATTTGCCATATTTCATAGTCATGAAATGCGGCTATGGCTAACAGAACCCTAATAGACTTAATCTTGGCCACTGGAGAAAAGGTCTCATCATAATCAACTCCCGGAGTTTGTGAGAAACCCTTTGCAACCAGTCGTGCCTTATAAGTATGTACATTACCATCCATGTCGGTCTTCTTCTTGAAGATCCATTTGCACCCTACAGTCTTACGACCTGGTACATTCTCAACCAAGTTCCAAACTTGATTGTCATACATGGATTGTATCTCGCTGTCCATTGCCTCTTTCCACTTGGCTGACTCAGGGCCTGCAATGGCTTCTGCGTAACTGTTAGGTTCATCCAGACCTATCAGTGTCTCATCACTGATAAGTGTATCACCTTCCGCAGTAATATGGAATCCATAGTAATGCTCAGGTGCATTCCTAACCCTTGTGGAACGCCTCAGAGGTACAGACTTGTCAATTGGCTCAACAGGAGTTTCCTCCTCAAGTTGAGTGCTAGGGTTTGAAGTTCCTTCACCACTTGACTCTTGAATTTCTTCAAGGTCAACTTGCCTCCCACTGTCTCCTTGGCTTATGAACTCTCTCTCTCGAAAGAAAGCCCTCCTAGCTACAAAGACCACATTCTCACTAGGTCTGTAGAAGAGGTAACCAAAGGATTTCTGTGGGTAGCCGATGAAAATACACCTCTCACTTCGAGGTTCGAGCTTATCATGAGTCTCGCGTCTCACGAAAGCCTCGCAACCCCAAATCTTAATGTGGTCTAGTTTGGGTACTTTACCAGTCCACATCTCATGAGGAGTTTTGGCAACTTTCTTTGTGGGAACTAGATTAAGGATATGGGCGGCAGTCTCTACGGCATACCCCCAGAATGAGATTGGTAGCGAAGCTCGAATCATCATGGAACGAACCATATCCAACAAGGTTCGATTACGCCTCTCAGCTACACCATTCAACTGCGGTGTCCTGGGGGGTGTCAATTGTGAGACAATCCCACATTCCCTAAGATAGTCGAGGAACTCTGAACTAAGATACTCACCACCTCGATCGGATCGAAGCATCTTAATGTTCCTGCCCAATTGATTCTCGACTTCCTGTTTAAACTCTTTAAACCTCTCAAAAGTCTATGACTTATGCTTGATTAAGTAGACATATCCATATCTACTTTAATCATCAGTAAAAGTCAAATAATAACGATTAGCATCCCTTGTGGCATGTTTGAAGGGCCCACACACATCCGTGTGTATAAGATCCAACAAACCTTCACCCCTCTCACAAGAACCTGTGAAGGGTGACTTTGTCATTTTTCCAAGTAAGCATGATTCGCAACTATCATCTGACTTTAGGTCAAATGACTCCAATACTCCATCCTTTTGGAGTTGGCCTATGCGTTTCTTGCTTATATGTCCAAGACGAAAATGCCATAATGATGCTTTATCCAAGTTATTATCATTAACAGAATCAATACACAATACATTATTTCCTAAGTTATCAACCACAGATACAGTTTCATACACACCATCACAAGGTAATGCTTTAAAATAAAGAACATTATTAAAGAAAGCATTAATCGAACCAACTTCATTATCAAATGAAAAGGTGAAACCTTGTTTATACAATGCATGAAAGGAAATAATATTTCTTTCCATTTCTGGCGAATAACAACATTTATTCAAATCTAAACTAAACCCACTACTTAGCGATAAAGTATAAACTCCAATCTTGGTGACAGGTAAAGCTTTCCTATTCCCCATGATTAAGTTTATTCTTCCATGCTCCACATTCTCACTTCTTCTTAGTCCCTGCAAATCAGAACATATATGAATACCACAACCGGTATCAAGGACCCAAGAGTTAGAATGGGGTGAGTTATTAGATAAGATAGTGTAAATACCTGCATGGTTGGGTTTAACTTTCCCATCCTTCACATCTTGCTGGTACTTTGGGCAGTTCCGCTTCCAATGTGACTTTTCATGGCAATAGAAGCATTCAGCCTCTTTAGGGTCAGAAGAAGGAGTGACGAAACCTTTCTTGGTTCCACTTGAAGAAGAGCCATCAAGGGTCCTAGCCTTGGTACCCTTCGAAGAGCTCTTCCTCTTCTTCCCTCGACCTTTCCCGATTGCCAAAACCGGGGCGGAGTTTGGAGTAGGAGTGTTAAAAACCGACTTACCCTTAAGACCTGTTTTTGCGGTCTTGAGGAGTCCCTGAAGTTTTCTGAGTGTGACCTCTTCCTTATTCATGTGATATGTCATGCAGAATTGATCATAGCACGATGGTAAGGAGTGCAAAATGATATCTATTGCAAGCTCCTCAGGGAAGTTCACATTAAGCTTCAGCAACCGATCCACATACCTTTGCATTTTCTACATGTGGCTCGTGACGGATTCCCCGTCCTTCATCATGGTTGTTATGATAGAGCATATGATTTCATACCTCTCTTGTCGTGCACTTTGATGGTATCTTTCCATCAGATCTTGGTGCATTTCAAAAGGGTAGAAGTCCTCATAGGACTTTTGGAGTTCCGCTGTCATGGTGGCCAACATGATGCATGCCACTTTTGTAGCATCCCTTTCATGTGCCCGGAAGTCAGCGATCTACTGGGGAGTTGTAGTGGTCTCATCAATCTCCTTAAGCTCCTTGTCAAGGATATATTCTTTGTCCTCGTAGCGGGTAATCATCCTGATGTTTCTGATCCATTCATTGAAGTTGGATCCATCAAAAGTGACTTTCCCACACAAGTTCATAAGGGTAAAGGAGCCATTAGGATTAGAGCCAGAAGCAGCATTGTTTGAAGACATTTGAAAGAAGAGGACAAGATTAGTTTAGATATTAAGAGAGTCCTTAATAAAACACCCAAATGTAATATTAAGGCTAGGATCCAATCACAATATATTATAACTTAGAAGAGGTATGCCGTAATCCAAGCTATAACATATTTGAAAGGTAGGTGAATGACGATTTACCAATTTCCACCATGAAAAACGAAATATAAATATTATGTTTTTAATTGGTTCTTAGAAATTCCTAGATTCTTTTGAGATTCAATGAACTTTTCAAAGGCATGTTTCAATCTCGAGTGTGCCCTCCAAGTTTTGTGACTGGGATACCGAGGATCACAAAACGAGGTGTGAAGTAACCATGCAAATCACTTGGTACCCTTAAAGTTTATCACTCAATCGACGTGCCGGTAAACCACACACGCTCCACCGATACTATGATAAACCTTAAGTCACCCTTTACCTACCTTGTTAAGTCCAAGTTAGTGTGCCGGTTAACCACACACGCTCCACCAACGACTTAAACAAAGTGTAAAGTGTAATTTCATGGATTAGCACCTTATTCACAATTTCTTAAAGTAACTAAGATTGGGAATTTAATAAAAGCATTTAGTTACTTTATAATATTCATCATACTTTTAATGAGAATTTATAAGTCCTTGTCTTACCCGTTCGGCTAACGACCCTCCACCGATCAAGGAAGCGGTGGGTGAGAGTGGACACCCATTAAGTTGCCATTTTATAGGCAACAACCTTATACCCCCCTTATAGACCGGCTTCGTGAATGAGGCGTACTAGCGGTAAGACGACTTGATCTTATACATATATATATATATATATATATATATATATATATATATATATATATATATATATATATATATATATATATATTAGTAACTTATAATATTATAAAGTATAAGGGTTGAATTTTAACTTTTAAAATTCTAAGGGTTGGAACTAAAGTTTTAATCAAGACTTTACTTGTTCCAAAACTTAAGGGCAAGTTTTGTAAACTTCAAAAACTTTTCATTTCTTATAACTTATGATTTAATTGAGTAATAAAAATGAAGACTCTTCATTTTTATAACTCTTGTGTTCTTTTAATGGCTTTAATAAAAGTGAGACTTTTGGTTTTCCATAACTTGAGAACAAGTTATGGACTCCATTAAAACACATTATGATCATGAATTAAACTACCATGAAGGTTACAAACAATTCCTATGATCATCTAATCTTGTTAAGTTCAAGAACATGAATATGAACACTTTCAAGAATCAAAAATTACACTTAAAAAAACTTGTAATTTTGATAATTGCCATTGTAAATGGATTAGCATAAACATTATACCATCTAAAACAAGTTTTAAAACATCAAAACAGTTTAGGGTAATGTTTCTAGTCCATTTCCAACAACAAATGTGCAAACTTTCATACGAGCAGGAAACAGAAAAATGATTTTTTTCAACCAGTTTGCACAAAAAAAAAACAACAAACAAACCTAGGCTCTGATACCACTGATGGGTTTTGAGCATTCTAACACTTCCTAAGTGTACATGCAACCCTAATAACCTTGGATCTATGTTTGTCTAATTATCATGCAAAGTTGAATTCCAAGGTTATATTCCTATCTAGCATACATGGGGAACATTTTTAACTTGAATGAAAGATAGAATAACTTACCTTGTTGTTGATTATGATCCTTGAAACCTTGTGAGCCTAGCACCCCAAGTGTGATGCCTCAAATGCTTCACACAACACCAAATGCAAAGGAGTAAACTTTGAGAGAATCTTACACTTGCAAAATCGGCTCTAGCCCTCTTGATTCTTGTGTGCAACCAATTTTGGTGGAGCATGGGTTCTTTATATAGTGTTGACACATCTAGGGTTACACCATGTAAACCCTAATGTGTCATGACTCTTCATTTCCATGACCCATGGGTTTGTAACTCCCATGGAGCATCCTATGGGTTTAACCCAACTTGATAATCTATGGAGCCTCTTAGCCCACTATACAAGTTATGCATAATTTACATAATCAACCCATATATTTAATTAGTTATCTTTTGATCACTTAATTAATTCTAAATTAATTCTTGATCAAACTAATTAAATAATATTATTAATATATTAGAACTTATAATATATTAATAATCCACAAGTGTTATTTCTCTCATTTAGTCTATCCAATTGCATGGTGCCATGCAACCCAAATGGACCATGCCGGGTCGGGTCAAGTACATACCAGAAATAGTTATGGACTTAGACACCTTATCCAATAGTTTTACCCCAACATATTTGTAGATATAAAATACATATACAGTTTAAATCATTTAAAACGTATATAAAATCGATCATCCAGCATAGACAACAAGTATTCAGATAATATGCACACATAGCACGTAATTTTATATAAAATACTTCATATCTATGTGTAAGATGAAAGTAATATGCACTCACTTGTAGCGTGCTTTGATAGAATCTAACTAGAAACGGTCAGCGGTTCGTGATCGTCGGGCTCGGAACGCGGAACGGCCTCAACAAACGAGAGAGAAAGAAGAGTTTTAGGTGTAAGAATGGTTAAGGTCGAACTTGCTACTTATAGGGTGTTCTAGGCCCATTCACGTCGTAGACTTGATGTTCACGTCGTGACAGATGGCTGAATCACTTCGTAGGCTTGCCATCTGCGTTCTAGCTCCAAAATGTGTCCGGATGACATTTTCACGTCGTGAATCGAATGTTCACGTCGAGGACTCTTAACACATCACTCCCGTAGACTTAGCACGTGTTTGCTAGCCTCGATTAGTGTTTGTTGACTCCTCACATCGTGAGAAATCCATTGCTCACGTCGTGAGCTTTTGAATTATCATCCCGTGGACTTGCCATGCGTCTTCTAGCTTGAAATGTGGCGTTTTGACACCTCACGTCGTGAATTTCTATGCTCACGTCGTGAGTTCAGTTTCTGACACAGCTGCATATTTGGAAGGCCATAGCTTTTGCATACGAGCTCCGTTTTTAACGTTCTTTATATCCACACGAAGGTAGAGACGTACTCTAAAACTTTCATTTAGAACCCTAAGTCTAAAAAATAATCTATCATAAACTCACTTTTAATGATTCCCGGTATCGTGTCGGTTTTGTCGCGAAACTTCGACAAGTCATAACTTCTTCGTTATAACTCGGATTTCAGCGTTCTTTATATGTACGGAAACGCTGTGACAGATACTAAAACATAGTTAAGATTATTTATTCTAAATAATCCTCTATCAAAAAGTCATTTTTGACGCTTATCGTCTCTAAATTGACTAGCCCGAATCTGCGGGCGTTACAATCAATTGGATCTGATTGATACATCAAGCAAAATTTGGGACTTACAGTTGGTATCAGAGCTTGGTTTGTGTCAATCATTTTGGCAAGATCTGGAGTGTTTTTGCACTTTTTCTTGAAGGATTTTACGTTTTTGGATAGTTTTTGAAGAAATATTTGGTGTTTGTTCTTCGTGTTTTTCATAAAAACGAGTTTTTGATCGAGTTTTGAGGCAAAAAGGGGTGAAAAACGTGTTTTTTCGCGAGTTCCGGCGGCCATTTTCGCACAAACAACAAGCTTTCCTCGGAGTTTTCGGCCGAAATCGTGTTTGCGGTTCAGCCGTTTGCGGCCGGAAACACGTTTGCGGCTAGGGTTTCTCGATCGTTTACGACTTCGGTCATGTTTTCGGTCAGACCTTGGCGGCGGCCGTAATCTCGGATTAGAGTTCCTCGGCGTTTTGGGCTTCCGAAGTCGGCCTAACTCGTTTGCGGTCAGCAGCGTGCACGTGTTCGGTTCAAGCGAGCTTTCGGTTGCATACGTGTGCGGTCCTCGTGTGTGGTCTATTTCGCAGCAACAGCGAATATTCAGAAATTTTGGGGAGTTGCAAGATTCAAACCTGGGTCTCTCACGCACACAACCCACGCCCTTACCACTTGATCTAGCATGCCACATGTTTAATATCCTTCCAGTTTAGTTCAGATAGTCTCGCTATTTCGACCTTAATTTCGGATTTTTAACAATTTTAGCCCAAAAATTAATTTTTCAAATTTTAAATTTTCATTTTCAATCCAAAATTTTGGTTTTTAATTTTTGACTATCATTTTTGACTTTTGACCTTAAAAATTTGACTTTGACTTTCAAGTTTGACCTTTGACTTTAAACTTTGACTTTCTCGTTTAACCTTCAAATTTTTACTTTTAACTTTTCGGTTTGACTTCTAAGTTTGACTTTTAAGTTTGACTTTTTAAGCTTGACTTTTACGGTTGACTTCTGAGGTTTTAAGTCAAAGGGCAATTTAAAAAAAAAACAATGAGTTCCGCAAACATCCCGGTTACTGAAGTTTCATGTTCTCAATCTTGAGAAGCTACAATTAAATTTCTTCGTGAACAAATTGATTTGCTAAAAAAATGAGAACCTTAAATATGAAGGATATACCCTTAGGAAAGGTCAAAAACCCTTAAAAGTACAACTAGAGGCCAAAACAAAGGACTTTAGAAAACTTCAAGAAGAATACAACAATAAATGTGTGAATTATGATTATGTTAAGGGACAGCTTGCCAGTCTAACTGCCGAGCTTGACACATTGAATTTTTTTTTTGAAAAAGCAGATTTTAACTTCAAAAAGTTTGATGTGTCAAGTGAGAAAGTTGAGACTATGATTGAGAAACAATTGAAATTTAAAGATAATCAAACTAAGGGTCTAGGGTATCATAATGTTTCACCTCCCTTTAATGACAACTATAACCCACCCCTTGAGACCAACGATGAAGAGACACCTACTCTGTTTAGCTAAACCCCTGTCCCAACTTCAGTTAAGACTGAACCATATGGGCCTACTGAGGTTATTAAGGTGAATGTTTCTGATGCTCCTACTTCATGTGCATGTAAAGTAGTAGAGGATGAGGACAAGGAGAACATAACTAATTCTAGTTCTGTAAATTCTGATGATTGTCAAACCAATAACTCAGAATTTGTTGCTTCTAACTCAGTTACTTCTAAACCTGTTGTTGGTAAGTACAGGCCACCAAAACAAGCGAAACAAAGTGCCTACTGTAAGTGTGCTTGTGGGAACAATTGGAGACAAGGCAATGGCACGCCACCAGGGGCAAGCAGAAACAACTCCTACGTGAAGAAACAGAAGTGTTTTCACTGTGGAACACCTGGACACATTGCCAGAAATTGTCCAAATTGCGCATACATTCCCTACCCGTTCGGCTAACGACCCTCCACCAGTCAAGGAAGCGGTGGGTGAGAGTGGACACCCATTAAACTGCCATTTTATAGGCAGTAACCTTATACCCCCCTTATAGACCGGCTTCGTGAATGAGGCCTACTAACGGTAAGACTGACTTTCTCTTATACATATATATATTATTAACTTATAATATTATAAAGTATAAGGGTTGAATTTTAACTTTTAAAATTCTAAGGGCTTAACTTGGAATTAAAGTATTCATAAGAGAAACTTTTCAAATTCCAAAACTTGAGGGCAAGTTTTGAAATTATTCAAAACTAATTAATTCCATAACTTATGTGTTTAAATTAGTTTTAATTAAAAAACTCTTCAAGTTCCATAACTTGAGGACAAGTTATGGAAGACTTTAAACTAATAAACGAATGTAAGTTTTCTTTATTTTGTAACTTATGGAATTAATTAAGGTTACACATTTTATTACTTAATGAAGTGACTCTTGAACCTCCATAACTTGAGGACAAGACTCTTCATTTTTGTAACCATTGCCAACTTTTATGAGTTTTATGAAACTTAAATGTGACTTTTCATATAACTTGAGGACAAGTTACAAAAACACATTTTAGAATCAAATCTTAGATTAAAATGGATTGAAAACACATAATCAATTAACTTTTCTATTAATCTAAGCAACTCATAAGAACAAGATAATTCAAATCAAACTTTTCCATGTAATTAGCCTAATCACTAAACTAATACAAAACATGAATCTATTGACAATTATCTTTGAAATTGGATTAGTATGAACATTACCACATCAAAAACAAGTTTATAAGTTCAAAAACATCTTAGGGTAATGTTTCTAGTCCATTTCTAGCCAAAAAACTCGAAAATATGCTGTCTGGGGCTCCTACTCGTCGAGTGTATCAACCTACTCGCCGAGTAGGATGATTTTCTTCATGGACTCGGCGAGTTCATCAGTGGACTCGGCGAGTCCAGTGCCCAGAATGCCCGAAAATCGACTTTTTCAGCATTTTTCAGCAATTTGCATAAAGTATAATTGAAAACAAGCCTAGGCTCTGATACCACTGTTGGGTTTTGAGCATTCTAACACTCCTAAGTGTACATGCAACCCTAAATACCTTGGATCTATGTTTTCTCTATTATACATGCAAATATGATTATCCAAGGTATTATCCTAACTAGCATACCAAAACATTGATACTAGGATAATAAAATAGATAGAATACATACCTTGTTGTTGTTGCTTGACTCCATGAAGCTTGAGAGCCTAGTGCCCCAAGTGTGACACCTCAAATGGTTCACACAACATCATGAACTCTTGGAATAACCATGAGAAGAATACATACATGTTCAAATCGGCTAGCCCTCAAAATATGTATCTCTAGTGCCAATTTCTTGAACTAAAGGGGTTCTTATATAGTGTGGCTATTAGGGTTACACCATGTAACTCATGACTTTACCCATTCCTTATGCTCCATGGGTTTTAACCTCCATGGAGTATCCATGGATCACCACATGGGTTAAACCCAACATAAAGGAATCTTGGATCATAAGCCCACATATATAAGAATGAATGATTTACACAATCAATCCCCATATATTTAATTAGTCTCTTTTTGATCACTAAATTAAGTCCAGATTAATTCTTGATCAATACTAATTAAATAACATGATTTCATATTAATATATTAGAACTTATAATATATTAATATGTCACAAAATGTCTTTTCCTCATAAACGGTCTATCCAAATGTTCCGATGCCATGCAACCCAAATGGACCATGTCGAGTCGGGTCAAGTACATACCAATTATAGTTATGGACTTAGACACTAATCCAACAGTCTCCCACTTGGATAAGTCTAAAACTATTATTGCGTATGACTTCAGGAACCAACTGGCAATCGTAGCTCTCAAAAGCCGCTGTCGAACTCTGACCTTGTAGATGAACTCTGACCTTTGTCAATGACTTGTCCATTAGATAAGGGATCATATATTCCTCCATTCTAGATATCATATGGACTGAGACATGGATTATAATCATTCTCTCTGTCCATTTGTTGTTTCCCAATTTCCAATTTATGACGATTGACTAATTGAACAAATCAAATCAGTCCAGGCCCGGCCGAGCACTTACATTTGTCATCACCAAATCATCGAGGGGCCCACAGATATCGCTTTTATCCCGAAGGTAAAAGGAATGGATAAACTTCGACTCATATGGCTTGTTCTACTACTTGTTGAATCATACACAAAGGCACGTTTTATAACATCGAGTTACCGAATGCGTTTTCATGCAATCAATGTACAACCAACTCATAGTAACAACTCATATCTCTAGGTTTGAAGAATATAAGATATTATCGCCTCATGATCACTCGTGATAAAATCCATGAAGAGATTCCAATGAGCGCGGGTTGAATCCAATACTCAGAACTTATGAGCACTCATGAGTGTTGTTGCCGCTTGTCCAACATCTTAGACCTCTACAAGCCAACCCATGACAGTCTTGATTCATATCTACTTCCAACATATGACCGACTGTGGATAGTTTGAATAACTTAGTCAATCAGGAAGAACGACCTAGTTATTCTGGAAGTCAAAACATGCAAAATGAAACACAATAATAATATAATCTAATATGGTATCAAAACCTATGAACATAAATAAAACACCTTTTATTTATCACCATATGATTACACATTATTCATTGTATACTGTTTCAGCTATCAACTTTATTCTTGAATTTAAAACAATAGTTGTCCCATGGTCCAAGCATGTACACTATGTTTTCTAAACACTAGTCATGCCATACACCAAGTATGCATACTATGTTTGTCTATGATCTTTACTTTGTGAAATAGATCAATTGAACATAACTCCAATGATCCTCTTTCACAGTCCCAAATCCTTACTGCAAATGCAAGAATTCCAAATTCATGCCATTTACTGAAATCTGTTAGATTCTAAACTTATATGCATTGATCCTCCTGTAATGATTATGCACAGAGTCAGAAAGACTTGACAACAACCATTACAGAGCATTCCAAAGGAGATCAGCTCCTTGGAAATATCCTTCTTGCATTAAGTTTCCTAATCTTACACAGATTAAATAATTTCCAACTTTGAAACATTTCCATATTCCATTTTGACTATCACTTCTGAACAAGAGTTGCCTCCTTACAGATTATGTCAATATGGTCCTTCCAGAATTATCACTATACTTCCAACTGTCCTTGAGCAACCAATCTTTGGTAAACCTTAGATTGTCCTCGACAATTGCTTAATCCTTTTAGTCATATCCAGTTCTAGACCTTTTCCCTTCTTAATGCCCCAGGCATTTGGAAAATTTTAGAAAGAATAAATATAGCACATGTAATCGATCCTATATCCGAAGCATATGGGACACGATTCATGATGTCTCATATAAAGACTAAACCAGTCTTTTGCTATAATATTTCCATTTCAATTTGCCAAGTTCTCAAAATTCAGATTATGAAAAGGGATGTCGTAATCATAATCGAATTTTAGAACGCAAATAATGGACCCATATATAGAATTTCCTTATGTTGAGCCATTCCAACATGAAATTCATATATATATCCTTGACTAAATACGACTTAAACTCTCAATCTAAGCTTTTAAAATTGAAATGAAGTATAATTTTCTCTCCCTTAATTATAGCAAAACAACTTTTTCAACCCCTGCAGCCTCACGAATTGAAACTTTTGTTTTCTATAATTAACATTGCTAACTTGCAATCTTTATCATAATTATCATGCTCCCACTAACATGATGATTATTAGCATAACACTCATGCTCCCACTAGCTTTGACATGTAATCAGAAATCAGCTGGACTTCTAGAAATCAATACTTTATTGACTTTCTTACCAAAGTTCAGATTTCTGATACTAGATTGCTTTGATAAAACTTTATCAATATCATACACCTTATCTTAGATAGCTCACATGTGTGTCTAAACAATTTCAAGAACTATGAAAAGGGATGCCGTAATCGTAGCCTCGATTGTTTAGACCTTTACCACTTCTCACAAGTCCATGTTAGTGTGCTGGTTAACCACACACGCTCCACTAACGACTTTGAGAATGCAAATATCACAATTGCTATCTAGCTAAAATCTACTTAGTGAAAGTGTTTCCTCACCATCATTTTCATGAATCGGAGAGAAACCTTATGACACTTAGATTTTATGGTGTATGAGTTCCTATCCATATGAATTTTGTCAAAACCATAATCACAAGACAAGGTTACTGACAAATCCACACTTATATGGATTAAACTTGTGCAATCTTAAATTCTTGCCATTTGGCAGCTCAAGGGCCTGTCATTGCTTCCAAGTAGCTATGCAACCAATTGAGAAATCTCAGAACTCCTATGCAAAGCCAACTTGAATAGGCACAGACATGTCGACACGATAGGTTATAAACCTCAAATCGTGTGCTAGTGAAGAACTTCAGGTTTTATTCTTGATTAGTTCTTGAGACTTTCAAGACCTTTAAGACTCCCACTGTCCTCTTGACATATAAGAATTTCTTGTCAGATATTCAAGAGATAGTGTGGATTCTAATCAAGACAGACACTTCACACAATTGGCCTTAGTTGGTCTTTGTTTTATCCAAAACATCACAACTTACCAATTTCAAATGTACAAGAGTAGAAAACTTTTACTCTTACATTTGACAAGTGTTTTAAACCTTCTTTAAGACATGTCACTCAAGTTAAAATCTTAGAGTATAACTCTAAGAATTGTTTTTGGAACGAAGTATAAATCATCTTCTTGATTTAACCACTTCAACAATTCATAGCTCCTCTTCTTAGCTACCAGAATGCACTTAGAGGATGAATTGTGATAAGGTCTCTTAATCATAAAGATGATTATATAACATGATACTAAAGTACTCTCCCATCTTTTCAGATTTGAGAAACTTTTATCTTTCTGCCTAATTTGATTCTTCTTATTCGCTCTGCCATACATTGGATCTTTTCCAATGTTTCAGAATTACACTTAAGCTTGTAAGTGTAACCATATTTACTAAACTTTAGTAAATCATGACGAATAGTCTTATCGATCTTTTGTGGTGGACTTAATCAGTGCACAAGAATGTGTACTCGATCCCTTAGTCTGTTACTTGACTCACACATCCATGTAAACAAGTAGTTAGTCTTAATTTTTCCAATGCTTGAAGGTTCTCATTCATCATGCTCTACAAATTGCATGATTCCAAGTTTCGGTCCAATTGAAACTTGGGTGATGAGAATATTTCCTTATTTGGTAAATTTAGACACTACCACAAATGAAAGAATCAAATTCATATTTCCACTCTTGCTCTTAGTGGAATCTTATAAGCAACACAGTTTTTCACAAATGCCATTGTAAGGATATTTTAAAATAAATAAAATCAAAAGATTTACCTTTTATTTTAAAACTTTGCGGAAAAACTCATCCTTACAATCCATATGAAAACTTGTTGTTATCTATTCCTAAGCAAAATATCATAACTCCTAAGAAGTAGCTCAAGAATCCGATCTTCAAACTATGTGATAGAAATCCATCTACGCGATCAGATTCAGCATATTCTTTCTTTAAGTTTCTTCACTTTTTCTTTGATTCTTAAAACATCACCATGTGACCCAGTCACATCATGTATCAAGAATATCATAATAGAAACTTAGCAGAGTTAGATAGTGGACTTTACCTGAAGTAGAGTCAAACTTATTGACTTTAACATCCTTAGGTAAATTTGGCAGCTTCGCAACCAATGCCCCTTTCTTTGGCAATGGACCATTGATAATGGGACTATCTCAGACTTAACCTCTCTCTTTACCATTTGGTCAACCAAGTTGACTATGGCCGATCCCTTTCCATTGGGAAGAGAGAGCTTTACTGGATATCCAATGTCATCATTGTCAATGTCCATAAAGTTTTAGGAAGTTGATCTTAGCAAATAGATAAGATCATTAAGGGTCTTGTCATAGTCTGTTTCATAGGAGTCCCAAAGGAACTCACTATGTGACTTAGAAAGTGATTGATCATCAGCTTCCTCTAGGCTTTGACACCCAACTCTCCCGGTTTGTCAATATGTGACTACATCTCCAAGATGTGATCACACATAGACCTTTGCTTGCCAATAGGGCTTGAGTGACCTTAAACTTTTCAGGAACTTGTGGGTTAGGGAGAATAATTGGAGGAGGTGAAAGAAGTATGATTTCCATGGGACATCATCTTCATTTTAGGAAAACTTGTTTCAAGAGATTTGGGAAGATCATCTTTTGGGAGATATTCAAGATAGTTGATTTAAAGTCCTTAATATAACACCCAATATGAAATATTAAGGCTAGGACCCAACAACCTATTTATAACTGGAAGAGGGATGCCGTAATCCAAGTTATAAAATAGTTGAAGGTAGGTAAATGACGATTTACCAATTTCCACCATGAAAAACGAAATATAATTAAGTTTTAATTGGATTTGAAACTCCTAGATTCTTTTTAGATTCATTGAACTGTTCAATGGCATGTTTTAATCTCGAGTGTGCCCTTCAGGTTTTGTGACTGGGATGCCGAGGATCACAAAACAAGGTGTGAATAACCATGCAAATATACTTGGTACCCTTAACTTTATCACATAATCGATGTGCCGGTTAACCACACACGCTCCACCGATCTATAATAGAGTCAAGTTACCATTTGCCACTCTTACTAGTCCTTATTAGTGTGCCGGTTAACCACACACGCTCCACTAATGACTTGGTAAGGTACAAAGTGTAATTTCATGGGTTAGCACCTTTTCACATTTTCCTAAGTAACTAAGATTGGGAATGTACAAGTGTTTAGTTACTTAGTATTTATCATTAATACTTTTAATTAAGGGGGATTTCTAGTCCTTGTCCTACCCGTTCGGCTAACGACCCTCCACCAGTCAAGGAAGCGGTGGGTGAGAGTGGACACCCATTAAACTGCCATTTTATAGGCAGTAACCTTATACCCCCCTTATAGACCGGCTTCGTGAATGAGGCCTACTAACGGTAAGACTGACTTTCTCTTATACATATATATATTATTAACTTATAATATTATAAAGTATAAGGGTTGAATTTTAACTTTTAAAATTCTAAGGGCTTAACTTGGAATTAAAGTATTCATAAGAGAAACTTTTCAAATTCCAAAACTTGAGGGCAAGTTTTGAAATTATTCAAAACTAATTAATTCCATAACTTATGTGTTTAAATTAGTTTTAATTAAAAAACTCTTCAAGTTCCATAACTTGAGGACAAGTTATGGAAGACTTTAAACTAATAAACGAATGTAAGTTTTCTTTATTTTGTAACTTATGGAATTAATTAAGGTTACACATTTTATTACTTAATGAAGTGACTCTTGAACCTCCATAACTTGAGGACAAGACTCTTCATTTTTGTAACCATTGCCAACTTTTATGAGTTTTATGAAACTTAAATGTGACTTTTCATATAACTTGAGGACAAGTTACAAAAACACATTTTAGAATCAAATCTTAGATTAAAATGGATTGAAAACACATAATCAATTAACTTTTCTATTAATCTAAGCAACTCATAAGAACAAGATAATTCAAATCAAACTTTTCCATGTAATTAGCCTAATCACTAAACTAATACAAAACATGAATCTATTGACAATTATCTTTGAAATTGGATTAGTATGAACATTACCACATCAAAAACAAGTTTATAAGTTCAAAAACATCTTAGGGTAATGTTTCTAGTCCATTTCTAGCCAAAAAACTCGAAAATATGCTGTCTGGGGCTCCTACTCGTCGAGTGTATCAACCTACTCGCCGAGTAGGATGATTTTCTTCATGGACTCGGCGAGTTCATCAGTGGACTCGGCGAGTCCAGTGCCCAGAATGCCCGAAAATCGACTTTTTCAGCATTTTTCAGCAATTTGCATAAAGTATAATTGAAAACAAGCCTAGGCTCTGATACCACTGTTGGGTTTTGAGCATTCTAACACTCCTAAGTGTACATGCAACCCTAAATACCTTGGATCTATGTTTTCTCTATTATACATGCAAATATGATTATCCAAGGTATTATCCTAACTAGCATACCAAAACATTGATATTAGGATAATAAAATAGATAGAATACATACCTTGTTGTTGTTGCTTGACTCCATGAAGCTTGAGAGCCTAGTGCCCCAAGTGTGACACCTCAAATGGTTCACACAACATCATGAACTCTTGGAATAACCATGAGAAGAATACATACATGTTCAAATCGGCTAGCCCTCAAAATATGTATCTCTAGTGCCAATTTCTTGAACTAAAGGGGTTCTTATATAGTGTGGCTATTAGGGTTACACCATGTAACTCATGACTTTACCCATTCCTTATGATCCATGGGTTTTAACCTCCATGGAGTATCCATGGATCACCACATGGGTTAAACCCAACATAAAGGAATCTTGGATCATAAGCCCACATATATAAGAATGAATGATTTACACAATCAATCCCCATATATTTAATTAGTCTCTTTTTGATCACTAAATTAAGTCCAGATTAATTCTTGATCAATACTAATTAAATAACATGATTTCATATTAATATATTAGAACTTATAATATATTAATATGTCACAAAATGTCTTTTCCTCATAAACGGTCTATCCAAATGTTCCGATGCCATGCAACCCAAATGGACCATGCCGAGTCGGGTCAAGTACATACCAATTATAGTTATGGACTTGGACACTAATCCAACACTAGTGTGTGAGATAACAAGAGTGATCCGATTTCTAGAGTGCTTCATATTCTCTCAAAGTCTTCCAAGTTGTTTTGGTGATTTGTGATTCCACTTGAGGCATTCACATTATTGGTGCTGGGCTCTTGAAGCTCCAAGCAATCAACCACAAGAAAAGGTATGTCATCCTACTAAGTTTTATATTACAAGTACCCCATGATATGCTAGTTAGGATGAGAACCTTGGAAAAATCAAACTTTGCATGTATAATAGAGAAAACATAGATCCAAGGTTTCTAGGGTTGCATGCACACCATAGGAGTGTTAGAATGCTCAAAACCCATCAGTGGTATCAGAGCCTAGGCTTGTTTTCATTATACTTGACGAAAATTGGTGAAAAAAGTCGAAAATATCCTCACTGTTCAGTGAACTCGCCGAGTCCATGGGGGGACTCGATGAGTCCAAATGAAAGTTCATCCTACTTGTCGAGTAGGTTCATACACTCGACGAGTAGAAGGCCCATAGTGCAGAATTTCGAGTTTTAATGCTGGAATTGGACTAGAATCATTACCCTAAACTGTTTTGGACTTATAAAATCTGTTTTTGATGTGGTAATGATTATGCTAATCCATTTTCAAAGGTTATTATCAAAGTTTCAAGTTTTATATATGTTTATATGATTCTTGAAAATTTTTGATATGAATGTTCATGCTTATGAGTTTTGGTAGATCATAGGAATTATTTGCAAATTGTTTGTTAGTGTAATTTTTGATCTAAATGCCAATGAATGGACTCGATAACTTGTTCTCAAGTTATGGAATTCCAAAAGTCTTTTCTTTAAAACCATTAAAACTCATAAGTTATAGAAATGAAAAGTTTTGATTAGTTTCAAAACTTTCCCTCAAGTTTTGGAATTTGTAAAGTCTCACACACACTTTAATTCCAATCCCTAGAATTTTAAAAGTTTAAAATTCAACCCTTATACTTTATAATATTAAAAGTTTATATATATATATATATATATATATATATATATATATATATATATATATAAGATGAAGTCTGTCTTATCATTAGTAGGTCTCATTCACGAAGCCGGTTTATAAAGGGGGTATAATGTTGTTGCCTATAAAATGGCAGCTTAATGGGTGTCCACTCTCACCCACCGCTTCCTTGACTGGTGGAGGGTCGTTAGCCGAACGGATAGGACAAAGACTATAATTCTCATTAAAAGTATAATGATTATAAAGTAACTAAATGTTTTATAAATTCCCAATCTTAGTTACTTTAAGAAATGTGAATTTGGTGCTAACCCATTAAATTACACATTGTACCTTACCAAGTCGTTAGTTGAGCGTGTGTGGTTAACCGGCACACTAACATGGACTAGTAAGTGTGGCAAAGGGTAACTTAATGTTTATCATAGATTGATGGAGCGCGTGTGGTTAACCGGCACATCGATTAAGTGATAAAAATTAAGGGCACCAAGTTAATTTGCATGGTTATTCACACCTTGTTTGTGATCCTCATCATCCCAGTCTCAAACTTGAGAGGGCACAATCGAGATTTAAACATGCCATTGAAAAGTTCAATGAATCTCAAAATAATGTAGGAGTTTCAATCCAATTAAAACCTAATAATTTATTTCGTTTTTCATGGTGAAAATTGGTGAATAGTCATTCGCCTACCTTCAAATATTTTATTGCTTGGATTACGGCATCCCTCTTCCAAGTTATAAAGTATTGTGTTGGGTCCTAGCCTTAATATTACATTTGGGTGTCTTATTAAGGACTCTTTATCTAATCTAAACTTGTATTTCTTCTTTTCAGATGTCTTCCAACAATGCTTCTGGCTCAAACCCTACTGGCTCCTTCTCTCTCATGAATCTTTGTGGGAGAGTCATCTTTGATGGTTCAAACTTTAATGATTGGATCAGGAACATCAGGATGGTCACACATTACGAGGACAAGGAATATGTCCTCGACAATGAGCTGAAGGAAATTGATGAGTCTTCTGCTACTCCACAGGAGATCGCTGACTTTAGGACTCATGAGAGAGATGCCACCAAGGTCGCATGTATCATGTTGGCCACAATGACAGCTGAATTCCAAAAGTCCTATGAGGACTTTTACCCTTTTGAGATGCACATGGACCTGATGGATAGATACCATCAGAGTGCTCGCCAAGAGAGGTATGAAATCATCTCTTCCATGATAACAACTCGAATGAAGGATGGTGAACCCATCACGGGCCACATGCAGAAAATGCAAAGGTTTGTGGACTGTTTGCTGAAGTTGAATGTGAACTTCCCCGAGGAGCTAGCTATTGACATCATACTGCACTCCTTACCTCCATGTTATGATCAGTTCCGAATGACCTATCATATGAACAAGGATGAGGTCACACTCAGCAAGCTTCAAGGACTTTTGAAGACCACGGAAAGTGGTCTCAAAGGTAAGTCGGTTGTTACCACTCCTACTCCTACCACCGCCCCTGTTCTGGCAATCGGGCAAGGTAAAGGGAAAAAGAGGAAGACCCCTTCGAAGGGTACCAAGGGAAAGTCTCTTGATGGATCCTCTTCGAGTGGAACCAAAGGTGGTTCTGCCACTCCCTCTGCCAACCCTAAAGAAGCTGAATGCTTATATTGTCATGATAAGGGGCACTAGAAGCAAAACTGCCCAAAGTACTTGCAGAATGTTAAGGATGGGAAAGTAAAACCCACCCATGCAGGTATTTACTCTATATTGTCTAATAACTCACCACATACTAATTCTTGGGTCCTTGATACAGGGTGTGGAATTCCCATTTGTTGTGATTTTCAGGGCCTAAAAAGAAGTGAGGATGTGGAGCACGGGAAGATAAACTTAATCATGGGGAATAGGAAAGCTTCACCTGTCACCGAGATTGGAGTTTATTCTTTATTGCTGAGTAGTTGGTTAATGTTAGATTTGAATAAATGATGTTACTCTTCTAAAATGGCGAGAAATATTATTTCTTTTCACGGTTTGTACAAACAAGGATTTACTTTTTCATTTGATAATGAATGTGGTGGTATTAATGCTTTCTATAATGGTGTTCTTTATTTTATAGCATTACCTTGTGATGGTGTATATGAAACTGTGTCGGTTGTAGACAACTTAGGAAATAATGTTTTGCATATTGATTCTTCCAATAGTTTGGATAAGGCATCCTTGTGGCATTGTCGTCTTGGACATGTCAACAAGAAGCGCATAGGCCAACTCCAAAAGGCTGGAGTCTTGGAGTCATTTGACTTAAGGACAGATGATAGTTGCAAATCTTGTTTACTTGGAAAAATGACTAAGTCACCCTTCACTGGTACTTGTGCTAGGGTTTAAGGTTTGTTTGACCTCATACACATAGATGTGTGTGGACCCTTCAGAACCACCACAAGGAATGCTAGCCGCTTCTATGTGACTTTTACTGATGATTACAGTACATATGGTTATGTCTACTTAATCAAGCATAAGTCAGAAACCTTTGAGAAATTCAAAGAGTTAAAACAGGAAGTGGAGAATCAGCTGGGCAGGAACATTAAGATGCTATGATCCAATCGAGGTGGAGAGTATCTTAGTATAGAGTTCCTTGACTATCTTCAGGAATGTGGAATCGTTTCACAATTGACACCTCCTAGAACACCACAGCTTAATGGTGTGGCTGAGAGGCGCAAACGAACCTTGTTGGACATGGTTCGTTCCATGATGAGTCGAGCTTCGTTGCCAATCTCATTTTGGGGGTATGCCTTAGAGACTGTCGCCCATATCCTTAATCTAGTCCCTGTCAAGAAGGTTGCCAAAACACCTCACGAGATATGGACTGGGAAAGTTCCTACTTTAGACCACATCAAGGTTTGGGGTTGTGAGGCTTTCGTGAGGCGCAAGACTCACGACAAGCTCGAACCTCGACATGAGCGATGTATTTTCATTGGCTACCCACAAAAATCTTTTGGTTATCTCTTCTACCGACCGAGTGACAATGTTGTCTTCGTGGCGAGGAGAGGAGTCTTTCGCGAGAGAGAATTCATAAGCCAAGGAAACAGTGGGAGGCAAATTGACCTTGAAGAGCTTCAGGAGTCAAGTGGCGAAGGAACCTCAAACCCTAGCAATCAAGCTGAGGAGGAAACTCCTGTTGAACCAACTGACGAGTCTGTACCTCTGAGGCGTTCCACTAGAGTTAGAAATCCGCCTGAGAATTATTATGGTTTCCATATTACTGCGGAAGGTGATACATTTATCAGTGATAGTACACTGGGAAATCTGGATGAACCTAACAGCTTTAAGGAAGCCATGGCAGGCCCTAAGTCTGCTAAATGGAAAGAGGCTATTGACAACGAGATTCAGTCCATGTATGATAATCAAGTTTGGAACTTGGCTGACAATGTACCGGGTCGTAAGACAGTCGGGTGCAAATGGATCTTCAAGAAGAAGACCGAAATGGATCGGAAAGTGCATACTTATAAGGCGCGACTGGTTGTGAAGGGCTTCACCCAAACTCAGGGAGTTGACTATGATGAAACCTTCTCAACAGTAGCGAAAATTAAGTCTATTAGTGTTATGCCAGCCATTGCTGCATTTCATGATTATGAAATATGGCAAATGGATGTCAAAATCGCTTTCCTTAATGGAAAGTTGGCTAAGGATGTTTACATGAGTCAGCCAGAGGGTTTTGTCAATGCAAAGTACCCTGATAAAGTGTGTAAGCTTGAGAAATCCATTTATGGATTGAAACAAGCATCTCGCAGCTGGAATCTTTGTTTTGATAAGAAAGTCAAAGAGTTTGGTTTTTTGAGAAGCGAGGATGAGTCCTGTGTATATTTCAGAGCTAGTGGCAGTATAGTTAGCTTTTTGGTACTGTATTTGGATGACATACTACTCATAGGAAATGACATCCCAACTTTCCAGGAGATCAAGTCCTGGCTTGGGAAGTGTTTCGCTATGAAGGACCTTGGAGAAGATGCCTATATCCTAGGGATAAGGATATTGAGAGATAGGAGTAAAAGACTAATTGGACTTAGTCAGAGTACCTACTTGGACAAGGTGTTGAAAAGGTTCAACATGCAGAATTCCAAGAAAGGTGATTTATCGATCCAAAGCAATGCCAAACTGAGAAGGGCTCAGAGTCCAAGTACATAGGATGAGATAGCTGAGATGATTCGATTACCATATGCTTCCGCTGTTGGATCGATCATGTATGCTATGACTTGTACCCGCCCTGATGTGGCCTTTTCTTTGAGCATGGTCAGCAAATATCAGGGGAATCCTGGCAAGGCTCACTGGACTGCGGTGAAGAACATTCTTAAGTACCTGCAGAGGACTAAAGACTGGGTCCTTACCCTTGGTGGGAGTGATGAATTGATAGCAGTGGGGTATAGTGACGCTAGCTTTCAGACTGATATGATAATTTCCGCTCTCAGTCGGGCTAGGTCTTTACCTTAAATGGAGGAGTAATTACTTGGAAAAGTTCCAAGCAGGAGACAGTAGCTGATTCGACATGTGAATCATAGTACATAGCAGCAAGTGAAGCGGCAAAGGAGGCGATATGGCTGAAGAACTTCATCGGAGACCTTAGAGTTATACCAGCTATAAAGGAGCCTATGGAGATTTTCTGTGACAGCAATAGTGTGGTTGCCTTAGCCAAGGAACCGAGAGATCATGGTAGATCCAGACACATTGACAGAAAATATCACTTCATAAGACACAAGATAGAAGAAGGACTCATCGTGGCAAAGAGGGTATCGTCAAAATAGAACCCAACGGATCCCCTCACGAAGGGACTGACTAGGGTTAGGCATTTGCAGCATGCGAGGCGCATCGGGCTGAAGGACGATATTAGTTTTACTGATTAGATAGCTATTTCTAAAACTTGTAAAATGTAATTGACATTTGATGATTAAATAAAAGTTGTTGTTTATTTATGAGTAAAGTGTTACTATCTTGTGTCAATCGTTTACTATTGTTTCAACTTTGCATGTTTTGACATCCAGAATAATTACTTTATTCAAACTCTCCACAGTCAATCATACTTTGGAAGTAGGTATGAATCAAGACTGTCATGAATTGGGCTTCAAGACTGTCATGAATTGGGCTTGTAGATGTCTAAGGTGTTTAGACATAGCAAAAGTTGCTGCAACATTCATGAGTGCTCATAAGTTCTGAGTATTGGATTAAACCCGCTCTCACTTGTATCACTTCATGGAATTTATCTCGAGTGATCGTGAGACGGTAATATCATATAAGTCTTCAAACCTAGAGATATGAGTTGTTGACTGTGAGTTGGTTGTACATTGATTGTGTGAAAACGCATCAGTAACTTGATGTTATAAAACGTGCCTTTGTGTATGATTCAACAAGTAGTTAGTACAAGCATATGAGTCGAAGTTTATATGTTCCTTTTAGTCCTTGGAGGATTAAAAGCGATATCTGGGGCCCTCGATGATTTTGTTTTGACCTATGTGCCAGGCCCGGTCAGAACCAAATTGATGTGTTCAGTTTAGTTCTATGTTAAACAAATCGGAAATCGGGAAACAAACTGCTGGACAATAAGTACGACGTTGTTCCATGTATTTTTCCGGCTGATATCTTGAGAACAAAGGATTATATGATCACTTATCTAAAATGGCACTTCATAGTTCAACAGAGTTTTAAGAGCTACGATTGTTGGTCGATTTCTGAAATCATACTTGCAACTATAGTTATCAGACTTATCCAAATGGGAGACTGTTGGATAAGGTGTCTAAGTCCATAACTATATTTGGTATGTACTTGACCCGACCCGGCATGGTCCATTTGGGTTGCACTTTACCGGAACATTTTGTATGGATAGTCTTTTGAGAATAGTATATTTATGATTTATTAAGATATTATAAGCTATAATATATTAATATGAAATCATGTTATTTAATTAGTATTGATCAAGAATTAATTTATTGATAAAAAAGAAACTAATTAAATATGGACTCTTATATATATAGAATGGGCCAATGTTCATTTAGGATGGGCTAAGCTTGCATGGAAGTCCAATAAAAAAGAAACTAATTAAATATGGACTCTTATAGGTTATAAACCTCAAATCGTGTGCTAGTGAAGAACTTCAGGTTTTATTCTTGATTAGTTCTTGAGACTTTCAAGACCTTTAAGACTCCCACTGTCCTCTTGACATATAAGAATTTCTTGTCAGATATTCAAGAGATAGTGTGGATTCTAATCAAGACAGACACTTCACACAATTGGCCTTAGTTGGTCTTTGTTTTATCCAAAACATCACAACTTACCAATTTCAAATGTACAAGAGTAGAAAACTTTTACTCTTACATTTGACAAGTGTTTTAAACCTTCTTTAAGACATGTCACTCAAGTTAAAATCTTAGAGTATAACTCTAAGAATTGTTTTTGGAACGAAGTATAAATCATCTTCTTGATTTAACCACTTCAACAATTCATAGCTCCTCTTCTTAGCTACCAGAATGCACTTAGAGGATGAATTGTGATAAGGTCTCTTAATCATAAAGATGATTATATAACATGATACTAAAGTACTCTCCCATCTTTTCAGATTTGAGAAACTTTTATCTTTCTGCCTAATTTGATTCTTCTTATTCGCTCTGCCATACATTGGATCTTTTCCAATGTTTCAGAATTACACTTAAGCTTGTAAGTGTAACCATATTTACTAAACTTTAGTAAATCATGACGAATAGTCTTATCGATCTTTTGTGGTGGACTTAATCAGTGCACAAGAATGTGTACTCGATCCCTTAGTCTGTTACTTGACTCACACATCCATGTAAACAAGTAGTTAGTCTTAATTTTTCCAATGCTTGAAGGTTCTCATTCATCATGCTCTACAAATTGCATGATTCCAAGTTTCGGTCCAATTGAAACTTGGGTGATGAGAATATTTCCTTATTTGGTAAATTTAGACACTACCACAAATGAAAGAATCAAATTCATATTTCCACTCTTGCTCTTAGTGGAATCTTATAAGCAACACAGTTTTTCACAAATGCCATTGTAAGGATATTTTAAAATAAATAAAATCAAAAGATTTACCTTTTATTTTAAAACTTTGCGGAAAAACTCATCCTTACAATCCATATGAAAACTTGTTGTTATCTATTCCTAAGCAAAATATCATAACTCCTAAGAAGTAGCTCAAGAATCCGATCTTCAAACTATGTGATAGAAATCCATCTACGCGATCAGATTCAGCATATTCTTTCTTTAAGTTTCTTCACTTTTTCTTTGATTCTTAAAACATCACCATGTGACCCAGTCACATCATGTATCAAGAATATCATAATAGAAACTTAGCAGAGTTAGATAGTGGACTTTACCTGAAGTAGAGTCAAACTTATTGACTTTAACATCCTTAGGTAAATTTGGCAGCTTCGCAACCAATGCCCCTTTCTTTGGCAATGGACCATTGATAATGGGACTATCTCAGACTTAACCTCTCTCTTTACCATTTGGTCAACCAAGTTGACTATGGCCGATCCCTTTCCATTGGGAAGAGAGAGCTTTACTGGATATCCAATGTCATCATTGTCAATGTCCATAAAGTTTTAGGAAGTTGATCTTAGCAAATAGATAAGATCATTAAGGGTCTTGTCATAGTCTGTTTCATAGGAGTCCCAAAGGAACTCACTATGTGACTTAGAAAGTGATTGATCATCAGCTTCCTCTAGGCTTTGACACCCAACTCTCCCGGTTTGTCAATATGTGACTACATCTCCAAGATGTGATCACACATAGACCTTTGCTTGCCAATAGGGCTTGAGTGACCTTAAACTTTTCAGGAACTTGTGGGTTAGGGAGAATAATTGGAGGAGGTGAAAGAAGTATGATTTCCATGGGACATCATCTTCATTTTAGGAAAACTTGTTTCAAGAGATTTGGGAAGATCATCTTTTGGGAGATATTCAAGATAGTTGATTTAAAGTCCTTAATATAACACCCAATATGAAATATTAAGGCTAGGACCCAACAACCTATTTATAACTGGAAGAGGGATGCCGTAATCCAAGTTATAAAATAGTTGAAGGTAGGTAAATGACGATTTACCAATTTCCACCATGAAAAACGAAATATAATTAAGTTTTAATTGGATTTGAAACTCCTAGATTCTTTTTAGATTCATTGAACTGTTCAATGGCATGTTTTAATCTCGAGTGTGCCCTTCAGGTTTTGTGACTGGGATGCCGAGGATCACAAAACAAGGTGTGAATAACCATGCAAATATACTTGGTACCCTTAACTTTATCACATAATCGATGTGCCGGTTAACCACACACGCTCCACCGATCTATAATAGAGTCAAGTTACCATTTGCCACTCTTACTAGTCCTTATTAGTGTGCCGGTTAACCACACACGCTCCACTAATGACTTGGTAAGGTACAAAGTGTAATTTCATGGGTTAGCACCTTTTCACATTTTCCTAAGTAACTAAGATTGGGAATGTACAAGTGTTTAGTTACTTAGTATTTATCATTAATACTTTTAATTAAGGGGGATTTCTAGTCCTTGTCCTACCCGTTCGGCTAACGACCCTCCACCAGTCAAGGAAGCGGTGGGTGAGAGTGGACACCCATTAAACTGCCATTTTATAGGCAGTAACCTTATACCCCCCTTATAGACCGGCTTCGTGAATGAGGCCTACTAACGGTAAGACTGACTTTCTCTTATACATATATATATTATTAACTTATAATATTATAAAGTATAAGGGTTGAATTTTAACTTTTAAAATTCTAAGGGCTTAACTTGGAATTAAAGTATTCATAAGAGAAACTTTTCAAATTCCAAAACTTGAGGGCAAGTTTTGAAATTATTCAAAACTAATTAATTCCATAACTTATGTGTTTAAATTAGTTTTAATTAAAAAACTCTTCAAGTTCCATAACTTGAGGACAAGTTATGGAAGACTTTAAACTAATAAACGAATGTAAGTTTTCTTTATTTTGTAACTTATGGAATTAATTAAGGTTACACATTTTATTACTTAATGAAGTGACTCTTGAACCTCCATAACTTGAGGACAAGACTCTTCATTTTTGTAACCATTGCCAACTTTTATGAGTTTTATGAAACTTAAATGTGACTTTTCATATAACTTGAGGACAAGTTACAAAAACACATTTTAGAATCAAATCTTAGATTAAAATGGATTGAAAACACATAATCAATTAACTTTTCTATTAATCTAAGCAACTCATAAGAACAAGATAATTCAAATCAAACTTTTCCATGTAATTAGCCTAATCACTAAACTAATACAAAACATGAATCTATTGACAATTATCTTTGAAATTGGATTAGTATGAACATTACCACATCAAAAACAAGTTTATAAGTTCAAAAACATCTTAGGGTAATGTTTCTAGTCCATTTCTAGCCAAAAAACTCGAAAATATGCTGTCTGGGGCTCCTACTCGTCGAGTGTATCAACCTACTCGCCGAGTAGGATGATTTTCTTCATGGACTCGGCGAGTTCATCAGTGGACTCGGCGAGTCCAGTGCCCAGAATGCCCGAAAATCGACTTTTTCAGCATTTTTCAGCAATTTGCATAAAGTATAATTGAAAACAAGCCTAGGCTCTGATACCACTGTTGGGTTTTGAGCATTCTAACACTCCTAAGTGTACATGCAACCCTAAATACCTTGGATCTATGTTTTCTCTATTATACATGCAAATATGATTATCCAAGGTATTATCCTAACTAGCATACCAAAACATTGATACTAGGATAATAAAATAGATAGAATACATACCTTGTTGTTGTTGCTTGACTCCATGAAGCTTGAGAGCCTAGTGCCCCAAGTGTGACACCTCAAATGGTTCACACAACATCATGAACTCTTGGAATAACCATGAGAAGAATACATACATGTTCAAATCGGCTAGCCCTCAAAATATGTATCTCTAGTGCCAATTTCTTGAACTAAAGGGGTTCTTATATAGTGTGGCTATTAGGGTTACACCATGTAACTCATGACTTTACCCATTCCTTATGCTCCATGGGTTTTAACCTCCATGGAGTATCCATGGATCACCACATGGGTTAAACCCAACATAAAGGAATCTTGGATCATAAGCCCACATATATAAGAATGAATGATTTATACAATCAATCCCCATATATTTAATTAGTCTCTTTTTGATCACTAAATTAAGTCCAGATTAATTCTTGATCAATACTAATTAAATAACATGATTTCATATTAATATATTAGAACTTATAATATATTAATATGTCACAAAATGTCTTTTCCTCATAAACGGTCTATCCAAATGTTCTGATGCCATGCAACCCAAATGGACCATGCCGAGTCGGGTCAAGTACATACCAATTATAGTTATGGACTTAGACACTAATCCAACACTAGTGTGTGAGATAACAAGAGTGATCCGATTTCTAGAGTGCTTCATATTCTCTCAAAGTCTTCCAAGTTGTTTTGGTGATTTGTGATTCCACTTGAGGCATTCACATTATTGGTGATGGGCTCTTGTAGCTCCAAGCAATCAACCACAAGAAAAGGTATGTCATCCTACTAAGTTTTATATTACAAGTACCCCATGATATGCTAGTTAGGATGAGAACCTTGGAAAAATCAAACTTTGCATGTATAATAGAGAAAACATAGATCCAAGGTTTCTAGGGTTGCATGCACACCATAGGAGTGTTAGAATGCTGAAAACCCATCACTTCTTTCTAAAGAACTGTCGTATCTAAAGAATTGAAAGTCTAAAACTGTACAATTTTTCAGATTGGTCTTGTCAGCTTTCTTTACCTAAGAACTGTCACGACACCAGGGTGAGTCACCCAACACAGAAATAGGTATCGTTGAACGTCTCGCCAAGGGCCAAGTTAACTCGTTAACTTAATAATTGTATTGAGATCTATGATCAACGATATATAGGGGCTAACATCAAAACTAGCCCAGAGTAGTTCTTCGATACTCAACAAATCACAGTGCGTTCCTCTGAGTTCACACAGATACTGCGAGAAGTCTCTTTCTGAGCCAAGGATTCATCCTTGAACAACTGTGGTGAGAAGGGTCTTTATGATTCTTTCTGTGATCCATGGGGACTTTTTAGTCATGGTTACTTCTCAAGGCACAATGGTGATCATTCAAGAACATTCATTCGAAGGACCTAGAAGTGAAGATCATTTTTCAACATACAATCTTTCAACCCCAGAAGCAAGGTGAAGCTGACTTGAAGATATGTGATGAATTGCATTGAAGCCTCCTCAATCAATTTGTTGCTATCTATGTACCTGCTGAAGTGATCGAGAAGATTCGTTCTCTGTTATTCTCTCTGAAGATTCTCAAGCTGAAAGTGTTGATTTTCAAGAATCCTTTCAAGAATCCTCCTCACCCAACGTTTGTTCAAAGCCAAATTCTGAAGAAATTCTCATCCGTTCAAGATGAAGTCATTCAGCTAGAATATTCAGTTGTTCATCTTGAAGTTGTGAAGAAATAGAAGACAAAAAGTTGAAGCCAAGCTCCAAATGAAGATTGACAAGAAAAGCCAGCTACATTCTTAGGGGAGTTTGTTGGGTCAAAGAAAAGAAAGCTATAAACCAAGGCGGAGACTGTTGGGTCTAAAAATATTGTTTATACTTTGCTTTTCTAAGAATTTATTATTTTTATTCTTGGGCCGAAAATATTATTTGGTGTAATTGTAGCTTAAACCGAAAACTCATGGGTTTTCAGTTTGGGCCTTGGGTTTTACTCCATTAGTATAAATATAGATGTAAAGGTGAGGAGTAGAGGTTGGCCATAGAATTAGACAAGGAGAAACTAGAGAGAACTTGTATATGTGTCTGTGAATCTTGTGTTGGAACTTTATTCTTATCATATAAACATTGAAGATTCATCAAGTTCTTCTTCTTCTTCTTCTCCTTCTTCTTCATTTTGATCTTGCATCATCCAATTGATTGGGATTCCGCACCATCAATGTGACATCCCCATTTTCACGCCAGAAAAGACCGATTTTGTTTATGCTTTATAAAAATCAGAGTTCCCCATTTTCACGCCAGAAAATACCGATTGGTCTTAGTTTATCCTTTTTTCAACCAAAACATCACAACTTCCAATTTCAAATGTGCTAGAGTAAGAAAACATTATTACTCCACATTTCATGAGTTGTTATAAACCTACTTAGTATGAAATAAGCTTTCAAGATACGATTTGTAGTAACTAGAGCATGGCTCTAAAACCTGATTGGAAACGAAGTATGACACATCTCTTGATCAAACCATTTCAACAATATCTGATTCCTCTTCTCAGTCAAACAATTGCACTAAGATGTTCTTCGAGGATCAATTGTGATATAGTTTCATTATCATTAAGATGATCACAAAACACGATACTAAAGTACTCTCTTTTCCTTTCAGATTGGAGAAACTTTTATCTTTTTGCCTAATAGATTCTTCATATTCACTCTGCTACTCTTTGAAACTTTTTCAAAGCATCAGAATTATGTTTAATATTATAAACACAATGATATTTACTGAAGCATCAGTAAATCATGACGAATAGAGTTATCGTCCTTTTTGGTGGATATGACTAGTCCATATCAACATGTACTAGATCCATTAGTCCTTCACTTGACTCACATAAAACATATGATCAATGAATTGGTCATAATTTTCCAATGATCAAGATTCTCATGCATCACACAATTCGAATTGCATGACTCCAAGTTTCTATCCAATTAAAACTTGGTTGATGAGATTTCTTTATCACTTGGTCAATTATGACTATTCCACAAGCGATATATAACAAGAATCAAATCCACAATTAATATTGCTAATAATAGAAATGTAACCAACACTTTCATATATGTCATTGCAATGAGATATAAAGTAAACCAACTAGATAAACCAAAATTTAACTTTTATTAATAATAAACAAAAAATTGGAACTTGTCCTTAAAATGTATAAAATGAAAACAATATTTCTAGACATTTCCTAAAAATCTATTAAATTATCATAACCCCTAAGCAGTAGCTTCCAAAATCTGATCATCGAACCACACGACTGAAATCCATCTCTCACGATCATATTCAGTTCACTCTTCTTAAGCTTCCTTCTTTCTCTTAGATCCTACAAAACATCAAAATGTGATCATCGCATGATGTGTTAAGAGTCTATGAATAGGAACTTATCAAAATAATGGAGTTAGATAATGGATGTACCTGAAGTAGAGTCATACGACTTCACTTTACCATCTCTAAGATCTTTCAGGTAGTCTGGGCAGCTTCGCAACCAATGTCCCTTCAATTAGCAGTAGAAACATATGGACCTTTTAGGGTTAGCACATGGAACTATCTCAGAACTAGCCTTTCTCTTACCATACGATCAAATGGTTTGACCTCGGTCGATCCCTTTCCATTACGAAGAGAAATCTTTTTTGGACCACCATTGTCACAATTGTCAATGTACATGAAAACTTTGAAATTAGATCCTTCAAACACTTTTGCTTCACTTGTGCTCTTAAGCATTTCAGCTTCAGCAACAATCAACATATGTGTTATACCAATTAGGGTCATGTAGAGCTCGCTCATATAAAAGTTCTCAATAAACTGACTATAAGAAGCGAAAGTAGAACCAAATCAATGGTCTGCTCCCTTGGGAAAACGACACCCAACCTATCCAATTTGTCAATGTATGATTTCATTTTCATAACATGCGTACACACGAAATTTCCATCTTGATGTTTACATACCAATAGGGCTTGTGTAGTTTCGTATCTTTCAACTCGAGGAAAACATGACATGGAAGGAGTCATTGAAGGAGGAGGAGGAAGAGTTGGAGAAGCATGATGTCTAGTTCCACCATTTCGCAAAGAAGAGAAAACATTTTTGCCTTAATTAGAAAGTGGAAGATCATCTTCAAATATTAGAGGAAGACCATTTCCAAAAGAATGAGGAAGACTATTATTGTCTTAACTTGACATCTATAAAAGGGAGAAAAGAGAATTCAAGTTAGTTGATTTTAATCCTTAATTATTAACCCATAAATTTTAAATTAAGGTTAGGATCCATATTTTTGATTCGAGTTTTGAAGAGGGATGTCGCAATCAAATTCGAATCTATTTTAGGTAGGGAAGGCATTTTCCAATTTTAATCTATTGAAATTCCTATATATTTTGAGATTAATTGAATCTAATCAATGACATGTTTAATCTCGGATTATGCTCTCACTTTTGTGATTGAGATGTCGAGGATCACAAACGAGATGTGAATAACCATGCAAATTAGCTTGGCACTCTCGATGTCATTTATCATCTCGTTTTAATGTGTCAGTTAACCACACGCGCTCCATTAATCAACGATAATTTTTGAGACACCCATTACTACCCTTTATTAGTCCCCCATTAGTGTGTGTGTTAACCACACACGCTCCACTAACGACTTATAAAGTGTAATGTGTAATTTCATGGATTAGCATTCATATTCACATTTTTCTTAAAGTAACTATGAGTGAGATTTTAGAAAATAGTTTAGTTACTTTATATCATTATACTTATTATTGAGATTATGTTCTATCAAATATGTTCGACTAACGACCCTCCACCACACATGAAAGTGGTGGGTAAGAGTAGACACTCATTCAACGACCATTTTATAGGTTGCTTCCTTATACCCTTTTTATAGCATGGTTTCGTGAACGAGGCGTACTAGCGATTTGATTGACTTTTCTTATACATATAATATATATTAAACTTTTAATTATATATACGTAGTATAAGGTGTATTTGAAAACATTTTAAAATAGCAAGGGTTTAATATTTTAATAAATTAAACGTTTAATTTAATTAAATTCAAACTATATTATGGATTTATTGATTATCTTATAATTAATCGTTTAATTAAATTAATAAGAAGATCCATAACGATAATTTTAATCATATAAATTTATCATTATCTAGTCTACAATTATCTCCTAATATTTAGGGTTTTACTTAATTATCTAATATAACCAAAATTCGGATTATGGAATATTATACAAAAGATAATTACCAAATAACAACCAAATAAATCAAATTAGGCAAGAAAATCCAAAAATTCGGAATTAGCAATGCTCACGTCGTGAGTCCAGATTTTCAGCAAACAAATTCAGATTTAATCAGTGGTCACGTCGTGAGCAGCTATGCTCACATCGTGAGATCGGTTTTTTTAGAAAATTGATTTTTGTTCAGGTTCAAGCAATATACATTCAATTGTTAGACAACCCATGCTCTGATACCACTGATGGGTTTTACATGCACTAGCGCGGATAAATCCTTAACTATTAAGGGTACATGCAACCTAAGGATCTATGTCATAACTCTATTGAAGTAATATTCTATTGAATAACAAAAACTTGTAACCCTAGGATAATTTCGAAATTCAGAAAACAAAAGTAGTGTTTACTTACCTTTTAGTTATTGTAGTAAATAACTAATCAAAAACCTTCTTGAAAGACTCTTGGAAGCAAGCACCACAAGTGTCGTGCCTCTAATGGTTCACACCCGAACCCTAGAAACCAAGGAACTTGAATAGAGAGAGTGAAGAGAAGAGAATTTTAGCCGAACCTTTAAGGAATAACATGGAAGAAATCTTTAGGTATAGATGCCTTTACATAGTGCAACAAGGAAACCCTAAATAAGTCCCAAAATAATAAAATAACGTGATCTTATTTTCTGGTATTTATCTAGCTTCCAAATTATCCACCAAGGATAATTCTAGATCCTCTAGAACTTCCATAAAATCGTTCAAGGAAATGGGATGGTTCTAAAATACCTCTTGCTCAACTATTGAACAATTACACTATAACCCCTGTATTTTTAATTAATCCAATTAATCCCAAAATTAATTCCAATTAATTTCTAATTAATTCTTAATTATATATTAATATATTATTCTCATAATATATTAACAAATCATTCATTTGATTTCTAATTAATTTATTAACCAAGTAATAATTTAATAAACCAGTCTTTCTCTGTAAAAGCTATCATAATCAATTGTTAGGTTTGAGGGTAACCTAAAGGGACTGTGTTACCATAAATTCAAGTATATACCAATTATAGTTATGGGCTTAGACACCCAATCCAACACCAATTTCGTAAAAGGCACCCAATTATAGTCAGTATGCCCAATGTACTCTTAATCTTGACCAACCCGCGAGGGTGTTGACCCAGTACGTGTTGCGTACAATGAGGTACACCCAGCATACGCTCCTTGCTTTTAATCTATCTAAAAAAGGTCTTAAACCTTCAAGCCAAAATGTACAATGCACAAAACTAGTTCCAAGACATGACTTAATCCATAAATCATTAACTTTGAGCTTTTGCATGTCTCAATGGGTCCTAAATCTAAGCCCTAGCTCTGCAACTTCATCAAAGGAGCTAATACACATGCAAGGGAGGATACAACCATCAAGCTGACATTTTTATGCATTTGGGATCTCTAAAATGTCCAGATCTAGTGACCAAACTCCTGGATAAACACTTTCTCATAAGGACAAACTAAAGACACCAAAATATGCCATAAATCACCGCAAATTAGACCTACACAAAGAGATATCAAGACAAGAACTTTTTACCTTCAATAGATTGCAAAAGAGGCGGCAACTCTGGATCTCTAAGCTTCACACCAATTGATGAATCTTCAATAACCTTCTATCTCTTCAAAATGCACAAGAAAACACTAAGATTCTTCACAAGAGCTCAAGAACACTAAGAAAGTGGCTAAGAGTCGAGGTTAGGGTTTAGGATGATGGAGTCTAATCAATAAATGTCCAAAAGGTGATATAAGTTTTTTAAATATGGTAGAAACCCTAAAAATTAGGGTTTTCCCCTGCCTTGCGTACGCCATGCGTACTCCGCGTACGCCCCGCGTATGTGGGTAAATCTCGCGATCAACTTCAACTCAGTATGCCTGACGTACTCGGTTATGGTCCAATACCACAAATTTTTCGAAGGCCACAACTTCTTCGTTCTACGTCTGATTTCGACGTTATTTATATCCATGGAAAGGTAATGAGAAACTCTATGATTCTATCAATTCCCTTTTGCCTTAAAACTTCCTGAGCTTATATCCAAAATTTATAAAAGGCCTGGACTATCACTTTGTGGTTAAACTATTGGGCTCCGCAACACAACTGAACTCTCGGATCACCTAATCTATAATACCCACATCCAAAAAAGGTCTAAATCTCTCTTCCCCCAAGGCCCGAAGCCTTATGATAACTGATCTTCAGGTCACGACCCCAAATAATGAAACGATTCGAAACCGGGTGTTACTATATATATATATATATATATATATATATATATATATATATAATTTATACAAAAATGATATATTTTATACAAAACATACATAACCATTTTAATATAAAACCAAATAATGCAACTAATTAACATTAAAGCATCAAATATATTGTATATAGTATGAGCTCGCATAAAATAATCTCAATGTGATATCACCATATTTAGTTATATATTTTATGAGATATTTTAATGTTTTAGCTACATTTTGTCTTCAATTAAAGGTAGAAGGTACTTATTATGTTTAAATTATGTTTTGTAGCAGCCAAAACATACTCAGGATAAAAGAAGCAGAAATTAGATGCTATAAGCAGGATTGTTGGATTGATTCAACAAAACTCAACATTCCGGACGATTTTGAAGTTCAACGGCATGGCACACACTTTCCATCTCGTGGTGGAGAGTTTTTACTCTATATACATATCAGATGATCCACACAACAAAATGCTTGGAGGGCACGCAAACGAGTCGATGCAACGACGTGGTACCCTATTTACCACGGTGTGGCGATCATTTTAATGCAACTACAAATTTTGGCTTTTTCTTCATTCTCTGACTTATGCAACAAGTTACTTTCGACCATTGACGACCAAAGAGCCCTCTTAGAGCCTTTGGAGATTAGAGATCGATTGCAGAGCTAGATTCGAAGAGATTGAGAGCATAATCACAATTAAACATTCGGTTTACTTGGTTTTAATCATGTGTTTCAAAGTTTACTTTGTTTTAATTGTTTTTATGCAGTAGTTATGGGCTATAAGCCCTTTGCTTTCATTTAAAGTAGATAAACCTTGAATCTATATGTTGATTTGAAGATTTCAGATTTAATCTAGTCGTTTATTCATTATACTTGCTTGATAAAGATCCTTGTTTGTTAAAGTTTCAATCTTTTCTATTTATTGTTGAGTATTATTAGGTTTAGATGATCAATCTATCTTAATGTGCTTGAATCGTATGATTTTATAAACTATGGAATTGTATGACGAGGGTTCAAACCAAAAACCGAGGTTAATTAGAAAAGTTGGTAACTTTGATATGTTAGATAATATATGATGAACACTCATGTATATATAACTGGTATTTACTATAATTAATATCAATTTAGAATTCAAGTCATGTATAGTTCGTACTAAACAATGATTTATTTGATTATTTGTCCACTTGATCACTGATTAGATGGTTTTATTAAATCAAATGATTAGCAATTTGATCATTATACTAGTCATATTAGGAATCGACAATCGACGAAATTAAATTCCTTGCACTATCCATAAAATCAACCACAAGGAATATGTGAATCGAATCTAAACGAAAATACTCTTAAAATCTTGTTTCAATATTGTTATATGTCTGGTTTTTAGTATAAGTAATTGTTCGTTTTCAAGTTATTCAAAATTGAATGTTGATAAGTTTTCTGAACTTGCAAAATCAAAAGAAAAAAAAAACCTACTTTTACTTTAGTTAATTATTTAGCTTTTAGTAGATATTTTTAATCTTAAATAATCTCGTTCCTAAAGTGTACGACAAGTCTTTTTACCTAAAACTATATTATTTCGCAACTAGCTACACTGTCTAATTGTGTTTTAAACTGATTTAGATTTGATACGTTATATATAAATTAAAAGCTAGTATATAAAATATGCATTAGAATGCATTTTCAAAATAATACTTATACGCTATGTTTTTTCTCATATATACTTTCAAATTATATCTTATCAATATATTATAGTTTATTATAAAATATAGGATTATAAACAAACCAAATGTTTTACGAACTATACACTGTAACGTTCGTTTATTTATAAATAAACAACCATTATTTATATTTTACGTTTGTTTAGTTAAACAAACAATATGAAGAATGGTTAGTAAGTATGAAGCAATCTCTATTTAATTGTACTTGTAATATCCATTTAACAACTCTTCAATAAGAATATTACATACTGGCTATTGATATAGGTCATCTTGAGCGAACTATAAATATATATATATATATATATATATATGTATATGGGGTTAGGGAATATGTGGCTGTTATGTACCTAACATTAGGTATAGAACCATCAAAAACTAAATAGTTTTAACTAAATGCAATCAAATCTCTCTACCATCTTTTGTGTATCCTCTATTAGACTAGATGATAGGATTTGTACATATTTTTTTTGGAGTTTTAAATATTTAATTTTGCACCACAAACCATGTATAAGAATACATTATCAACTACTAATAAGCCTTTATATTCAAATTTAATATAGAAAACTATAGTGAAAAATTGAAATTGTTCATTAAAAACCCAATAAACGCCTTCCCATAACACATCAAAAAGAACCATGCAAGTGTACATATAGTAGGTGTCAAAGAAAGTTATGAAGCCTACTAGAGGTCTAATATAAACAACACATTCGAAATACATAGATGTTAGGGATAAATTACTAAATAAGAAATAATATAAGCTCAAAAGCAATAGAAAGAAACGAACGATAAAAAAATTGTGTTTTTTTTAATCAAAATGAAGTCAATTTTGATGGTTCTATACCTAATATTACATACATGACAACCACATATTCACTTTTATATATATATATATATATATATATATATATATATATATATATATATATATATATGGGGTAGAGTTTGAGTTTTTGACTTCTTTGAATTAGTGAATTATTGTAAAACAGTTTGTATTATGTTGTGAATTTTTTGCATTAAACTGTAAATGGACTATGTAAAATCTGTATTTTATATAAGTTTTGTGTTAAAATATGAGAGCATACATGGATGAAAATATTAGACTGTAAAAATTATAAGTTTGCTCTTTTCATACCAAAAACACAAAAAATTAGGATTTTAACATGTTTAATAAGAGTATCGTGTAAATATTTACTAATTTTTAAGTGTGTATGTATGTATGTATGTATGTATGTATCTTTAAGTGTGCGGTTTCGTGAGTTATCTACTTTATTTCCTAGCAAGTGGTATTAGAACTTGACAAGTTGTATCAGATCGATTTTGATTCTTGACGAATGACGTTTGATTCTTAGTATGAAGCTTCCATCATACTGAAGTAGAAAATGTTAAGAGGAGTTGTTAATTGTAATGCATATTTTTATGCTAAGTAGTTTGTTGAATTTAGCATTTAATTTATTAAAATTCGTAGAGTAAAAAAGGTCTTTAGCTTTGAGACAGTAGCGGCGTAAAAACAAGGGAACAACTTTATAAATAATGTTGTAATTAACCTGCGTTTTTCTTTGAAATTTTTTTCGTTTTCCCTACCAAATGTAAACTTCTAGTTTACATTTTTTTTCTTCTCTCAAAGTTCTTTATCCTTTTTTTTTTTTTTGATCTTTTAAGCATAAATGTATATGCTTAATGAATATTGAGGTAATGTAGTAGAGTCCACTTATATGTTATGTGTCGTCAATCCTAAAAATGGGTTCTGCATGTGATTGGGAACATTACGTTACCGGTAGAGGTGATCATGTTAACCGAAAAACCGAACCACAACCACATTCACCGAAATAACCAAACCATTACTGAAAATGGTGGTGCAATTTCTATTTTTGATTACCCAAATATGTATGATTCGGTTATGGTTTTCAATCAAAACCGAACCACTAAAACCGAACCAAACCAATAATATTAATAAATGTTTTTAATATAATATAATATTCTATATATGGTATGTAATTATATTTGGAATTAAAAAATTAAAAGATAATTATTTGGAATTAAATAGGATGCCTAATCTTCTATCATATTAATAAGGTTATAAACACCGAATCGTTCATTTTTTTAACAATGTACTTTATTTCAGTTTTTATAGCAAAGTATTTTTTATTTTTATCTTATTTTCAATCATTATGGTTAACAAATATTAATCATTAACTAACTAAACCGTTAACCAAAACCAATATTAACAATACTCAATGGCTATCGAAATGCATTAACCACTTATAATGATTATGGTTCGGTTTTAAGTAAAAACAGAATCAAACTGCCTAATACACACCCCTAGTTATCAGTAGCGAGATTACCCTCACCAATAGTCCATACACAACCCTAGTTACCAGCAGCCTGATTGCCCTCACCAATAATATTTGTTTGTGTGTTTTTCTAGCTAAACACCAACAACCGTCCTAGTTGTTTGTCTCTTTTTATTTCGAACAAACCTTCACACTCGATCCCCTTTTTCCACCCCTTTTGTAGGTATATATCATATATGTTCTTAGCGATAAATGATATAGTCTCTCTCTCTCTCTCTCTCTCTCTCTCTCTCTCTCTCTCTCTCTCTCTCTCTCTCTCTCTCTCTCTCTCTCTCTCTCTCTCTCTCTCTCTGTGTGTGTGTGTGTGTGTTGTCCGTTTACAGCTTTACCTCCCAATATGATCGTGAGAATGGATTGAACTTGTTCCTACCTTCTTAGTATAATTTTTTTTGCTAACCCAACACCAAATCGGCAAACCATAAGCATTTGGACATTCGAGTGCTTCTAACTAGTAACATAAGTGCGATTAACATAAAAAGTTCCACAAGAATAACCGAATATTAAACCATATAAAGAAAAAAAAGGAGTTCATTTGGAGATGGAAAAGCTGGGATGAGGTTATTGTACACATGGCTCACAAGTCACACCATCTTTCCTTGTTACTTGCTAACGTTGCTTCACGTTTATAACTAATTAATTCTAATTTACATATTTGATCTTTTAATGTTAACATGCATGTTGCACCATTTGGTTATATTCTAAAACGCGATAACCTGAAAAAAATATATAAATATTATTGTATATATAAATAATTAACCTAAATAGTTTTCAGATAAGTTAAAAGATATATACAAATATTATTGTATAAATAAATAATTAATCTAAAATAATTTTCAAATGATAATATAAAGAGCAAATGGTTGACCAATTAAAAAATAAATGGGTAAAAAACGTGACATGCAAATGAAGGGTGAAGGGTGGAGATAAAGATAAATCTTATTTTGAGAAACTGACTCTATTTGAATTTGAATCGGTTTCCTATTTGGTATCAACTTTCTTTTTTATTGTGTTTTACTTGATGAAGGACTCTTTTATGGGATTCTCCTTATATATATATATATATATATATATATATATATATATATATATATATATATATATATATATATATATATATATATATAATGACATTGGTTTAGTTTTCAAAGGTATAGCAATTCTTTGGCTACGATGGGCAACAACTACAACCACCGTCAAATAAATAAACTTCTCAGGCTGACTGAATCCAATGCAAACATCCTCGAAGATCTGATCAATTGTGTAGAACGTATGGAGGCGGAGTTGCAAAAGTTTCGACAAAATCAATATGAATGGAGTGATTCTGAGTTTGAAAGGTTCTCTGCATCACCACCACAATACTACAAGCAACAACCACCGCCGTACCACCATCAACCTCCACCGCAACTAGATCAACTAAATGACGCAGGTGAGACTTCTTCAGATGAAGAGTGTGAATGGGGTTTTTGCCTTGTAACTAGACAAAATCAACATCTCTCAAAGGTAGATCTAATACCTCTTTTTAAAAAGAATCTTAGTTTTGATGAATTTAGTGAGTGGGTAACGGAAGTCGAAAGGTTTTTTGAGTTTTATGAAATCCCGGAGGATGAACAAGTAGAATTCGTAGCCTACAGATTGGAAGAACAGGCTTTCTCATGGTGGGAACTAATCCAAAATCTAAACAGGCGATTCAATAAACAACCGATTAAGGAGTGGACAGAGATGAAGGAGATGTTGATGGCCCGATTCCTAGATATAAATTGTTTCGTAACAGAGGAATATCAGTCGTCTCATGCTGAATCATAATTAATTGTTCATCAAACGTTTGTTTTGATTGTTATTTTCTTCTTTAGTGAAAATTTGTTATTTATTGGTTTAGTTGCGATTTTGAATTTGATCAGGAAAAACTTATAACCACTAACGGATGATGGTTCAAAAAAAAAAATTTAATGGATGACGATGAAATAACAAAAAAGGACTACCACAACAGAATAATAAATTACAGGCAATTAATATTAGAGTTAGTATTATTTCCACATATCATTTGTAAATATAATTTGTTATAGCTGAATCATAATCAAGAACAAACTTTTATCACTATCGAATAATGGACTTTTGGAATGAATTCTTACAAAATAAATAATGAAACAAAAAGAGGGCCTATTTGATTTGGTGTATTTAGTGGGAGAGATAATGACTTAAAAGGGTAATATATTATTTGATTTGTTCACATTTAGTTATTAATTTTTTTTCGTCCATATTTACCCATTCAACTTGTTAAATTTTACATATTTAGTCATTATGACCGGCTACTACAGGTTAACCGGTAAAAATAACTTAATATGGTAATATATTTCTCACTTTGTACACATTTAGTCCTTAATATTTTTGTACACATTTAGTCTTTAATTTTTTTTGTTGCAAAATAAATCATTTTTGTTTTTATACTCATTCAGTACTTATGAATGATTTATTTACGTTTTTCTCGCCACATCTTACGTGGGATAGTCATATCGTGGTGGGATAGGTTGATGTGGTCCTGCTATATGCTGTAGGCCAAGATACCTAGTGCGGGCCGTCTGTAAGCCGTATGAACGGAGGCTTGAGAAGAGCGGTTGGGTTAAGGCGGCATGCCGACAAACCCTAGATATTCCAGTCTGATGACTGATTAGACCAATGTATTCCAATCTGATGAGTGTGGGCCCGTTATGCATGATAATACGTTTGTTGTATTGGGTATTTTAGAGGAACATCACTAAACTTTGTGTTTACCCAGTTGTTTATGTATTCAGGTTTTATCGTTGATCGTGGGAAGGCGAATGCATGACTTTACACACTCATCAACAATATTGAGGATTCCACATTTCTTATATTACTCTGATTTTTGATAAATGTATTTTGGAATAAACGTTTTTTCTTAATAATGAATTTATAAGCAAATCTGAACCGATTTCTTGACCAAAGCTTTAGTTTTTTGAAGAATAAAACCCCAAAAACGATTTTATGTTCGATTTTTGAAGAGCAAACTTAATTTCAATAAAGGAAATCGAAGATTTTTTAGTGTGTGTTCATGTTTATCTTTTTCTAAGTGTGTGTTCGTGTTCATCATTTTAGATTTCGATTTTTAAATAATAAACACAATAACACACACACACACATAAGATTTGGGTATGTATTCTTGAAAATCGAATGAAGATATATGAAGATCTGAAAATCGAATGAATATATCTGAAGATCTGAAAATCGATGTGTGTGTTCTTGAACAAAAATCGTGTGTTTGTTCTTGAACGATGTGTGTTCTTAAACAAAAATCATGTTTTGATCTGATTCGAGTTCCATTTGTGAAAATGAGACGTTACGCATAAACATCTACAGCCCAACACACTTCATCAATGATTGTCCCACATTCATAAGTACTAAATGAGTACAAAAACAAATATGAATTATTGTGAAACAAAAAAATATTAAGGACTAAATGTGTACAAAATGAGAAATATATTACCCTATTAAGTCATTTTTTCCGGCTAACCTGGAGTGACCGATCATAAGGACTGAATGTGTACAGTTTAACAAGTTGAAGGGTAAATGTGGATGAAAAAAAAAACTCAATGACCAAATGTGAAAAATATATTACCCCATTATCCCTTCAGTGGAATCCTAAGAAATTGAAAGGAAGATTTCCTTTGAAAAAGTTGTTGATAGACAAAAATGAATGAAATTTGATTTCGGTAAATTTTCATTAATATATACGATTCAAGGAATTTATCATTTTTTGTGGTAAGTCCAAAGAATTCAAATTCATTTCCTCTCTGTTTATATTAAAAATACATATTGTGAGATCTCCATAATCAAACAAATTCCACCATGATTTATTTTTAATTCGTTTTATATAATGTCAATAAAAAATGGCACCATGACTGAATTTCATATATATCTTTGTTAAATGTCAAATATAATATTTGTCCAACCGAATATCTAAATATAATATTTACCTTTTTAATGTTTTAAAATATCAGATTTGCCTAAATATGTTTATAACACCAGTTCAAGATATATATTTCTCTTTGTGTTTTTGGCATTTAAGACTAAATAAAATATAGAGTCTTGGTTGGCCACGACATGGTGGGGGAAGGTACCACGGCGTCACCTCACCTGTTAAGAAACGCGTATTTTGGTGTGCGCCATGGCGTGGTAAGGTTCTGGCCACGGTGTGGCAGCCGTTTTATGTTAAACCCTAATTTATGGGGTTTGTGTCCCTATTTAAGGGATGTAATGGCTCGGGTTGGCTCACCCTCAACCTCCATCACTCCCTCTTGACCTAGGTCAACCCCTAGTCTCCATTGTTGAGCTTTGAAGCTTTTTTTGTCGTTTTTTGGTCATTTGAAGAAGAAGAATGTATCTTTGGTGCATTGTTCCCGCAAGCAAATCTATTTATTATTTTGTGCTGTTTCTGGACTCTTGTAAGTCCCGAAGCTTCCACCTTTTGTGTTCAAACATGATAGGTTTAGGCTTTTATGCATTTTCTCCATGTTTGGGAAAGTTTGAGAGGACGGATTAAATAAAGTTAACAACTTTATGGATCCTTGAGGTCCCTTTGAGGTTTAGTGTTCCAGATCTAAATAGTGGTTGAGTTTTCGTTCCATGCATGAAGTTTTGACCTCATTTTCACCCTTTTTAACCTAATAGACGTTAGGAAGCTTTCTGGAACAGATAGGGGTATTGCTTAATAAATTAAGGGCTTAATCCATTAAGTTATCCAAAAGCAGTTCCCACGGCATGACATCTTACTCACCACGCCGTGGAGGAGGGGTTTATCGCAACTGATTTATTGGGTTGTTGTCACGACGTGGTGACTAGTTTGGTCGCGACTGTTTCGTTGTGGAGATGCCACGACGTGGTGGCTAGCTATTAATCGTTGACCGTTGTCTTTTTAACCAAGTTAACTTTTGGACAACTTAAGGTTTTTTGGGCTATAGATTGAGGATTGGTCCCTATTTGTTGTATAGGTGACTCGTAGTTCCAGTTATTGGATTCGTGTGAGCTGCACAGTTTATCTGCTAGACTGCGAGGTGAGTTTTCTCACTATACTTTGTATTGCGGTATGTTTCATTTGTGTTAGGATGTTGATATGTTTTAGTGATTTGTTAGACTGGTAGATCTGTTATGATTACCTGTGTTTGCTGGTTGTTGTTTGTTTGCATATGTCGATATATTGTGGTTGGGTTGAGGCGGTCCTGCTTTGTGTTGTAAGCCAAGATACCCAGGCGGTCCAGGTATATTGTAGGCCTTGCGAGGCGGTCCAGTCAGATGTTAGGCCCAACAGAGTCGTTCATCTATATGTTATAGGCTCAGAAGAGCGGTCCAGGTGTACTGTAGGCCTTGCGATCCAGACTGTAGGCTCATGTGTGCATGCATTGTATGTGTATTGTTGTGTGGGGTATTTTTGGGAAATTCACTAAACTTTGGCTTACAGTTGTTGATTTAAATGTTTTAGGTACCTCAGATGATCAAGGAAAAGCCAATGCGTGATTATACACATCATCTAGTAGTTTTATGTTTCGAGAGATACTCATATATTGTTTACTCTGATCTTGATATGGTTGTAAAACAATGTTTTTGTGACTTATGATTTCTAAGAAAATGTCTTTCAAAAATATAAAAAAATTACTATGGTTATTGGGATGTTACATATGTAAATCTACGTTTTTAATAATTTGTAATCCTTTTTTTATAATTTTAAATCATTATAACTGAAAAAAATAATAAATAAATAAATGGAAAGTAACGCCCTTACTTCTCAAAGGAGAGACATATTAACAATTTAAAGGATTCTACATGTAGCCCCCTTTCTGACGATCGTCGGTGTTAACATCGAAAAAACACTAAAAGTCAAGATGCATTTTTGTAGGGCTAAGTATACGTGGGTTTAGACCCAAAACCGAATCCAAACCGATATCATCGATTTTCAACTATTCCAAACCGAACCAAGTAACCAAACTGATCGGTTCGGTCTGTCAATTTTTAGTTTCTTCTAGTTTGGTTTCGAGTTTAAACTCAAATCCAATCCCAACCTATCTTCCTAAGCCTTGAGAATTTTTTTATGTAGAGGCCTAGGAGGGTGTTTACATACAACGTCGATGTGGGACAAGTTTAGCTCCATTAAATTAAAAAATTAAGATGGTGGACGCATCGAATGATCACCAGACAAGCGCTTTACCAGTCAAACCAAACAACTATGCTTTATTTTTCTGATTTATATATAACATATGTATAAAATATACTCCATCCGTCCCAATATTATTGTCCACAGACAAAAAACACACATATTAAGAAAAACATTAATTACTACTAACTTTATTTAATAAAATGACAGTTTTGTCCTTACTTTGCATTTAATGTTCCATTAAATGCTTAGTTGGTTAAGTAATAATGAGGGGATATTTAGGTAAAAATGTTATTTATTTTTAGAAGTGGACTATTATTTTGGGACAAACCAAAAAGGAAAGATAGACTATAATTTTGGGACGGAGGGAGTATTCGTTTTAAAAGTTTAATATAATCGGTTTTGTTCAGTTTTGTCAGTTATATATATATATATATATATATATATATATATATATATATATATATATATATATATATATATATATATATATATATAATCCAGATCACATAAGAAGGAATTTTAGTAGGAAGTTAATAAATTTTTTATATGCATATTCTTTTAGCGAACCATCAAAATGAATCATTAGATTAATCAAAAGTAAGATGATTCACAAGAAAAAATTCTCAAAAAATACATCAATGATTTATTTTTCAGTAAATCAAGCAAAAATTCATTTTCATGACAAATTTAGTGAATTACAAATAAATCATCACAAAAATGAATAACCTATATGTTTTTACATAATTTTTTTGTGAATCATGTTATTTTTTATTCATCTAATGATTCACAAAATGTACTACCTAATGAATTGTAACGCCCACGTTTCTTCCTATGCGTTATTAGAATATGTAATCGACGTTGGTCAATATTTGTAATCCTTACATGAATAAATAAAAGCAAATTGTTTGAATCTATGTGATTTATATGCTTATATTATGCATATATAATATTAGGCGAAATCTTAATAAATAGGGTTAAAACAGATATTAAAATAAAATATTAATTAGGATAAATAGCCTTGATGAAAGTTGAAGTAGTCGTAATGGGGATTATGTATATATATATAAGAAACGCTAAAATTTGACTTTGTATGAAGAAGTTATGACCGTTTTGAAGTTTCGTGTTCAACCCGATACGAAAAACTGCGTTCTAAATGAAAGTTGTAGTAATCGTTAAACCAATAGTGTGAACACCAAAATCTGATTTCATATGAGGAAGTTATGATTTTTCAAAGTTTCAGTGCAGCTGTGTTAGCACAGAAATCGAATTTTAGATCGGTTGATTTTTATCAGAAACAATCTAAACGAGAGTCGAAGATCTCGGTAATAGGAGTTCGTCGATATAAATACAGTCGAGAACGGATGTAGTATGAAAAATATATGCATTTTAAACAGAGATTAGCAGTCTAAGCATTCTAAAATAATAAAAAAAAGTGAGAATTAGCCGACGGAGTCTAAATGAAAGTTGTAGATGTTGTCGATAGCTACGTGTGGATATAAAGAACATCAAAAATGGAGTTTGTATAAAAAAGTTATGAATTTTTGAAGTTTTCTCGAATGCGTTACGCAAAAAAAGGTGCGACGCACGCTTCTAGAAGCCTCCATGCAGCTCCACCCACTGAAGGACATGTTTTCGGTAGAGAGCGGCTGAACATAACCAGGCCATGGCGCGCCTCTTGTCTGTGCACGGCGCGCCTCTCGAGAATTTTCCCTGTAAATAGCTTTCAGCCTTCATTTGATTTCCCACACCTTTCTAGCTATTCTCTCTCGATTTTCTCACTACTTTGGCAAAAACCTGTTTAGTTTTTAAGATTCTAGCGAAGCTCTAGGGTCCATCAGTGCCTGCCATTAGTAGGTATCAGTTTGGAGTTATGCCAATGCAATTTCCAGACTTTTGTCAGGAAAATCTGTGTAAGTTAAGCTACACTTATATTACTTTCAGTGTAACTTATATTTATATTCATAGTCGTTATTATGAATTTATAAATAAGATTTGACAGTGATTCCAAGTCATATAACTAATTGATCTACTTACAGGGGTCATGTCAATGCTAGATTTAGTGAGGTGTTTAAAGTGGGATTTCCAAACAGTATACTATGTATATCAAACAAACCCTACCTCCGATATGATCTTACCAGGTTGCTCCTTGCTTGATAAATCTTGATGTAGACATTAGGATTATTGAGGAATCTAGACTATCATTAGTCATAAGAAATAATAAATTCAAACTTAGTGATAATTAAACCTAGGTCACGTCAAAGGAAAAGCTAAGTGTTGAAGTGAAGTGCTGCCCAACTTTCCAGTCATCCACTTTAACAAGTGAGTGCATAGTTACTCTCATCTTACATATAGATATAAAGTATCTAGATGATTAAATGTTATGTGTGCCTATTATCTATATTATTTGATATATGTGTTACATGAATTATATGATTTTTACTTGATTTAATGGTATATGTATTTTCATATATAAAATATATTGGGTAGTGATAGGTGATGAAAATGATGAGATGATGATGAGAGGACTTGACTATTGATGAACCAATCGTCTAGAAGAGCATAGATGACGACCACAGACTATTCTAGACAGTCCAGTGGAAACGTTGGCAGGCTCGCAACCTGTAGGTGTTAATGAACTATATGTCCGTTTGATGTACTTTATCCCTTCTTGGTTGCCTTATTGACATATATTTCTAAAGGAACCCCCCAAGCAGTATTGTCTACCCGTTGTTGATGGTGATCCTTAGGATAGGTCCCTTGAGATCAATAGTTTTGGATCAGTATTTGAGAATAACAGGAATGGGTAAATGGGTGAATTATTTGATGTGAATTATATAATTAAAGAACTTAATTATTGTGGGTTGAAAACTCTATGGGCTCACCAGGTCGTCAAGCCTGACCCACTCAGTTTCTTTGTATCACAAGTAGCGGTACAAAGGGACAGGGTTGCTGAGAGATTTGAGGAGTTGTTAGGCCATAATATAATAAATTGCCATAAGGCCTGTTAAAACAAGTTTATTGTTGAGAGAAAAACTTGAGTAACACACTTGAACAAATGTTAGTACAAGTAATATTGTGGAATGAAGTTTAACTCAGATGATCATAAAGCTCAACAATAATAAGTTAGAATTAGATAGTTAGATAGTTAGGTGCGAAAATATAAGGAAATATAAATGACAACAAGTATTATATCAATAAGACACTTAAGCTGATACTTAAAGAGGATTGCAATCAAACCAAGTTAGTAAGTGAGATCAGACTTAGTGATTAAGTCAAGACTGACTTGCTCCGAAGCGGGATTATGAATAATATAAGTTTTGAAGATCTTTGAGATGAGAGAGTAAGAATAAGTAAGATATGATATTCAAGAAGAGATGATCGATGTATTTAATCAGAAAGAGAGAACTCTATTTATAGAGTCTCGAAGATTACAAAGTCTAATCTATCTAAGGTGGTCATGCAAGGCACACTGGGTAAAGTAATGTAAAGACATAAGATAACAGATAAAAACTAAGACTAAGGATTGATGACGTCGACTGCGGATGCGGATCTGGAGATGGCTTCGGATCTGTCAAGTTTAAGAGGGTCACTTTTATGCTTCAACAATTTCCCCCTAAGTGACCTCTTCAACTTTCCTTTCATTTTTCAAGCTTCAGGAATTTGATGAGAATCCACCAGAACTTCCTGACTTCTCTGAGCCAAACAATTCTCCTGGAGATTTCAAATTTTACTTCAGCAGTTGTGTATTTTAACCTATTGAATGCAGTTTGAGTGATCTCTAGTTGCTTCTGGGTTATGCGATTGATGGCAGTCATTGCAATGAAATATTATGTTTCATCATTCTTGCGTTTGAAAATGACTCCAAGATCCGGGAAGTTAGTGATGGGTTTTACACAAAAGAACAATCTTATGTGCTCATACAAAACCCTAAAGCTTGGATCTAGGCTTCTCTATTATACATGCAATTCATCCAAGACTTGAAACCCTAATCTAGCATACATTGAAATTGAAATCTATTATGAACTAGTTTAGAAGATACCTTTTCTTTGATTGCAAGAATCCTTTGATCTTCAAGAAGCTTAGTGTCACAAGTGTAACACCTCTAATGGCTCACAAACACACAAGCTAAAGAATGATGTGTAGGAGAAAGGATAAGATGCAAAAATAGGCTCCAAGCTTCCAAGGGATCAAGTGGCCGATTTTGGTAGCCCTAAGGGTCCTTATATACTTGAGCTTCTAGGGTTTCAGTCAAAACCCTAATTGGATGACTTAGGCCCTAAGTAACTTGAGAACCTTCTGGAATAAGGCCCCCTTGGACGATTTCAAGAAGGATTCCTCCTTGAATTCGTCCAACCCTTAATCCATAAGGATTCTCAGCCCAATATCAACTATCACACAATTGACAGTTCTAGTCCCCTTTTATTAATTTAAGTCTTTTAGCCACATAATTAATTCTTGTCTAATATTAATTAAACTATATGATTTATCTTTTAATATATTATTCATATAATATATTAATAAACCATAATAACCTCTCTTTCTCCATAAATCATCCTATCAAGTTGCTTTGGTGAAGGCAACCCAAAAGGACCATGCACAACCGGGTCAAGTACATACCAAATATAGTTACGGGCTTAGACACTAATCCAACAGTCTCCCACTTGGATAAGTCTAGTAACTATAGTGCCAGTACAATCCGATTAGCAATCGTAGCTCTCAAAGACGCTGTTGAACTCTGATCTTATCAGTGACCTGTCCTTTATATAAGGGATCGTATAGTCCACCGTTCTAGATATCGTGCGGACAATCACATGGAACACAGTCATACTTATTGTCCAGCTGTTTGTTTCTCGATCTCTGATTCGTATGACATAGAACTTAATTGAACACATCAATTCAGTCCTGACCGGGTCCGACACATAAGTCAAACCAAATCATCGAGGGGCCCAAATATCGCTTTTACCCTTTTAGAATAAAAGGAACATATAAACTTCGACTTATATGCATTTACCATTCACTCATCAAATCATGCACAACAATGTGTTTTATAACATCAGGTTACTGATGTGTTTACGCATTATCAATACACAACCAACTTGCAAATAATAAACCATATATCTAGGTTTTAAGACCATATGATATTATCGTCTTGCGATCACTCGAGATAAATTCCATGAAGTGATACCAGCAAGCGCGGGTTTAATCCAATGCTCAAATCCTATTCATAAGCACTCATGAACGTTGTAGAAAAAATTTTCTATGTCCAATACACTTTAGACAATCTACAAACCAATTCATGACAATCTTCTTTCATACCTACTCCCAAAGTATGAGCGACTGTGGAACCTTCGAATAATCTTATTATTCAGGAAGTCAAAACATGCAAAGTGAAACAATAGGTAAACAATCAACATAAGATAGTAACTTTACTTATAAATAATACTCCTTTATTTAATCATCAAATGTCAATTACATTTATCTATTACACGTTTCTAGGCTATCTAATCTAAACTAATATCATCCTTCAGCCCGATGCTCCTAGCGTGCTGCAAGTGCTTAACCCTACTCAGCCCCTTCGTAAGGGGGGTTTGCTGGGATATCCTCTGACGATACCCTCTTCACTACGAGGAGCCTCTCTTCCACCCGATGTCGAATAAAATGATATTTCCTGTCGATATGTCGAGATCTGCCATGATCCCTCGGTATGCCGCCTTGGCGATAGGGGCCGCACCTGGCACTAGGTCGATCCTAAACTCGACCTGTCTCTCTGGAGATACTCCTGGTAACTCCTCCGGGAACACGTCAGCAAACTCCCTGACCACCGGAACCTCTGCAACTGAAATCTGATCTCTGACCCGTGTATCCACCACATACGCTAGATAACCCGCACACCCGTTCTGAATATACTGCCGATCCCTGGCAGCTAAATAAAACCCTGATCCCAACCTGGTACCCTCGTCATAGACAATCAGTTCTCCCCCACTTGGAGTTCGAACTACTACCCGCTGACCCTCGCAGTCGATCATGGCACCGAAACGACTAAGCCAATCCATACCCACAATCACGCACACATCCCCCATGGGAATCGGAATCAATTCTATCGGAAAAGACACCCCGAAGATCTCCAACTCACATCTTCGGTAGACTGAAGAAGCAGAAACCCCGCATTCGTTGGCGATAGAGACTCGCAACGGACACTCTAGCTCTCCTACTGGCACACTGAACTCCCTACTAAATGTCTGAGATACAAACGACCGACTCGTCCCCGAGTCAAATAAAACCAATACAGGCAAGGAGTTCACTAAAAACGTACATAATCACAGGTACAAACAGATAAGCATAAAGCAGATATAATCAGTAAGATAAGGGATAGAAACATACCAACAACCACATATGGTGTTGCCCTGGCCTCCTCTGTTGTGAGTTGGAAGGCGCGTCCCTGAGCCCTCGGGGGCTCCGCTCTACCCTACCTCCCGTCAGTGATCCTCAGTGTAGCCGCCGTGGGAGCTTGCGCCGGCTTGGCGGCTAGTAGGGGACACTTGGCCTTCATATAGCCCACCTGCTCACAATGGTAACAAAGTCTGACTCCAGGAGCTGGAGTCTGCTGCCTGCAATCCCTGGCCAGATGCCTTGCTTGCCACATTTGTGGCACCCGCTCCCTGATCGGAAAATCCCCGAACGAGCCTTTCCGCACATCCCACAAGTGCGGCTCGGCTGTCCCCCAGACTTGGTATCCGCGGTCTCGGACTGCTTCAACGCCGGCTGTGACTGCGTCGGGGCCTGCCTTTGCTCCCGTATATGTAACTCAATCTCCAACTCACGCCGCCTAGCGGCCTCCTCTAACTCCAGCAGTGTATCACATCGCTGGGTAGCAACAAATTGACGGATATCGGTCTTGAGCATGCTCAGATAACGTGTCATCTGAGCCTGCTCAGAAGCAAACTCCGGAAAAAAAACATCACCCTCTCAGTAAACATGTGGGTGATCTCCTTCACCGACTCCGTACCCTGTCTCATATCCAAGAACTCCTGGGACAGCTGCTCGTACTCGACCCGTGAAATGTAGCGAGCGCGAAACATATCCCTGAACTGCTCCTAAGTAACAGCAGCTCTCTGGTCATCCGTATACGACCCAGTCATCAATCTCCACCAGTCCTTTGCCCAGACCTCAGCAAGTTCAAGGCACATCTGACCTTCTGGTCAGCAGGACATGAGCACGTGAAGAAACATCCCTCCACGTCAGACAACCACCTCATGGCTATAATCGGGTCCTGAGTCCCATCGAAGGTCGGGGGCTTCGTGTAATCGAAGTCCCGGTACTAGAAGCCCCGACTGGCTCCTCCCCCTGCCGCTGTTACAGCTGATGCAGCTGCTGCGGCAGCCGTCTCTGCAAGGGCTGTGTAGCGCTCGTCGAAATACTGGACCATGGCGGTTTTAATAGACCCCAACATCTCTGGCAGCTGTGCCCGGAACAAAGTGGCAACCTCATCGTGCAGGATCTCTCAAATCCTGGAGTCTAGCTCATGTGTCCTCATCTGAGCCATAACCTCGGGTGCAGTCGGTCCCACCTGGCCGCCATCACCTGATCCTGATCCGGATCCAGCCATAAAGCGTCTCGTAACCACCTTTCTGAAAACATACCAGGAAGATATCAGATAATCCGCATAAATAACAGGGAACCAACTCCTAAGTAAACCCTAAGGGTTGTGACTTCCTTGCTACGTGTATGGGTCCTGTGCTTTCAGTAGTACGGGCCCATACTACCTTCCACACCTACCCATATTTGTCTCAAGTATCACCACAACACCCTTACAATATATATAAACATAGCGAGTGCTCAATCCTCACTCCCAGAGGAATGCTAAATATCTCATAACTGGCCTCCCGGCCTCTCACAACCCACCCATGAAACTTTCACCAACCCTGCAACACTCGTGTATGCTAGCCATACATAATGTTGGACCCTATAGACTTTCGAATACCTGATCCTACCCTAAGCCCTTCATCAAACAAGAACACGAAATAAGGCCAAACCAAACATTCTCAGGCTATAAGATCTTAATTATGTACAACCGTGATGCATACACTAAGAAACTATAGTAATGATGTCAATTTCATACAAGGAAAAACCCTAGGCTACTAGGCATCTGATGCGACCTTGGACTGGCTCGATCGGTATTGTTCACTTGGATTCTCGATTGCCTCTGCAAGATCACAAAGAAAGAAGGCCGTCAGCCGCTTTCCGGGAGGAGTTCCCGGAAGAACGCTCCGACGGTCAAGTTAGAGAGTGTTTAGGATCTTTGGGTGTGCGCTCTTAGAGAGTCCAGAGAGCTTACCTCGTAGGTCTGAGAGCGTATCCTTTTATACCTCGTAGGTCTGAGAGTGGCCTTCTTTCTTTGTGATCTTGCAGAGGCAATCGAGAATCCAAGTGAACAATACTGATCGAGCCAGTCCAAGGTCGCATCATTTGGCGCCATCCGTTTGTGAGATCAAGAACACAAACTAAAAGCACGAAAGTGACAAGTGAATGGCGTCCAACGGCAGTGAGGGACAACATGCATGTCCCATACGCCTCATGGCAGCGTTGGACGAAACACCGCCGCCTATAGCGGTCAGCAGGGTCGCTACGGGCGAAGGAAGCTCAACGGTAACCACTGAAGGTGCCCCACAACCGCCAGTTCACCAGCCAAGAACAACTCCGGTGGGGCCATTTCCAACAGCGTCCTTTCAGATGCCACCGTTCTTCGTGCCGCCATTGCAACAAACACAACCGGTTCACTCAGCGATGATTCCACCAGGCCACGTTTTCAACATCCCACCGTCGTTTACAGCGACACCGCTGTACCAGGTGACAAGCGGGCAGAGTTCAATGCTTTCAGTACCACCGTTGGCACAAACCATGATAGCTCATCCGCCACCTGTCTATTCACTGGCCGGCACATGGGCCGGACCAACCATCACCGCTAACAATAACTTACAACAGACAACAACGGTTAGCCCTATGAACCCTATACACCCTTTCCCCTCCAGTTACCCCCTCCAACTACCATTCCAGCCGTATCCCTTTTACGGACCAAGCCCTGGCTACCACACGCCACCACCATATGGCTTAAACACACAATACCAACCGCCGGGAGCGTCCACCACCCCAGGCCACGAATGCCTTTCCCGTAGTGTGACGTCTCCGTTTGTCAAAGAGTTGTTGGACTACGAAATACCAAACATAGCCAAACTACCGACGCTCAAGACGTATAACGGCACCACTGACCCGGATAGCCACATCGACACATATGAATGGACCATGACGTCATTAAAGCTTGATGAAAGGTTTTGGTGCACGTATTTCCCAACTACACTCGACGGCAACGCCGGCACGTGGTTCAAGACGCTACAACCGGGCAACATTTCCAATTTTGCCCAGCTTAAGTATCTTTTTCTTACCAACTTTATGCAATTACGCAAGTACAAGGGAGACTCTCATTCAATCATAGGCTGTAAGCAAAAGGAGGGTGAAACTGTACGGGAATACTTCACAAGGTTCATAAACGCCACGTTAGACGTATCGGGGCATGATGAGGGGCTCATAGCCGGTGCCTTCACGTGGGGGCTTTTGCCAGGCCCTTTATCGCAAAAACTCATGGGAAAGAAGCCTCTAACACGGGCCGAATTGAAGGAAAGGGTGGAGCGATATTTGAGACAGGAGGATGGCGAAGCAGCAAAACAGGCCTACTTGAATGCAATGACTACCAGACACCACAACCCGGGTCACACGGATTTCTGAGGGGGAAGTAGGCACTACGGCCAAGCGAGGAGACCACAGGCTCGGTTCCGATGGTTTGCCAAGGATGACAGGCGTGGCCGTCGCCCGGAGGTGTATACGGTGTCGGAGAAGCAGCAGCCAGCCAAATCGCCAAAGAACCGGTACTGCGATTACCACAAAAGTAAGATGCATGACACATCTAACTGTTCGGTATTAAAAGAAGAAATGGAAGAGAAGCAGCTTAAAGGGGACCTGGTGGAAATAGCACGAAGCTTGCGTGCCAAGTTTGACGCTGAAAACGCTAAAAACATACCTCGCGAAGGAGTCCAGCCTAAGGAGATATTCATGATACGGAGTAAGAGAAGCAGGGGAGAGAAACAAACAGAACAAGGGACCACCAGAACCCCGATGCGCACGCTCACATTCTCTGTTCAAGACCCTCGCCCGGAGGGATGGAGGGGCGACGACCCACTGGTAATCCAAGCCTCCATCAGGGATGTAATCATACACAGGGTCTACGTTGACACAGGAAGTTTGGCGGACATCATTTATGAGCACTGTTTTCGGCTTCTACCAGATCGATGGAAAGACAACCTACGGCCCACGACGGGGAGGCTGGTCGGGTTCACCGGCCATAGCCTATGGCCGCTAGGCACAATTCACCTTCCCTTGACCATAACCAGCCACGATAAGTAGCAAAAGAAAACCGCCCTGATTGACTTTGTGGTCATCCGACATGCGGCGGAATACAATATTATTCAGGGGAGAACAGCTTTCTTAAAGCTAGGAGCGGTTCCATCAACCATGCATGGAGTTATGAAGTTCGACACTCCAACGGGCGCAGCCACGGTACTGGCCACTCCACCGAAAGAATTGCAATGCTTTACAATTATGAAACCAGCAGAGATAACTAAAGAGGCCAAGAAGCTGAGACGTGACCCCACAAAAGGAAAGGAGGTGATCAACGTGGAACACCCTGACCAGCCGGTCAGTATTGGATGTGATCTCCCGAGTCGCGTAAGAGGAGCGTTGGTCGACTTGCTCAAGCGGTATAAACACGTGTTTGCATGGACCCCCACGGACATGGTGGGGGTACAAAGGAAAGTCATTGAGCACAAACTTGTAATTAAACCAGGAGCAAATGAGGTTAAGCAAAAGAAGAGGGTCCAGGGTGGGGACCGTAATAGGGCAATCAACGCTGAAGTGGCCAAACTAGCAGAAGCTGGAATAGTAAGGGAAGCAATATTCCCGACGTGGATCGCCAACCCAGTCATGGTCCTCAAGCAAGATGGGTCATGGCGAATGTGCATAGACTTTTCCGACTTAAACAAAGCATGCCCTAAAGACTGCTACCCCCTCCCAAAAATTGACCAGAAGGTAGAGTCATTGCAAGGATTCAAGCTGAAGTGTTTTTTAGATGCATATAAAGGGTATCACCAGATCTTGATGAGCAAAGAGGACGAGGAAAAAACGGCTTTTTACACGGACCATGGCACCTTCTGTTACACTAAGATGCCTTTCGGTCTAAAGAATGTCGGGGCTACATACCAGCGCCTAGTTGACTCGATCTTTGCCAAACAAATTGGGAGAAACATTGAAGTATATGTGGACAATATGGTGATCAAGAGCCCGCACGAAGACAAGATGTTGAAAGACATCGAGGAGACTTTCCAAACCCTAGAGAAGGTAAAAATGAAGCTAAACCCGGCTAAGTGCACGTTTGGGGTGGAAGAGGGGCAGTTCTTGGGGTACTATGTCACCAGGCAGGGCATCCAGCCCAGCCCGACCAAGGTGGACGAGCTCATTGAAACGCCAACCCCAGGCACCCTCAGGGACGCGCAGGGCCTGAACGGGAAGCTTACAGCTCTGAGCAGGTTCATCTCAAAATCCACTGACAAGGCCATGCCATTGTTCCACACGTTAAAAGGCTGCATCGAGAAGAGCAACTTCCAGTGGACGAACGAGGCAGAAGTAGCGCTCCAGAAAATCAAGGAGGCATTACACAAGTTACCCACGCTGTCCAGTCCCGTCCCGGGGGAGACGTTGCAAATGTATCTTTCGACCTCAAACGAAGCAATATCCTCAGTATTAACTGTAGAAAGGGAAGGAGAACAGAGGCCGGTGTATTTTGTAAGCAGGGCACTACAAGGGCCAGAACTCAACTACCTCACCCTGGAAAAGTTAGTCCTGGCACTCATCTACGCGGCACGGCGACTAAGGCGGTATTTTCAAGCACATCAGATCGAAGTGCTAACAAACTGCCCCATCAAACAAATACTGCTTAAACCAAAGACGTCGGGCCGGCTAGCGAAATGGGCAATCGAATTAGGGGAACATGACATAAGTTACCACCCGAGAACAAGTATTAAGGGACAAGCGTTGGCCGACTTCCTGCTAGAAATCCCAGTCGAGGGGGGCCTTGCCAAGGAGAAAGTGTGGGCAGTTGAAGAAGCTCCGCTCGACAACAGTTCGTGGACATTATATACGGACGGAGCATCCAGCAGGGAAGGCTCGGGGGCGGGGCTAATCCTGACTAGCCTAGAGGGGGAAGAAGTGACCTACGCCCTCCGTTTTGATTTTCACACATCAAACAATGAAGCGGAGTAGGAGGCTCTGCTCGCAGGATTGCGACTAGCCAAGCAAATGGGTGCAAAGGCTGTAACAGCCCTGACGGACTCAAGGCTAGCAGCGAACCAGGTCAATGGAAGTTTCGAGGTGAGAGATCAGAGAATGGGAAGGTACGTGAAGACGGTGAAACAACTAATCGAGTCGTTTAAGCAGTTCACAATAAGGCAGATACCTAGAAGCGATAACAAGAGGGCGGATGCCTTAAGCAAATTGGCATCCACGTGCTTCGATCACCTATCGAAGAAAGTCTTGGTAGAGGTGCTCCGAGAAAGAAGTATAGACGAACGGCAGGTGAATACCCTAACGACCACTGGACCAACGTGGATGACACCATTCAGGGAATACCTGCAAAGAGGGGTGCTCCCGGACGATCACGGCGAGGCCAGTAAGATACGTATAAAAGCGCCCTCATATGCATTAATAAATGGAGAGCTATACAGGAAAGGGTTCACAGCGCCATGGCTGAAGTGTGTAGACCAAGCCAAAGGGAGAGAGATGCTACAGGAAGCACACGCAGGTCAGGTGGGTGCACACGAGGGGGCACGGGCCCTAACAGGCAAAGTACTACGAATGGGCGTACACTGGCCCACAATACAGCAAGATGCGCTAGAAATAGCCAGGAGATGCAGGGAATGCCAGTCGTACGCCCCAGTCCAAACAAACCCCCCAGCACCACTGCATAACATATCTAGCCCGTGGCCGTTCTATCAATGGGGTATAGATATAGTGGGCCCATTCCCGGAAGCACCAGGGAAGCTGAAATACATGGTGGTGGCCGTGGATTACTTCACAAAATGGATTGAAGCGGAGCCGTTAGCATGCATCTCAGGGAGACACATGATAAAGTTTGTATGGAAGAATATTATAACAAGGTTCGGGACGCCTAAAGTACTCATCAGTGACAACGGCCTGCAGTTTGCCGAGAACCCATTCAAGGAGTGGTGCGCCACTAAAGGGATAAAGCAACGGTTCACGTCAGTAGCGCACCCACAAGCGAACGGGCAGACGGAGGTGTCCAATCGAACTATTGTGAATGGGATTAAGAAAAGGTTGGGCAGAGCAAAAGGCAACTGGCCGGAGGAAATACCAACAGTGCTATGGTCATACAGGACCACACCACGAACAAGCACGCAAGAAACCCCATTCAGCTTGACATACGGGACTGAAGCCATGCTCCCCATGGAATTAACAGTGAATACGCTAAGGGTGGCTAGCACAGATGAAGAAAGCAATGCACAGGACCTGAGGATAAACCTAGATATCCTAGAAGAAAAACGCAAAAAATCAGAGATGCGCCAGGCTGCATACAAGCATGCAACAGAAAGGTATTACAACCAACGGGTAAAGGAGAAAGCGTTCAAAGTGGGCGAGTATGTTCTAAGGAAAAACGAAGCAAGTCGAGCCCAACCCCAAGGCAAACTAGGCCCAGCGTGGGAAGGCCCTTACAAAGTCACGGAAACAAAATGGAATGGCGCGTATGCCTTAGAAACGATGGAAGGAAAGCAGATTCCAAGAACGTGGAACGCCAGGAACTTGAAAAAGTTTTTCTTTTGAAAAGAGAAAAGTATAATCCCAGTCGATCGATACGCTGCTTAGTGCGGCACATCCCAAGTACTTAGTGTACACAAGTCCATGCTTAGTGACATGAGTTTCATACTTAATGTATTTATAGTCCATGGTTAATGTAATGGGATTATTCAAATGCTAATCTTTAATACTTAGTGTATTAACTCTTAACGATTGAAAATGTGCATGTAGAGATCCATTCGTTGGGTACTAAGAGCACCCAGTACCGATACTTAGCGTATCGACAATGACATAGGCGAAGCAGAACGCCTAGCGCATCAGAGCGCTATGTTCTTTTCAAATATATATATATATATATATATATATATATATATATATATATATATATATATATATATATATAAGAGAGTAAGCAACAAACAAATAGCGCTTAGAGTTCGTGATTACACACATAAAACAGAGAATATTGTTCAAAAGCCCATACGTTATACAAACTAAAGGCACCACATGGCCATCAAAAGAAACATACAAGACAGAAACTAAGACATGCAAAGAAATTTTCACGCCCCAAGAGGGGTAGCACACGATGCCGGAGCATCTTCAACAACATCATCCTCGCCACATGTGACTTCGTTTCCCACAATAGCCACCTCACCTTCTCCAAGATCACCATCACCACCCTCGTTACCCTTCCCAGCATCGACCTCAGCCACCGACACAATACCCTAACCCATTGCACTTTCCGGAGTACCCTCTGAACCAGCAAACGAGCACAACTCTCGGAGACCTCCAACACCCAATTCACCCAGACCCAACAAGGACGTATGATCCATACTGGCAAAAGATAACAAAGCGTCGTTCACACTAACCACAGGACTGACAGAAGCGGCATCAACACCGACATCTCCACCACCAGCACTAGCAGAGGTTTTATGAACAGACTCAACCCCGGCCATAAAAGCAGCATGCCGGATGAGACTTATCGCGTTAGTAAAGTCCGGGTGCTCAATCAATTTATCAACAATTCGAACAACACCAACATGCACCAGCCAATCCAAATCCTGACGGGAAGCGTCCAAATCCGATTGCAATGACGAAATAAGCTTATCACGATCAGCAGCATCGCGTTCAAGACTTTCCACCTGGATCATCAAACCTTCATTTACTTGAGTCAGGGAGTCGACCTTAGCTTCCAAGACAGCCCTAGTTTCGTCAAGGAAGGTCTTCTCAGAGGATAGCAATTCACATTTTTGCTCAGACAGACGGAGGTCCTCGCCAAGCTCACCAAGGCGACGTTCCAGCCCCGTCACGCGTGACCCACAAGTAGCGTGGGCGGCCTCCATCTCTCCAAGAGAATGAACACGACGGGAACCCGCGACAAGGTAAAACATGGCCTGCGCAGCAGCATAGGCCATGTTATGAGCGAGCGCAGGATTACCCATAGCCTCCATATCACCAACAGCAGCCGGAGGAAAAGCATGGCGGGAAAATTCCAAAGCATTGTTACGAACAGAGAGTCGGGAATCGTTGCGGAGATCCCAGGAAGAAACAAAAACAGGAGACTCAGTAGAGCTGTCTCCAGAAACACCACCTAAAGGAACTGAAACTGACCCAGGGCCGCTAGAACCTTTAACCGGGGAAAACTTTAGGGAAACCAAGGAAACACCTAGAACGGGAATAGAGGAGAGAGCAGGAACAATGGGCTGTTCAGCCGCCCCGTCGACCCCTTCGGACTGTTGCATGTCGTCATCAGGGATCACAACCACACTGGCCGGTGTGGAAGTCATAGAGCTCAGCAAACGAGAGAAGTTGTGCCGGGTATGAACCCTTTTGGTAGCGGTGGGCGCGCCGGTAACCGGCTCACCCATGGCTAAGACAACTTTTCTCTTCACTTGCATTCGTCGGACATCCGTGATAATCCCCTCTTTGCTATCTTCGCTACCCTCCACGGAGGAAGAGCGAGCGCTACCCAGGGGCATGACAGCAGATATTGGGCGGGCGCGTAAAGGATCTCCCTCCGACGCTGATGAGCCTGCAGGAGGGGCGGAAGGAGCAGCAGTTAAGGCAAGCTGGTCCAGTCGGCGGGGTGGAGGAAGCCGATCAACCAGATCCACCTCACGGTACTCTAACTTGCCCCGATAACGCTTTTGTAACACCTCATCCATGGACAGGGAAGACTCAACACCTAGAGATATCAGAACAAGGAATATCAGTCACATAGTAGTAACAAGGGGGAGAAGGGAAAAAGAAGGGTACAACACCTACCGTCGACAACGGAGAAAAACACCGCCATTTTGCCACGACGCCTCCAAGAAGGGCTCATCCCCACACCAGAAAGCAGAGCTTCAGAACAATCCTCGGGGGATACTTGCACACACTTCAAATAATCAGCGACACTTTGGTTGTGAGGGAAGAGCTTGGGGATGGTATCGGCAAAAGCATTCGCACGGTACCGGCCGCTTCCGACCAACTCCTGGTCTACCCATAGCCACTTGTCTTGCCAATTCTTAGGGGTCCGCCCGTCGGGAACCAAGGCGTGCCCCCCTCACCGGACCGAAAAGGTGCACTTATCCCCAGTGAGGCAGAATCGGAAGAAAAACTTGAAAACAAAGTAATCTGGAAGATACCCGTTGGCCCTGCAGATCATCTCAAATGCAACCACTTTGTTGACTGCATTAGGGGTCAGCATCTGAAGACTGCAACCGTCTTTCTGAAAGACCTCCTCTCGAAAATCAGTCAAAGGGAAACGGATGCCAGCATCTAGGGTTTTCAAGTAAACCCCAATCTTGCCAGGGGGAGGGGATGAGATACTAGAACCAGGTGCAGGAAACTCTACACCTTCCAAAGAAGATAAGTCATATGTGACCTCCAGTTGACGATACTTAGTGGCGGAAGGGAGGATACCGGGAAGGTTTGCCATGAGAAAGGAAGAGAGAAGAAGACAAGCTAGAAAAGAGGAAGACGAAGAGGGAAGGAGGAAAAGATAAAGAGAAACCGTTCAAAGGCCCTTATAAAGAAGAGGAAGAGGCGGGATATTTAAATGCCTGACACGGTGACGTAATTGCCAGACATCATGCGCAGTCACGTCGCCATTAAATACGGAACGGCGGGTAAAGGAAAACCGACACGCGTAAGCTATCTAAGTCCAGAACGCCGTAGCTAGCGCTGCAACGCTACGGCTACAGGACTGGGGGACTTGATGACGTGCCTAGGGCAGCACGGCAGAAGCACGAGCCGGACACGCCAACCGGCCCCAGCCCAGCAGGCTTAGCGTCCGCTGGCACCCCCGGGAGTGGAAGGCACAGGCAAAAGGCTCGCGCACACCAACCGGGCCCAACCCAGCAGGCTTAGCGTCCGCTGGCGCCCTCGGGAGCGGAACGCACAGGCGAAAGGCTCGCGCCCGCCTAGAGACGCTCCCAGCTCCAAGACAAAAGAAACGGTCAGGAGACAAGCAGGAGGATCAAACCATTACCGTCAGAGCCAATAAGAGCGCCCTAACGGTTAAAGGCGCATGACTCTCCAATCAGCGCCCCTGATCATGTCTCCCCAAAAAGCGATCTTGTCTGGTACGGATCAGGCAATGGAGCTAGGTATAAAAGGATACGCTCTCAGACCTACGAGGTAAGCTCTCTGGACTCTCTAAGAGCGCACACCCAAAGATCCTAAACACTCTCTAACTTGACCGTCAGAGCGTTCTTCCGGGAACTCCTCCCGGAAAGCGGCTGACGGCCTTCTTTCTTTGTGATCTTGCAGAGGCAATCGAGAATCCAAGTGAACAATACCGATCGAGCCAGTCCAAGGTCGCATCACTGCTATAATGGAGTCGGGCTAAGAAGCCAGGCGACTCCAGGCGAGGGTACTGAACCTCGCACGCGGAGCTTGCCGCTATAATGGAGTCGGGCTGAGAAGCCAGGCGACTCCAGGCGAGGGTACTGAACCTCGCATGATTGGGCGTAGCGCCCTACAATCTATGTATCTAGCTCGTGTGATCAGTCTGAGTTAAAGCGGAATGGCACCTGATGCTTTGCTGCATCGTTAGTCGTACGAATAATTGATGCCTCGGTGCCTTGGCTGTTTGCAGAGAGTTATGTGGCGGTGCTACTTAGAGCTTGATAGTGTAGCTGCTGTTAGGAGGTGCTTAGTGAAACTGCTGTCAGGAACTGGTCAGCAGGGCCGCTGAGAACTGAGCTTCGAGCTGCTAGCGATAAATGAGCAGCACGACCACTGAGGGCTGGGCAATGAGACTGCCGAGAGCTGGACCACGAGGCTACTCTTTCAATCCGGAATACCAATGTCACCTCGGGGATACACCATCATTCATGGTGTCAGCTCTTTAACTCTTCCCTTTGGGAATAAAAACCACTTCTAAATAGTGTCGTACCAAAACTATTCCCCCCTACCCTCTTTTTTTTTAGGGGAGGCGAAGAAAGGGAAAGACGGATGTATAGTCGCTGAAAGGCGAGATACATAGCTGCTGGAGAGAGCTAGGCAACCCAAGCACTAACAAAACTGGGTGGCACGGCTGGCGAGCGCTAAGCAGCGCGACTGCTGGGAGTCAGACAAAGTAGCTGCTGATGGTTGGGCTTTGCAGCTGCTGAGCTCGGTCTTGTCGCTGCTCAAGGTCGAGCTGTGCGACTACTAAGAGTTGGGCGGTAAGAATAGCAGGGGTCGGTCGACATGAATGTGAGAGTTGATTAGCGAGACTTCCCGGGATTGGTCAACACGGCTGCTGATGACCGCGCAGCACAGTTACTGATGGCTATTTCAGAATGCTTCACGAGTAGTAGTAGTAATGTACTACTCTTCTCCCCCTTTTTTTTCTTGAAAACATTGGGATGGTCGGACCGCATCTTATAGAATCATATTTAGCTTGATTGGATTGGAGCACATGGCGTTGAGTTGTTGATTTTTCCTTATAAAAATTAGCCCATATTTAACTTGTTAGAAGCCCAAAATATGTTAGAGTCCTCTTGAAGAATAGTTGTTAGCCCAAGCCATATTTCCTTTCTCTTCTATTTTTTTTTTGTTCGAATCGTATTGTGCACAAGGTTGGCCGTGTTGAGTGGGGCTTGCGAGGCGACATACAACTTTTGTGTAATTTATTCTTGGAAAATGTAGATTATTCTATTATTGAATTAGCCCAATAGAATGTCAAGAAATCCCATGTAAATGTAAGCCGAATTGATTGTGAGCAGCCCAATAGATTATTCTATTATTAAATTGTTACTTTGTTTGAATGTATTAGGGTTAGGCATCCAGGCCCACTTATACTTCCATTGGCTTTGAAGAATTCCAGCCGACATCTTATTTTCCCGATCTGTCAAGTGGGGAGCCAAAAAGGAACACGTCGGTGACTGGCTATCTTGTGACTCCTAGACATCTCGCCGGCCTTTCCTGGTGGTTTGTCGCCTGGAGACGATGGCGGAGAAAGAAAATAGAGCAGCGATTCCGGCAGCGACATTGGTGTGTTGGGTTGCCGGTAGTGATGAGGCGATGACAGGTAGTCTGGCAGAGGGAGCAGCTCTTAGCGACTGAGGTTCTTCGACCGGGCGGCGGGTGCGGTGGTTAATTGGACACAGGGGCGCGGAGGTTGAGTGGCGGTGTTGTAATTTCATCCAATAATGATTAAACAAAAACACAGGGGTCGGAGATTGTTTTGGGTCGCCGATGAGACTGTTGCCGCCAGAGCTCGCTCGTCAGAGCTATAGGTTGTTGGTGATGGCTTGTTTTTGATCGTTGGGTCAATGGAGAGGATAGGCAAGTCAGGTGGGTATGGATGACAGCGAGAGGATTGGTCCTGGTCCTGGTGGTTTGGTTTCGCTACCGGTGACTGGATATGGTCCGGATGCGCTGGTTATTTGCTTCGGATCTGCTGTCTGCAAGCTTGAGACGAAGGTTGGCAAGTTGCAATGGGATGTGATGTTAAACTTGTGATCTTGAGGAAGGAGATAAACACGTGATATCCGTCTAGTCAGGGATGGCCTGATGAGGAGCAACGACTTTGCAGTCAACAAGGAGCTCCTGGATCGTCGTTGAATTCATTCGACGGTGACCGATCGTCTGAGGGTGATGACATCGGACGTGGAAACTGTTGTAGTAACCCGGTGGTTCACCGACGGGGATCGTCCGAGTTCCAAGGAAGAGTTGGACCAAGCGGGTCCCACTTAAATCTGTTTTTTCTTTTTCTGCCAGCTGTTGGTTTTTTTGTGGTCTTTTGAGACTTGTCATTTCAATGCAGGAGAGTACAGCCAGTACACCCTTCCCCCTTTTTTGTCGGTTGAAAAGAAACAGACTGTACAAGTCTTGTAATCTCTTTTCTTTTGCTGATAAGATGTAAAAGACTTTGAATTTTGGTTCTGTATATGCAGTTACTTCTTCTTGTAGAACTCTTTTTCTATATTTCTTTTTTCCTTGTTGGTTGAAAACCACATATCTCAACATCTTCCTATCCCTTTTTTGTTGTTTTGTACTGAGCAGTAAATTTTGGGAAGGATAGGGTGAACCTTTTTAAGGGTAAAATGTTATTTGTTGTGAAATGTACAAGTACTACAGCTGTATTTACAAATTAAACACACTTGAATCACTACTAAAATAAAATTTGTATAGTGTGAACTGTAATAGATGGTAATAACTCAGTGGATCCAAGAATCTGAATTAAGAATATATACACGAATACTCAAGTGAAGAATAAAATTTCTGTGGAGGTAAAAATTTTGAAAGAACTTATTTCCTTTCTCAAGCTTCTAAACAAACTAAGTAAAATCATAAACATAAGTTTTTCTTGAAAATTTATGGACTGAAAGTAGGGTTAAACCCGTCAAAACTTCTCCTCCCTTCTTATCTTTTATTTTTTTGAAGGTTTTTGTAAAATGTACAAGCCATGTGGCTGTATGTACAAATAATTGTTACAATGGGTAACAATGTACATGGAAATGCACAGCTAGAGAAGGATCTTCAGATAATGCATGAACAAGAGGTGGGATAAAACTCATAAAACACTTCTTTTCCTCTCAGCCTACTGGGAAAAACCCCAAAATATAAACAAAAACGGGTTTGACAAAGTCTCTTCTTATAAGACTTTCTTTTCCCTTCAGTTTGCTCAAAAAGCTATTGAGATATGAAAAAGAAACAGATCTCATAAATTTTCGTTTTTCTTTTTTGGAGCCTCCAAAGGAAACACCAACTTGAATTAAGATAAATAACCACAAAGAGTTTCTCTTCTCTTCAAGTTGTTTGATAAAACACCAAAATAAAAACGAAAATGGGTTAAGAACTCATAAGAGTTTCATTCTTCATGACTTGCTGAAGAACCCATCAAAGTATAAACGGAAAAAATGGATCTGATAAAATCTTTTAAAGCTTAAGAGTTGTTCGGATGAACTAAAACGAAATATCACAACATATTTGAGCAAAAAACGAGACAGATCTGAAGATCTGAACGAGAAAACCTCAACAGATCAAGAGATCTGAACTAAAAAGAGCATATCAAAAGATATGAACGATGGTTAAACAGATCTGAAGAGATCTTGTGAAGAACCAAACTGATCTGAACAGATCCTGGCAAAAGCCAAACGGATCTGAACTAAAGGGTGCTAGAAATGAACAGATCTGAGAAGAACCTGAGCTGAAGCACAACAGATCTGAACAGATCTTGGCAAGAACAAGATGATGGTTGCTTGTTCAAGCCCGGGATGGTGCCAAATGATGCGACATCAACCTCCGGCGAGTCTTCTGGTCTTCTGCTGCGGCGGAGATCTGACATCACAGTGCAAAGTCGTTAGAGCCGCCCCAGGGACTGTGCCCCGGGAGCGGACTCCGACGGTCAAGTTAGATCAGCTAGAAGATCTGAGATGGTCCTCCATAGCTGGAGAGAACCATCTTGGTGCTAGTGTTGGCTGACGGCGGCGGGTGGCGGCTGAGCCACCCAACCGGAGTATAGTGGCGGCTGAGCCATGGGGGAAGGTCTAGTGGCGGCTGAGCCACCTGGGAGAGGAGAGAGTCCTCCTTCAAGGAGGAGACACTATTCTATTTATAGTGGACAATTAGGTCAAGGGGAATTGGGTCAGGCCTTGGGCCAGCCCAATTCAGGCCCAGCTAGCAAGGAGCTGGGCAAGGCCGCCTGGAGGCGCCGGGCGGGGCTGGCGGGCGGGCCCCAGGCAGGGCTGGCGGGCACGCACCAGGAAAGGATGGCAAGGGAGTGCCAGGAGAGGGAGCACCTCGACGGGCCGGCAGGAGAGTCCCCAGCAGGGCTGGCAAGGGAGTCCCCAGCAAAGCTCGCAAGGGAACACCAGGCAGGGCTGGCAGGAGCGCGCCAGGCCAGGCTAGCGCGCTAGAGCAGTCTAGGCCATGCCAATGGACCATATATCATCATCTCACATTAGGGAACAACCGATTCCTTAATGCTGAACTTGTGCTGACTTTTGTATTTATTATATCAACATACGATCCAAATCTCAAACCGCTAATCAAACAAAATTTCGTTTCACCATATTCAACCACCCTGCCTTGTAACTCGAACCGAAACTTCCCAGCCCTGGCTACCTCTACATCACGAACCTTATGCAACATCATCAAATGATAGAGCATCGGGTCACCATTCAGGGTGGACATACCAATGAAGATCCCAAAAGCTGTCTCTCGAAATAATTCAACTCGCCTACTATTTAGTTTTGTAATGTAATTTTTCAACATAGTCCCCAACGCCCCTTTAAAAGTACATTCTGCAGCCCATCTACGCAAACTATGCTGCAAAAGATTAAACATATGAGCCAAAATTAAAAAAATAATATTGAAAAGTAACTTTAAATAGCATTGTACTTTTATTTTTTTAGCATTGTACTTATATATTGTTTTTTTAACAATTTTATGCAACAAAAATAATGTTTTTATTCTATAACTTTTTATACAATGGTCTATGTGAATAATTATCTTTCAAAATAAATTGTACTTTTTTTATAACAAATTTACAGAATTTTACAGAAATGGCCCCATATATATTATAAAATTTACATAAATGGTCCATTTTAATAATAATTATATAAATTTTCAATGTTTTTTTTTTAATTACAGAAATAATTCGAAATCGATTTTAATTTTAATTTACATATAATCAACATAAAATGATCTCAATATTCAATGGTCAATTTTAAGAGATAATAATTATAGAAAATCGAATATATATATATATATATATATATATATATATATATATATATATATATATATCGTTCCGCAGAGGCATTTATCGTTCCGCAGAGGGCCTCTACGGATCTGTTCATGACGAAATGCAGTGGATAAATCGATTTCTTATTTCTTCGATTCCAGTCCTTACACCCTAACAAACATACATGTTTATATATAACATTTAACCTATCAATTTCCAATTCATATAATCAATTTCTACTTCCTAGTTTATACAAAGATTAGGAAAAAAAATTGAAATATTACTTGATTCCATATCCATCGGATAACACATCTGAGTGCAGTTGCTCCACGAATCGAGCTTGCAGCGACATTTTTGTGTCTGTTCCGATCACGAATTGACGTCTGCAGCTTCCTTCCGCAGCTTCCTTCCACGAATCGACTGCCTAAACCCTAAACCCTAGACTCCTTCTACGTTCGAGTAAGGAGGAATAGAAGATCCGTAGAGCAATAAAGAATCCGCAGAGCAAATAGAAGATCCGTAGAGACGCCTCTGCGGTCCTTAAAACCCCGAAAAAAAATTGTTGCTTAGCGATGCCACTTCTTTTTCGCAGAATTGTGTATCATCCTCAGAAGCTTTAATTGATCCGCAGAGCACTTTCTGCGGATCTTGTGGTCATTTTTCAAAACTTAAATTTTCATGGTTAAAAGTTTTGAATACACCCCCAAATTTGGTTATGTGCCGAATAATCTCTGTAATAAATGCTCAGTTGTAGTCAATAATAATAATAATAATAATAATAATAATAATAATTAAAATTTAAAAAAAAGGTAATAACTAGCCCTTATTTTTCCCGTGTGTTTGCTGGACCCAATTCCAAAAGCTGCCAACGTTTCCATATGAATTTCTTACACAAAGATTCAATCTTCATCAAATAAACCTCACTGAAAGTCGAGATGAAACCTCCATAGATCTTGTTTCCCACCTTTATTTACTCTCCCTCTCTCTTAAACTCTTATAGAGAAAGAAAGAGCGAGTGGAGTTGTGTTCCAACGCCACCCCGACCAGGCGACTACTGTTACTCATGGATGGGCACCGGCGGCGCCACATCCCCAAACATAGCCGTTTCCGTCACCTAATTCCGGCAATCTCTGCTATATCCGCCGCCATTCTCCTCCTCTATTGTTTCCTCTCTTTTCTAGCCCCTTCCCCTGATCATTTTCACCACTTTGGACACCATACCTCTGTAAGTTCTCTCTTTGAATTATTGGAAACACATCAATTAAAGTTTGTTAACTGATTTTATTTGATCGCAGTTCGATGATCATACCATTGACGATGACACACCTAAAGTTTCTCCGATCTTCGAAGTTCCGGTTAGGTTTTATTGCTTATATTGGGATACGAATGCTTGTAATGTGGTTGATTGGATCCAAATTAGCTCATTCGATTATCATTCATTTCCTCTTTTATTGCGATCTAGACCAGTAGCAAGATGATTAGTGACCGAAATCTTTGGAGCACAAGTATGTCAAAATTCTATTTTGGATGCAGTGATGCCACCAGTCAGTTCCCAAGTAAGTGGTTTCCTCAAAACTCAAAAGGGTAGTTAGTTCTTGTAATGCTTTTCATTAATTTGTGTGTTTTCTTTTCTTTAACCACAGAAGCTCAATCAGTAACACGCCCTAATCGATACTTGCTGATTGACACCAGTGGAGGTTTAAACCAACAAAGAACTGGGGTAACTCATACTTGATAACTTGATATCTTCCTTCATTTCATCCTATTTACATAAACTAACTTATATTAATTCTACCTGTAATCTCAGATTACAGATGCTGTTGTTGCTGCACGCATTCTTAATGCTACTCTTGTTGTTCCTAAGCTCGATAAGAAATCATTTTGGAAAGATTCAAGGTTAGTTACCACTTACCATTAATAAATCCATTTACAGTAGCTGTTATATAAGTAAACTTGGATGTAATGTAGCTGATATAAATATACAATGCTTTTTTCTATACAGTACTTTCTCTGAGATATTTGATGTTGATTGGTTTATATCAAATCTATCAAAAGATGTGAAAATTATACGAGAACTTCCTCATAAGGGAGGCAAAAAATGGTCTCCATACAGTACACGTGTACCTAGAAAATGTGATGAGAGATGCTATCATATTCATGTACTTCCTTTGTTTTCAAAAAAACGTGTAAGTCCCATTTATTTATCAAATAATCAGTTAATTATAATTAATTGGAGTTTTACTTAAAGTAAATATTATATTTTGACAGGCTGTTGAACTGAGTAAGTTTGATTACAGACTTGCTAACGAGTTAGAAACCGATTTTCAAAAGCTTAGATGCAGGGTGAACTACCATGCTTTAAAATTCACAGCTCCCATAGTCAAAATGGGTCAAACATTGGTCAACCGAATGAGGAATATGGGAAAACACTTTGTTGCCCTTCACTTGAGATTTGAACCCGATATGCTTGCTTTCTCGGGTTGCTATTATGGTGGAGGAGAGAAGGAAATAAAAGAACTTGGTAAAATCCGCAAGAGATGGAAAACTTTAAACGTAATAGTACTTTTTTCTTTATACTGTTTGTCTGGATAAAGTGTTGTCTGTCTGTCTGGGGTATCTGGATAAATGATGTTTAAAAAAAATATTTACAGATTAGTGATCCGGAAAAAGAAAGGAGACAAGGGAGATGCCCATTGACGCCGGAAGAAGTAGGGTTGATGTTAAGAGCACTCGGATACGATAAAAATGTTCATATCTACGTGGCGTCAGGTGAAGTATACGGTGGGGCCCACACGTTGGCTCCATTAAAGGCGCTTTTTCCAAACATTCATTCGAAAGACACCATAGCCACGAAACAAGAACTTCTACCATTTTCACCATTCTCTTCTCGTATGGCTGCATTGGATTTTATTGTGTGTGATGAAAGCGATGTTTTTGTCACAAACAATAACGGTAACATGGCCAAAATATTGTCTGGACGAAGGTACTTTTTTTATTACTAACAACAATTGTAACAAATGTAAACTAACAAGATACAGTTGAGCTAGGGTTTCATATTATTATCAGATGAGATGGACAAGATACAATGAAAGGAAAAGACATAATATATAGACTAGCTAATTAAGGTTTTCTCAACATAAAACCCAATACAAAATAAAACCCAAAATTTTATCAGGCTAACAACAAAAAAATTGGTTTATTGGAAAAATAAAATATGTTTTGTTATGTGAGTGCCAGGAGATATTTTGGACATAAAGTGACAATACGTCCAAACGCGAAGAAATTGGCTCGGTTGTTTTTGGAGAGGGAAAAGCTGACGTGGCAAGAGTTTTCATCAAGAGTGCAGGTGCATCAAGTGGGATTTATGGGGGAGCCGAATGAGAGGCCGGGGAGTGGGGAATTTCATGAGAATCCAAAGTCTTGTATATGTGAAAAACCAGATGCTAAAGTGAAACTTGTTGGTAATAATAAGTATATTGATGATGATGATGATCAAGAAGAGGAGGAAGAAGAAGAAGATGGTATTGTATCTAATCTTCGGTATCTGTTTAATGACACAAATGTTGATGATGTTCCTTTGGTATATGAGGAAAATGAATTGGAAGAGTTGCTTTCGGATTGAATAATCCTACACAATGGTGAAAACTAGGGCATTCAAAGAGAATGAAATCACCCGAAAATTGGGATTAAAGTACATATTCTAGATTCAAAATTGGGGACTAAATTTTGTAGATGTGCATTCTGTTGAGTTAAGGTACAGACGAGTTTTTGTAACGAGAGAATACGATATGTGTGCTATGAAAGCAGTTGTAAGTTTGTTGTTAGAACATCACATGAGTGTAATGTTAGTAATCTTTTAATTATGCTATACTTGCAAGCTTTTTTTACCCAAGGCTAGTGCGATATCAATACTATACCCAAAATGGCCTTCACAACACCATATGTTAATAATAACTACTTCGTACTTATTAGCAAATATCATAATTATTAGAGAGCCAAAATAACTTTTCATTTAGTAGCCAAAAATTTGCCATTATCCAAAATAAACAACCAAACCGTAAGTGAGGCTTACACGCTTGTGGTTTGAGCATTGAGCTACGGTTTCACGATATGGTATAAAAAATCAATTTTTTTGGATAAAACAGTAGGTAAAATTACCTGCCTACGGTACGCTCTAAAATCGACTACAGTTTAGATTTTTTAAGAAAAGCAAACTGGTTATGAACAAAACAGTAGCTGAGAGCACCAAAGTTTTTTTTTTTTTTTTTTTTTTTTTTGATGACTATGGTTTGGTTGAAGTTGAACACTATTTCAAATTGGAAATTTGGCGTTTGGCCCCGTCACTTTGCCTTATGTAACAGCATGGACGGAAGGTTACATATTATGTCCAAAACTATAAAATTTGACTTTGCCCCCCCCTCCCCCCCAAATCATAACTTCAAGCTCCGTCACCAGTAACAGCCCATGAATGAGTAACGGATCACCCGTTTGCATCGGTACGTCCAACTAATAGCGAAAGCTAGTCGTCGCAAATAACTCATGACGTGCTTTGTCTAATAGTTTAAGCACCTCCACTATTTCATGACACAAGCTTTAACCAAAACACTAGTTATTAAACGTTTGTCCACATGCCGAGAAATAAATAATCACTAAATACGTTACATAATAAAAAGATATCACTATACATTTTACAAACTAAAAAAACGAAAAATGAAACTACCAAAACCATAAATGGACATGTCATTATAAAGGTATTGTATTGAATGTATATTCTGTTTTATTGAAATCAGTATACAGGTGAAGGCTTTATAGCCGTGATACAGCAATTGACCAGGAGCTAAACTAGGAAATAGAATCGGTAAACTATTGACTATATATTTACAGTTGTATTCTAAAATAAATACTATAATTAAATCCTTTATATTTAATTATCCGTGTGCCTTAATACGCCCCCGCAAGATGGAGGATCCATCGGAGACTCTAATCTTGGATTGTAAACGAAGAAATGGACCGCGACTAAGAGGTTTGGTAAGTGCATCAGCAAGTTGATCATTTGAGTGAACATGCAAAACCTTTAACGTACCAGCTATGACCTTTTCTCTGACAAAATGATAGTCCAATGCTATGTGTTTCATGCGGGAATGGTAGACTGGATTGGCACACAGATAGGTGGCACCTGTGTTATCACAAAATAATGTAGGTGGTAAAGACTGAGAAACACCAAGATCATTGAGTAAGTGTTGGACCCATGAAATTTCAGAAGCAGCATTTGCCAAAGCTTTGTGTTCTGCCTCGGTGGAGGACCGGGAGACAGATTTTTGTCGTGATGATTTCCAGGAGATGATGTTGGACCCCAAATATAGTATGTAGGCAGTAGTGGAACGACCCCCATGTAGTATACCTCCCCAATCTGAATCAGAGAAAGCTGTTAAATGTAGCGGGGATCCTTTTTTGAAAAAGAGTCCATGGTGTATTGTGCCCTTGAGATACCGTAGAACCCGTTTCAGAGCTTGCAAATGATTCTCGGTAGGAGCATGCATAAATTGGGCTAACCGATTAACAGCAAAAGAAACATCAGGCTGTGTAAATACAAGATATTGAAGAGAGCCTACCAATTTGCGGTACGGTGTCGGATCAACGCTTGGTGACCCATCCATGGGGTGAAGAACTTGAGAAGAGTTTAGAGGGGTAGCCACGTCTTTAGCACCATCCATATGGAATTGAGTGAGAAGATTTTGGATATGACGATGTTGGGATAGGAGTAGGCCATGAGGAGTGGGAATAACTTCGATACCAAGAAAATGATGTAGAGGTCCCAAGTCTTTTATAGAGAAGCGATTGGCTAGAGTTTTTATGAAGGTATCGATAAATGGGTTGTTGTTGCCAGTGAGGACAATATCATCCACATAGACTATAAAAAAACATAAGATATTGTTGTGGTTATAGATGAACAGGGATGCATCAGCTTGAGATTTTCGAAAACCACAAGAGAGAAGGAATGAAGTGAGTTCGGTATACCAAGCCCGTGGAGCTTGTTTCAGGCCATAGAGAGATTTTTGAAGTTTGCAGACATGTGTCGGGAAGTCAGGATGAATAAAACCAGGTGGTTGGGTCATGAAGACTTCTTCATGAAGTGTACCATGAAGGAAAGCATTGTTTACATCGAGTTGGCGAAGGTTCCAATTATGAGAAAGTGCAAGAGAGAGAATGACACGAATGGTAACTGGTTTTGCAACGGGACTAAAGGTATCAAAGTAGTCTTTACCATGTTGTTGAAGGAAACCTTTTGCTACTAAACGGGCCTTATATTTTGAAATTGTACCATCCGGATTTCGTTTGACTCGAAAGACCCACTTACAGCCGATTGGAGTATGGCTGTCAGGAGGAACTAATTCCCAGGTTCCATTTTGCATAAGAGCATTAAACTCTTGATCCATTGCATGGCGCCACTTAGGATCTTTGAGGGCTTGATTGTGTGTGTTTGGTTCAATGGTTGTGGGTATAGGATGAAGTGTGGTAGTATTGACAAAGGAGTCATTGAAATATTTAGAGTTTTTCTTGCGTGGACGGGCTGTATGTGGGGGTGAATTGTCTGGAGTGGGTACAACATCAGTACGAGATGATGCAGGGGAATTCTGAGTAGATGATGAGAATGGTGGTTGGGCTGATGTTGGGGATTTCGAGGATACAGGAGATGGTGAGGTAGTATCGATTGTGACCGAGGGGTTGGAGTTAAAGTTTGGAGCTTGTGGTGGTGATGTGGGCTGATTTTGTGGAGAGTGTGAATCGAATTGAGTGGGATCAGAGTGCTATGGAGGTTGTGGGATGGTGCGTATATGAGATGGTGAGGGTGCATCGTTGTTGCTATTAGGAATAGGGATGGATGTTGGTGATGATGGAGATGGCTGATGTTGGGAGTGAGTCATGACAAAGTGATCAGGTGTAGGTAAAAATAAGTCTGATGGGGAGAGGGACGAAAATTGATTATCAATGAATTGGACATGACGGGAATGGTACAATCGAGAGGTAAGGGGATCATAGCACTTATAAGCAGACTTTGAGGTGGAATAACCAAGGAATAAACAGGGAGTAGAGCGCGGTGTGAGTTTGGAGGTGGTGTAAGGTCGTAACCAGAGGTAACATAGGCAGCCAAATGGCTTAAGTTTGGTGTAATTTGGAGTTTGACCAAATAGGCGGTAATATGGAGTGTGATTTTGGATGGTAGGGGTTGGTAATCGATTTATTAGATAGACTGCGGTTTCAAAGGCGTGTGACCAGAAGGTTAACGGGAGTTTAGCGTAATGAAGGAGGGATAGACCGGTTTCAACTATGTGGCGATGACGCCTTTCAGCAATATCATTCTGCTCAGGGGTGTGGGGTGGAGTGGTATAGTGTGATATGCCATGTGTTTTAAGGAAAGAGGTGAGACCAATGTACTCACCACCATTATCACTAAACAACGAGATAATGGGTGTTTGAAGAAAGGTTTCAACTAGAGTTTTGAATTGAGGGAAGATGGTAGCAACATCCGATTTCTTTTTCATAGGATAGAACCACACATATTTAGAGAAATAGTCAACAAAAATGACATAGTAATTGAATTTGTCAATTGAGGTTTGGACAGGTCCCCATACATCAGTGTATAGTAGTTGCAATGGTTTAGAAACAACAAAAGAATTGGGGCCAAATGGCAATTAGTGACTTTTATTGATTGAACAAGATGAACAATGCATATTGGAAATTGCAGAACTAAGGCCTAACTTAGACAGAAGACATTTAAACACTTTGGTGGATGGATGTCCTAAGGTATGATGCCAATGACAGGAGGATGTTTTGATAGTGAAGTGAAGCTGCGGATTGGATGGTAGCTTGGCATAATAAATGTCTTCAAAGTTCTCCCCCCGCATGAGAAGCGCCCCCGTGCGAATATCCTTCACAATAAAAGAATGAGGAAAAAATTCAACAGAAACCCAGTTAGTTTTGCATAATTTGGCAACAGAAATAAGGTTCTTTTTCAATTGTGGAACACATAACACATTTGGAAGATTAAGTGTTTTGGATGATGTGTGTATGTGTTTGGAACCAACATGGGAAATTTTTAAAGTTTTACCATTCCCAAGAACTATTTCGTCTGGACCGCCATAATCTGAGACGCGTTGCAGATTGGAACTATCACCTGTGACGTGATTAGACGCACCGCTATCGAATAACCAGGGTGGAGATACAGTAGAGGAGCTGGTCATGGTTACATTAGCCACTGGTGGAGCTGTCTGCAGATTGTTAAGGACAACATTGTTCTCTCGGAGGAATCTAGCGAGTTTTCGACAATCACAGGTCAGATGGCCTGGGATGTTACAGAATTGACAAAAGGTGTTAGATTTGTTTTGACGATTACCACCAGGAATTGAGGACCAATTGGGGCGATTGGTAGGACCACGTTGTTGCTGATTTGAGGAGCGATTGTTTGAGCCGCCACGCTGGTAAGTGGAATTGTCTTGTCTTCCATGTGAGCGATTGGATTGCCGAGAGGTATAGTTAACAGTGGTAATTACAGGAGTAGTGGAGACTGTGTGTTCCTTTAGGGCACGCTCAAAGTCAGTCAATTGATCAAATAATTCAGAGTATGAGAGTGGGTTTTCACGTATCTTGATGGCAGCAACAATGGTGCCATATTCATCACCTAGTTGAGATAGGATGTGAACAAGTAGGTCTTCTTCTGTGACAGGGCTCTGTGCGAGAGCTAGGTCATCTGCAATTGACCGCATATCTTGGAGGAATTCGGCAATTGAGCGATTGCCCTTTGGGTTTTTGACAAGTTTTGATTTTAGAGATATGACTCTAGATCTAGAGGCACTTGCAAAGCTGGCTGTGAGACGCTCCCAGGCTTGTTTGGATGTTGTGGCAGACGAAATTAAGGGTTGAATTGAGTCAGAACAGCAGCCAAGAATGGCACTGATGATGGTTTGATCTTGGCGATACCAGGTGAGATATTATGGGTTTGATTTTGATGTAGAGCTGTCTTTGTCGCTTAAGAATTTGCTTGGAGGTGGCTGATCACCGGTAATGAAAGTGTCAAGATCGAGCCCAATTAGGGTGGCTTCAACTTGACGTCTCCAGACAGGAAAATTATTGGAGGTGAGTTTAATTGGGAAGTGAGTGGCGGCGGTGACTTGAATTGTAGTTTTGGCCATTGCGTGCGAAAGAGAAAGTGAGATGAAGATGAATCGGAGGTGTAGGATCAACTCGTTGGAGCAATTGTAGCTCTGATACCATATAAAGGTATTGTATTGAATGTATATTCTGTTTTATTGAAATCAGTATACAGGTGAAGGCTTTATAGTCGTGATACAACAATTGACCAGGAGCTAAACTAGGAAATAGAATCGGTAAACTATTGACTATATATTTACAGTTGTATTCTAAAATAAATACTATAATTAAATCCTTTATATTTAATTATCCGTGTGCCTTAATAGTCATCTGCGGTGTACAAACTTCTAATGCACATTTTGTGCATCATCGACTTGTACACCGTAGGTGACATACTCTATTTAGTGTTTTGTCCTACTAACTAGTGCTTTGTTCTTGGCATTCAAATGTTATTTCGTTCATAGTCTCAAATCAACCCAAATAACATACCACATATCACTATACATGTTAGAAACACAAAAACAAAAATTAACTTTGAAAACCGTAGATGGGGTATGTCATCTACTGTACAAACTGCTAATGCACATTTTGTACATCAACAAGTTGTACACCGTAGGTGGCATACCACATCTACGTTTCTCTCTCTCTCTCTCTCTCTCTCTCTCTCTCTGCAAAAATCTATACCCAATACTATTAGATTTCAAAGTAAACGATAGAAAGCAAATAAAAAACAAGGTTTAAGGGAAAAACATGATTGTTGTTCGAAGCCGCCATTAGTTTAGCTAGCTTCTATCACCCGAAAATGACTTAAATTAATTTTTTAAACTTTATATATTATGAGCTAATGAACCCCTATACCGTAGATGGGCTACAAAACCATAGCCTAAATGCCTAAATCGTAGCTTACTTCCGTCCAATTCTCTCCAAACCGTAGGTAGCGTACTCTCGTTTACTGTTTGGGTGTCTATTTTTAGCTAATGACTAATTTTTGACTATTAAATAAAATTCATTAGTTTTTTTGGCTTGATTATTAGTTTTTTTCTAATTTTTACAATTCATAAATATTCATTAATATATTAACACAAACATGATTATATTTAATTTAATTGATACAAATTTTGTAACGCCCCGATTCTCAGGTATTGTTTAAATAAGAATTTAATTGGTTTCAAGGCCTACTCGACGAGTTGGTTGCCCTACTCGTCGAGTAGCAGCGGGTTGGTTCGCGTATTTAATGGCCTACTCACCGAGTCCATGAAGGGACTCGACGAGTAGGAGCTGGCAGATGAAACCCTAAATCCCGGGGTTTTGCACCCTATTTAAGGAAGCATAAGCCTCCTTTGGCCTCTTTGCAGTCCTTTGAGAGCTCAGAAAACCCTAATTCGTGTGGTGTTTCATTCTTGTGTGTCTAAAGCTTTGGAGAGGAGATCTTTTGAGAAGAAGAGCTTGGAGAACAAAAGGCTAGGAGCAAGGAAGTGTGGGAAATCAGAAATCTACCTTAGATAGCATCATTTGGAGGTATCAAGTCGTCACCTTTACTTCATTTTTCTTCTAGACCTCTTTTGGTTGAGATTTAGGGTTTTTATGGTTTGGTTAAGATGGTAATGTGGGATATGAGCTAGATTTGAAATTGTAACTTCAGATCTGTACCCTTCTTGGGTTCTAGAGTCATAAAGCTCCGAATTTGGTCATGTATGAAGCCTCTTTGAGTATGAAACCCCCACTGTGAGCTTGGATTTGACATTAAGAGCCTTTGTAGTTATGCATGCACGTAAAGTTTGCAACTTTATGTGAAAAGCATGCCTTAGAAGCTTGGATCTGTAGTTTGGAGCCGCTGCATGGCTCAAATGAGTCTGTATGGCAAAAAGGGCTGAAGGGACTCGGCGAGTCGCATGGTCGAATCGGCGAGTGATATGAAGATAGGCATGAACTCGGCGAGTTGGAAGAACAACTCGGTGAGTCTGATGAAGATTGCCGTAGACTCGACGAGTGGATGAACAACTCGGCGAGTCGGTTGAGGTTTCCCCAATTTATGTATGCGCGTGTAACCGTCGAGTTGCAAGAAGGAAGCTCGACGAGTGGCCTTAGGGTCTCGATCGTAAACCGAAGGAACTCGACGAGTCACTCAGGTGACTCGGCGAGTGGGTTAGTACTTCAAGGAACTCGGCGAGTAGCCGAGGGTACTCGGCGAGTCAAGGTCAACATGGACTGTTGACCTTCACTGATGACTTTGACTTTAACCAGGGTTTGATTAGTTGGCTTATGGTAATAGGTGGTGGAGTTTGTGGCAGTGATCCGAGGGTTGAAGTTTATCTACCGAGTCGACATCTGCAAGGTGAGTTATCCTCACTATATCGATGGGGTCTAAGGCACCAAGGCCGACCCTTTACTTGTTATCATTATGGTATGCTACATGTGGATATGATCTGTTAGATCGGAATCAGGATAGACAATATGTTATGCTCTTATGATCCGTAGGGATTGATATGTTAGTAACCTGCTAGGTCAGTGCTCTAGTTATGAGAGATTGCTATGTTTGGTGATCAGTGAGAAAGATATGTTTGATGTTTGTATATGCCAGTATATGTTAGTTATGCGCACATGGTTATTTGCTTGTTGCTTGGGTTGAGGCGGTCCTGCTTTGTGCTGAAGGCCAACACACCCTATGAGCGGTCCGGGGAGACTGTAGGCCCACGTGGCGGTCCAGTTATGCCGTAGGCTCGGGACAGATTCAGATAGACTATAGGCCCTGCAGGGCGGTCCAGTCAGGCCGAAGGCCCAGTATGCATGTTGATGTTTATTGGTGATTGATATGGTATTATCAGTGTGGTATTGGTATTTTGGGGGTAGCTCACTAAGCCCTCGGGTTTACAGTTTTCAGTTTATTGTTTCAGGTACTTCAGGAGATCATGGCAAGGCGGAGGCGTGACCGTACCACTCCTCATCCTTATGATCTGGTTATTGGGACACTCTGATGATTAATGATTGAAAACATTTTGTAAACAAATACAATTTGGTTTTAGTTGTGATTGAAAAAGTTTAAATTTTGGCGTAAAATTTTTGGATGTTACAAGTTGGTATCAGAGCCTTGGTTTGAGTGAATTGGGGGAGCACTTGTGTGAACCCAGTCTCAAATCAAGGAAATTTTCGGAATAAATTCTAAAATGGTTTTCAAAGTAAAGGATGGAGGATGCAGAGGGTACGATCAGCCAGAGCCTGTAAGTAAACCCCAAAATACCATACAGTTATTGATATTATGATGTGTTAGAACATTATGCTAGTGGTAGGCTAGGAATCCTCAGGAATGGCATGATAAACTTGCCTGATTATATGATGCCAACTAGCCTAGGGTTTCTTGTATATGGAATTGACATCATTAGTGTAGTCATTAGTGTAGGCATCATGGTTGCGCGTAATCAAGATCTTATAGCCTGAGAATGTTTGATTCAGTCTTCGGATAGGATTGGATATTCGAAAGTCTATTGGGTCTAGTGTGATGTGCGACTAGCCTGCACTAGCACTGCAGGGGTTGATGAAAGTTTCATGAATGTGTGGGTTGTGAGGAGCTGTGAGATCGATTGTGGGATAGGCGATGTTTCCCTAGGAGTAAGGGTTGAGCGCATATTATGTTGATGATAGTGTTAGGGTGTTGTGGTGATACTTGAGACAAATATGGGTAGGTGTGGAAGGTAGTATGGGCCCGTACTACGGAAAGCACAGGACCCATACGCGTAGCAAGGAAGTCACAACCCCTAGGGTTTGTGGGTTTTGGTTTCCCGATATTATGTTATTTATCTGATGACTTGAGTACAATTTTCAGTATGGTGGTGACGAGACGTTTTGCTGCTGGGTCCGGATCAGGATCCGGATCCGGATCAGGGGCAGGGTCGGGAGACGGAGGGTCGGAGGTGCCGATAGCACCTGAGCCCGTGGTACAGATAGGGACAGAAGAGTTGGATGCCAGGATCCGGGAGATTATGCACTACGAGATTGCTGCAGCATTCCGAACGCAGCTGCCAGAGATGTTTGGGTCGATTAAGACCGTGATGGTTGAGTACTTATATGAGCGATATGCAGCTCTAGTAGAGACAGCTGCCGCTGCAGCCACATCGGTTGTAATTGCGGCAGGGGTTGGAGGAGGAGCCGGCAGGGCTTTCCAGTACCGGGACTTCGATAACACGAAGCCCCTGACGTTTGATGGTACACAGGATGCGATCAGGGCTATGAGGTGGTTATCTGATGTGGAGGGATGTTTCTTCACGTGTTCATGTCCTGCTAACCAGAAGGTCAGGTGTGCCCTGAACCTGCTGAGGCTTGGGGCAAAGGACTGGTGGAGATTGACGACAGGGTTGTACACTGATGATTAGCGAGCTGCTGTTACTTGGGAGCAGTTCCGGGATATGTTCCGCACCCGCTACGTTCCACGCGTTGAGCGGGAGCGGCTTGCTCAGGATTTTTTGACATTGAGACATGATGGGGAGTCAGTGATGGAGATCACTCGTATGTTCATGGAGAGGGCTATGTTTTTCCCGAAGTTTGATTCAGAGCATTCTCAGATGACTCGTTATCTGAGTATGCTCAAGACTGATATTCGACAGTTTGTTGCTACGCAACGTTGTGAAACTATTTTGGATCTTCAGGAAACCGCGAGGTGGCGCGAGTTGGAGATAGAGCTGCAGTTGAAGGAGCAGCGTCAGGTTCCGGCACAGTCTCAGCCGGCACCTAAGCGGTCCAAGACCACTGATACTCGGACCGGGGGTCAGCAGAGCCGCACTTATGGAAAGTGTGTCAGGGGTCATTCTGGGATTTGTCGAGCAGGAGGTGGTTGCCACAAATGTGGCAAGCAGGGGCACTATGCCAGGGACTGTCGCCAGTCCCCCCTCCAGCAGATATGAGGGTTTGTTATCATTGTCATCAGGTTGGTCACGTGAAGACCAACAACCCGCAGCTCGCCGCCAAGCCGGCACAGGAATCCGTACCGATTACTTTGAGGATGGGAGATGGGAGGCCAGTCAAGGTGGAGCCTCCGAAGGCTCAGGGGCGCGCCTTCCAGCTCACGGCCGAGGAGGCCAAGGCAGCACCGGATGTGGTTGCTGGTATGTTTCTATTTTCTGTTTCAGTTATTGTATTTGTGTTATGCTTATCGGTGGTACCTGTGTTTAGGTACGTTTTTAGTAAACTCCTTGCCTGCTTTGGTTTTATTCGACTCGGGGGCGAGTCGGTCGTTTGTATCTCAGACTTTCAGTAGAGAGTTCAGTGTGTCGGTAGATGAGCTTGAGTGTCCGTTGCGAGTTTCGATCGCCAACGAGCACGGGATTTCTGCTTCTTCGGTTTACCGAGGATGCGAGCTGGAGATTTTCAGGGTATCATTCCCGATAGATTTGATTCCCATTCCCATGGGGGAAGTATGTGTGATCGTAGGGATGGATTGGATCAGCCGGTTTGGTGCCATGATTGACTGTGAGGGACAACGAGTAGTAGTTCGAACCCCAAGTGGGGGAGAACTGGTGGTATATGGTGAGGGCACCAGAGTAGGATCAAGGTTTTGTTCGGCCGCCAGGGCTCGGCAGTATATTCAGCACAGATGTGCAGGTTATTTAGCGTGTGTGGTGGACACGCGGGTCAGGGATCAGACTTCAGTTTCAGAGGTCCCGGTGGTTAGAGAGTTTGCTGACGTGTTTCCAGAGGAGTTACCTGGAGTGCCTCCGGAGAGGCAGGTGGAGTTCAGGATTGATCTGGTGCCGGGTGCGGCCCCTATTGCTAAGGCGCCATACCGACTGGCACCGCCAGAGATGCAGGAGTTGTCATCTCAGTTGCAGGAGTTGCTGGGTAAGCAGTTTATTCGTCCGAGTAGTTCCCCATGGGGAGCACCGATCCTCTTCGTCAGGAAGAAGGACGGTTCGCACAGGATGTGCATCGACTACAGGGAGTTGAACAAGCTAACGGTGAAGAAGCGTTATCCACTCCCAAGGATAGATGATCTTTTCGATCAGCTGCAGGGTGCATCTTGGTTTTCCAAGATCGACTTAAGATCAGGGTATCACCAGGTCAGGGTGAGGGAGGAAGACGTGGAGAAGACCGCGTTTTGGACTCGTTATGGTCATTACGAGTTCGTGGTGATGCCGTTTGGGCTCACCAACGCGCCGACAGTGTTCATGGATTTGATGAATCGGGTCTGCAGACCTATGCTCGATCGCTCGGTCATTGTGTTCATTGATGATATCTTGGTGTATTCCAAGACCCGAGAGCAGCACGAGGAGCACCTCAGGGAGCTGCTGGAGGTTCTGCGACGAGAACGGCTGTATACCAAGTTCTCGAAGTGTGAGTTTTGGTTACGAGAGGTCCAGTTTCTCGGACATCTCGTTAACCAGGAGGGGATTTTGGTCGACTCGGCCAAAGTCGAGGCGGTTATGCAGTGGGAGATTCCGAAATCTCCCTCAGACATCAGGAGTTTCTTGGGATTAGCAGGGTACTATCGGAGATTCATTCGAGATTTTTCGAAGATTACAGCACCCCTCACTCGTCTAACGAGGAAGGGGGTGGATTTCCGGTGGGGCCCTGAGCAGCATAGGGCGTTTGAGACCCTCCGACGATGTTTATGTGAGGCGCCAGTGTTGACGCTCCCCGAGGGAGTCGAGGATTTCGTAGTATTTTGTGATGCGTCCATCACAAGTCTGGGGGCGGTCCTCATGCAGAGGGGACGAGTGATAGCCTATGCATCGCGGCAGCTGAAGCCGCATGAGACGAGATACCCTACGCACGATCTTGAGTTGGGAGCGGTGGTATTCACTCTCAAGATTTGGAGGCATTATCTGTACGGGGTCCGATGTACTATATACACGGACCACAAGAGTTTGAGGCACATCATGGATCAGCCGAACCTGAATATGAGGCAGCGTAGGTGGCTGGATGTAGTCAAGGACTATGATTGTGAGATCCTTTACCATCCTGGTAAAGCGAATGTGGTTGCGGACGCTTTGAGCCGCAAGTCAGCTGGGTCTACTACCCCAGCAAGGTGTATGAGGATAGCGGTGGATTCCCCGCTTGTGAGTTTGATTAAGGATGCTCAGGTTGAGGGCATGAGACCATAGAACTGGAAGTTGGAGCGGATTAAGGGCGAGAGCACCCGATTTGTTCAGGATAGCCGCGGATTATTGACCCGACACGATCGGGTATGGGTTCCGATGTCCGGAGGGGTCCGGCAGACAGTGATGGAGGAGGCTCATAAGTCTCACTTTTCTATACACCCGGGGGCCACCAAGATGTACCGGGATTTGAGTTTGAGCTACTGGTGGCCATGTATGAAGCGAGAAATCGCTTGGTATGTTGAGAGGTGCCTGACCTGTAGAATGGTCAAGGCCGAGCATCAGAGGCCGCATGGTAAGCTGCAACCTCTGGAGATTCCCATGTGGAAATGGGAACAGATCACGATGGACTTCATTACGAAATTGCCGAGGACGGCGAAAGGGGTTCGATGCTATATGGGTCATCGTGGATCGATTGACCAAGAGTGCCCATTTCTTGGCAATACGGGAGAGTTCGTCGGCTGAGAAGCTGGCTGACATATATGTCCGCGAGATCGTTGCTCGCCATGGGGTTCCGGTCTCCATTGTCTCCGACCGGGATGTTAGATTTACCTCCCGTTTCTGGCAGAAGTTCCACGAGGAACTGGGCACGCGGCTGCACTTTAGTACAACATTCCATCCGCATACTGACGGTCAGAGCGAGCGGACCATTCAGACCCTCGAGGACATGTTGAGGGCGTGTGTTATTGATTTCGGTGGGAGCTGGGATTCTCACCTACCGCTTGCAAAGTTCGCCTACAACAACAACTATCATTCCAGTATTGGCGCCCCACCTTTCAAGCTGTTGTATGGACGGAGGTGTCGCACCCCAGTCTGTTGGGGTGAGGTTGGACACAGAGTGATGGGTCGGACGGAGGTAGTCTTGCAGACTACCGAAAAGATCCAGCAGATCAGACAGCGGCTGCAGACCGCTCAGAGTCGGCAAAAGAGTTACGCTGATAGACGCCGATCGGATTTAGAGTTTCAGGTTGGTGACATGGTACTTCTGAAGGTCTCGCCCTGGAAGGGTGTGATCCGCTTTAGGAAGAGGGGAAAATTGGGTCCCCGTTATATTGGGCCATTCAGGATTATTGCCAGGGTTGGCAAAGTGGCTTATAGGCTTGAGCTACCGGAGGAGCTCAGCCGAATTCATAGCACATTCCATGTTTTGCAATTGCGAAAGTGTATTATGGATCAGGAGGCAGTAGTATCGATGGATGATATTCAGGTCGATGAGCGTCTGAATTACGTAGAGAGGCCTGTAGCCATCTTGGAAAGGAAGAAGAAGATTTTGTGGAACAAAGAAATACCTTTGGTAAAAGTGCAGTGGGAGCATCGGAGAGGATCCGAGTGGACGTGGGAGCCGGAGGCGGAAATGCGAGAGCATTACCCGGCGTTGTTTATTCCAGCAGACTTCGAGGGCGAAGTCTAGTTCAAGTGGGGGAGAATTGTAATGCCCTGATTCTCAGGTATTGTTTAAATAAGAATTTAATTGGTTTCAAGGCCTACTCGACGAGTTGGTTGCCCTACTCGTCGAGTAGCAGCGGGTTGGTTCGCGTATTTAGTGGCCTACTCGCCGAGTCCATGAAGGGACTCGACGAGTAGGAGCTGGCAGATGAAACCCTAAATCCCGGGGTTTTGCACCCTATTTAAGGAAGCATAAGCCTCCTTTGGCCTCTTTGCAGTCCTTTGAGAGCTCAGAAAACCCTAATTCGTTTGGTGTTTCATTCTTGTGTGTCTAAAGCTTTGGAGAGGAGATCTTTTGAGAAGAAGAGCTTGGAGAACAAAAGGCTAGGAGCAAGGAAGTGTGGGAAATCAGAAATCTACCTTAGATAGCATCATTTGGAGGTATCAAGTCGTCACCTTTACTTCATTTTTCTTCTAGACCTCTTTTGGTTGAGATTTAGGGTTTTTATGGTTTGGTTGAGATGGTAATGTGGGATATGAGCTAGATCTGAAACTGTAACTTCAGATCTGTACCCTTCTTGGGTTCTAGAGTCATAAAGCTCCGAATTTGGTCATGTATGAAGCCTCTTTGAGTATGAAACCCCCATTGTGAGCTTGGATTTGACATTAAGAGCCTTTGTAGCTATGCATGCACGTAAAGTTTGCAACTTTACGTGAAAAGCATGCCTTAGAAGCTTGGATCTGTAGTTTGGAGCCGCTGCATGGCTCAAATGAGTCTGTATGGCAAAAAGGACTGAAGGGACTCGGCGAGTCGCATGGTCGACTCGGCGAGTCATATGAAGATAGGCATGAACTCGGCGAGTTGGAAGAACAACTCGGCGAGTCCGATGAAGATTGCCGTAGACTCAACGAGTGGATGAACAACTCGGTGAGTCGGTTGAGGTTTCCCCAATTTATGTATGCGCGTGTAACTGTCGAGTTGCAAGAAGGAAGCTCGACGAGTGGCCTTAGGGTCTCGATCGTAAACCGAAGGAACTCGACGAGTCACTCAGGTGACTCGGCGAGTGGGTTAGTACTTCAAGGAACTCGGCGAGTAGCCGAGGGTACTCGGCGAGTCAAGGTCAACATGGACTGTTGACCTTGACTGATGACTTTGACTTTGACCAGGGTTTGATTAGTTGGCTTATGGGGTACCTTGAAAGGTTGGGAACTTATGGGTATGACTATACTATGGTAATAGGTGGTGGAGTTTGTGGTAGTGATCTGAGGGTTGAAGTTTATCTACCGAGTCGACATCTGCAAGGTGAGTTATCCTCACTATATCGATGGGGTCTAAGGCACCAAGGCCGGCCTTTTAGTTGTTATCGTTATGGTATGCTACATGTGGATATGATCTGTTAGATCGGAATCAGGATAGACAGTATGTTATGATCTTATGATCCGTAGGGATTGATATGTTAGTAACCTGCTAGGTCAGTGCTCTAGTTATGAGAGATTGCTATGTTTGGTGATCAGTGAGATAAATATGTTTGATGTTTGTATATGCCAGTACATGTTAGTTATGCGCACATGGTTATTTGCTTGTTGCTTGGGTTGAGGCGGTCCTGCTTTGTGCTGAAGGCCAACACACCCTATGAGCGGTCCGGGGAGACTGTAGGCCCACGTGGCTGTCCAGTTATGCCGTAGGCTCGGGACAGATTCAGATAGACTGTAGGCCCTGCAGGGCGGTCCAGTCAGGCCGAAGGCTCAGTATGCATGTTGATGTTTATTGGTGATTGATATGGTATTATCAGTGTGGTATTGGTATTTTGGGGGTAGCTCACTAAGCCCTCGGGCTTACAGTTTTCAGTTTATTGTTTCAGGTACTTCAGGAGATCATGACAAGGCAAAGGCGTGACCGTACCACTCCTTATCCTTATGATCTGGTTATTAGGACACTCTGATGATTAATGATTGAAAACATTTTGTAAACAAATACAATTTGGTTTTAGTTGTGATTGAAAAAGTTTAAATTTTGGCGTAAAATTTTTGGATGTTACAAATTTTCTTAACTGTATACTATAGTTAATATGATAAGTTAATAATCATTTTGATACATAAATATATTTACAAAATTTATAGCTACATTTTTTTGTAAATATTAATCATTTATATTATATATTTTTATCAAATTGTCAATTCGAATATATTACTCAGAAAGAAATTATGCATAACAATATAGACATCTGCAAAATGTTCTACTTATTCTAGCAATGTTCTACGCATTCAATATTAGTTCAACGTATTCTAGACTTGTTCCAAACATATTCGAAAGCAATTTTTTTAGTTGTCCTAGTTCATTTATATATATATATATATATATATATATATATACACACAAAAGCCTAAAAAACTAAAATTCAAAGGAAAACGACTTATAACTAAGTAATCAATTCATTAAAAAAAATCATATTTTTAGCATATAATCACAAATAATAGCATAAAATCATACAAAAAATCAACATATACCCATAAAAATCGAATCTCTTCATGACTAGAAGAATAAATTATTTGAAAATGATGTAGTCCAAGGGGTATAGAGTCCAAAATGAAGTTCGAAACAATGTGTTTGACACATGGGCTCCGTCATGTTATATATAAGGGAACCACATTACTGGTTGGACCATTTTGCCCATTTATCCATCTCGGAATTCAGGTCCGAAACGTTCATTCTTGACTGAATGGTTTAAAAAAAAAACTGTTTTTTTTTAACCACAAAAAAGTGGTTAAATTACTCAATTTCCCTATAAACAATATAAAAAATAAGTAATATAATAATATTAAAGAATATATAATTGGTACTAATTTGAAGATACATCTAAACCGAGCTTTCAAAATATGTGCAAATTAAGCGATGGACTTACATTTCAGAGAAAAGCATCACGATGAAAAGAATAGGCGAATTCTACTATGAAATAGATACAATTTACAGGTTAGTCAAATAAAAACAAAAACATCAATATCCCTACTTGTCTTTTAGTTGTGTTCTCATTTTTTTGTAAGTACCCACACACTAATGTAATATAAACACTCTTAAAAAATAGTACCTATTAAAACATCAATAATTACTTTATACATTTTGCCACGAGTGATACAATGAAGCATATTTACGTTTGTTGTGTGGTAATCTTGGTACAGTATAGAATAGAATGATGCCAGAAAGATCAATATCTTTGTTTACTAGACTTAGTTTGTCTAAAAGAGGGGTTGGGCTTGACTCCATCTTCTGTTTGGTTTGTGGTATTGGCGTGGAAATGTTGGCTCATGTTTTGTTTTCATGCTTTGTGGACATTTGGTCGAAAGTTGGAAGGTTGGGTTTTTTGGAAACTGTTTGATAATATTTTAGATTTTTAGGAGCTTAAAACACCTTCATGTCTCGGCTTCCATTTAAGAGTGGGTTGGGTGGATAATGTGTAATTACCGGCTACGAAAAAGAATTGTTTAGCGGTTCTTATCTTTACTACTCTATGGGTGTGTTGGGGATATAGGAATAGGGCGTGTTCAAATCGCATGACGTGAAAAGGTTATTAATATGATAGCATTACATAAACTTAATACGATAGCATTACATAAACTGATGATATCAACAAGCTAGGGATGTTTTGGTTAGGGATGTTTTGGTCGATATATTTAAGCGTGTCGGGGTTTCCGTCAAGAAAGAGGCTCCTATGAATTTCCTGACTGACCCAACAGAAGGAACTTCAACCCTTAGACCGACTGATGTTTTGATTTTTGGATGGGTTAGAGGGAAACACACATGTGTGGACCTTACAGGGGCATCCCCTCTCGTAGGCTTGAGAGTCGGGGGTTTCACGACAGGACAGACTGCATTAAAAGCTGTCACATGCAAGATCACCAAACATGAGAAATCATGTATGGAAAATCAACACGTATTCATACCATTTGCTTTTGATACGTTTGGTTTCCTTGCGTCGGATGCAATGGAGCTTCTTAGTAGAGCACAACGGATCATGCATAACAATGTTATATACCCTAGATCTATAGATGTACTGTTCAAGAAAATTGACTCTACCATACAAAAAGGTTTAGTGACGCAACTTGTTGTCCGTTTGCTTTCTCATTCGTTGTACGATAACTAAAATGTATTCCTAGATTTATAATTAGATAAAATAATTAGATAAAATAATGAGGTAATAGACTATTATAGTTTGTTTAATTAACTGGTATGTGCTTAGTTAGCATTGCAAAAACCCTTTCAAGTATTGAAATATCGTGGATGACAGAGCCATGTGTAATGGATTTATAAGACCATTTGCAAGTTCGTGTGAGTGGTCTTAGATTTTAGATTCAAGTTGTTGTCTTTTTCGAGTGTCTAGAATTGAAGATGAATACAATGGATATGTTTGATTACAGTGTTGTTAATCAAAAGATGGTGATAGTGAATGTTGAGATGTGGAGTCTAATGGAGAAGTAGGTTCAATATTATAGCAGTCCGAAGTGTTCCAAAGCTTCGTAATGGTTCGGGGCAGAACCAAGGAGTAGAAAGTCTAAATGGGTGTCATGTGACTTGTGAGTGTTATGTGGAGGCATTTAGTTTAAAAAGCAGGACATCAATGGCATGTATACAAAGTTTATAAATCAGTTTATTTTCGAGTTTTTTTGGTTGTTAATGTTTATAAAATCAAAAAAATCCTTCATAAACTAGCTTGTTAATAAAAACTTCTCAAATTAGCATTTCAACAAGCTTACGAACTTTTTTAAAATTCTACAAAATATACATTTAATTAATAAAAAATAAGTAATTGCATGTTATAATTGTTGTGTTTTTAAACAATTTTGTCTGTTTTTAAACACTTTTTATTTATTTATTAATTTGACATGTTTTATTTTTATGTTGAAACTCGATGGTTCAATAAATAATTTTAATATGTGCTCAAGCTTGACTCAAGAATCGAGCTCAAAAAGGAAAAGGTTCTTATGCGAGACAAAATTTATACAAAAACATAACATGAATTTATTCAAAAACAGACCTCGACGATGAAAATTTTAAATATTTTTTAATTGAGTTTTTATAGATATAAATTCAAATCTATTCTAAGTTCATATTTACTCACAACGGTTCGTCACTTCGACTATATTGGCACGTGGCACTACATACAACCAATAGTGCCATGTCAATTTGCTGGGTGACACGTAAGATCCTACGCCAGCACTCTATCCATCAATATTTGTTGTTATTCTGATGTATATTCCCTGTTTAGTTATTTCAAATATTTATTTTTCGAAAAATAAGATATTGTGCCAAATGAATGTTTAATGGATAAAAGGTATATTTAAAATGGGGTATACAATTTTTATTTCTTCTTAATACGTGGCGTAACATACAACCAACAGTGCCATGTCGATTTGTTGAGTGACATGTGAGAGCATATGTCACTACCTTATCCGTCTTTTTTCAGAACGGCAAAAAAAATAAATTATATAAGTATTGTGGATCAAATGAAGAAATGAACGTTAATGGGTAAAATAAATTTGATAGATTTTTTTCTATTGAAATAAGTTAAAAACATAAAATAAATTTGATAGTTTTAATAAACATTCATTACTAAAAAAAAAATTATATCAGAATGTATCTAATTCTTAGCCCGAGAATCTCCCTTGAACTTGTATTGGGTGGGGGTCACGGGTGGGGTTCAAACGTTTTGAATCCTCAAATTTGAAACATGAAAATGAAGGTTACAATCGTGTGAGATCTTGTGGGTGCTTTTGACTCCAAAAAGAGACCGAAGCTGACCTCAAACTTATCCAAAACCTACAACACAATCCAACAAATACTAATGTTCTTTTGGTTAAAAAGATGAAATGCTTGCAATTTTCTTAATTAGTTATTATTTTCTAAAAGTTTTTATAATATATACAGGAAGTGCAATAGTAACTTTTACATGTTAGAAACTATAAAAGTCATTCACCGTTATTAAACTATGAACACAGACTATTTATATAAAGGATATGATCAAATGGATAAAGTCATTTATTTATAACGTTGGAAAATAGACTTGTTAAGGTAACTATCTTTTTCTTTATACATTTAGGTAACGAACTTTTTAAAAATGTTTACATATGACCATTTTGACTGGTTATGATCGGATGTAACCTTCTACAGCCGGTCATAAAGGTCATATGTGAACATTTCTAAAAAGTTCGTTACCTACATATGTAAAAAAAAAAATAGTTACTCAGATGTAAACAAACCGAAAAGTTAATTAGCTTAATAAGTTTATTTCCCTATAACTTTTTTTTTTGGTAAAAATTGATAAAATAGTCATTTTTTTCATGCTTCAACTAAGATTATATTTATATTATTTACAGTTTAATACAATTATTCATATACTTATTTATAATTTAATCAAAGTTGTAAAAATCGTTTGACCATACTAAATCAGTTGACTGACAACTAGAGATAAGTCGGTCTAAGCGATGATTAGTAGACGGATACCTTAAATTATAAATCAGTTAATTTTTTTTTTAAATATATGACTAATATAATAACAAATAGAAAGACACGACTAATATCATAATAAAATAAGTTAATATAACAAATACAGGATTTATACTTCCATAAATAGCTTTTATTAAGATATAATTTGTTCAATTCAATCAACAACTTTACCAATTGTCTAGGGATGGATTAATTATTATGTGCCACCTAATCGATCATATATGGTCCGGTTCCGGTGAGGACTCGTGAGGACACCTTAAAATAAATTTTAAAAAAATACAAATCATAAAATCGAGCATATTATTATATTGGAGAGAAAAAAAAATTAGAAAAAAAATATTTGGATCATTAAAATTGAATCATGGATCATAAAAATGATCCATGATTCAATTTTAATGATCCAAATTTCTTTTTTCCAATTTTTTTTCTCTCCAATATAGTATTATGCTCGATTTTATGATTTGTATTTTTTAAATTTTTTTTCAAATTTTTAAGGTGTCCTCACCGACATAAAAGTATTGATCTTGAAAACCGATTTAGTTAAATACACATTAAAATATTAGATTATTTGATCAATATTTGTGTAAAAGTTGGACAATATGATGTTTGTATTTACATTAGTGCAAAACGGAAAAACACCAAATTTTCATTCAAGCTATAAATCCAATTGTCATTCAAAGTACAAATCCAAAGACAACAAATTCTATAATATTGAACTACATATCAAAACATGTCGAAGATAAACTTTGCACACATAGATATACACATACAAAGTTACAAATACATATACACACCAAAGGTATTCACATAAACAAATTAAGATATTTAAAAACAAAATCTAATATGTGTGATGGAAATACCCAAATTTGGTAAAGTATCCAAAGTCCAGACATGCACAAAAAGAACATGCACATAAAGATATATGTATGCTGACTTAAAAATACAAACACGCACCAAAACTATTCATTTCAACAAATATTTAATTTAACCATTATACAAATATGAATGTTACGTTATTAAAAAAATATTTAAAAATACAATCTAACCCCTTTGTTGTTTTTCTAAAACACAAACATTATCAACCCAGTCTAGATGAATCTTTTGTTCATCCATACTAAACAAAAGCTCTTTTTTAGATGCTAAAAATACATCAAATATTTTTCGCCTATTATCTTGATTAATCGTCCCCACCCACCAACCATCTTTGTGCCAAACATCAACAATATTTCAACCTAAATCCTAAATACTAAGTCATATTTATAATATTGTATAACTATGTTGATATTAATAAAATTGTATTTAACTTCTAGTAAATTGAGTGCAACACTCCAAATGATATTACGACGTCAAAATGCAATTAAGAATTACACTACATTAATGACAAGCTTTCAATGGTTATTATGTGAAATCATTACGAATATTAATCACCAAGATTGTATTGGAAACACAAAAGATTTAATGAATTTTTTCTTGTATTTTAAACTCTCAAACCTTCAAGCCTAATCTTCCATCTTAAAAAATATCTTCTTCCAACAATGGAACGTCCGTGATGACATCATGGACCCCGACTGAACATGCGACTTTGGCTCATTCATGGGTAGATGTATCAGAGGACCCTATGGTCGAAAATGATTACAATCAGAGAAGTTTTTGGACAAAATTTATCACACGCTTTTCTAAACGAAATGACTCAAGGTAATTACTGATTGTAACATCCTAAAATTTAAGACTAGGTTCTTAAATTAATAAAGTAAATAAATTAAAATGATTTATAAAGTTAAATCATTAAGGAATATCTAAAAATCTAATCAACTCAACAATTCCCAACTTCATCATTTCATTTAATCATGAAACAGATGGTTTATACATCAACAGATTACAAAAGAAACCTTACTACATAAACCACTCACACTCATATAAACTGGAGAATCTATGTGATCTAAGAACAAAGAAACGTTATGAACAAACCCTAATCTGTTACAGTGAATGAGAGAAAAGTAGGTGAACTCATAAAATATCTTGAGAGAATGAATCAACTGATCGGTTCAGCTAGAATATATACCCGGGTCATAACTTCATGAATATATCCATAACCCGAACTACAACCCGCGTATAAACCCGTTTCCTCCTGCACTTTACAAAATACACACATACAAAAATACATATAATACCATTTCTACCCTGTGAATAACAAAGATTAATGTTTAAGTTTGATCTAAACCTTTACTTTTCTGAACATGCCCCCTCAAACTAAACATTAATCTCAAAAATAATTTCCAGTTATTTTTTAAAAACATTTACCATATTAAGTCTATCCACAATATATTCATGTTGACTACTACCAAGAGACGTAGTTAAAATATCTGCATTTTGTTCTGAAGATAAAATTTTATTAACTTTTAATACTCCATTTTCAATTTTTTCTCTTACAAAGTGCAGATCAATTTCAAAGTGTTTAGTTCTTTCATGGAAAACAGGATTTAAAGCAAGTTTAATTGCTGACTCATTATCACAAAAAATATTTACTGGTAACTTTGGTTTTATATTCAAATCAAAAAGCAATTTTAGAACCCACATAATTTCACAGGTTATGCTACCTAGGGCCCTGTATTCAGACTCAGTGGAGGAGCGAGAAACAATACTCTGTTTTTTGCTCTTCCAAGAGACAAGGCACCCTCCTATATATACAAGATAACCTGTTACTGACTTACGACTAAACAAACATTTAGCCTAGTCAGCATCTACAAATCCAACTAGATCAAAAGAATTTGTCTTTATTAAATGAATCACCATTCCTAGAGCATTTTTCAAATACCTTAATAATCTGAAAGCAACATTAACATGAGATTTGTAAGGTCTATGCATGTATTGACTTAACAACTGAACAACATAAGAGATATCAGGTCTTGTAATGGTTAGATAAATCAATTTTCCAATAAGTTTTTGATATTCAGTAATATCAACCAAATAATCTGATTTATCCAGGTCTGATTCTCTTTTAATGACAAGATTAGACTCTAAAGGGGTTTTAACAGGTTTACATGCAAGCATTCCAAATTCATGAAGTAACTCCATACAATATTTCCTTTGATTAAGACAAATACCATTTTCAGTTCTTAAAACTTCAATACCAAGGAAATACTTCAGATCACCAAGATCTTTTATTAAAAACTGTGATTTAAGAAAATCTTTAACATTATTTAACTCAATTTTATTGTTTCCAGTTAAAATAATGTCATCTACATAAACAAGAAGAATCACAAAAGAATGTTGAAAAACTCTAACAAATAAAGAATAGTCATTCATGCTTTGTTTGAATCCAAAACTGGAAAGAGAAGAACATAACTTCTCATTCCATTTTCTAGGGGTCTGCTTAAGTCCATAAAGATATTTTAACAATCTACATACTCTAATATCACCCTTTGAGTGATATCCTTCAGGTTGACTCATGAAAACACTTTCAGATAAGTTTGCATACAAAAAAGCATTATTAATGTCAAGTTGAAAAAGGGGCCAAGAATTATGAACAGCCAAAGAGTGAACTACTCTAACTATCACAATTTTAGCCACAGGTGAGAAAGTTTCTTCATAATCTATTCCTTCCCTTTGATTATATCCTTTAGCAACAAGTCTAGCTTTATATCTTTCTATATCTCCATTAGATTTGTATTTAATCTTATATATCCATCTACAACCTATAGCTTTTCTATCACTAGGAAGATTAGTAATTTCCCAAGTATTATTTCTATAAAGAGCTTCCATTTCCTCATTCATGGCTTTAACCCAATTTGGATCAAGGGCAGCCTCACTGTAGCTTTTTGGTTCAATAGTTTTATTAAGACTTGAAAGAAAACAAAAGGTATTATCATCAAGAGTTGAATAATTGAGAGACCTCTCTATACCATATTTATGTTTTCTTCAATAACATAGTCAGTAAATCTAACTGGCATGTGAATACTACGTCCAGATCTAGTTTCCCTAGTTGACAAACTATCAGAAGGATCAGAATTATTTATAACATTTTCCTCAGTCAATGTAGAAGAACCTGTAAACATCTCACCAGTAGGAGGCACATATGCCTCACCTGTCCGGTTGCTGACACCAGAGGAACAAGTCTCATCCAGGCCATGGTCTGCATTAGCACCATCCAACTGATGGTTGCTATCCAGGTTTTCTACCCTAGTGTCATCAAGAACAGAACTAGAATTTAAAGACTCATCATAGGAAAACAAATCATTTGGATTCATAGGAACATTGGATCTATCAGCCAAAGATGAAGATTTAGGCTTGAAAGGGAACACAGACTCATAGAATTTTACATCCCTGGAAACAAAAATAAGATTTGAATCAAGACTAAGAACTTTGTAACCTTTTTTATCAGAAGAATATCCAAGAAAAATACACTTATCAGCTCTTTTAGAGAATTTATCTGAATTATTTAATTTGGTGGCAAAACATAAACAACCAAACACTCTAAGTTTATCAAAGACTGGAACACTTTTATAAACAAGTTCATAAGGAGAAGCACCATTTAAAACAGAAGTAGGAGTTCTATTGATCAAAAAAACTGAGGTTAGAACAGCATCTCCCTAATATTTAAGTGGAATAGCTGACTGAAACATAAGTGACCTTGCAACATTTAAAATATGTCTGTGTTTTCTTTCCACAACTCCATTTTGTTGTGGAGTATGAACACAAGAAGTTTGATGTAAAATCCCTTTTGACTCAATTAAAAATTTCATCCTATTATTTAAAAACTCAGTCCCATTATCAGACCTAACAGTTTTAATTTTAACACAAAACTGATTAAGAAGAATATTAAAGAAAACAACAATACAATCATACACTTCATCTTTTGATCTTAACAAATAGACCCAATTATCCCTAGTATAATCATCCACAATGGTTAAAAAATATATGAATTCTTCTACAGTTGTCACCCTATAGGGACCCCAAACATCTAGATGAATCAACTCACCAAGTTTAGAAGTAGAGTGTTGACTAACAGGAAAAGGTTCTCTAGTCTGTTTAGCTTTATGACAAACATCACATGGAGGAAGACTTTCATTACCAATTTTAAGTTTGGATTTTAAAACACCCAAATCTTGATCAGAAGGGTGACCAAGCCTATGATGCCAAGTCAATTTAGACACACAACAGACTAAAGAGGACTTAGAGATATTAGAAGTAATACCTGAAGGTGCACTATTTATGTAATAGAGACCTCCAGACTCTCTACCATTCCCCACCATCACCTTTGACTGTAAACCCTGAATTTTACAACTATGTTCATTAAACACAACTTCACAATTACTATCTTTACAAACCTTATGGACAGACAATAAATTCACATTGAAATCAGTAACAACAAATACATCAAACAGGGTTAAAGAGTCAGACAGATTTAGATTACCAATTTTATTAATTTTAGCAGATGTGCCATTAGGATGACTAACTACTAAATCTAATTTTGATAAATCCAAAGTATCATGAAGAAGTGACTCAAAAGCAATCATGTGTTGATTAGCTCCTGAGTCAACAATCCATTTAGGTGAATTAACAGAAGAATTATAAGCTTGAAATAAGCAAGTACCTGCCATATTGGCACTGACAGAAGACTCTTCACTAACATGTCTATCACCAATCAATTGCAAAAACTTAACATATTGATCTTTGGTGAGTTGATGAAACTCAGAATCCCCATTAGAATCAAGAAAATTAGAAGCACTTCCATTTCCAGAAGAAGTAGTAGAAGAATTAGCAGAAAAAATTTTCACAAAATTATTCTGATTATTATTTTCATTTCTTGGTTTAAAATCCTTGGGATATCCAATCAACTTATAACATTTCTCTATAGTATGTCCTTTAATACCACAATTTTTACACTGAACAGGTTGACCCTTATTTTTAGTATTAGACCTGTTATTAAATCTGCTATTAAAGGCAGTGGACTGAGACTTTGTCACAGACTGAGATGACTGAAAGGAAGACAAGGATCCATTTCTTTGAAGGGATTCTTCCCTTGACACAATAGAGAATGCAGTTTTTACATTTGGTAAATGGTCCATTAACAAAATGTGACTCTTAACTTGACTGTAAGAATCATCTAAACCAGATAAGAACTGCATAAGTTTCATGAGATTAGAATGATCTTTAAGTTTAATAGAAGCATCACAAACACACTCAGTTAAGCTAGTAAGACCATCAAATTCCTTCCATAAGGAATCAAGCTTATTGAAGTAATCAGACAAAGAAACACCATTTTGTTTAAGAGAATTAATTTGTTGGTGAATATTAAACACAACAGATCCATCAGATTTATTATAAGTTTCAAAAAGACTTTCCCTAATTTCTTCTGCAACTTCTGAATAAGCTTGACTCTGATAAATGGAATCAGAAATAGAAGACAGAAGCCAAGAACAGACAACAACATTATCCCTATCCCATTTAGACTGTTTGGACTCATCAACTTTACTTTTCTTAAAAGTTCCATCTACAAACCCTAGTTTATTTCTTGCCTTAAGAGCTCTAAATAGAACTTCTCCATAGTCTAAAATTTTCATTTCCAGTTAATTTTGTTGTAATAATTGATGTAACAGCATTATCAGAAGGATGGTTGTAAAGAGGATCATCAAAATTAACTTGATCATCATTTCCACTTCCACCAGGTGGATCATTAGAACCACCAGCCATTTAGAACACACAGAAAGAAAACCAAAAACTAAAACAAAACAAAAAAAACTTAAACAAGACCACACTTCTTGTACTGATATTTAGTCCAGATGGTCACCACATATATCGGGGCCCAAGACAATCAGTACAAAAGAACTATTCAGGCAAAAAGAATTAACCAGGTAAAATGAACATGAAAAGTAACTGGTGTACACAAGACACCAGGATCTCCCAGAACAGATATAAAAAAAGAGATACCAAAAAGGAACAAGAAATCGACTCTCCTTATCCGTTCCCTACTAGGGTTTATCGGTGATAAAATCCGACCCCTAGAGAGTTATTTTAGATAAGAAGATTAATCGATTAGGGTTTTTTATCGACGATGATCCTCAAGTCGAATAGGGTTTTCACCGATGACAATCCAAAGGACGATAAGATTCTTATCAACCGATGATGACCCACAGGAGAAACCTGCAATCATACAAACACGATTCGCAGTACCAGGAACTAAAGAAAACAAAACAAGTAATATGTTCGATTTAACTTTACAGGAACAGTCCAAAAAACAGATCGAACATTAACAGTTTATGTCTCCTCAAAAAAACGATAGCGTTCAGAGGAATACTTAGATCGAAAAAACAAGTAGATTCAACAAACAAGAAACGTAAAAAGAGAAGAAAATACTTGACAATCAGGTGATGAACAAAACTCGTTGAGCGTTATACGAAGAAGAACGAACTCAACAATTCCCAACTTCATCATTTCATTTAATCATGAAACAGATGGTTTATACATCAACAGATTACAAAAGAAACCTTACTACATAAACCACTCACACTCATATAAACTGGAGAATCTATGTGATCTAAGAACAAAGAAACGTTATGAACAAACCCTAATCTGTTACAGTGAATGAGAGAAAAGTAGGTGAACTCATAAAATATCTTAAGAGAATGAATCAACTGATCGGTTCAGCTAGAATATATACCCGGGTCATAAATTCATGAATATATCCATAACCCGAACTACAACCCGCGTATAAACTCGTTTCCTCCTGCACTTTACAAAACACACCATACAAAAATACATATAATACCATTTCTACCCTGTGAATAACAAAGATTAATGTTTAAGTTTGATCTAAACCTTTACTTTTCTCAACAGAATAATCATATTGTTAGTTGATATGAAGTTTAGAAAGTTAAAAACAAAAATAATAACATTTTAAAAGTTAAAGGACCAAAAGTGTAAGTTTGCAAAGTGAGTTGACCAAAGGGTTGACTCTATTAGTGGAAGGGACTACCAAAGTCATGAAATGGATGTAGAGGGACTTAGTATATCCATTATCAAAGAAAAGTCACACATATTAGAAGAGGGGACCATTTTTGCCAAAAATGTGAAATTAGAGGGTGGGAGTTGTAAAATCGGAAAATAAGAACACAATATCTCCTCATTTTAGAACCATGAACGGAGAGGAAGAACAAGGAGCTAATGGCGATTTTGCAATTCTTCATCATCTAGGGCTTGATTCAAGTGGGGAAGTGAGCATTCAAGCAAAGAAAGTGAAGAACAAAGGCTTGCAAGGTCAAATCTCTTCTACTCTATCCTAGAAATTCGAATTTGAGAATATGGGTGAAACCCCAAGTCGATTTTGATGATAATTATTAATTAGGGTTTTGGTTTCTAACCTCCCTTAGTTGATTTTAATGGTTCCAATCTCAAACCAATCAGTCCATTGATGGTTTTGGTGATTTAGGTGAAAACCTTCATGAACCCTAGAAAACCCAAATTTGGGAATAATGCAATTGATAATGAAATGGGATTGGATTCTATGACGTAGATGATATTTGATAGCAACAAATACAATTAGAATGCTCAAATTCATTAATGATGGTAGAATCATGTTTATGCTAGAATTGGAATGGAATTGAGTAAAATGTGATGAAAACAATAAAATCCTTTGTTTTTTAGCACTTCATTAGTATATGATACTCATGAATATGAGTTGATACTAATAACATGATTTGAATTCAAAAACATGAAGACTTGAATGATATCTTGCTTAATTTATGGAGTATTTGGCCAGAAGGGCGTTTATCACAAATGGCAAAATTAGGTTAAGATGCGAATTCCTGTACAATGTAATCTCCTTGGGTAACCCTACAAAATCCCATCTAGCGAAATTCAAAACTTCAATGCCATTAAGTTCATACTTTCATATATTGTGATTCAAACCCAAAACTCGATCCAATAAGTCTAATCCAATCCTTTTTGGGCCTTATCCCAAGAAATTCTCAACCCAAAACCCTTATTGGACCAATACTTCCTTATTGGGCCATGAATACCTTTCTTGGGTCATAATGGACCCAATACTCCATTTAGCATTATTTTAGGGCTAAAACACTTTTAATGGGCCGAAAACCATCTTCTTTAATTATATGGGCCGAAAACCCATTCCTTTCGTCATTTTGGGCCGTAAATGCATATGAGGACCCAATGGGCCGAAAAATCTAGATTGGGCCGAAGTGTCTTCGGTTACTAATTACCCAATCCAAGCCCAATACTTCTTTTCTTCCATTCCCTCACCTTATTCACGGTTTTATATATATAAAAAAAAGAGAGGAGAAATTTAATTAATTTGAATTAGTGACACCTCACTATTGTATAGTGGTAATCCAAGCAATTATCTCACATGTTTCTAAGTTCTAGTCCTCCATGTAATGACCTAGCTAAACTCTCTCTTCTCTCCTTAAAAATCTCGACCAAGAAGCAACACCACCAACTTCCTCACTTCATTCCACTCCTAATTCCCTTTCAAAACTTCAAGAAATCTCCTCACTTCCTCTTGCAAAATTTTGTGACCTTGGGGTGGGATTTTAAGAGCTTTGCATCAAGCATTATCATCTTGGTAAGTACTCTTGTTAATCTCAAATATTATCACTTCTTTCAAGCTAAAACTCTTGTTTACATCCTTTGTTTTGAAACTCTTAGATCCATCACCATTTCGAGATTCTCTCAAAGAACTCAAGCTAGGTTCAAAGATTCTTCTTGTTCTTCATCTACATCTCAAAAACCCCCAAGGTGAGTTCATACCCCCTTGTTTTCGGTTTTATAATGTTTTTGGGGGAGGATACAAGTGCTTGTGTGTTAGATCTATGTATATGTGCATGTTTATGTGTTTAACTTTTAGATCTTTACTTGAAAATGAAGTTTATCACTTAGATCTTCATAAAAACCATGAGAAAAGTATATTTTGTCTCATATATTACATGTAAACTTGTAGATATGAGATTATACACCCTAAATAGCAAAAACAAGTGTTGTGTTCAAACATCTATAACCTAAACTCAAAAATTCAGCTTTAACAGGAACGTTATGGTCTAGTTTCGGACTGTTTTGACCACCTTAATGGTAATATTTTTCAAAACTGTTTTACATGCAAAAAGTTCAGGTTATTACTTTTAAAATGACTACTCTCAGGTTTTCATACGATTTTTCTACAATTTTTGGCGACTTTTACAAAACTGCCTATCATATTTGAAATAATTTCGGACCAGCCTGTGAAGGTGAGAAATTTCACACTTGTTAGAGGCCATTAAAAATTATGAGAAAAATTGTGAACAAAGTAGACAAAATTTCCAAACTTCCAGAGTTTACGGATCCAAATTTCGACTTACGATGAAATTTCTACAAATTTTCCAACAATCGGGTCAGAAAAGTTAAAAACCAGAAAAATGTGTATTTTCACCAAAATCAAGCCAAAAATGATATTTTTGACAAAAATGGGTTAAAAATGTTATTTTTACCAAAAACTAGCCATAAATACAAGTTTTGAACAAAATAGGGACTAAAGTGTTAGTTTTACTAAAATTGGGCCTTAATTGAAAATTTGTGGTATATTGGGCCAAGAACGTTATTTTTACAAAAAGTGGGCTTTTTATATCAATTTAGTAAATAATCGAGCTAAAACTAGCAATATAATAACAAACGGGCTAATTAGGTTATTTTCATGTTTATTGGGCCTTAGTAACCCATTAATATGTTTGATAGGTCCTGAATACCATTTATATGTTTATTGGGCCTTATTGACCCATTAACATGTGCGACGGACCTTGGATTCTATTTGCGTGCTATTTGGGCCTGTAAATACCTTACATGTGAAATGGGCCTTAGTGGTCCTTTTACATATATTTTGGGCCCATGTTATATAATCTCATTCCTATTAGGCCTTCAAATGACTTACATGTTTAGCGATGCCTTAGTGGTTCACTTACATGGTTCATTGGGCCTGAGAATGAGTTTGATATGTTTGATATGTTTTTCTTCTTTTTCCGTGTAAACTTTGATTAAGGATCTAGTGAGACGTGTCGGTTGACACCTATTGAGTGTACGATCGTAGCCTGTAGTTATAATCAGAGTCTCTTGGAGGGAGAGCGTGAGTTTGTGTATAGATCTATACGGGGGTGACGCCCCACACCTGAGCTGTTCGCTACAGTTAGACTAGGCCAGTGTAGGGTGACAAACCGTATCTTGTTCCGTCGGCGTCCCAAAGACCCCAAGACAGGTGAAATTGTCATTATTTAGTATGGTTATAACGGCTCATTTAGAGGAATTAACATTATAAAATTTACGGGAAACCATTCTATGTTCTTTTTGGATAAAACGGGAAACCTTCTTTTTGATAAAACGGTAATCTATACGCACTGGCACTCAACCACGGGGGTTGAGATTCCAGCATTATCTATCGCAGACAACATTGGGTTGTCTGGATCATTCTCTTTCTATTTTCGCAAACATTAACACACATGCATTAATATAAGATCAGACACAAATATTTCAAACCATTTCTTTTTAGAAAATATCAAATTTCTGAAAGCACTATGAAAACTATTATAAACAAGTACAAAAACCATTTTTATACAAAACTGCTTATGAACTCACCAACTCTTTAGTTGACGCTTTTCAAAACGACTTGTATTCTCAGGGATCCAGTAACAGGTAATAAGCTCGGCTATGAGATTAAGTGGTGCGACTTCAAGAAAATTTACTTTCTTACTTTTGTGTAACTGATGAACAAGTTCAATATGTAAACTATGTAAGTGTGTATTTCTAATGTATGATGTTTGGTTGTTATGCTTCATTCATAGTCAATTGTTATGATACTGTACAATGACGTCAACCGCCCCCGGACGTTTCCGCCGTCCCGGTTCGGGGGTGTGACAACGTTTTGGGAAATCTAGGGATAACTACATAATGATTGACATCTAAGGAGTGAACCACATTCATGAACATGAATTGAAACTCTAGAGATGATATTGGAACACAAACATGAATGGATACTAGTAAGTTTCGAACTTTAGCGATTGTTTTGGCCTAAAGGGCAATTTTGGAACATGGAATGGAATTGAGGATTCCATAGTTAGATTAGGTATTTACAATGAGGTTGGTTATGGTTTTATGAACATGACAACTTTCATATTAATATTCAATAAGTTGGGAACAAGTTTTGTCGACTTTGGAATGTTCAAATGCAAAATGAATTAGTTTACCCGTCTTTTAAACACTTGAAGATCATCATGTTCTTAATGAGTTCAATGAGCGCCTAAAGGATTAAGTGGAGTGTCTTAAGATGATAAAACACCTCCTAAACATGTGTGAGAACCTAAATAAATGGTACAAAGTGAATGGGAAAATGGGTCTTCAAGAACTATGCAAAGTAGGGTATTATATTGAGAAAATTCGAGAATTTTAGGTTTGCTAAACTCATTCCACGAGCGTGGAATGGCAAGGCAAATCATTCCACAGGCGTGGAATGCCGTGATCAATGTCATGTAATTTTTTTGTAACTTTTTCATACGGACTCGGATTTACGTGCGATTTTCGCCTACGTTCATATTTTTGCATAAGGAATAATATGAAACAATAAAATTTAGTAATGGAATATATGAGGGTATTTTGGTCATTTTAGTGACTTATGTCCATGTTATATAGGTTTTGTTTGAGAGTGTTGCTCTAAGGAAAGGAACTAGAACAAGACTAGCTAGCCTATATGTGATTGAGGTGAGTATGTGTTGACATTTTTCCCACTTTGGGGTACATGACAAAATGATTTTATAATAATGAAATACAATGCTTTGATATATGAAATGTTTTGAAATGAAAGCGTCAAATGTACTTAGAAAGGGTATTTTGAAAGAGTGCCTTGAACGCAAGAATGTTTTTGAAAGAAAAGAACATTTTGGAAGATCGAATGTTTTGAAAATGTGTTTGAAATGTTTTGAAATATAGATGCTTACTTTTGAAATGAGTATATGATACTAATGTATGAAATGTGTAAAGCATTGAAAGTAATAATAAGAAATGTAAAGTAATGAAAAGGAATGGAAAGTAATGAAAAGGATTGGAAAGTAATGAAATGAAAATTGTCCGGGCCATGATACCTCGTAAGAGGCACTAGAGGAATCTATCGGGGTGATGCCTCCCCTTTGCGAGATAGATGTCCTAATGTAAATGATGTCTTGGTGGATTGATTTGTTCTTTCCACCTTGGTCTAGACTTGGTAGTGGATCCTCTATTGGACATAGACCCTAAGTATAAAAATGGCAACCGGTTTAATACCGGAATTAGCCCTTAATGATAAAATAAAATGGAATATGGAAAGATATCTTTTGAAATGAAATGATACGATATGAAATGAAATGGAATGATATTTATGATGTGTACGAAACGATTTTTCCTTGAAAATGCTTGAAACTGATTTGTGGTCTAAAACTATGTTTTGCAAAGATGAAACGTCTTTTTATGAAAAGATGATAAATGTTTTGGGTCACAAACCCATGTAGCTCATGAGACATTATTGTCTTACGTATCTCTTTTTAATGTAATGTATCTCATGTTACACTTAAGGAGAGAGAATGATAGATGGAAGTTAGAAGTCAAGTTATAGAGAATGGAGTGGAACTTGATAAGTTCATTATTATTTTGCATTAATGTAGTTTGTATTTGCTTGCTATGGTTGTATTGATGCTTAATGGTAACACGCAATGTTTTAAATTTGTAAATTTTTTGTGGGACCGGTTTTTGTTAAATGTGGATTAACACCCGAATGTTTTTAAAACCATAGCATTTGAAAATTTTCGAAAAAAATTTGGGGTGAAACACCGATAAAAAGAGCAATTTTACACAAAATACAAGACCATAAACAAAGTTGTATTGCATTTAACACTTTGTTTAATAAGTTGAGAATCAATTGGCAAAATGATGAAGTTAGTGGTAAAAATGATGCACATAAAATCATTTTAAACTAAACTTTTCATATTTTTTACGCACAAAAATGGAGAACTTTTCAAGTATAGAGTATTGGGATGTTATTAAGGACTCCAGAAAATGGATTGCAACAGATTAATAATTTTTATTTTTGGTTTTATGTTTAATATGTTTTAATTTAATTTTATGAAATTTTAATGAAATTTACATTTTTTGTTTTAAATATAATTGTTTAAAAATATTAATTACATTGTGTTAGTATTTAAAAAGTGTGAAAACAATTCTTAAGAGTGTTTGGAATTTAGTATCAAAAGTGTTTGACAAGTTATTGTTACCTTTTAGAAAGTGATATTGAAATACAAACACATTAATCCAATTTTTTTAAACACCTTCTTGTGACTATATAAGGTAATAAGATTTATATGTTGTTCTTCGAAGGTATTTCACTTTCTGTTCGGTTTATGCGTTACAACATATACTCGGTGTCGAGGCAGTTATGTTTTGTACTATAGAGCAACTTGACCTTCGGTTGATCACTTTTAAAATACAATATTTTTCTTCAACCTGTCTCACATGTGGCAATTATAATCTAAAACAAACCTAACCTTCATGTAGTCGCTTCTAACATATGATTTCTTGACATTTAACTATGTTTAGAATTATGTTCATTAATAATTCAAAATCAAACAATTTCAAACACATCAAAATAAAAATACTAGAATTTGTAAACTTCCAATTCAAGAAGTATCAACACGTTTGACTATTACACTATAATAAGTATTTAAAACATTAAGCACACATAAAAATCAAAAAAAAAAAAGAACTCAGTGTCTCATTGGCTTCATGTAGTGTTAGGTGCATTTTGTGCACCTATTTTGCACATCTATTTATGTCTTTCCATTGCATTTTACGTCCTAATTTTTTCATTTAGTTAACTATTTGGGCAACTACATGTTTTATTAAGAATGTCTGATACTTCACTATTTTGATTTATTTTGTAGGCATTATGTAGCACGGAGCAATGGAGTTATGGAGGCGAGCATGGAGCTTGGAGCATTGGAGCATGAAGAGAAGATGGTCTGTCGTGTAGCGGAAGAGAACTTGAAGAAACAACCCGAGTCGTTGCATTTCATCATAGAAAAGGACCATGTTTGAAGCATGGTCTGTGTCATACCGACACCGGTCGTGTTTGTCATTTTCATCATATATTTGAGCAACATCACTCGGGGGGAGGCTAGATCTCGAAGTCAAAGCCAAATCTAAAGACTGATTTGAGTTTTAGCAAAAAGCAGAGCCTTGATTCGAAAACACATGGTCAAAACACATGGCCATGGCAAATGCTAAAAAAACGCATGGTGTAACACCCAATTTTCGTCTTATAGTATAAACAACCAATTAATTAAATAAACGTTTTTGATAGAGGACTATTTAGGATAAATAGTCTTGACGAAAGTCGTAGTAATCACAAAATCGAGAGCGTGCATATATAGAACGTCCAAATCTGATTTGATAAGAGGAAGTTATGATTTTAGAAGTTTCAGCGTAACAATGTACGACACAGAAACCGAAATAGATATTGGCCTATTGTTGGGAAAAACAATCTAAATGAGAGTTCAAGATCTCGTCAATATAATTTTGTCGATATAAAGACAATCGAGAACATAATTCATATGAAAGAGTTATGATTTTTTACAGGCTTTAACAGTCTAAGTCTGTTAAAAATATAAATTAAAAAAAAACTAATAATTAGCCAATGAAGTCTAAATGAAAGTTGTAGATCTCGTCGATAGCTACGCATGAATATAAAGAAGTTATTGAATTTACAAAAATCAGAAAAACACACGCATACGCACACGTAAAGACAACCAGACACGACCTGCCAGATTTTTGCTACGTGTCACCCTCTGAATGAAGCCACGTCACTAGCCCTGACAAGATGCACGACGTGCATCTGTGGTGCACGAAGCGCACCCCTACTACAAATAGAAGTCTTTGGTTTCCTTCATTCCTCACACTATTCTAACTATCTATCTCTATCTCTCCTCTCTTCCCCCCCCCCCTCTCTCTCTCTCGACTTTCTCTCCCTTTTGGTCAGAAAACCTCTTCAGTTTTAAGGTTCTAGCGAAGCTCTGGAATCCATGAGAATCCGACGAGTGGAAGCTCTCGATTCGGGATTTTGCTAGTGCAATTTCCAGACTTTTGTCGGGAAATCCTTGTAAGTTAAGCTATGTTTCTAGTTTAGCTTATATTTATTCATAGTCATTGTTATGTATATATATATAGGATCTATCAGTAATTCCAACTATAATACTGATTGATATACTTGCGGGAGAGGTGTCTAGAATGGTCATGTTAGCTTGGTTGTTGGATTTCAAAAAGGCTATATGCCGAAATGATCCTGCCTCCCAAATGTCCGGCCTGGTTGATCATTATTTGATAGAACTCCCGGTATTCATTGGGATTAGTGAAGGATCTAAATTTCATTACGAGATCGTCATAAAGATTAATAAGTTATAGTATTATAGGTTAATACTCGTTAGGCGCATTGCCCATCAGTGGGATCGCCCAGAAAGCTGTTAATCGTATGAGAAACTGTCCATGTGAGTTATCTCACTATACTATGTATTACAAAACATATCCATGTGTGTTAGGGTATAAGAGCTAGTATAATAAGAAATGGTAGTGTAGTCTCTAGGGCTTAATTTCATTGTACTCGAAGTTGGTAGTATAGCCTCTATGTACCTATAGTAGTAGAGCCTAAAAGTGTAGTCTCTATGTGTGTAATATGATTGTGTATGTCGGGCGGGGCCCATTATGCATGTTAGGCGGGGCATATTAGGTAGTTTAGGCGAGGCCTGTTTATAGGTATGTTGGGTGGGGCACATTGTGTAGTTTGAGCGGGGCCCGTTTATATGCTTATTGGGCGGGGGCCGATATATGTATTGTGGTATATGGTATTTTGAGGAAATCACTAAGCTTCGTGTTTACCCAGTTGAATATAAATGTTTTTCAGGTACTCATGTGAAGGGCAAGGTTCGACTGTACACACGCACATTGGAAATATGTTTCCGCATACTGTAATTATACTCTAATATATTTTAATAAATAAAAATGAAAAATTTTGGGTTGAAAATCGGGACGTTGCACATGGTCTTATGGCAAGAACGTGAGCAATTATTTATGGGGTGGAAAGGAGGAATTGATCATTTTTTTTACAGACATTTGGTTTCTAGAGCTACATAGGACGATTTTGGGCAATTCTTGGAAGCTTTTGAAGATAACAAATCATTGCAAACATTTTTGATTTCCATTTGTAACCATTAAACAATTCCAATTCCATCTTTTTGTTGGTTGATTTGTTCTTAACCATGTATGGCTAAGAAACCCTGATTTCTAATTCTTGTTCACAACATGTTGATTGCTTGACTTGAAGTATATTGCTTGATATTTGGTTTATGATTCTATTTTAGTGATTATGTTCTTGTTTAAACTAGAATCCTTGAATTTGATTTATGTTTGATTGACAACTTATATTAATTAAATTCTTGTGTAGTTAATTAACTTTTAGGGCACCTAATCGTTCTATAAAGTTAATGATTAGTAACAAACAATATGTTGTGTTATTGTAGAACATATATCACATGTTTTCACACTTCCGACCGTATGAGAAGAAATGAGCATTGTTAGGAAACCTGTACAAAACTTAATGCAGTTTTTCAATACAATCTAAGAGTGTTGGGGTACAAAGTTTTCCTTGAATGACTTTGTAATGTTTGACTTTTGTAAAACCCACTTGCATGTGGAGTATTAGCCTTGTGACACATGAGAGATAGAGAGTGAGAGAGAGACATGTAAACACCTCTATAAATAGTGGGTTCATACCACTTGTAGAGGTGTGCTTGAGAGATGTAAAAGTGAGTGTGTAAGTGTGTGTTATTTATGTAGTCTAGATCTAGATCATTTTTGTAACACCATACATAATCAATACATCTCTTGAACACCCAAATCACCATGTTCATTGTGCAAACTTTAATTCCGCATGTCAAACCATGTTCTTATGTCACTACAATTGGTATCAGAGCGGGTCTTCAAGATCAAGGTGATTTTTGAAGAACGATTATCGGTTTGGCAACTTTTGTCGCAATTGAAGCAATTTTTGGTGAGTCTCTCTCTATGATCTCTCTTAATTTCATTGAATTCGTGCGTTGCGTTCTTGATTTGTGATCGTTTGACTCATTGGATGAAATTTTTCTTGAAAAACCCCATTGATGATCCAATAATTTTTTTTGATCAAGCCTAAAATAAATTTCGTTATTGTTCTTTTGATCTAAAAATATCGAGCCCAAACTTTAAACGTTCGTCGTTACTGTTCATGATCTAACTTTCAAGCCCAAAATAATGATCTTACTGTTCATTCTAGAGTTGAGCCCATTTCGTTACCTTGATATGATAAACTCATTGATTTTGGTTGAGTCCATAAATCTATTGATTCACTCTCAGTCGTTTGTTCAGCACCATACGCATAAACATGTTGTACATTCATGGACCTCTTTGAAATCGGAGTTCTTGGGTTTCATATTTCGCAAGTATTCTGTTTATCGATTTAGTCGTAATCAGAATGAATTTTGAAATCGATTGTTCTTGAGTTCTTCATCTTGTTCTTAATATTTTTTTTCTTTTCTCGATCGATCTTAAATGAAATTGTATCGTTGATTTGTTACAAAGCAAGGGATTGATGATTGAATCGTTTTGAGTTCACGATTCCATATGATAGTCATTCGATTTGTGTGTCGCTCTGGATCTGTTTGAAATTAAAAGTCAAACACGTTTATGTCGATACACTTTCACGATTGGTCAATGTCGGCTTTGGTTCTTCATCACTGAAATTGATAGTTACGAACAGATCTTGAGGTCAAGAAACGAAGGGTTCATGAATCGGAGTCGATGTTGATGTGAGGTTCTTTGATTATTTCGATTTGAGTTGTTGTGGTTGATAGATGATTCACATCTACAGGGAAGAAAGAATTGTGATTTCGATGCATATGAAGAAATTGATTTCGTGAATGTGATGAAGAACAATGATAAAATCACTTTTTGATCCAAAATTGGTCATTTGAATCATCAATTTCGTGTTTATGTTCTTTGACTTTAAAAAGTCAAACTGTGAAAAAGTTGGAATTCAAGAGACGAATCGGTGAAATCGTATGATGAAATTGATAGTTAAAAGTTGTTTTGAGGCTGTAAGAGTCGAAATCTAGCTTAATTTGGGTTTAAGTTCGAATTTGGAATTAAATGGGTGTATGTTCATGATGAACGAACACTGTGTTCGTTCGTATTTGTTTCTTGAACGAGATGTGCTGGGATTTGATTTCAATCTCAAGGGATGAAGTGATTGAAGAGGAAGGCAGTCGAAATTGTGATTTAGTTTGAATGATACAAGCGAAGGTTGATTTGGTATTGTTTTGGGATCGTGGTTTGATGGTCGAAGAGATGGGATCATTGTCAAGAGTCGACGATCTGGGTATTTTGGAGTCGATGATTTTATTGATTGGGTTTAAAACAAGAATTGTTGATTTTGAGTATTTCGAATGATTGATCGATGCTTGATAACAAATCTGTGACTTTAAGAACGAAGGGTGGTTTTGGGTTAGAACAAATGATCGATTGGGTTGGAATTCGAATGGTTGGACTGGAAATTTGGAAAGATTGTTGTTTGATGGATCTAGCAAATGGATTTTAGATTCGAAGGGTTCCTGGACGATTATTGATTTTGGGGTTGATCGATTCGAAGTATGCCTGTTGAAAACGAAAAAAAAAACACGATGAACTATAAGAACGAAAATTTGATTTTGGGTTGAATGTACGAAGTGAGTTAATTCGATTCAGAGGTTGGATGATTAAGATGTTACTGTTCATTAAGAGGCTTCGAATGCCTTCGAATTCGTGTGTTTGGGAAAATTTTCGTATGAAGAGGAGATAATTTCGTACGAAGAGTTGCAAAATTTCGTATGTTTGGAATGGAAAAGGAAAATTTTCGAATATAGTCCCTCAAGTTTCGAATGGTTGACAAATGGAAAAAGGCTTCGTATGAATCATCAAAATTTCGAATGTTTTGGTCAAAAAGCAGAATTTTCGAATTCAGCCCCTAAACTTTCGAATATTTGGCAACCTCAACAATTAATTGGAGTTTCGAATGTTTGACACTTTTCACCCAAATTCGAAAATTTTCTGAAATTTCGAATGTTTGGTCAACTCTTCGTATGTTTGGAACACAAATAGCAGAATTTTTGAAAATAGTCCATGAGGCTTCGAATGTTTGGCGGTTCATACCCAAATTTGAAAAATGACTGTTTTTGCTGAAAATTGAAGAAAGTGCATTTCAGGCCCCTATAGTTTGTGCAAGTTGACGCTTTCTACCCAGCTTTGAAAAAGGGGGAGAGTTTTGCATATTTTGCTGTTTTAGGCGCACCGGGTCACTGCAGAATTTTGAAATTGACAATTTCTACCCATTTTTGAGAAATTTTGTCAAAGGCGATCCATGAACGAAGCTAAAAATTGATTTTTTTTTGGATTTTCCGGATTGAAGCACAAAGTTTATGCCACATGTTAAGGGGGAGTTTTGACACGAAAAATTCCGAATAGAGCACGTTCTCTTTCCTTGAAGGTTTTATAATCAAGTTTCGATTATAAAAAGGGGGAAAAATTTATATGGAAATTTGAACTTGAATTTTTCATATTACGCGGATTTGACGACCGAAGTGACCTTAATTTTTGAAGCTTACGAGATGATGAAATTGGAAGTTCGGAAGTGATGTATTCGAAATGGGTTTGGTTTTATTGAAGATTTTTGGGGTGTGCTTTATGCTCAACTTTTGGTGATCAATTTGGAGTTTGAGAAGCTCGTGATCATTCGTTGATGCTCGGTTTATACGGTCTCACATCCTAAAGCCCAAATTGAAGAATCATGGAAGAATTGAAGATTGAAGTTCGTTTCGACATGTGTCACCCTTGAGGCTCGGATTGCGTAGTTGCTCGATTTTGGAAGATTTGAAGTGGGTCATTCATTCCTAACTTTGAGGGGGAGAATGTTGGGGTACAAAGTTTTCCTTGAATGACTTTGTAATGTTTGACTTTTGTAAAACCCACTTGCATGTGGAGTATTAGCCTTGTGACACATGAGAGATAGAGAGTGAGAGAGAGACATGTAAACACCTCTATAAATAGTGGGTTCATACCACTTGTAGAGGTGTGCTTGAGAGATGTAAAAGTGAGTGTGTAAGTGTGTGTTATTTATGTAGTCTAGATCTAGATCATTTTTGTAACACCATACATAATCAATACATCTCTTGAACACCCAAATCACCATGTTCATTGTGCAAACTTTAATTCCGCATGTCAAACCATGTTCTTATGTCACTACAATTGGTATCAGAGCGGGTCTTCAAGATCAAGGTGATTTTTGAAGAACGATTATCGGTTTGGCAACTTTTGTCGCAATTGAAGCAATTTTTGGTGAGTCTCTCTCTATGATCTCTCTTAATTTCATTGAATTCGTGCGTTGCGTTCTTGATTTGTGATCGTTTGACTCATTGGATGAAATTTTTCTTGAAAAACCCCATTGATGATCCAATAATTTTTTTTGATCAAGCCTAAAATAAATTTCGTTATTGTTCTTTTGATCTAAAAATATCGAGCCCAAACTTTAAACGTTCGTCGTTACTGTTCATGATCTAACTTTCAAGCCCAAAATAATGATCTTACTGTTCATTCTAGAGTTGAGCCCATTTCGTTACCTTGATATGATAAACTCATTGATTTTGGTTGAGTCCATAAATCTATTGATTCACTCTCAGTCGTTTGTTCAGCACCATACGCATAAACATGTTGTACATTCATGGACCTCTTTGAAATCGGAGTTCTTGGGTTTCATATTTCGCAAGTATTCTGTTTATCGATTTAGTCGTAATCAGAATGAATTTTGAAATCGATTGTTCTTGAGTTCTTCATCTTGTTCTTAATATTTTTTTTCTTTTCTCGATCGATCTTAAATGAAATTGTATCGTTGATTTGTTACAAAGCAAGGGATTGATGATTGAATCGTTTTGAGTTCACGATTCCATATGATAGTCATTCGATTTGTGTGTCGCTCTGGATCTGTTTGAAATTAAAAGTCAAACACGTTTATGTCGATACACTTTCACGATTGGTCAATGTCGGCTTTGGTTCTTCATCACTGAAATTGATAGTTACGAACAGATCTTGAGGTCAAGAAACGAAGGGTTCATGAATCGGAGTCGATGTTGATGTGAGGTTCTTTGATTATTTCGATTTGAGTTGTTGTGGTTGATAGATGATTCACATCTACAGGGAAGAAAGAATTGTGATTTCGATGCATATGAAGAAATTGATTTCGTGAATGTGATGAAGAACAATGATAAAATCACTTTTTGATCCAAAATTGGTCATTTGAATCATCAATTTCGTGTTTATGTTCTTTGACTTTAAAAAGTCAAACTGTGAAAAAGTTGGAATTCAAGAGACGAATCGGTGAAATCGTATGATGAAATTGATAGTTAAAAGTTGTTTTGAGGCTGTAAGAGTCGAAATCTAGCTTAATTTGGGTTTAAGTTCGAATTTGGAATTAAATGGGTGTATGTTCATGATGAACGAACACTGTGTTCGTTCGTATTTGTTTCTTGAACGAGATGTGCTGGGATTTGATTTCAATCTCAAGGGATGAAGTGATTGAAGAGGAAGGCAGTCGAAATTGTGATTTAGTTTGAATGATACAAGCGAAGGTTGATTTGGTATTGTTTTGGGATCGTGGTTTGATGGTCGAAGAGATGGGATCATTGTCAAGAGTCGACGATCTGGGTATTTTGGAGTCGATGATTTTATTGATTGGGTTTAAAACAAGAATTGTTGATTTTGAGTATTTCGAATGATTGATCGATGCTTGATAACAAATCTGTGACTTTAAGAACGAAGGGTGGTTTTGGGTTAGAACAAATGATCGATTGGGTTGGAATTCGAATGGTTGGACTGGAAATTTGGAAAGATTGTTGTTTGATGGATCTAGCAAATGGATTTTAGATTCGAAGGGTTCCTGGACGATTATTGATCTTGGGGTTGATCGATTCGAAGTATGCCTGTTGAAAACGAAAAAAAAAACACGATGAACTATAAGAACGAAAATTTGATTTTGGGTTGAATGTACGAAGTGAGTTAATTCGATTCAGAGGTTGGATGATTAAGATGTTACTGTTCATTAAGAGGCTTCGAATGCCTTCGAATTCGTGTGTTTGGGAAAATTTTCGTATGAAGAGGAGATAATTTCGTACGAAGAGTTGCAAAATTTCGTATGTTTGGAATGGAAAAGGAAAATTTTCGAATATAGTCCCTCAAGTTTCGAATGGTTGACAAATGGAAAAAGGCTTCGTATGAATCATCAAAATTTCGAATGTTTTGGTCAAAAAGCAGAATTTTCGAATTCAGCCCCTAAACTTTCGAATATTTGGCAACCTCAACAATTAATTGGAGTTTCGAATGTTTGACACTTTTCACCCAAATTCGAAAATTTTCTGAAATTTCGAATGTTTGGTCAACTCTTCGTATGTTTGGAACACAAATAGCAGAATTTTTGAAAATAGTCCATGAGGCTTCGAATGTTTGGCGGTTCATACCCAAATTTGAAAAATGACTGTTTTTGCTGAAAATTGAAGAAAGTGCATTTCAGGCCCCTATAGTTTGTGCAAGTTGACGCTTTCTACCCAGCTTTGAAAAAGGGGGAGAGTTTTGCATATTTTGCTGTTTTAGGCGCACCGGGTCACTGCAGAATTTTGAAATTGACAATTTCTACCCATTTTTGAGAAATTTTGTCAAAGGCGATCCATGAACGAAGCTAAAAATTGATTTTTTTTTGGATTTTCCGGATTGAAGCACAAAGTTTATGCCACATGTTAAGGGGGAGTTTTGACACGAAAAATTCCGAATAGAGCACGTTCTCTTTCCTTGAAGGTTTTATAATCAAGTTTCGATTATAAAAAGGGGGAAAATTTATATGGAAATTTGAACTTGAATTTTTCATATTACGCGGATTTGACGACCGAAGTGACCTTAATTTTTGAAGCTTACGAGATGATGAAATTGGAAGTTCGGAAGTGATGTATTCGAAATGGGTTTGGTTTTATTGAAGATTTTTGGGGTGTGCTTTATGCTCAACTTTTGGTGATCAATTTGGAGTTTGAGAAGCTCGTGATCATTCGTTGATGCTCGGTTTATACGGTCTCACATCCTAAAGCCCAAATTGAAGAATCATGAAAGAATTGAAGATTGAAGTTCGTTTCGACATGTGTCACCCTTGAGGCTCGGATTGCGTAGTTGCTCGATTTTGGAAGATTTGAAGTGGGTCATTCATTCCTAACTTTGAGGGGGAGAATGTTGGGGTACAAAGTTTTCCTTGAATGACTTTGTAATGTTTGACTTTTGTAAAACCCACTTGCATGTGGAGTATTAGCCTTGTGACACATGAGAGATAGAGAGTGAGAGAGAGACATGTAAACACCTCTATAAATAGTGGGTTCATACCACTTGTAGAGGTGTGCTTGAGAGATGTAAAAGTGAGTGTGTAAGTGTGTGTTATTTATGTAGTCTAGATCTAGATCATTTTTGTAACACCATACATAATCAATACATCTCTTGAACACCCAAATCACCATGTTCATTGTGCAAACTTTAATTCCGCATGTCAAACCATGTTCTTATGTCACTACAATTGGTATCAGAGCGGGTCTTCAAGATCAAGGTGATTTTTGAAGAACGATTATCGGTTTGGCAACTTTTGTCGCAATTGAAGCAATTTTTGGTGAGTCTCTCTCTATGATCTCTCTTAATTTCATTGAATTCGTGCGTTGCGTTCTTGATTTGTGATCGTTTGACTCATTGGATGAAATTTTTCTTGAAAAACCCCATTGATGATCCAATAATTTTTTTTGATCAAGCCTAAAATAAATTTCGTTATTGTTCTTTTGATCTAAAAATATCGAGCCCAAACTTTAAACGTTCGTCGTTACTGTTCATGATCTAACTTTCAAGCCCAAAATAATGATCTTACTGTTCATTCTAGAGTTGAGCCCATTTCGTTACCTTGATATGATAAACTCATTGATTTTGGTTGAGTCCATAAATCTATTGATTCACTCTCAGTCGTTTGTTCAGCACCATACGCATAAACATGTTGTACATTCATGGACCTCTTTGAAATCGGAGTTCTTGGGTTTCATATTTCGCAAGTATTCTGTTTATCGATTTAGTCGTAATCAGAATGAATTTTGAAATCGATTGTTCTTGAGTTCTTCATCTTGTTCTTAATATTTTTTTTCTTTTCTCGATCGATCTTAAATGAAATTGTATCGTTGATTTGTTACAAAGCAAGGGATTGATGATTGAATCGTTTTGAGTTCACGATTTCATATGATAGTCATTCGATTTGTGTGTCGCTCTGGATCTGTTTGAAATTAAAAGTCAAACACGTTTATGTCGATACACTTTCACGATTGGTCAATGTCGGCTTTGGTTCTTCATCACTGAAATTGATAGTTACGAACAGATCTTGAGGTCAAGAAACGAAGGGTTCATGAATCGGAGTCGATGTTGATGTGAGGTTCTTTGATTATTTCGATTTGAGTTGTTGTGGTTGATAGATGATTCACATCTACAGGGAAGAAAGAATTGTGATTTCGATGCATATGAAGAAATTGATTTCGTGAATGTGATGAAGAACAATGATAAAATCACTTTTTGATCCAAAATTGGTCATTTGAATCATCAATTTCGTGTTTATGTTCTTTGACTTTAAAAAGTCAAACTGTGAAAAAGTTGGAATTCAAGAGACGAATCGGTGAAATCGTATGATGAAATTGATAGTTAAAAGTTGTTTTGAGGCTGTAAGAGTCGAAATCTAGCTTAATTTGGGTTTAAGTTCGAATTTGGAATTAAATGGGTGTATGTTCATGATGAACGAACACTGTGTTCGTTCGTATTTGTTTCTTGAACGAGATGTGCTGGGATTTGATTTCAATCTCAAGGGATGAAGTGATTGAAGAGGAAGGCAGTCGAAATTGTGATTTAGTTTGAATGATACAAGCGAAGGTTGATTTGGTATTGTTTTGGGATCGTGGTTTGATGGTCGAAGAGATGGGATCATTGTCAAGAGTCGACGATCTGGGTATTTTGGAGTCGATGATTTTATTGATTGGGTTTAAAACAAGAATTGTTGATTTTGAGTATTTCGAATGATTGATCGATGCTTGATAACAAATCTATGACTTTAAGAACGAAGGGTGGTTTTGGGTTAGAACAAATGATCGATTGGGTTGGAATTCGAATGGTTGGACTGGAAATTTGGAAAGATTGTTGTTTGATGGATCTAGCAAATGGATTTTAGATTCGAAGGGTTCCTGGACGATTATTGATTTTGGGGTTGATCGATTCGAAGTATGCCTGTTGAAAACGAAAAAAAAAACACGATGAACTATAAGAACGAAAATTTGATTTTGGGTTGAATGTACGAAGTGAGTTAATTCGATTCAGAGGTTGGATGATTAAGATGTTACTGTTCATTAAGAGGCTTCGAATGCCTTCGAATTCGTGTGTTTGGGAAAATTTTCGTATGAAGAGGAGATAATTTCGTACGAAGAGTTGCAAAATTTCATATGTTTGGAATGGAAAAGGAAAATTTTCGAATATAGTCCCTCAAGTTTCGAATGGTTGACAAATGGAAAAAGGCTTCGTATGAATCATCAAAATTTCGAATGTTTTGGTCAAAAAGCAGAATTTTCGAATTCAGCCCCTAAACTTTCGAATATTTGGCAACCTCAACAATTAATTGGAGTTTCGAATGTTTGACACTTTTCACCCAAATTCGAAAATTTTCTGAAATTTCGAATGTTTGGTCAACTCTTCGTATGTTTGGAACACAAATAGCAGAATTTTTGAAAATAGTCCATGAGGCTTCGAATGTTTGGCGGTTCATACCCAAATTTGAAAAATGACTGTTTTTGCTGAAAATTGAAGAAAGTGCATTTCAGGCCCCTATAGTTTGTACAAGTTGACGCTTTCTACCCAGCTTTGAAAAAGGGGGAGAGTTTTGCATATTTTGCTGTTTTAGGCGCACCGGGTCACTGCAGAATTTTGAAATTGACAATTTCTACCCATTTTTGAGAAATTTTGTCAAAGGCGATCCATGAACGAAGCTAAAAATTGATTTTTTTTTGGATTTTCCGGATTGAAGCACAAAGTTTATGCCACATGTTAAGGGGGAGTTTTGACACGAAAAATTCCGAATAGAGCACGTTCTCTTTCCTTGAAGGTTTTATAATCAAGTTTCGATTATAAAAAGGGGGAAAAATTTATATGGAAATTTGAACTTGAATTTTTCATATTACGCGGATTTGACGACCGAAGTGACCTTAATTTTTGAAGCTTACGAGATGATGAAATTGGAAGTTCGGAAGTGATGTATTCGAAATGGGTTTGGTTTTATTGAAGATTTTTGGGGTGTGCTTTATGCTCAACTTTTGGTGATCAATTTGGAGTTTGAGAAGCTCGTGATCATTCGTTGATGCTCGGTTTATACGGTCTCACATCCTAAAGCCCAAATTGAAGAATCATGGAAGAATTGAAGATTGAAGTTCGTTTCGACATGTGTCACCCTTGAGGCTCGGATTGCGTAGTTGCTCGATTTTGGAAGATTTGAAGTGGGTCATTCATTCCTAACTTTGAGGGGGAGAATGTTGGGGTACAAAGTTTTCCTTGAATGACTTTGTAATGTTTGACTTTTGTAAAACCCACTTGCATGTGGAGTATTAGCCTTGTGACACATGAGAGATAGAGAGTGAGAGAGAGACATGTAAACACCTCTATAAATAGTGGGTTCATACCACTTGTAGAGGTGTGCTTGAGAGATGTAAAAGTGAGTGTGTAAGTGTGTGTTATTTATGTAGTCTAGATCTAGATCCTTTTTGTAACACTATACATAATCAATACATCTCTTGAACACCCAAATCACCATGTTCATTGTGCAAACTTTAATTCCGCATGCCAAACCATGTTCTTATGTCACTACAAAGAGCGTGTTTTGGTTGAATTAGTAAAGATAGGTCTAGTCAAAGAGCGTGTTTTGGTTAGATAATTTGGCAAACAATAGGTATTAGAGCGTGTTAATATCTTTCAGTTCCAACTTAGAATAACAATCATGCATTACATCAAGTCACAATCAAGTTAAATGACAACATTGAGAACTAGTTATAGAATCATTCCAACAAATTGTTTACAAATTTGTTTAGTTTTTTGCATGTTTTCAAAAGAGATTGTTATTTACATTATAACAGATTTTGCATATACCCCCCCCCCCTTTGTGCCTAAAGTAACTTGTGCAAAAAAGTATAGACTTTTGTTCCGTGTCTTTGAGGATCCACCCTGCTTGCCTTGTGCTGCTTTTTAGTTCATTGAAGCAGTGTATTTGGAGTCCATAGTACCCCTATTATTTGTTGGGTTTGACACACCTAACATGTAGTTTGCTGAACACTCAACCCTGCTATTTAAATCTCCAACCCATTCTCTAAAAATGACTTGCCATTTTTATCAAGGCCAAAAATTCATTTCAGAGATGATTATGATGATTAAAAATGGTCCTCAGCGAATATTTGAGGACGACCGTAGAATAATTTTAGCTCTTATCAATTCTAAAGAACTACTTCTTCCCATTGTTCGAATAAACAAAACCTCTTTCAGGTTTTGTGATAGGATATCCATCCACTAACTTCGAGAGTTCGAACATTTTTTAAATGACTTTTCTTTATTACAACCTCCTTAAAGCTTTCAAAATATTCCTTTGATTCCTTCACAATTTGTACAAAAACTTCCATTGCCTTCCTGACATTTTTAGCTTGAGCGTCCATTTTCTCTTTACTAGCTTTTGTAAAAACCTGGATAACATCAATTTAGGCTTTCATCTTGTTTAACTCTTCATGCATAATTTTGGATAAGTCTTCAAACAGATTAGCAAAAGGTACCAGTTTTGCAGGAGCTGCCACCAGAGGAGACACAATGAACTTCTCAAGTTCTTCAATCTTGTTTTGTTGCTTGTTTATATTTGCTTGTTGGTGAGAGATTGTTAATTATAATGTTTTGACTTGTTCTGCAGTAAGCTCCAAGGTCTGATGTTTTATCAATTATAAACTTATTAACTTATTTCTGTAATTCAACAACACGTGATACCGATGGACTAGAAGGTATGTGGTAGTGTCTATGTTATTTTTTTTTAATGGTAACGTAGATGGTTAATTGTTAGTACACCTCAATTAGATTAACTCTCAATGCCTTGAACTTCAGGCTTACATAAGAGGGAATACCCTCTACCAACCAGACTAGTTAATATTATTTTAATTTGTAAACCATATAAATTTGTAACATTTTATTATAATAAATAAATAATTCTACATAACATTTTTTCTCCGCATATAATAATTTATACTTACATAAATTATACAATGTTGTACTTTAAAACAAATCATTTAGTACCAAAAACAACTAATTATTGAGAAATTTCATCAAATGACCAAAGAGAATGAGGTGTTTGAACATTTTGATCATTAAAATCTGAGTTTTGTAGAATGGCCAAGGGATCCGCAGAGGGGGCTCTACAGAAGCCTTTTACCTTCTGGGGATTGTGAATAGTAACGAGGAATTGAGGTGACAGGAGAAAAAGACACAAACAAAACGGTTTGTTGCATACTTCGTCAAAAGGTGCTCTGCGCATCTGTTCTCTAAGGAGCTGTTCTTCGACTAACCATGACAACAATCAGGATTTCGTTACTGTTTCTTATCAATTAACCTAGGAAACACCCTAAAAAGCATATAATTGATTCAATATAAATCAAATACCAAAGGTTTCATACAATTTCAAACAATAGTGAAATCCCAATTTCAAACATACAATTTCAAATACCGAAGGTTTCGACTAACCATGACAACAATCGGGATTTCATTACTGTTTCTTATCAATTAACCTAGGAAACATCCTAAAAAGCATATAATTGATTCAATATAAATCAAATACCGAAGGTTTCATACAATTTCAAACAGTAATGAAATCCCGATTTTTGCCATGGTTAGCCCCCTCTGAGAAAGTATGCAACAAACTTATTTTATTTTTATTTTTTTGTTTTTTCCTCTGCCACCTTAATTCATCGTTAGTATTCATATTCCTCAAAAGGTAAAAAATTTAGACCCCCTCTGCAGATCCCATGATCATTCTACAAACAAATGTTCAAACACCCATTTTCATTTGGTGTTTTGATCAAATTTCTCTTAATTATTTATACATATTAATTCGATAATACGTCATGTATGTACGAGTCAAAAGACCTCGCCACGTGTCAAAAAATCAATGGAATAATGGGATATACTATTACCATCAACGGCGGAGCCCACCTTAAACTCCGGGATTCTCAAAACATCTTAAAAACACGCCCATTCCGATCATCTCCATTCTCATACAAACGCAAAACCTCGAAATCCAGCTTTCAACTTCAACCAACAACTACAACTCTAGTCTCTAGAGCACACTCCCAAAGATTTGCTGCTCGTTTTTCCTCTTCATAAACTCCCGATTTCACCCTTGCAGCTTCGATAGCATTTTCTAGTCTAGAAATTCCCGTTTAAAATCAGACGAGCGACGCAATTCTTTCGAAAATTTAGGAGGTTATGGTTATAAGGGTTTTAAATAGAATAACTGCAAACTAGGGTTTTAATTTTATGTCTTTCTGGGCAAAATCTATTAGGTTCTTAATGACATTCTCGTGATTGCGAACAAATTCATTTCAAATTTCGATAATGGCATCAACCCCTGCTGTGCCGCCGGCATTTGGGTTGCGGCTGTGGAAGTCGGATGTGGATTTCCGCCCAACGGCGCTTCTCCGTCGGAGGGTTTTGATTCGCGGCAGCGATTGTAGAATTTTGTACTGCTGTTCCGGCAAGGTAGTGCCGATCCGGAGAATTGCTGGTGGGTCGGGTCGTAAAGGTGGGAGTAATGCTGAGGAATGGCCGATTGAGTTGAAGAAGAAGAGTCACAAAGTCCGAGTACAAGCTGCTCCTGCATTGCCCTTTGCATCATCACAGTACGTTTTTCCGATACTTTGTATTTTCAGGAGCACACTCCCTTCATTTTCTTAATACTCAATTGGGGGACACACATAGATTTATAAACGATACGGGGATTCAATTGGGGGACATACATAGATTTATCCATCAATCCTTCATCTTTGTTATCCCTGAAGTTTGAAATCTAACTTGCATTCGAATTGCTGTAGATCTCTGAATCCTTCAAGACAAGAGAAGTTCTTTCCACGCTGCACCACAAGAAATTCCGGGCCTCAATCTCGTGACACTCCACCAAAAAGAGGTAACTTCTGAAATCTGAATCCTTCAACACAAGAATTTCTTTCAATTTACTTGTTTTTGTAATTGTAGACACAGGTATTGCAAACGAGAAGGATTGGGGCATCAGTTTGAGTGAACATGTGAATGAATCTGGAACCAATGTGGATGGTAGTTCATGGTACAGAGAAAGTGGAGAAGACCTGGGTGAAAATGGATTCAGATGTAGATGGACAAAGATGGGTGGTAAAAGTGATGATGGCTCTTCAGAATGGAAAGAAACGGTATTTATTACTTATTATACGTATGAAGTATGAACTCCATTGTTTATATAACCTTGCTTATAAAGTATCACCCCAGGTGGATGCATTAATTGGATTTGTTGATGTCATTGACAGTGGTGGGAGAAAAGTGATTGGAGCGGATACAAAGAACTAGGTATAAATATAAATATATAATGCTTGTAAGAGTTAAATAATCAAAAAATATGGATATAAATATATGGCGATGTATCATGTATATGCAGGTGTTGAGAAATCCGGAAGAAATTCTCAAGGGGATTCATGGTGGGAAACATGGCGAGAAGTTCTTCACCAAGACGAATGGAGGTTAATATTGTAATTTTAAGAAATTATGCATCTTGATCTTAGTGACACAAAATTGGTTCTGTAAATTGCAGTAATTTGGCAAGGATTGAAAGAAGTGCACAAAAGCAAGCAAAATCAGGCATAGAAAATGCCGGTTGGTATGAGAATTGGTATGCACTTTTTAGTTTTTCCCCATGTATTTTTTAGGGCTATTTTCAACAATCGAGAAGGGCATTTACGTCTTTTGACATTAGGTGGGAGAAATATGATGCGAAGGGTTGGACGGAAAAAGGAGCACATAAATATGGTAGACTAAATGAACAATCATGGTGGGAGAAATGGGGAGAACATTATGATGGAAGAGGATCTGTTCTAAAATGGTATTTTTAATAGCCAATAAAGAAAAAGCAAGTAAATAGTTCAAAAAGTCTTTATCAATCTTTTTCTTTATTTTTAAATTTATTTATAGGACGGACAAATGGGCTGAAACTGAACTTGGAACGAAATGGGGAGACAAATGGGAGGAGAAATTTTTTGCGGGTATCGGCTCTCGTCAAGGAGAAACATGGCATGTATCCCCCGTTGGTGAACGTACGTCTTATTCTTATTTTTTTATTTAAAAAAAGAACTTATAAAAATTGCTTAAAATATAATTATCGACACTTTTTAATCGTATGTATCAGGTTGGTCAAGGACATGGGGGGAAGAACACTTGGGAAACGGGTAAGTTTGTCAAATAAATACAGAAACAAGGCTTTTTAAGTTTTTACAAATTTGGCATTGTTTATTTTTTTTTCTAGCAGAAAGGTGCACAAGTATGGGAAAAGCACAACGGGTGAAAGTTGGGATATTGTTGTAGATGAGGAAACTTATTACGAGTAAGTTGACAGATATTTTTTGTTTTATTAATAAAACGCGATTACATGAGTTTGAGTTATATGTTTTGAATTTTTGATTAAAATTTAAAAGGGGGGAACCACATTATGGATGGGCTGATGTTGTTGGTGATTCAAGTCAGCTGCTATCGATCCAACCACAAGAGAAACCACCGGGTCAGGGTGTGTACCCATATCTTGATTTTGGTTCTTCATCATCACCTCCTAAAGATGGCCCTTCTTCACCACCTTCACAGTGATTCAAACCTCATCTAGCCTTTTTTGTTTCATTATTTTCATTTTTTGGTGTTAGATTTCTTGGCCAATTGTATTTCTTCTTTGATAGACATATTGTTCATTCATTTGATATTGGTTGGGTAGTTTAGGTATTTTATGTTTAAGCCTCTTTGCAACATTCATGGTTTGTTAAAGTAAAGCATGGATCATGCCCACAATGATTGGTCCGGGAAAACTCTGACGATCTTACACATAACCGGACCCTTAATGGGCCTTAAATGGTTTATAATCGGGTTTTAGGCCTAAACATTCAAATAAATATACCTTGAGTTCATGGGCCTGTGCCTTGACCGGGCCTGGTTGTAAAAAGGTACAACCCGTGTTACCGCTTCTTAAGCCGGCTTTATTTAACCGGTTCTAGACAATGCCTATTTTAACCGAATTTAACTTTTTTTTAATCTTTTATAAAATATAAAAATTGAAAAAAATAGATATTTAACCAAACCCGTGATGGGGACTTCGTAGTCAATCAATTGAAAGTGGAACTTTAACCGAAATCCATTTTGAAAAATGTAACATATATAATTGGTCGGGTCTGGTCCAAAATAAGTTATTATGTTTTTGTTAATATCTTTTATACTTGAAACTTAAAAGCATCCATAACAGGAGTTGAATAAGATTTCAATAAAATAAAATTAAATATAATATAAAAAAGAAACGGTTGACTTTAATGTTTATTGAAAAATTCATGAAATATTTTAGTGTAAAATTTTCGTTTTTAAAAGATGAAAGATGGTTGAATTCTCTTGCTAACTTGACACTCTATTCAACTCTAAGGTAGTGTTTGTTTTTTGTCTGCAGATCTGCGTGACCTCTTCTGTCTGCGCCGCGCAGACCACGCGCAGACATTAGCCTTCGCAGACTGTTTGTTTTTTTGAAGACTGCAGACCTAAAAATGTCTGCGCGCCCTCTTCTTGGCGCAGATGTGGACCAGAGTCTTCTAACATCTTCAGACATCTTCTACCCTAAAAAAAACATATATATCTTTATTTTTTTTAAGTTTTTTTTAATTTATATTTTTTCCAACTTTATTAATGATAAACAATTTGAAAAAAAAATTACAAAACTTAAAAAAAACGTTCGACGATACAAACATGATATTTTTGACAAATTTATAAATAACGATTATTACAATAATAGTCGTTGAAGTTGTTTATATAAATATGAAAAAAAAATCATAATATATTCTTATATTTGTTTGCCAAATTTTGTAAAACATTATTTAATACAGTATCGTCAATTTCTCGAGAAAATATTTATTGTACATTTTTAATGGATTTAATTGAAAAAATTGAAGTTTATTTCCATCCAGTTATGTATCAAATTATTTGATCACTAATTATAATGTTTAGTTATAACTTTGCAACCAAAGTTGTTGGTTTTTATTAAATATATACATTAATTCATACCATTTTATTTTTATTTTTTATACAATAATACATAAAAGTTGATCTAGATTCGTTAATTATTTATAACAAAGTCATAAAAATATTAAAAAATCACTTTGAAATTTGGAAAAATTCAGTTTATTTAGATTTCAGTTTATTTTAGTAGCCCGCAGATGTTAAAAAAACAAACAATTTTCTTTTTTCAGACTGCAGACGTTTGATCCATCTCTTCTATTGCAGAGGTCTACAGATGTGGTCCGCAGACTGCAGACATTTTCTCTCAGAAAAAACAAACAACACCTAAATGAATTGTGGATGCTTTTATGTTATGCTCCAAACTATGAATTTCAATAAAAGAAACATGAAAATGTGTCATCACTAATCTATATTTATATAAAGAAAAAAATATGAATTCTATTGTATTTAATATATTTTTTTAACAAAAATAAAGTATAGTTTTCAGTAAAATAATTTTTGTGCGGTTTTATAGAAAGAAAACATTTTTATTAATATTTAAGCGTATAAATAATGTTTTTAAACATATTCAAATGTGTAAAGAATTTTTATTTATAAAAATAAATATTCAAATGATAAAATACATATATAATATATATTTAAATACAAACATATTTTTATATATTTAAAAAGTATTTATTAATATCTAAATTTTATATATTTAAAAAGTATTTATTAATATCTAAATATATAAAGAAAACATGTTTATTAAAACATATTGAAGGGTTGCAACGAAGTTTTCATTATTAGAGAGTCTGTGTATGTAAGTTTATGTAAGGAGGGAAGTAAATAAATTTGTTGATAATGAAAAAGTTTGTCATTACGACTCACATGAAATATGACTCAAATGAAAGAAAAGAGATAAAGATTTGGAAAAGTAGTATACTTTTTGATTTATACATATTTAGTCATGAAATTTTTTTGTCCATATTTGAAAATTTAATTTGTTTTTCTGTCCATATTCAGTCCTTACAACCGGCTACTTCATGTTAAGCCGGAAAAATGACTTAATATAATAATATATTTTTCAGTTTGTACACATTTAGTCCTTAATGTTGTTGTACATATTTAGTTATTATGACTGGTTTTTCATATTTTGCTCACAACAACATACGTGAGACAATCATTAATGATGTGTTCTCATACGTGGCTCGTCCTTCACTTATACCGGTAAACCTAATTCACGAATCGGTCAAATAATGTTGGTGGCCTAGTTTTCTTCAAGCATAAGATGTCATCGACTTCAGTTTCATATATCTCCATAGCAAACAACGAGATTCTTTGTCTTGAAAGTATAAATTCGAGTTAGAAGGAAGTAATCACAAAGAATCTCGATGTGTGCTATGCAGTTAGATGAAAGTCATGAAACCAAAGCCGATAACATCTTCTGCTTCGAGGAAACTAGGGCACTAACATTATTGACTGATTCGTGAATTAGGTTACAGATATAAGTGAATGAGGAATTATATATGAGAACACCTCAAATAATGATTGTCCTACATAGGATGTCGTGGGCAAAATATGAAGAAACCGATCATAAAGACTAAATATATACAAAAAACATTAAAGACTAAATGTATACAAACTGAAAAATATATTACTCTATTAAGTCATTTTTCCGACTTAACATGAAGTAGCCGATCATAAGAACTGAGTGACCAAATATGTACAAATTAAAAAATATATTATCCTTTTAAATTAATTATTACCTAAAAGAAAAAATATAGCTCTCCAATATGTTTTGGGATATGTTTGTATCGTATGAACATGTATAATTACAACTTTCTTCCATCGTATATCTATATTGCGGTCAGGTCAAAAAGGTCTTAACTTGGTGGTTTAGACGCTGCACATTCCTTGAAGGTCTTGAATTCGATTTCCTTCGGCATCAATTTCTTTCCTGCGAGGCTTCAATTTTCTGATCAATATAACAAACTGGCAGCCACCCAATTAATAAAACGGGAAAAAATCACTAGGTGATTTATTTATTTGTTTCTAATGAAATTTATGTAAAATAACCTGAAATCAATGAGAATCACACGTGGCCAAAAAGAATACATTTAGTATGGATTGGATTTATTGGGGATTTAACTTTGTTGAGCTATTCCCAAATCTTTTCTCGACTCAAATCACTCGGACTCAATTTTACACAAGAGTTTAGCCCAAAATGAGTTAGAACTTTACTCATCCCATGACCCATAGCATGACAAAAGATAAATCTATGCCAATAACTAAAATATCATACGTATTAAGTATCGCAGAAACAAAAATACATGAATTACAAATCAACTGGACTCAAAACTCGCGATCTATGCAACCCGAAAATCTATATGATGGAACCCAAACACGAAAAAAAATGAATAACATCAGTTTTTTTCTCCGTTCAAAAAAAAAAAACCGAAGCTCGTGCATATTATTATTTATAGTACGTAATACATAAGAGTTCTACGTTTACAGGACAAAATACATCTACAAGATAAAATAATACCGGAGATAATGTCTATATATGGATTGCATAAACAGTAATTAATTTAAAATATTTCTTGATAGACTACTGGATGTAAGATTGGCCGGTGATGTCAATATCCCTAACGCCAGAAGACGGAGGTGGTTTATGTTTAAGTACCACCGGAGTTGTATCTGAAGGTCCATCGGCGCTTTGGGTTTCACTTGCCGGTGGTTGCCTTGGATTTTTAAGTGGTGGCTTATCGTCATCTTTGCCGTACATTCCACCGCCGTATGCTTCGTGAGTGAGAGGCTCCATGGTTGAAATTATGGGGTGGCTCAGTCTATTTTCGTTGGCGTTGCGGCTGCCGGCTGCGTCATCCGCCACCACTTTTGTCTGCTCCTTATCTCGTTCGACTTTTTCCATTTTCGTGAAAATTGCGTGTTCTAATCATCATGGTATATATGAAAACAATGCGTCTTTGCGTGGCATGAAAATTTGAGTGGCACATGTTCTTGTTGACATGTGTATCTATGTAACAGGAGGCAAGTATATGACTAACCACTTTAATAAGGTAAAATTACATAAATAGTCCATGTATATTATAAATAGTAATATGAAATATGATATCTGGTTTATTATTGATTATTGAGATTATTTGTAAATCTTGAACGTTATTCGCATGATAAAAGATAATCTGAATCGCAAGTTACCAATCACAACTCCATTTTTTATTACTATATTTGGTTTATTGGGATAAATTTTGTTGGGCTAAGCCTAAATCTTTTTCTCGACTCAAATCATTCGATTACATAAGAGTTTATATTGATGTTCACAGAAAGATGAAATTATTTCTCTCATTACTGAATTTCATCGTTACAAACTGTTTATATACAAGCTCTAAACATAACTAAATCACACCTCTTATCATACGCTATATTCTTATCATACGCCTAACAGCTATAACAACTAAATGAATGAACCGACTAACTGATTAGCTATTAAAGAACACGTGTGTATAAATATATCTAATATACCCCCCTTAAGATGGACGCTGAAAAATATCTTGAAGAGCCATCTTAGATAATAAAGGAACCATCTTGGCTTTTGGTAAAGGTTTAGTGAATAAATCAGCAAGTTGATGTTGAGAACGAATATGCATGAGCTTGACTGTTTTATCCAGAACTTTATCACGAATGAAATGGCAGTCCAACTCTATATGCTTTGTTCTTTCGTGAAATTGTGGATTAGAGGCTAATTTGATAGCTGACTCATTGTCACAAAAGAGTAATGTAGGTTGTGAGGTATCAACTTGAAAAGCTTGTAACAAATGCTTGAGCCATATGATTTCACTAGTTGTGGCAGCTAAGGCACGATATTCCGCCTCAGTAGAAGAGCGTGAAACAATGGTTTGTTTCTTGGATTTCCAAGAAATCATAGAATCTCCAATGAAAATACAAAAACCAGTTATGGAACGCCTTGTGTTGGGACATCCCGCCCAATCTGAATCACTAAAAGCATGAAGCTGTAATGATTGTTTGGAGGATAAAAATAATCCTTGACCTGGATTATGTTCGAGATATCGTAGTAAATGATTAACAGCTTCCATGTGTGGCTTGGTTGGTGAATTAATATATTGACTCAACCTATGTACATCATAGGTTATATCAGGCCTTGTTATATTCAAATACATCAGCCTTCTGTATTGACTTGGATCATCTAAAGGTTGACCATCAAATTTTGAAATTTTGAGCTTAGGATCCATAGGATATTGAGTAGGTTTAGCAGCTAACATGCCCGTGTCTTGAAGTAAATCCAATGTATATTTCCTTTGGGAAACAACAATGCCTTGTTTAGACCTGGCAATTTCTAAACCAAGGAAATGTTTAAGATTACCCAAATCTTTGAGTTTAAACTCATTACTCAATCGAGTCTTGACATTATTGATTTCATCCAAAGAAGCACCGGTAAGAACTATATCGTCAACATATACTAATGCAATGTAGGTTGACCCAAATCCTTTGTAAAACAATGAGTAATCAGCTTTAGACTGCATAAACCCTTCTGCAAGAAGAAATGATGAAAACTTTGCATACCATTGTCTGGAGGATTGCTTAAGTCCATATAAAGACTTTTGCAGCTTGCATGCAAGTTTGACTTGTGACGAATAACCTTTTGGTGAAACATAACCTTGTGGTAGCTGCATATACACATCTTCAAGTAAGTCATCGTTAAGGAATGCATTATTAACATCAAGTTTCAATAGAGGCCATGAGTTTTGAGCAACTAATGCAAGAAGAAGCTTCACTGTAACTAATTTTGCAACCGGTGAAAAAGTATCAACAAAATCGACCCCTTCTTGTTGGTTAAAGCCTTTGGCAACAAGCCTTGCCTTATATTATCGTTCAATTGACCCATCTGCCCTCCTCTTGATTTTATATATCCACTTGCAGCCTAAAGCTTTTCTGTCTGGAGGTAAGGGCATAATAGACCAAGTATTGTTTAATTCCAATGCATTTAGTTCTTCTGTCATAGCATCTGTCCATTCTTTAGATAATGCAGCTTCCTTATATGATTTTGGTTCAATCTCAGCTGAAATAGCTAATGTAAAAGCCTTTTGCGTAGAAGATAATCTGGAATAGTCAACAGATTGAGAAATTGGATATCTGGCTTTGGTAGTTATTGGTTCATTTTGAACAAGGTTACAATGATAATCTTGTAAGTACGTGGGTTTAATTCTGAGTCTTTGTGGTCTAGAAGAAATAGGTGGATGTTGTAAGACTTCCTCATGATCATTAAAAAGAGAATCATCATTAGAAATTGTATTATACAATTCTGTGTCATCATCCAATTCAGGGTCAAGAACAACAGGTACAGTCTGAAAAGGAAAAGGATTATCATTGGATTTATCTGTGGTTTGAGTAAAAGGAAAGATATTTTCATGAAAAACTGAGTCACGAGACATGAATATTTGCCTTGTTTCAAGATCAAGAAACTTAAAAGCCTTCATTCCAGGTTTGTAACCTATGAAAACACATGCAGTAGCACGAGGGGAAAATTTGGTACGCCTTGAATTAAGAGTTGAAACAAATGCTAAGCATCCAAAAGATCTAAGCATATTGTAATCAGGTTGTTTATTATATAACCTTTCAAATGGAGAAATTTTACCAAGTAACTTGCATAGAGTCCTATTGATCAAAAAAGTGGCATGAAGAACACATTCTGACCAATAAATGAGAGGTAATTTGGACTGAAAATACAATGCACGAGCTACATTTAATAAATGTTGATGCTTCCTTTCTACAACAGAATTTTGTTGTGGTCTTTCCACACAAGAAAATTGGTGAAGGGTACCTTTAGCTTCAAAGAATTCAGTGAAAGCTAATTCTTTTGCATTATCAGATCTAAAACCCTTGATATTAGTCCCAAATTGAGTTTGAACCATTTGAAAGAACTTTGGAATAACAGTTTGAGCATCTGACTTTTTTTCTAACCAGATAAGTCCAAGTGAATCTTGAACAATCATCAACCAAAGTTATGAAATATCTATGCCCTTGATGGGAATTAACAACACATGGTCCCCAAATATCACAATGTACTAAATCAAAAGGATTGAGTTTTAAATTGTTTGAAGAAGGAAAGGACAACTTCTTTTGTTTTGCTAAAGGACAAATAGCACATGGGGTTTTATCAAAATCCTTATTTGATACAAGAATACTATCAAGCATCTTGAGTTTATTGACAGATGGATGGCCAAATGTTTGGTGCCATTGTTGACATGAAACTGCATTGACAGAAACCATAGAAGAATGTGGAGAATCCTCTAAAACATATAAGCCAGCTTGAACTCTACCCCTGCCAATCATCTTCTTGTCCTTCAACTGCTTGATAAAAGCAAAATCATGATAAAATTTGACAGAAATAGTTCCAGGATTGGTTATGGATGTAATGGAGATAAAATTCAATTCAAATTCTGGAACAAAGAGAACATCTCTAAGCAGAATATGTGAATTGATCTTAATATCCCCAATATAATGAACAAATATTTTAGATTGATTTGGTAATAACACCCTTGTATCTGTAATTTTCTTCATACCCACAAATAACTCTTTATCATTACAAATATGTCTTGTTGCCCCTGAATCTAAAATCCACACATTTGACTTGTAATATCCAGTAGTTAGATTGAGAATATAGTAATTACCTGTTGAGGTCTCATGAGAAGAAGAAATAGCATTTGTAGAAGCAAGCTTGCCAGATAACAAAGCTATAAGTTGTTGACATTGAGCATTGGTAAGATTGGTCACAACTTGACAATCATCCATAGGGGTATTTGTGGTATTTTGAGTGTTATGGCCTGTGGAATCTTCTTGGTTGAAAGAGATGGAGTTAACACGATTATCATTTGAAGACTGGTTGTTTCTGTATCCTGGAGGAAAGCCATGAAGACTATAGCATTTCTCTTGAATGTGACCAGTTCTTTTCCAATTAGTGCAAAAAGGAGGTTTGTTGTTGTTCTTGTAATTGGAACGGGTTTGAGACCTGTTTACAGAGTTAGAATCTCTGTTGCTATTGTTACTACGAACATTAAAAGCCATAGGAGTATTTGCTTGATTCATTCCAACATCCCTCTGTCGTTCTTCTTGAATGACAAGAGAAAAAATCTTATTAACAGAGGGCAAAGGATCCATAAGTAGAATCTGACCCCTAATTTGGGCATATGTATCATTTAAACCCATTAAGAAACTCATAGACTGCTCTTTTTCTCTAGCTCCACCACAAACACATAAGCCACATGTACAATTCGAGTTATAATTTGCCAGTTCTTCCCAATAAACTTTGAGTTTAGTGAAGTAGGTGCTTACAGAGTCCTGACCTTGAACGAGATTCATGAGATCTCTTTTAATCTGAAATATTCGTGGTCCATTGCTTTGTTGGAATCTTTCCTTGAGTTCCTTCCAGATTGCTTCAGCTGTATTGAGATAGATCACAGAAGCCGATATCTCTTTGGAAATGGAATTGAGAAGCCACGAAATAACAATGTTGTTATTTCTGATCCATAACTTCAGCTTAATAGGATCTGATTCATTTGGCTCGGGAAGACTTCCATCAACAAAATCCATTTTATTCTTACTGAGAGAGAAATTGCCATGGATCTACTCCATGAAGCATAATTGTCGCCAATAAGAACTTGTGAGACAAGAACTAATCCTGGATTGTCAGAATGATGCAAATAATATGGATCATTTGTAGAATTTTGATCCATATTATTGCTAGTTTGAGTCGGATGAACATATTCTCCAGACATGATCGAAGAAAAAAAACTGAGATTCAACTGAATGAAGATCAAAGAGTGAAGATCAATGAAATGTAAACAGGAAGATTGAAGAAAAAATCAATCGAAACAAAATATCAAATGATCTAGATTAGGGGTGAGCATCGGAACAGATTACCCGCTTTCGGAACCGGAACCGTCTTGTAACCGCCGGTTCTCATTTTTTTGGAACCGCTACCCGCCAGGTACCCGTCGGACCGATTTGTGTGTGTATATATATATATATATATATATATATATATATATATATAATGTCTCGTCTTTCATTGTGTTGAAGAATATAAACTATATAAACTCTGTTCCCAATATAGCGTCATTTTTGTGATGTGGGATAATAAGTTCAACAAAGAACAACTCATATTATCAACGCTAAGTACTCAAGCAACAACATGTTTGGCCAACTTTAAAAAACATGATATTAATATTGCCAAGTTCTTTAATCAACATAAGCACAAAAAGGTTGATGCTTTGAGACTAGGTTGTTAAACAGTGAAAACTACTATGTATGATTACAGTTTAACAAAATTATTAGCATTGTTTTTATGATAAAATATGGAAATTAAGACAAAGTGTCATCGTGAGGAAGGGAAATATTGTCCATGATAAAATCTTTTAATATTAACAATCATAGATCTTTATTTACTTAATAACGACAATTATATGTAACTAAATTCTTCTAATTTTTTTTGAAAGTGGGTATCCGGAACCGGAACTGGAACCGCCGGTTCCGGTTCCAAAAAGTTTAGAACCGCTACAACCGGTTCCGGTTCCGGTTCCAATATCTTAGGAACCGCCGGTTCCGGTTCCATCAAATTTAGCCGGGTACCCGCCTATGCTCACCCCTAATCTAGATGCGGAAAGATAAAATGATCATGAAATCAAATGAATTGGAAGAACAGAGTGTAACACAGACGAGAGCATCAGCTCTGATACCATATTGATGTTCACAGAAAGATGAAATTATTTCTCTCATTACTGAATTTCATCATTACAAACTGTTTATATACAAGCTCTAAACATAACTAAATCACACCTCTTATCATATGCTATATTCTTATCATACGCCTAACAACTATAACAACCAAATGAATGAACCGACTAACTGATTAGCTATCAAAGAACACGTGTGTATAAATATATCTAATAGTTTAGCCCAAAATGAATTAAAACTTTACTCAGCCCATAGCATGTTAAAAGATAAATCTATAGCTATAACTATATCGAAATAAAAACATCATACGTATTAAATGTGACTGAAACAAAATACAAGCATTACATAAGAGTTCTACGTTTACAGGAATCTATATACATCTACAAAATAAAATAATACCAGAAATAATGTCAATAGATTCCATAAAAAAGTAATTAATTTAAAATATTTTGACTTTTTAAGAGCTCGTCTAAAAACCATATTGCATATTCATAAACGTGCTTCTTGGTGTTCTGGAATAGAAGAAGATAAAACCTATGAGCTAAAAGTGGTTGTCGTGTCAGCGGAATCCTACACAATTCCATATGATTAAGTTGTTGATAAGTCTTCACTCTTCAAATGATCAAAAGCCAAATCATTACGGGGATCCTATTCTTTTGGAAAAATTAAAACTGCATTATTAGTTTGGAAAAGCTTATAACAAGAGTTTTATTTTTGTAATAATTAATGAACTTAATTAATTGATTAACCACCAATAATCTTGAAAGTTAATGAATTAATTAAATGAAAACCATGTGCATTGTGTTCAGATTTCAAAAATCAGAATATGGGTTTCATCCAGCTATATATAACATGCAAGTGGTTCAGATATCTGAATTGCTTATACATTTTCCAGTTCAGAGGTCAGAATATGTCCCATAGTTGCCTCTGTATATTTCTTCAACTTCTTGTAATCTTTTGTGCATTATTTTATCACCTTTTTGTTGACCCGACAAAAAATAAACATAAAAAATAAATGCTAAACTAATATTTAATATAAAGCAGTTTGGTTTCGGTTTAGTTAGGAAGGTGTGTCCACGTCTTAATCTCAAAGCATACCATGAAATTGAATACATATTTTATAATTGTTTTTGGTTAAAAAGGAAGAGGTATTCGTACATAATATTTTTTTCTCATACAAAATAATTTGTGTTTTAAAAAGTTGTACCGTATAATCATATAAAACCTAAATTGTTGTATAGTGAGAAAAATGTTATGAAATACATAGCTACAATACTTCATATTATATTTGAATACACAAAAATTGTGGAATTTAGGTATGTTACATTTGAAAGCTTATAATATTTAGTTTCTTAGAAACAAACTTGAATTATATATAAAAAAGCTTCGTTCGGAAGTATGAGCCTAAACCTTTTTTTAAACAAAATACTTTTAATCAAAAAGATACTTCAAATAGTTTTTAAGATTTTTTTAGAAGCTTGAGTCTTATAGTTTTTATGTTTTGTCATTTTATACCTTTCAAAAAATTATAGTTACATTTGCCAATGATTCTTCACACAACAAAAATACAACTATCAGATACCGGTTACCAGCTACCGATTATGTTTGTTAAATATACCATGTTGATTTGATTTTTACGAAGATTTGGTAATGTACATACATTCAATTGAAATTAGTTGTCAAATGTGTATCTATTCCTCCCCGTCAATTGAGAAACCCCCAAGTTTTAGGGATTTTCTTCCATAATTTTCCTGTTTTGTTTGCTATTAAGTTGTGGTCATTTCTTCTGTAATCAAGAAACACAACTTAGAATGTACGAAACTCTTTTTCCTGAATTTTATATGGTATTAGAGCCGGACCTAACAATTTGAACCATGATCCTTGACCACCTCATCTCTCCATTTGTCTTATATAATGTCTCTTACTTTTGAAAACTAAATCCATTCAGCTAAACACCTCTAAAACTGAATCCAATTAGCTAAACACCTCTAAAACTGCAAACCAAACTAGTATGATAACAAACTCCGACCAAGGACCAAATCGAGCATGGACAATAAATTTTAGTTTTTGGATTTCGTTGTCCTCATAAAGTTCTCAACCACATGACTATTTATTGTTTAGATAAGTTTGGTACTTATATTGTTATCATAAAAAAAATAAATAGAGGTGTGTGCACATCAATATAAATCGACAAGATCATGGTACTAAACCCGGTCCATGTTGTACTAAAATAACACTCACAATATAAGGTTTGGTTCCATGTTCGATAGATTTTACACCTTAAGTTTTTAGTTTAGGATATTTCAAAACTAGGTATGGTTCGAAACCTCAACCAAATCGGATTTTTGTTTATTTCTAATTTTTCATTTTAAAAAATATAAAGGTACGTGGCGTTCTTCTATTGGCGGAAATTAGTACATGCTATTTTTTGAGAAATTAAATATCTTCCTACTTATTCTTCCTACCATCTCCCTACCACTTTTAGATAATGACAAGTGTAATAAAAATTTATTAATTTTATTAAATATGACAAATATCATAATCTTAAATGTATAGATAGATAATAGGAAAAAAAGTAGAAGGGTATTTGATTTCTCTTTTGTTTTTCATCCCACAATTATCTTTTTTAACCCAAATCCAAAACAATAATTAATCTATTTGCAATTCGACATACCCTGTTGGAATATAAGAGTTGTAGATCGATAGATTCCAAACAGAAAAACAATATTTAATCAAGCAAAGAACACGAGAATGGATCAATGGTGTCGAATGATTAATAACTCACACCTCAGAAGAGCTCGATGAAGAACTTCGACTGTAGAGGTGTGCTAGGGTTACAATGCAAGTAATTAATGAGAACGATCAATCTAAAAGCTATACATGCATGCAATATTTATATGCTAACCCTAATGTTTATCCACGGTTGGACAGGCCCAAACCGGCTAAACTAAATGGACTTATGACCGAGCCCAAAGACGCAACACCAGACCCAACAATCTCCCCCTTTGCGTCAATTGAGGCGAGAGACTACTTCGGTTGAGTGACCTTGGTCTTCTTTACAACCTTGAACAGCCGAGGGATGATCGCAAGAAGCGTTTGTCGAAACTGAATATACCACCGAAGCATATCAGTGAACAACTTCTTATCAGCTTCACTGTTCTGATTACACCTATGTATGATCTCCAAAATGTGCTCCAAACAGGAAGTGGAAAATAGGTGTTTGTCAATCAGAGCGAACAAGCATTTTTGACCTTCGCTTCTCATGAACATAACAATGTGAAATTTGGGATCAATCTTTCCCCTAACCATTGCATTCATATCATTTGCCCTCCCCATCGACTTCATAGTGGTCTTCTTGTGAATGGCAGAAGCGATCTCCTGATCCATCTTCGCGACCTCATGAATATAACAAACGAGCATTCACTTGATGTGATCGATGATTGGCTGATACTCCTGTGGATTGGTCAGCAAAATATTATTAAGGAGTTTCCAGTCGTGAGGGTTCAAGTTCGGCAAGTCAGCCAGGGAAATCATATGGACCGAGCTATCAGAGCCTCGGGTCACTTTAAATTTAATGTTGATGAATTTCCCTGCCGAAGTGGGCTTCAACACCTTGACCGTTGTGATTTTCTGAGTGCTCCAGGTCAGGTATTGTGGCTGAGCAAACTCGAGATAATACTCGAGCAAATCCCGATCTACCTTCGGGTCTGGAGAAGGAATGCCAACCGTCGACTCAAAATAGTGAAAAATAAATGCCTTTCGGGTGATTGGCATGTCAAACCGTGAATCCTTCGAGTTCTCAAGCCCGAACGAAATAACGGGTTCAAGCCAATGAGTGCTCGGTGCATCAATAACCTCCCTGAGAAGCGATTCCATAGTCCATTCAGGAAACATGGACTTCTTCTGCTCTAGCAGCTCGTTCGCTTTCAACTCCTTCTCAAGAAGTTCCTTCTCTTTCTGAACCTTCTCCCGAATCTCTTGATCAGTAGGCTTGATTTTCTGATCAAGTTTAGAAGCATTCCTTTCAGTATTTTCTTCCATATCATCATCATCATCATCATCATCATCATCATCATCATCATCATCATCTTCTCCAATCTTCTTCTTTCTTTTGTCCCTCATACTGCCCGAAGCTTCATTACCCTTCGGCTTAGTAGTGACTTTTGGTTTTGGAGGGGGTTGAGATTGAGAAACCTTATCTCCCCCTTGTTTCGGATGGACACCAGTCGCCTGAACACCTTCAATGCGACTCAATACATCCAATGCAGGTCTTAGCTTTTCAGCCAAGTGGCGTAGGATGGAGATGGTCAGAATGGAGTCGTGAGCTTCCAGTAGATGTAAGAGAATGGAATGTACATCTCCAACTGAGCTTTTAATCACCTCTCGCTCAGATTTTAAATCTTCAATCTCTTTGGTGGCATTCTTAAGCTTGGGATTATGAATCTTAAGTTGTGAGGTTCGCTTATCCAGTTCATCCATCACCTTGTTTTCCACAGCAAGCTCGGCTTCAAGTTGAGTCAGACGAGCATCAACTGAAGTCTGAAGCTCATTGTTAGCAGCCTCAATTGCTTTACGAGCTGCTTCAAAAATTTTCTTCTCTGCCTCCAGTGAACGCGTAAGATTATCAACGGAGGCGTTCACTGTTTGAGCATTTTTCTGAGTTGCCGCTTGTAGAGAATCCAAAAAGAGTTGGGCCTCTGAAACTAGTTTTTCGACTTTTGCGGTCGCTTCCTTGCAATCTTTGGTGGAAGCTTCAACGGCAAGAGAAGCTTTCTGACATGTTGAGGTTGAAGCTTCAATGGCTTTGGCAGCATTGGAGATGGAGGCCTCATGATCTTTGACAACTGATGAGAACAGAGCTTTGAGAGCAGCCTCTGAATATGCACCAGTAGAAGACGAAGAAAGCAATTGATCAAGCTTTTCCGTGACAGCCTTGAGATGCTTTTTGGTAATCGGGGCGTCATCATCTTCATCGCTTTGTACGCGATAAGGACTGAAATAAGTGGAATCGAATTCCATGTCTTCACCACCAAGAACAGGTTCAGGTGATGGAGGTGGGGTTAAAGGAGTTGAGGTAATAGGTGGAGTAGAACCGACAGTGGATGCCCCCATATCAGATACGTTGACATGAACTGTAGGTTCGGGTGTAGGAGTGGTTGTGGTAGTTGTAGCTGTAGAGAACAGAGGGGTTGGAATGGGGATGGATGAAGCGGTTGTAGATGTGATAGGTGGAGGACAAGGAGCGATAGTAATATGAACCGAAAGTGGAGGCGAGGTTCGGTTGCTATCATTAGTGGGTGAGGGAGGAGGCAAATTACCTCTAGATGGACTATCGGTTTCAGTAGCTTCGTCATCAGTGGACTCAGGATCTGGCTGGCCATCAGAAGGAACATACTCAGGGTCACTTGTAGAAGGAGAAGGAGACTTCGGTCGGCGAGCTTACTTTTTGACCTTTCGTTTCTTTGAAGCAGTAGGCATAGCTTGCTCTGCCTTGTGTTTCTTAGGGGTTGAAACCTTGGAGGATTGACCCATTTTGTCTCCTTTGGTATCATCCTTCTTCCCTCGTTTTGTTGGCTTGTCCGCAGCATCCAATGAACCCTGCATCTCGGGAGTGAGTTGGCGTGGACCTGAAGGAGTCAACTTCCTGTAATCAGCCATTATTTTACTTTCATTGGAGACACATCGGTACATCGATTCTGGAATTGACCCGTTAAAGACAAACTTGGAAGGATCTGAGACAAGAATCCTCGTCGTATGAAATGTACCAATGGAAGACATGAGGGAATCCGCCATTGTAGGAACAGTGAACTTTTCCATCGCCCAACGAGTGACGATAGTCCAAAATCGTGCACAAGAAATTTCAGTGAATCTTGAAGAAGAGCTTATACTCTGAACGAGTTGAGCCCATATGATCGATCCATAGTCCAAATTGATCCCATGATATAGACCATATAGAATGGTCAGGAAAGCCCTGCTCGTACTGTCTGAACCAGCAACCCTCTCTGATAAGCCCTTGGAGAGGAGCGTTACGAGTCCGTTCCAATGAGGAGGAAGAGAAGACTTCTTGAACTTGGTAATTGTTATGAGAATCTCTGTGTACCCCATATCATAGAGCATCGAGAACAGTTGAGTGTTGGTGATGGAATATGGGTTGACCAATGATTCAGCAGCAGGAAGGCGTAGCAAGGAAGAAAACCTAGCTTTTGAAATTGAGGATTTTTGATTGACGATGTCGAAGAATATGCGCTCCTTGGATTTATCATAAACAACAGAGGAGTAGACAGCAAAGAGCATTGACATTGGAACACATTCCACCTGTGTGAGAGCAATCACCAGTGGCGAATACTTGAGACATTCGACCACATGTAGCATATACGAATCATAGAGAAAGGGGTTGAGTTCGATGACCAGATTCTGATTAGGTTTGATGGTCAGAAGAGTAGACTGAGCGGATTAATCGAAAACTGATGAAGATTCAGCCATTGTTGCAGGTGAGAAGAAGATGAACAGTGGAGAATCGTCGATGTGTTCTTGAGAGAGAGAGAAAGTTTGGTAAAGGAGTCCAAGAGGTTTGAGAAAATCTTTTATACCATCTCTTAGGAGAGAGAAAAATTCGTTTGTGATGATGACTGGATCTCTGAAACGTCGCCTGAAAAAGCGCGATGTGACAGCTTGGTATCCCTAGAAATACGTTAGCAGGCGTGGGTATGTGAACCGTTTCAATTCACGCGCCTTTTTCGACCTTAGCTCCTTTTCAAATTTCGAACCGTTTCAACTTCATGTTGACTCACCCTTATGTGATTTTTATTATTAAAATAAATCAGCTTTCGCGTTGTGGAAATTAGCTGTCTCTTCTTCACAATAAAGGAAATCGCCATATCTGTTAGAACCGAAAGCACAAATCTGAAAATTTCCATTAGAACTGCTAACAGGAATTTGGAAAATCATAAAGACCTTCGTGCAAGAGTGTGCCGATTAAAAAGAAATAAAGCAAGATATTTGTGGGATTTAAGTGATGGCTATTTAGACATGAAACTGATGATCCCGGGCACAAATCTCTTCCTTCAAAGTCAAGAGAGACTAAGAAGTGTCTGTGTAGTTTCCCGTAAAATACGATCAAATGTTTGTAGAGAAACATTGAAAGGCATCTTTTTCAACTTATAGGCTTTATAGGGTAGCTTACCTTCAACTGAACCTTGATACTTGAAATAAGACCAAAAGTAGGGTGAAGTACTTGTGAAACTGATGTGGTTTGTTAAACAAGTAGGTTTGAAAATATATATTAGGTGACTAGAAATTAGTAAGAAATCTCAAAAAAAAAAAAACTGGATCTTATGGGAAGAAACGTCCTGGTGTTAGACAGTTTCATAAAGAACACGCAAAAAGAAAAAGAGATTTTGTGAGGTAACAAGTAATAGCTTGAACATTAGAGTGTTCACCGTCAATGCATTCAAGGTGTTGGATTTTGGGTTTCACTTAGCTCCTGGTAGACGAACCAAGATCATCAACACATAAATTGTGTAACCATAAACCTCAGTGGTAATGTCTGAGAGTCTCAAGGGTTATGAATGTGAAGCGAAACAGGATGGAGAAAAGTGAGGTGGTTAAGGAACCGAAAGTACCTCTGCTATATTAGAAGGACAAATCAGAAAACTCTTAACTCACTATGAGAAGAGTTAGGTAGCTCGTGACTGGAGGGATTTTAACAGCCTGATTGGGAAGAAACGATTGGTTGTTATCGAATAAGTAATGCTTCACTCAGCGTCATGGAGGCTTCGGTCCACATGCAGCAGCGTGCTTCTAGGGACACTTAACTAGTGCAAAGAGAAGAAGATTATACCTGCCCCATCATCATCGTGTTTCGCATCTGTGAACTTGATATTAGACAATTGATGTTTAGAATAGAAACATTAGATAAAAACAAAAAGAAACATAGAAATATTTTTGAATTTATGGTTTTTCTGAAAAATAATAAAAACAGAAAAGAAAATATTTTTGGATTTTTGGATTTTCTGAAAAATAATAAAAACATAAAAAGAAAATATTTTTGGATTTTTGGATTTTCTGAAAAATATTAAAAACAGAAAAGAAATTGAATGTAAACACTCGAAAGAATAAGAAAGCTTTACAAGATTATACAACCGAAACCATTCCTTAGAAAAGATGAAGCAAAATAGACCGAGCGTTCGGTTTATTTCGGTTCCCAAAAAAAATTCAAGAGCCGAAATAGACCGAGTGTTCGGTTCATTTCGGTTCCCAAAAATTTAAGAGCCGAAATAGACCGAGCGTTCGGTTTATTTCGGTTCCCAAAAGTTTAAGAACCGAAATAGATCGAGCATGCGCTCTATTTCGCTTATTCAATTTTAGTGAGTAGAAGTAGGTTTCGGTGCTGACTCAGCTTCCATCATTCCCAAGCCTTGGAGTATCTTGTTAAAGCTTGCTTCTGGTAAGGCCTTAGTGAAGATGTCAGCCAGTTGATCCGAGGACCGAACGAAGTGAATTTCAACATTTCCATCTTCAACGTGGTACTTGATGAAGTGATATCTCAGTGCGATATGCTTTGTCTTGGAGTCTTGCATTGGATTGTGACATATTGGTATTGCACTTTTACTCACAGTATAGAGGGATTTTCTTCATGCTCAAGCCATAATCTCTAAGTTGGCTTTGTATCCATATGACCTGTGATGTACAGGATGCTGCAGCGATGTACTCCGCTTCGGCTGTTGACAGAGACACGCACGTCTGTTTCTTTGATTGCCAGCTGACAAGTTTGCCATCTAGGAACTGGCATCCGCCGGTTGTGCTCTTTCGGTCCAATCCACATCCACCAAGATCAACATCAGAGAAGGCTTGAACGAAGAATCCAGATTTTGCAGGATACCAAAGACCGAGAGACGAGGTTCGCTTTAAATACCGGAAGATATTTTTCACTGCAATCATGTGAGGTTCTCTTGGATTAGCTTGAAACATGGCACAATAACAGACAGAAAACATTATGTCTGGCCTACTAGCCGTTAGATACATTAGTGACCCTATCATTTAACAATAAAGAGTCATATCAACAGCCGGTTTCTCAAGAGATGAAGTCAACTTCGTGTCAAATGCCATTGGAACCTTTACTTTGGAATCACCCGTCATGCCGAACTTCGTTAATAGAGTCTTCGTGTATGCTTCCTGATTAATGAAGATGCCCTCTGGTCCCTGTCTTATATTCAATCCAAGGAAAAAGTTAATCGGACCCATTGCGCTCATTTCAAATTTAGTCTCCATCAACTTCCTAAATTCAGTTGTTAAGCTAGGATTCGTGGAGCCGAAGATGATGTCATCGACATAAATCTGAACTATCATTAAGTGTTCGCCTTATTTCTTGCGAAAGAAGGTTGGGTCAACCGAACCTTGCTTGAATTTTGACATTTTGAGAAAACGAGTAAAAGTTTCATACCAGGCTCTCGTGGCTTGCTTCAATCCATAGATTGCTTTATCCAGAATGTAGCAGTGATTAGGATACTTCTCGTTAACAAATCCGGGTGGTTGTTCAACATAAACCGTTTCTCCTAGTTCTCCATTTAAGAAAGCGCATTTTACGTCCATTTGGAAAACTTCGAAGTTTTTATGTGCAGCATATGCCAAAAAGATTCTTACAGATTCCAACCTTGCTACTGGAGCGAAGGTCTCTTCATAGTCTATCCCTTCTTCTTGGCAATATCCTTTCACCACCAGCCTTGCTTTGTTGCGAATAACATTTCCCTCTTTATCTAACTTATTTCTAAATACCCACTTTAAGCCGACTACAGATGCATCCTTTGGTGTGGGAATCAGTCTCCAAACCCGATTTCGTTCAAACTCATGGAGTTCGTCTTGCATAGCTTGCACCCAATCAGAGTGATCAAGAGCAACATTTACCGTCTTCGGTTCTACTTTAGAGACAAACGAATTAAACATGTAGAATTCTACTTGAGAGAATAAAGCAGTTTGCTTCGCTTTCATTTGTGAGCGTGTGAGAACACCCTCAGATGATTCACCAATAATTTGTGTTTTAAGATGATCCTTTGTCCATTTTATGAGAGGAGGGTAATTGGGATCATAGGCAGGATCCAACTCAGCATTGACTTCTTCTTCCATTTCTGACATATCGCCTTCGTCATTTGCATTTGCATTCTCCCCTCAAATGGCGAGCCGAATCCTATGTCAGATTCAGTGCTCTCCCTCTCAGATGGATCTTCATGGATTGGGGCCTTTGAAGGATTCTCCCCCTGGAAAGGCATGTCGTGTGGTTTTGGAGTAGACGAACCCTCTCCCTGGATTATTGAGGTTTCTCTTGGAGGGTCATCAGTAGCTGGATGATCACTTGCTACAGTAGGTTCGCTTTGTGTCTGCTTCTCGGTTGGTTGGTGAGCTTCGCTTTCCATGTCTTTAGCAGCTTCATCAATGATTATCTTCAAGTTATCGATTTTGTTATCTTCTGCTTTCGCTTTTGAGTTGATCGCCTTTTCTGGTTCATCAAAAAGTAGCATGTACTCATCAAACAGGTTAGCAATAGGAACCGAGACCTGACCAGTTTCTGGAAAGATTTCCTCCGTTGGATTTTCAGTTGTTTGCATTTTCTTCACGTAATTGTCGTCAAAAGTAACGTAATAGGTTTCTTCAATCTTCTTTGAGCGTTTATTTAGAACCCTATATGCTTTTGAAGTAAGTGAATAACCGAGAAAGATTCCTTCGTCTGCCTTAACATCAAACTTGTTTCGGTTCTCTTTGGAGTTGAAAATGAAGCATCTTGAACCGAACACGTGGAAAAACTTCACATTTGGCTTTTGACCATTCAAGATTTCATACGGAGTGATGGCGAATCTCTTGTTCAGGAAGGATCGGTTCTGAGTGTATCATGCAGCAGCAATTGCATCAGCCCAAAAGTATAGTGGAAGAGAAGCGAAGCTCAGCATGGTTCGGGCCGCTTCACATAAAGAATGGTTTCGCCTTTCAACGATCCCATTCTGCTGTAGAGTATAGGGAGCAGAGAAGTTGTGAGTTACTCCTTTTTCAGCCAGAAAATCTTCGAAATCTTTATTCTTGAACTCAAGACCATTATCGCTTCTTATATTTCGTACCACCTTTCGCAGCTGGACTTCCACTTGTTTGATAAAAACCTTCAGCTTGGGTGTCGCCTCTGATTTATGTTTAAGAAAGAAAACCCAGCTGAAGCGAGAAAAATCATCTACAATTACTAGCATAAACTTACTACCACCGAAGCTCTCGATAGCCGAAGGACCACATAAGTCGATGTGCAGTAGTTCGAGGGGTTCGATGATCTTTGTATTGATGCGAGTAGGGTGACTCTTTCGGCTTTACTTGCCCATTTCGCATGTTGCACACAGATGTTCCTTGTCAAATTTGAGAACAGGAAGTCCACGCACGTGATCACCAAGCACCAGCTTATTAATATCTTTGAAGTTCAGATGGGATAGCCTTCTGTGCCACAACCAACTTTCATCTGAGTTCGCCTTTGATAGCAAACATATTGCTGGTTTTCCTTTTATCGGGTTGAGATTTAGAGGAAACATCTCCCCTTTTTGCTCAGATTTTAACAGAATTTTCTTCGTTTGTTTTTCAATTATTTCAGAGCCCTCATCGTTAAACGAGACTTTCAAACCTGTTCCTGCCACTAGTTGAGAAACGCTGATGAGGTTATGCTGCAATCCTTCCACGTAGGCTACCCTTCGTATTGAGAATTATCCGTTGGTGATCATCCCATACCCTTTGATCGTGCCGTAAGAGTTGTTTCCGTATTTCACACATCCACCATCCTTAAGGGACCGAAACTCCCTAAGTTCTTCCCTTCTTCCTTCCATGTGACGAGAGCAGCCACTATCAATATACCATTCTTCGTCAAACTGCTCGTCACTGATTACCTGCAGAAATTAAATAGATTTAGGAACCCAAAGTCACTTGGGTCCTGGTAAGACTTTTACAGTATAGGGAATTGTAACCGAAAGATCAACCATATATGTTCTTTTTATTAATGTGGTTTCATCTTTTCGTTTGATGGTGTACACTTTGATTTTATTTTTATCTTGTTCTAATTTGTGTGTATTATGGTTAGTTGTTTTCACATTTGAGGTTTTCATGGGTGTTCTAGAGTTAGCTGCCTTTTTGGTCTTTTGGACTTCAGGTTCTAGATACTGCTTTCCCTTTCCTTTGACATCCTTCACAGAGTTGGGCTTTGGTTGAGAGTGAGGAGGATGGGATTTGGAACTGTAACTTGCTTTTTGGTTTTGGACTCTTGTGTTGGAACCGAAACAAGACTTTCGGTTTTTGGCGTCATAAGAGTTAGGACCGAAACTTGACTTTCGGTTCTTGTGACTTCCAGAATTAGAACTGAAACGTGTCGTTCGGTTTTCTTGACTACATGACTGGTAGTCATTGCTAGAATGAGACTTGACCTGTGCTTCCTTTTTAAGAGTAGAAGCCTTTTCGGAGCGAACATAGGAGGAGTTTTGGGATTGCCAAAACTGCTTTCTCTCATTGAGATTTTTCATATATCTTTTGTTCCTCTGTCGTTTCTGTTCAGCAATTTGCTCTTGAGTCAAGTGAATGTTGGCCTTTGATTTCACTTTCTTCTTGTCAGCATCGGTTGCTGTTGATGAATCGCTAGTAGCTTTCAGTGGTTCGTTTGGTAGGTCTTTAGTACCACTTGTACTGGGTTTATCAAAGCTTGAGGGTTTATTGAGTGGTTCAGGAATATATCGTCCCTTAATTCTCCATGAGGTTTGCTCTGACAGACCAACTGTTTCATCTGCATTATCGATGGGAGCAGACCAGAAGAAGTTATCACACCCTTCAACATTATCTTTGTCAACCATCGATATTAACTCATCCGTTTGCTTCTTAGTTACCCCTGTGACTGCATACACTTAGTTGGGTGTAGTTTGTACCTTCTGATAGACAACGGCCTTTTCTTTGAGCTTCTTTGATTTGTCCTTTGACACCCGAGCGTATTCAACCGAATTTTCAGATATGAGGGGTTTTGTTGGTTCGGGTTCGCTTTTAATGAATTATGAACAATCGACAACGTCTTCTACATAGATTTCACTCATCTCACTATCCTCATCAAATTCAGAAGTGGTTTCTAAATTGATTTTATTTTCTGAACTCAATTTGGCGTTGGATGAGTCAAATTTCTGTATAGTCTCGATCTTTATTTTTAATTTATCATTTTCGTCCAGTAAATTCTTAAGCATACACTTATGTTCTTTAGACTCAATGAAAGATTCAATTTTATCCAGTCCATATTTGTAGGTGACAGAGATTTCATCCGAGGACATTATAGATTCACATTCAGCAATGATTTCGTCCTCCTTAAATTCAAGGAAAGGCAAAATCATTTTATGAATCTGTTTTCCTATCTCATAATCTAAATGTAACTGAGTGATATTAGTATATAGGCGTTTAGCAATCAAACAGAAAACATTTCGTTGTTTCAAAAATTTCAAATTGTCTGTTTGCAAATAAATAAGTTCATCCCTAGCCCTACTTAACTCTAACTCCTTCTGCTGAATCCATATTCTTCTCTCCTCACTCTTGGAAGACTCCCTGCTGAGTTGGTCAGTTATGTTAGAATTGGCTAAGCGAGTTTGCATAAGACTACCACTTAAATTGGAAAACTTGGATTTTAAATCATTTAAGTCTTTTTCATAGTTTGTTATTGGTACTTTATAAGATTCTAGGATAGTTTGTACCTTCTTGATCAACTGATCGCAGTCGCTGATCTTTTCACTCATGGGCTGGCAGCGAAGCATTTGTCTTCTATGACCTTCGCTTCCTCATGCTTACTTTCGGTTGTAACCATTAAGCATCTACCAGCCGACTCAACAACTCCTTCTCTCGCCACAAATGCTCTTCCATGCGAGGGTCTTCGTACCTCTTCATCCTCAGAATATGTGGACCAAACTTCCACTCCACCAAACTCATCATCAACAACATTTTCCTGCACAATCAAAGCATTCATGGAAACGTTAGCAGTTTTCTTCTTCTTTATCTCCTCCAGCTTTCTCATGTAGTAAGCTTCATCATCTTCACCCTCCTTCTTCTCAGCCATCTTTCTTAGCATGCAATCCTTGGCAAAGTGGTTCTTGCCATGACAGTAGTTGCAATCGTACCCAGAGTCTCCCACAAGTTTACTCTCCTTCTTTTCATCGTCCTTTTGGGTGTTGTTCTTCGGTTCTTCCTTCACTTTTTCAGAACTATAACTTCCCTGCCAGTTTCAGTTCTTATTGACTGGGAATTTTTTGAGAGCAAACTTCTTCGGGTTTGTGACCATCATAGCATACTCTTTATTGGTCAGATCACATTCTGACATATCAGATTCCTCCTCTTCGTCTGCTACATTCTTGCCTTTAGAAACAAGGGCCAGTGAACCCACACCCGAAACAAGTTTTGCTTCCTTTGTTACTTCGCTCTCGTGAGATTTGAGAATTCCCATTAGCTTCGCCAGTGAATATGATTTAAATTTGAGCTTTCATTGTTGAAACCACTGCCATCCATTCTGGCCTTAAGCCATTCATGAATGTAACCTTTTGTTCAATCACTTTCCTTTCAATACCATGCTTCATCATCTTGCTAAGCAAATGGTTGAAACGATCGAATGTTTGAATGAACTTCACTTCAGGTTTTTGTACGAAAGCACCGAATTCAGAGAGCAATAGCGTTTGGATCGAGTGCTCCAGATCCTCATCGGTTGAGTACAGTTCTTTCAACCTATCCCATATTTCTTTAGTTGTTGTGCATGAACTTACTAGACGAAAAGTGTCGGATTGCAATGCAAATCTGATCATCCTCATGGCTTTAACATTGCATAACAATTTGTCCTTTTCGTCATGAGGAATCTTGTCTTCGTCTGCCATTAGTTTGTTATACTCCTTGTAGCACCTGGTTCCTGGTATGTATTTTATTTAAGTATTTTGCATTTTTGGCTTGGGACTCGGCGAGTTGAAGGACCAACTCGTCGAGTAGAAACGGATTTGATCCGGGATTTAAATTACGGACTCGTCGAGTCGGCTTCCAGACTCGACGAGTAGACTCTGACTGGACAAAACCCTAATCTAAGGGTTTGCACCCTATTTAAACATCTCATTCAGCCACCCTTCGTCCCTATTGCTTCCAGAAAACCCCCATAGCAAACCCTAACCGTTTGTATAACGAGCTAAGGCATTTGTGGTGCTTTTTGGTGATTTTGAACTCAAAGAAGAAGGAAAAGCTTGGAGGAATCAAGAGAAGACCAAGGGAGTTCAAGTTTGTGCATCATTTGCAGTTCCCAGACGGTATAAAGTCGATACCTTGCTTGTTCATTTGCTAGATCCCTCTTTGGGGAGATTTAGGGCTTTTTAAGCCATTTTTTGTAACCAACCATGATTTCAAGCATGGTTGGGGGTTGAGGCTTCGGATCTAGGTCCATGAAGGAGTTACAAGGCAGATAAGAGCTGCTTTTGCACCCATGGGAGCCCCATGCGACCCAAGAGTCTCTTTTTGAGCCTTTTAGGCTCAAAGTCCCATGCATGCACGTAAAGTTCGTAACTTTACGTGCTAGATCGAGTTTAGGGACCTAGATCTATCATTTGGACAAGAGTTGTACACCAGAAATCGAAGAAATAAGACTTGGACTGTATCGACTCGGCGAGTCGTTCTTGGGACTCGACGAGTCCGAGGTTAGACTCCCCTTTTCTGTTATGGGTCAAGGAGACCCAGTGGAGTGCTGGAAAGGTTTTAGAGGGTCCGGAGGAGTGACCCAACGTATTGGGATAAGTCATAGTCGTGGATTTCATAGGACCCAACGAGTACATGAACAGACTCGGCGAGTCCAAGGCAATCTCCCAACTCTTGAGGATGAACTCGACGAGTTGTTCATACAACTCGGCGAGTCGAGGACAGAACTTGTTTCTAGGAAGGAGATGAACTCGACGAGTTGTTCATACAACTCGGCGAGTCGGATGAAGGTTCGTCCGGGTTGTTCTAGAAGGAGAACTCGTCGAGTCGTTGCCAAACTCGGTGAGTAGAGGCGTGAAGAAGGACAAATGAAAGGATAGGGACTCGACGAGTTGGCGGCCCAACTCGGCGAGTCGGGTCAACTGGAAGTTGACTTTGACTTTGTCTTGGACTTGGTCAGGGGTAAAATGGTCATTTTACCCTAAGAATAGATATCAGACTCTGACTAAGTGTTTTTGTGGGGATTATTGCCGGAGGATTTCCGGAGCAGCAGCAGACAGAGATTTCCCCGCGCAAATTATCAGCAGCTTCGTTCAAGGTGAGTTACCTTCCAGTAGCGGTGGGTCTACGACCACAATGCCGGCCCACCAGTAGGAGTTGTATGTTAGATGACTGTCTTTGTGATATTCATCTAGGTTTGCTACTACCTGATGTGTTATGTGCTAGTATGATATGATGTAGCAGTAGGGGAGATAGTCCCCATGATTTCCGGTCGGTAGGGCCGAAGGGGGGAGGGTAGTCATACCCAGTCATGCTAGTTAGAATGTGATTATGTGTTATATGTTATGTGGTAGTAGTAGAGGGGTGAAATAGTCCCCAGTATCCGGTCAAGAGGACCGAAGGGGAGGCCAGTACCCAGATATGCTAGGCAGTATCCGGTCGAGAGGACCGAAGGGGAGGCCAACATCCAGATATGCTAGGCAGTATCCGGTTTGGAGGACCGAAGGGGTAGGTCGGGCACCCAGATATTCCTGACAGTATATGTATGTTATGTGGTTGTATGGTATGCGGTACGATGGGGGAACTCACTAAGCTTCGTGCTTACAGTTTACAGTTTTGGTTTCAGGTACCTCTTCATCAAAGGGGAAGGAGCTGGCGCGGTAGCAGCACATCATACACACACGCATTATTTTCCGCACTTGAGATATTCTGGGATTGTAATCTGACATGTTGCTACTTTATGATTTGGGTTTTCAGACATGTTATGTTGATTTACGAAACGATATATTTTCACGTAGTTTTCTTGTGAATGTTTTATACTCAGTTAATTAAAATGAAATTTTTTGGACTTGAAATTTGGGATGGTACAAGTTGGTATCAGAGCCTTGGTTTGAGGGATTCGGACACACCCTCGGGGGTGTCTGGACTCAAACCGAGGAATTAAAACATTTTACTAGAAAATGGTTTTCTAAAAGATAAGTTAAAGGAGTTTTGAGAAAGAACGAAGTGTGTGATGTGCGCGACTGGACGAGCTCAAGTAAGTATTCCCCAAAGTACCCATACAAGTTTATGATTATGTTTATCGGCTTCAGTAGAACATCATGCTAGATTAGGACTAAGGATCTAGGAGGATGCCTTATGTGCCTGTTATATGTGTATGAGCCTTATGAATTGCATGCTAGTATAGATTCCTGAGTAGAGGATAGAGCAGTATAATTGGATTATGTGGTTAGGTTTCCCTTTGTCTAAATGCTACTTGCTTTGTGCTTTGTGGGACTCTGAGTGATGGGAGTTAGCCATTAGGTGAATACGTTAAGTCACATGTGATCAGGGTTGAATAATCTCAGAGTGCTGGAATTGGCCTTATTGCGCAGCTCTCGTTTGAGTCTAACCGTTGTAGGGACGGGTCCCTTACCCGAAGGATTATCCGAGCCTCGTCACATGTGATGGTGTTCAGGTAGCGGCTAATTGGCATCATGAGAATACCTTCAGTAGCTGAGGATTGGGTTTGGATTGGTGATTACCCTAGGGCAAGCCTAGGAAGAGATTAGCAGCGATTAGTTCCAGTAGAAGAGACTTGGTGGAGTCAAGGCAGTTCTTGAGGAAAGTACGGATAGATGTGGAAGGTAGTATGGGCCCGTACTACCGGAAGCAGAGGATCCGTACTTGAATCGAGGAAGGCTGAGGCAAGACCAGGGAACTTGTGATGGATGTGATCCCTCTAGATGTATCAGTATCACTGACGGTTGTCATTATGTATTGCAGAATGGTGGTGCTACGTCCGAGGCCAGCAGTTGGCAGCTCAGGAGAGGGATCGGGTTCGGGCTCAGGTTCCGAACCAGTGGATGAGAGGCTACACGAGTTCATCGCGTCCGAGATCACTAGAGGCATCCTTGATGCGACTCTGATCATCTTTGGGTCGATCAAGGAAGGGATTGTCGAGTTGATGGAGGATCGCCTCCGGGCGTTCAAGAGCGACATGGCGACCAGCCGGTCAGGATCACACACACTGTCCTTTAAGGACTTCAGGGGCAGTGGTGCGCCAGATTTCCACGGGGCAAAGGACCCCATTGCTGCCAGAAGATGGATTACAGACATTGAGTCTGCCCAGTTGACTAGCTTCTACCCCGAGGGGTCGAAGGTGAGATATGCAGCAGGGTGTTTGAGAGACAGGGCCAAAGATTGGTGGGAGTCGGTTGGTGACTCTCTGGGAGCCTCGGCTGTTGAGGCAATGACATGGCCGGATTTTGTGACCCGGTTCAGGGCTGAGTTCGCACCTGCGGTGGAGCCTCAGCAGTTGGCCAGGGAGTTCCTGGATATGAGACAGACGACTGAGACGGTGGCGGAGATCACCGCCAAGTTCCGGGAGAGGGCGTTATTGGTGCCCCAGTATGTGGGAGATGAGGACATGAGGAGGACCCGCTACCATGACATGTTATGAGCTGACATTCTGGAGCATGTTAGTTTTTCAGCTTGCCCTACCCTGGATTCCATGATTGCCAGGGCAAGGGAGAGGGAGATTGATCTGGAGTATATCCGGAAGAGGAAGGTAGAGGAGGGGCATACGACTAGGGCTTCGGGGAAGAAGCCCAAGGGATCAGACGCTAGCCCGAAAGGCCAGCAGGACCGAGGCCGCTGCAGGAAATGCGGCAAGTCACATGAGGGAGCGTGCAGGTTGGGATCGTTGGGCTGCTATAAGTGCGGCAAGTTGGGGCACTTCAGCAAGGATTGTACCGCCCCTACACCCACTATTCAGACATCCAAGTTGTTGTGTTTCCACTACAACCAGAGGGGCCACAAGAAGGTCAACTGCCCCCAGTTGACAGCAACAGCGCCAGTGAAGGCGCCAGTCCCAGCGACCCTGCGGATTACGGATGGCCGGCAGGGCAAGACCGAGGCTCCATTGGTGAGGAGCCGGGCCTTCCAGTTGACTGCCAAGGAGGCACGCGCCGCACCCGATGTGGTGACGGGTATGATTTCTTATACCTAGCTTTATTTTATGTTGCTTATGATATTGATGTGCCATATGATATGTTTCGTTTAGGATTGTTCCATGTGAACGGTATCCCAGTTCAGGTGTTGTTTGATTCGGGCGCTACCCGATCGTTTGTTTCTCTTGCGCTTAGCAAGAAGTTTCCTGAGTCCTCGGGTATGTTGGATTGCCCACTAGAGGTCGAGATTGCGGACGACCGATCCGTGCGAGCATCGGCGATTTTCAGAGATTGTGTTCTGAGGCTATTCAAGGAGCGCTACCTGGTAGACTTGGTTCCCATTCTGTTACATGGGAACAAGGTGATTATAGGCATGGATTGGTTGAGACCTAATGGGGCGGTGATAGACTGCGCATAACAGTTAGTGCGAGTCAGGACCCCAAGTGGGGGAGAGTTGGTGATCCATGACGAGAGGCCACAGCGTGGACCCACATTATGTTCAGCAGCAAGGGCTAGGCGCTACCTTCAGCAGGGCTGTGCTGGGTATGTCGCCTATGTTATGGATACCCGGGAGGCGGGTAAGGCGACGGTGGGTGATGTTCCAGTGGTGCGGGACTACGCAGATGTGTTCCCAGAGGAGCTTCCTGGGATACCTCTAGAGCGGCAGGTGAAGTTCAGGATCGACCTAGTCCCTGGTGCGGCTCCGATAGCCAGGGCACCGTATCGGTTAGCTCTTCCCGAGATGCAGGAGTTGTCTACACAGCTGCAGGAGCTGTTAGACAAGGGATTCATTAGACCGAGCAGTTCACCCTGGGGAGCCCCGATTTTGTTCGTAAAAAAGAAGGACAGGTCGCATCGGATGTGTATAGATTATAGGGAGCTGAATAAGGTAACGGTGAAGAACCGTTACCCACTCCCGAGGATTGATGACCTCTTTGACCAGCTACAGGGAGCATCTTGGTTCTCCAAGATTGATTTGCGTTCAGGGTATCATCAGATGAGGGTCAGAGAGGAGGATGTGCAGAAGACTGCGATTCGGACGCGTTATGGCCACTATGAGTTCGTGGTGATGCCTTTCGGGCTCACCAATGCTCCTGCCGCGTTCATGGACCTCATGAACCGCGTGTGTAGACCGATGCTGGATCGGCCCGTGATAGTTTTCATTGATGACATCTTGGTCTATTCCAAGACGCAGGAGCAGCATGAGGAGCATCTGCGAGAGGTTTTGGATACTTTGAGGAGAGAGAGCTTGTACGCAAAGTTCTCCAAGTGTGAGTTTTGGTTGTGCGAGGTGCAGTTTCTTGAGCACCTTGTCAACCAGAACGGTATTCTGGTCGACCCGGCCAAGGTGGAGGCCGTCATGAGATGGCAGGTTCCTGGGATTGGCCGGCTACTATCGGAGATTCATCCAGGATTTCTCCAAGATAGTCGTACCCTTGACGCGGCTGACGAAGAAAACCGTAGTCTTTCGTTGGGGGCCTGAGCAGCAGGCAGCGTTTGACACACTGAGACAGAGATTGTGCGAGGCGCCGATCTTAGCCCTTCCAGAGGGCGTAGAGGATTTTGTTGTGTACTGCGACGCGTCTATTTTGGGTTTGGGCGCGGTATTGATGCAGAGAGGGCATGTTGTAACGCCCGTAGATCCGGGCTAGTCAATTTAGAGATAATAGGGGTCGAAAATGACTTTTTGACAAAAGATTATTTATAACCAAGTTGTAGAATACGTCTCAAGGGTTCCGTACATATAAAGAACGTTGAAATCCGAGTTATAACGAAGAAGTTATGGTCCATCGAAGTTTTACGGCAAAACCGGCACGACACCGGGAGACGTAAATAGTGAATTTACGATGGAGGACTTTTTAGCCTTAGAAATCTAAACAAAAGTTGTAGTATACGTTAAACCGAGAACATACAAAAAACGAACGCCCAAATCTGACTTCGTATGAGGAAGTTATGAATTTTCTAAGATTTGGCTTAACAGTGCACAACCCGAAACTCGAATTTTAGATCGAGCGGTTTTTGGCCTACGCGACCTAAATGAGAATTGAAGATCTCATTAATAGGAACTCAACAGTAAAAAAACAGACGAAAACAGAGTAAGTATGTAGAAGTTATGAATTTTACGCGGACATTTAACAGTATAATCTCCTCGTACTGTTAAATTTAAGATCGGTCGAGAATTATCCGACGGAGTCAAAATGAAAGTTGTAGATCTTATTTTTACCTACGCGTCGATATAAAGAACGTCAAAAACGGAGGTCGTATGTGAAAGTTACGGATTTTAGAAGTTGGAAGTGTAATGTGCGAAAATGGGTGATGTGACACAATCTTGGCCATTGTTTTCTCCTCAAGTCTTGCCACTAGATGGTGACATGTGGCACCAAGTTCATCCATTTTTCACCCTGTAAATAGAACCTCTCTCACCCTCATTTTCTTCACACATTTCCAATTCTTTCTTCTCTTTACTCTCTCTCTCTCTAGAACCTCTCTCTAGCCCCGAAACCCCCCGAAAAGCCTAGGGAACCTCCCTAGCACGAGGCGGAAGCCCCGGAGTGCTCGACGGCTCCGAGAAGAAGAGATTTTCGGCTCGGGAACGCTGCTCCAAGCAAAGCCCGATTTTCTATAAAACCCGCTGTAAGTGAGCTACAACTACGCTATTTTTAATATAGCTTTTATTTAATTATAGTAACGTTATTAAGAACTTATAATAAGTACTTGGGCTATTATTATGGGTTATATAAGTATTTTTTAACGCTTATATAATAGTAATAATAGCTAGACTATTAATTAGTCTCGGCGAATAATATACTAAACTCTAGTGGTAATAATACTGGGTTTCGTCGAAGGAAATTATTTTTAAGAAGCGAAGCGCTGTCTGAGTTCGGAATCACCACCTTTTCAAGTGAGTGCATGGTCCCTTTCATATTACATAGATATGAAGTATTTAATATAAATTACGTGCTATGTGTGCATATTGTCTGAATACTTGTTGTCTATGCTGGGTGAAATATTTTTATACACGTTTTAAATGATTTAAATTGTATATGTATTTTATATCTACAAAACGTGTTGGGTAAAACATGGGTAGATGTAATAGTTGCTGTGTGACCAAATAAAATAATGAGAGGCCTCGATATAGATGTTATTGATGATCCAGTCATCTAGCGGAGTATAGATGACGATCACAGACTATTCTAGACAGTGCAGTGGAACGCTAGCAGGCTCGCAACCTGTAGGTGTTTATTTGAACTGTGTGCTCACCAGCAGTACTCCACGCCCACATGGTTTCCTTATTTGACATGAATTGCTGAGGAACCCCCGAAGCATGTGTTGTCACCCCGATGAAAGTCCCTTAGACTAGGTCTCTTGTGTTAGATGTTTTAGGGACGTAAAGTGAGGATAACGGGAACGGGTAATCGGGTTTGTTTGGTTTGATAAAGTTAATAAACTTATTTATTGTGGGTTGAAAACCCTATGTACTCACCAGGTTTCCCAGCCTGACCCACTCAGTTTATTTATATCACAGGTGTTGATATGAAGTCACATTACACTGAGAGATTAAGGAGATATAAATCACTAGTGATAATGAATGTAAGTTCTGTTTATGCTTATGTTTCTGTATTGACGATGACATCCCAAATGTTTTAAAATGAATAAAATTACTTTTCTTCGGAAATGATTTGATAACGTATTTATCATGTTTTACTGGGAACAAATTCCGCAACATTTTTATTAAAAGAGGTACTCTGATTTTTATAAAGCATAAACAAAATCGGTCTTTTCTGGCCGTGAAAATGGGGATGTTACAGTTGGTATCAGAGCATTAGTTTAAGCGAACTAGGAATATGGATTTATTTCTAGACTTAAACTTAGAATGCTAAGCAAGGATTGTGAGGAGTGTGTCTAATAAAATTTAGGTAAAGCACCTGAATAGACACAAGCACTAGCTAATTTAGGGAAAATGCCTAACATGCTTTTATGTGCCAAATGATTCATGATATGCATTGTATGATCGGATCTATGGTCTGTTGCCGACCGGATCTAGAAACTTTATGTGTTCAGATTTCTAAACATTTAATTACGGTATTAGAACTGGCATATAACTTTTCGGAGAAATAGGGAGAATTACACGTCGATCGTAAATAAAATATTTCCTATATTAATTCTCGTCATTGCACACCGAAGGTCTGATTTGGTATATAGATCGAAATGGCAAGAACCCGTAGTGGAGCCGGGAATGCAAATGGGAACAAGAATCAACAACCAGTGATTGAACAAATACCTGTTGTAGCAGATGCTCCTGAGCCAATTACAATGGCCGGAGTACAAGCCATGATACGGGCTATGTTGGCTAAACAACGGGAAGAGATGAGGCAAATGTTGCATGAAAATAGGGACGAACCTATATGGCCAGTTGAACAACCCGAATTGAACGATGGGCAGTCAGAAGGAGGGAGCTACAGTGGGACCGTTGGTCAAGCCAACCCACCAATAGTTCGACAAAACAACCAATATGACGGAGTCGAGAGGAATGGATGCAAGTACAAGGATTTTCTGACTTGCAAGCCATCGACTTTCACTGGAAAGGAAGATCCGATCGGAGTCATGGATTGGATCTCGGAGATGGAGTTAGCTTTCATGACTTGTGGTTGCAGAGGCAAGTTACAGACCACCTTTGCAGTACGTCAATTCCGAGGAGGTGCTGTGCGCTGGTGGAATACCCTGGGGAAGACTCTGAGCCCCAATGAGCCCCTGCAACTGACATGGGCAGAGTTTTTGGTGCAGTTCAAACGCAAGTACTGCTCAGCCCAAAACCTGCTCGAGCTAGAGAACCAGTTCCTGACCTTGAAGAAAGGAAGCATGTCAATTGATGAATACACCAACAACTTCACAGAGAAGATGGAGTTCGCCTTGCGTCTTGTTCCAGATGAGTTGATGAAAATCGACAAGTACGCAAAGGGACTTCCATGGGAGTACGCGGTGCCAGTGCGTCAGGCACCTACTCTGGAGGCAGCTATCTGGGCTGCCAAGTCTGTGGAGGATATGATTAAGGGAAGAGCTGCCAACAAGATTGAGGTTGGCGAAAAGAGGAAGTTTGAGGGGTCTACGAGGCCCAATAAGAAGATCAAGTCTGGTTCAAAGGTGTTTAGCGGAGGAGGAAACAAAGTGAAATGGTGTGAGAAGTGCAAGAAGAAGCACTTCGGGAAATGTAGCGAGGAAGTGACTTGCTACAAGTGTGGGAAGACCGGACATTACGCCAACGAGTGCACCGCCAGCAAAAGGGTGTGTTATAAATTCCGTGAAGAAGGGCACGTTGCTAAGGATTGCCCGAAGAAGAAAGAGGCGGCAAGACCAAACATTCCACCGAAACCGAAGGGAAGAGCGTTCCATATGATCCTTGACGAAGAAGATAGAAATGAAAGGGATCAGGAATGAGGATCTATGAAGTAGTCGTGTAAGTAGTACCACGTGGTGTAGCCTATTACAGGCATAGTATAGGTTGAACTTGAACACCTATGTAATCGTTTCAAGGAATAATATAAAACCTTCGTTTTGTTATCTAATGTGTCAAGTTGTTATGTGATTTTCTTGTATGGTGACTTGGGTGAACTGCGAGACAATACTTGGGACGAGTATGAGTAGGTGTGAAAGGTAGTAGAGGCCTATACTACCGGAAGCACAGGACTCACGCTTGGATCAGGGAAAGTCACAAGGTTACCAAGAAGCTAGTAATTGATACTGTTTTATTCAAATATGTCGTTACCATCGTTTCGGTAATGACTAAGAGGATGATTGTTATTCCGACCCTAGTGGTCATATCGAATTGAGTCCGACTACGATAAGTATGTTACGTGGTTCAGAGAACCAGGTTTGATGTAGCATCTGACTTAAGTCGGAAGATTGAAATAAAAGATAATCAAAGCGATCGGTAGAGGTATCGCGATAGTTGCTTGTAGCTAGAAATGCTACCTTTTCAGATGTGATTAGAACATGAAGAAATGTATAGTCTGTTCTGGAAGACTCTAAGAGACCTAAGTCTAAGCGTGGGATCATACGATGATAAGTCATTAGAATATGACACATCGGTCCATTTTAGTAATAAAATAACTTATCTTAAGTTTGTTAAGAAGACGAAGCAGTCTCCAGTAAGGATCGAGATTGTGACTTGAAGGTCATAATTTGGAGTCTAATGTGAGATAGGGAGCAAGTGCAAGATCGAGCACCGCCTGCAATCAGGAAGTCTTAGAGTTAGATATTTGTTCGAAGAAACATCAAAGTTACGGTTATTACTTAGGATGAAGAGATAACGTATGGAGTCATCATGTGAAGCCTGTTTCGTTGATGATTCCGGGACGTAATCATCCTAAGGGGGAGATAATTGTAACGCCGTAGATCCGGGCTAGTCAATTTAGAGATAATAGGGGTCGAAAACGACTTTTTGACAAAAGATTATTTAGAATAAATAATCTTAACCAAGTTGTAGAATACGTCTCAAGGGTTCCGTACATATAAAGAACGTTGAAATCCGAGTTATAACGAAGAAGTTATGGTCCGTCGAAGTTTTACGGCAAAACCGGCACGACACCGGGAGACGTAAATAGTGAATTTACGATGGAGGACTTTTTAGCCTTAGAAATCTAAACAAAAGTTGTAGTATACGTTAAACCGAGAACATACAAAAAACGAACGCCCAAATCTGACTTCGTATGAGGAAGTTATGAATTTTCTAAGATTTGGCTTAACAGTGCACAACCCGAAACTCGAATTTTAGATCGAGCGGTTTTTGCCTACGTAACCTAAATGAGAATTGAAGATCTCATTAATAGGAACTCAACGGTAAAAAAACAGACGAAAACAGAGTCCGTATGTAGAAGTTATGAATTTTACGCGGATATTTAACAGTATAATCTCCTAGTACAGTTAAATTTAAGATCGGTCAAGAATTACCCGACGGAGTCAAAATGAAAGTTGTAGATCTTATTTTTACCTACGCGTCGATATAAAGAACGTCAAAAACGGAGGTCGTATGTGAGAGTTACGGATTTTAGAAGTTGGAAGTGTGCTGTGCGAAAATGGGTGATGTGACACAATCTTGGCCATTGTTTTCTCCTCAAGTCTTGCCACTAGATGGTGACATGTGGCACCAAGTTCATCCATTTTTCACCCTGTAAATAGAACCTCTCTCACCCTCATTTTCTTCACACATTTCCCATTCTTTCTTCTCTTTACTCTCTCTCTCTCTCTCTCTCTCTAGAACCTCTCTCTAGCCCCGAAACCCCCCGAAAAGCCTAGGGAACCTCCCTAGCATGAGGCGGAAGCCCCGGAGTGCTCGACGGCTCCGAGAAGAAGAGCTTTTCGGCTCGGGAACGCTGCTCCAAGCAAATCCCGGTTTTTTTTAAAACCCGCTGTAAGTGAGCTACACCTACGCTTTTTTAAATATAGCTTTTATTTAATTATAGTAACGTTATTAAGAACTTATAATAAGTACTTGGGCTATTATTATGGGTTATATAAGTATTTTTTAACGCTTATATAATAGTAATAATAGCTAGACTATTAATTAGTCTCGGCGAATAATATACTAAACTCTAGTGGTAATAATACTAGGTTTCGTCGAAGGAAATTATTTTTAAGAAGCGAAGCGCTGTCTGAGTTCGGAATCACCACCTTTTCAAGTGAGTGCATGGTCCCTTTCATCTTACACATAGATATGAAGTATTTAATATAAATTACGTGTTATGTGTGCATATTGTCTGAATACTTGCTGTCTATGCTGGGTGAAATATTTTTATACACGTTTTAAATGATTTAAATTGTATATGTATTTTATATCTACAAAACGTGTTGGGTAAAACATGGGTAGATGTAATAGTTGCTGTGTGACCAAATAAAATAATGAGCGGCATCAATATAGATGTTATTGATGATCCAGTCATCTAGCGGAGTATAGATGACGACCACGGACTATTCTAGACAGTCCAGTGGAACGCTAGCAGGCTCGCAACCTGTAGGTGTTTATTTGAACTGTGTGCTCACCAGCAGTACTCCATCCCCCACATGGTTGCCTTATTTGACATGAATTGCTGAGGAACCCCCGAAGCATGGGTTGTCACCCCGATGAAAGTCCCTTAGACTAGGTCCCTTGTGTTAGATATTTTAGGGACGTAAACTGAGGATAACGGGAACGGGTAATCGGGTTTGTTTGGTTTGATAAAGTTAATAAAATTATTTATTGTGGGTTGAAAACCCTATGTACTCACCAGGTTTCCCAGCCTTACCCACTCAGTTTATTTATATCACAGGTGTTGATATGAAGTCACGTTACACTGAGAGATGAAGGAGATATAAATCACTAGTGATAATGAATGTAAGTTCTGTTTATGCTTATGTTTATGTATTGACGATGACATCCCAAATGTTTTAAAATGAATAAAAATACTTTTCTTCGGAAATGCTTTGATAACGTATTTATCATGTTTTACTGGGAACAAATTCCGCAACATTTTTATTAAAAGAGGTACTCTGATTTTTATAAAGCATAAACAAAATCGGTCTTTTCTGGACGTGAAAATGGGGATGTCACACATGTCATCGCCTACGCTTCGAGGCAGCTGAAGCCTCACGAGGCGAACTATCCGACGCATGATTTGGAATTGGGGGCTGTTGTGTTCGCCCTCAAGATTTGGCGTCATTACCTTTATGGGGTCCGTTGTACCATTTACGCGGACCATAAGAGTTTGAGGTACCTCATGGATCAGCCGAATCTGAACATGAGGCAGCTTCGGTGGTTGGACGTGGTGAAGGATTATGATTGCGAGATCCTTTACCACCCGGGGAAGGCCAATGTGGTGGCAGACACGCTTAGCCGCAAGGCAGCGCCGATCAGGGATGTCTGTATGCGGATGACTGTGGTAACTCCGCTGCTGGAGCAGATCCGAGAGGCCCAGCAGGAGGCTATGAAGGAGGAACATCGGAAGAGCGAGCGTATTGTGGGTCAGGTTTCCTCCTTCGACTATGATAGCCGAGGGCTGTTGACCCTCCACTGTAGGGTGTGGGTCCCCTATCATGGAGGTGCACGCCAGACATTGATGGAGGAGGCGCACAAATCCAGGTTTTCTATCCATCCCGGGGCGAGAAAGATGTATAAGGATCTTCGTCTTGACTATTGGTGGCCCTGCATGAAGCGGGATGTGGCATGGTACGTGGAGCCGTGCTTGACCTGCAGGAAGGTCAAGTCCGAGCATCAGAGACCACACGGCTTGATGCAGCCGTTAGATATTCCCATGTGGAAATGGGAAGACATTACGATGGATTTTACCACGAAGCTTCCCAGGACCGCGCGAGGCGTAGATTCGATTTGGGTCATCGTCGATCGATTGACCAAGAGCGCCCATTTTATTCCGATTCAGGAGAGTATTTCGGCCGAAAGGTTGGTCGATATCTACATCAGGGAGGTGGTGGCGAGGCACGGGGTGCCAGTTTCGGTGATTTCAGACAGGGATGTGCGGTTCACTTCCAGGTTTTGGAAGAAGTTTCATGATGAGCTGGGTACTCGTCTGCACTTTAGCATTGCGTTTCATCCGCAAACAGATGGTTAGAGCGAGCGGACCATCCAAACTCTGGAGGATATGCTGCGGGCATGTGTGTTAGATTTCGGTGGTAGTTGGGATACTTACCTCCCATTGGCTGAGTTCTCGTACAACAACAGCTACCACGCGAGTATTGACCGTCCTCCCTTCGAGATGTTATACGGGAGGAAGTGCAGGACCCCGATATGTTGGGGTGAGGTTGGCCAGCGGGTCATGGGGAGCATCGAATTGGTGCTCAAGACGACAGAGAGGATTCAGCAAGTTCGGAGCAGGCTTCAGACTGCTCAGGGTCGGCATAAAAGTTATGCCGACAAGCGCCGATCAGACCTGAAGTTTCAGGTCGGGGATATGGTTCTCCTGAAGGTGTCGCCATGGAAGGGCGTCATCCGATTTAGGAAGCGGGGCAAGTTGGGCCCTTCAGGGTTATAGCCCGGGTGGGCAAAGTGGCGTATAGGCTGGACCTGCCAGCCGAACTCAGTCAGATTCATAGCACTTTTCACGTCTCCCAGTTACGGAAATGTTTGGTGGACGATTCGGCAGTGGTACCATTAGAGGATATTCAGGGCGATGACAGCCTGAATTACATCGAGCGGCCTGTAGCGATCCTCGACCGGAAGTCGAAGGATCTGAGGAACAAGAGGGTCGAGCTGGTAAAGGTGCAATGGCAACACCGGAAGGGCTCGAAATGGACTTGGGAGCCGGTGGATGAGATGATGGAGCATTACCCAGAGCTTTTCCAGGAACGAGCAGCAGACTTCGAGGACGAAGTCTAAAATAAGTGGGGGAGATTTGTAGCACCTGGTTCCTGGTATGTATTTTATTTAAGTATTTTGCATTTTTGGCCTGGGACTCGGCGAGTTGAAGGACCAACTCGTCGAGTAGAAACGGATTTGATCCGGGATTTAAATGACGGACTCGTCGAGTCGGCTTCCAGACTCGACGAGTAGACTCTGACTGGACAAAACCCTAATCTAAGGGTTTGCACCCTATTTAAACATCTCATTTAGCCACCCTTCGTCCCTATTGCTTCCAGAAAACCCCCATAGCAAACCTTAACCGTTTGTATAACGAGTTAAGGCATTTGTGGTGCTTTTTGGTGATTTTGAACTCAAAGAAGAAGGAAAAGCTTGGAGGAATCAAGAGAAGACCAAGGGAGTTCAAGTTTGTGCATCATTTGCAGTTCCCAGAAGGTATAAAGTCGATACCTTGCTTGTTCATTTGCTAGATCTCTCTTTGGGGAGATTTAGGGCTTTTTAAGCCATTTTTGGTAACCAACCATGATTGCAAGCATGGTTGGGGGTTGAGGCTTCGGATCTAGGTCCATGAAGGAGTTACAAGGCAGATAAGAGCTGCTTTTACACCCATGGGGAACCCCATGCAACCCAAGAGTCTCTTTTAGAGCCTTTTAGGCTCAAAGTCCCATGCATGCACGTAAAGTTCGTAACTTTACGTGCTAGATCGAGTTTAGGGACCTAGATCTATCATTTGGACAAGAGTTGTACACCAGAAATCGAAGAAATAAGACTTGGACTGTATCGACTCGGCGAGTCGTTCTTGGGACTAGGCGAGTCCAAGGTTAGACTCCCCTTTTCTGTTATTGGTCAAGGAGACCCAGTGGAGTGCTGGAAAGGTTTTAGAGGGTCCGGAGGAGTGACCCAACGTATTGGGATAAGTCATAGTCGTGGAGTTCATAGGACCCGACGAGTACATGAACAGACTCGGCGAGTCCAAGGCAATCTCCCAACTCTTGAGGATGAACTCGACGAGTTGTTCATACAACTCGGCGAGTCGAGGACAGAACTTGTTTCTAGGAAGGAGATGAAATCGACGAGTTGTTCATACAACTCGGCGAGTCGGATGAAGGTTCGTCCGGGTTGTTCTAGAAGGAGAACTCATCGAGTCGTTGCCAAACTCGGTGAGTAGAAGCGTGAAGAAGGACAAATGAAAGGATAGGGACTCGACGAGTTGGCGGCCCAACTCGGCGAGTCGGGTCAACTGGAAGTTGACTTTGACTTTGTCTTGGACTTGGTCAGGGGTAAAATGGTCATTTTACCCTAAGAATAGATATCAGACTCTGACTAAGTGTTTTTGTGGGGATTATTGCCGGAGGATTTCCGGAGCAGCAACAGACAGAGATTTCCCCGCGCAAATTATCAGCAGCTTCGTTCAAGGTGAGTTACCTTCCAGTAGCGGTGGGTCTACGACCACAATGCCGGCCTACCAGTAGGAGTTGTATGTTAGATGACTGTCTTTGTGATATTCATCTAGGTTTGCTACTACCTGATGTGTTATGTGCTAGTATGATATGATGTAGCAGTAGGGGAGATAGTCCCCATGATTTCCGGTCGGTAGGGCCGAAGGGGGGAGGGTAGTCATACCCAGTCATGCTAGTTAGAATGTGATTATGTGTTATATGTTATGTGGTAGTAGTAGAGGGGTGAAATAGTCCCCAGTATCCGGTCGAGAGGACCGAAGGGGAGGCCAGCACCCAGATATGCTAGGCAGTATCCGGTCGAGAGGACCGAAGGGGAGGCCAACACCCAGATATGCTAGGCAGTATCTGGTCGAGAGGACCGAAGGGGTAGGTCGGGCACCCAAATATGCCTGACAGTATATGTATGTTATGTGATTGTATGGTATGCGGTACGATGGGGGAACTCACTAAGCTTCGTGCTTACAATTTACAATTTTGGTTTCAGGTACCTCTTCATCAAAGGGGAAGGAGCTGGCGCGGTAGCAGCACATCATACACACACGCATTGATTTTTCGCACTTGAGATATTCTGGGATTATACTCTGACATGTTGCTACTTTATGATTTGGGTTTTCAGACATGTTATGTTGATTTACGAAACGATATATTTTCACGTAGTTTTCTTATGAATGTTTTATACTCAGTTAATTAAAATGAAATTTTTTGGACTCGAAATTTGGGATGTTACACTCCTTTTGAGTCTTGATTGTTTGGTTCGTTCTAGAGTGAACAAACGGACCCAATGTATTAGCTTCCCAGATTAAGTAGCCATTATCTACAGATCCAACTACGTAGTCTTCGAAGTGATGCGCCCACACTTCATAATCTTGAGTATAAAGAATGGGAATTCTTGTAGTTGATCCAATATTGTTGGAGATGTTGATTGGATTGATTTGAGAGTCATCGTGAGACATGATAAACGTGTTCTGTTAGAATCAGACTTGTAACGTTGAACTTAGGGTTTTATCAAACACTACAGATACCGTCGACACGAGGAAGATAACGTCTTTATATTGATAAAAGCGGAAACCCTAAAGGATTCTTCAAACAGAAGAGATGCGTATATATTACACAGTCTCCTGCTCTGATACCAACTGTTGGAATATAAGAGTTGTAGATCGATAGATTCCAAACAGAAAAACAATATTTAATCAAGCAAAGAACACGAGAATGGATCAATGGTGTCGAATGATTAATAACTCACACCTCAGAAGAGCTCGATGAAGAACTTCGACTGTAGAGGTGTGCTAGGGTTACAATGCAAGTAATTAATGAGAAAGATTAATCTAAAAGCTATACATGCATGAAATATTTATATGCTAACCCTAATGTTTATCCACGGTTGGACATGCCCAAACCGGGTAAACTAAATGGACTTGTGACCGAACCCGAAGACGCAACACCAGACCCAAGATACCCTTTGTAACTCATTGGAGTCTCTCTCTCTCTCTCTCTCTCTCTCTATATATATATATATATATATATATATATATATATATATATATATATATATATATATATATATATATATATATAGAGAGAGAGAGAGAGGAAGGATCATTTGAGAACCCATAGTTTCTCGAGAACCCGAGAACTAAAAGTGGAGCGTTGGATTAAAAAAAAGGACGACCAAGATGCATTATGGCATTTTTGTAAATACATAGACAAAATAAGACACGGGGGTATGATTTTAAAATGAATCAGGGGGCATTTTAGGAATACAATAATTCTTTTAATTCCCCAGATTAAATCTCCCTCTCTCTCTCACACACACACATACACGTCGTCTTCTTCACCTAATCACCCCTCTTCCCTGGATCGACCTCAATCACCGATTTCCTCCATGATTTTGCACCGCCTAACGCCGCTACCGTTGATCTGGAAACAAAATCCATTATATCATAAATCGATCTCCAATGAAGATCCCCAATGATTGATAGATTGAACTACATGATGGCTGCGTCATTCTTCCCTCTCAGAGTTTCGTGCCCTAATAAATCAACCAAAAGTCCAATCGCTCCAGACCTCCTGATTCAGAGGTTCAATCGGTGTCGGTGCTGTTCAAGTCTTCGACCAATTTCTTCAACTGCGTTTTGATTTCAATGAGATCAGGTCTCCCTTCACTACTTGGACATTTTAGCAAATTATAGGTCTCGCTTCTCAGGTAAATTAACCTAATAGCATAGAGTTCGATGTTTAAGATTGGAATCAGAGCTCCTTTTTTGTTATAGGTTCCTAAACTAGATTCTGAGGTCTGACTTCATGTTTAATGGTGCTTGCATTTGATTCTTCTTAACATTCAACTTTCTAATTCAATTCGATTTGAATGTTAACAGTGTTTACCTTTTTTTATTGTTTTGTAGATCACTGTAGATGGTGAAATAATCGGACTTCATCATTTTAAGCATATCAGGCCTTTGGGAAGTGGAGATACTAGAAGGTATATTGTCTGAATGTGTTCATTGAATTTTCCAATTTCTATCATAAATTTATAATCAATTTGTTTACAATTTTATAAAGTTAGGGTTTATAGAGTTAGGCTTTTTTTGGTGAAAATTACAAGTTTAGTTTGATTTCCATACAATGTTGGAATAAAAATCTAATTTGTATTGGAAATTAAAGTAGAGATTGCTGAAGGAATGGTCGGTTCATGAAGCTGAGTACCATAAGAACACTGTTTCTGATCTTGTTGGGGAAAAGAAGAAAGCTGAACAGGAGATTTTGACCCTCAAAACTGAGTTAAATACATGTAATGATAATGGGGTCAAGAGCTCTCTAGGTTCTTAGGAAATCTTCAAGTGTTGTTAAAAGATGAGTCTGTATTCACTTTGTTCAAGAGAAGTTTTGAGAAAAAATCGAAAACTTAAAAGGAATCGATTGTGTTCTCAAAGACATAAAGGGTAGTTTTGATTTAGAACAGTTTCAAGAGCATCATTCAGTTGAGGTAACAATATAATCAGTTCTTACAATTTTAGTTATTTAATTTCATGTTTTTTTTTCTCTTTATCTATCTCATTTCTTATGATTTATAGGAAAGTTAGGATGCTGGATTTGACAATGATTGGAACATTGGGATGCTTGAGGATTTCAATGCAGAAGATAGTGAGGGTATTATCATTGGTTCACATGTTGGAAACACTTTGGATAAGTTGAATGCTAGAAACCAAATTCTTGGTGATCAATTTGGTAGTTTCTCAATACTGATTGATGACATGATTGCATCTTTGTTGAAAAAGGTGGAGGTAATAAAGAATACTATGCCATCTGTGGTTAAACAAACAAAAGAGTTACAGGGTGAATTAGAGAAAGCTAGATTAATGTATGATAAAGCCAAAGAAGAAAATGATGCATACCATGGAAGAGTATCTAAATTGGAGATTGTCACACCCCCGAACCGTCGGAACGGACGGCGGAAACGTCCGGGGGCGGGGTGACGTCATGCGTACTATCACAACAGTTGTATCATAGTAAGCGAAGTAAACACAACCATTACATTATAATAAGAATATTTACATTGTTTGAAAACATAGTTTGTTCATAATAGTATATAACAAAAGTAAAAGACGTGACTCCAAAATGCTCCGTCTTCTCCAAAAGTTGGCAAGAGTACCTGTCTATTGTTAACTTGAGAATACAAGCAGTTTTAAAATATCAGCATAAAGCTGGTGAGTTCATAAGCGTTTAGTTCTGGTAAAAGAAATGTTTCTTTGATCCTTTGAAAAGTGTTTCCCAAGAAAATACTATATTTTCTTATAAAAGATGTTTGATTATCCATTCGTTATTTGTTTAATAGCTTGTTTATGTAAGGTTGAGTTATCCTAGGAAAATCCTATATTTTCCTTAAAAGTTGATAGTTGGTTATCTGTTCTGGTATGAGGTGTTCAAGTATCTACCATACTTGTATCGTTAGATGTAGTTTCCTTGAAAAACCCTGTTTGCTCTCTGTGAGATGTATTAGCCTTATTACATAAATAAAACTAATAAATAAGTAGTGAACTAGATCCTAAGGGTATTACTCATGCCCTCTAGTAATCAAATCGGTTATTATTTTGAGGTTAGTTCACTTGTTTCATTATTACAAAAGTAAATCTTTGTTATCTAGGTTGCGAGTTTTATAACCATACATTAAACTTGATATGGCACGTAACGGGGGCCAGTATCTTTTATGACTTTGTCACCCGTACACCTGACGGTCCAACTGTAGCTAGCAACGAGGTGCGGGATAGTCAGTCCCGTATAGATCTATACACAATAGTCACGCTCTCCCTCCAAGAGATTATGGTTACAAGGGTTAGTCCTACACTCTCGAATCCGGTGGAGTGTAATCAAGGACGTGTCTCCAACTTAAAATAACGAATTTACTAGTAATAATACCGAAAATCCTGTTTATGTTTTGTATAAATCCTTTATAAAATATCACATTTTATGACAAGATTTACAAGTTCCTTGCTTTAGTTTTGAAAACTGTTTCTACGAGTTGATTTCTTAATCGTTTGGTAAAACGGTTTTCTGTGTTAAAAGCATGCTGGACATATAATTATTTTATGCAAAATAAGATAACTTGAGCACAAGTTTCCTTGTACTTTTGCTTGTATTCTCCCCCTGAAAACATGAAAACTCAGAAAAGCGTAGGGGTATGCACTCACTGTTTGACGTGGGATTCGAGTGTAAGTTGCTAGGAATTGCTGAGTGTCAAATAAAGCCTCAGGCACAAACGGATCCTATTTAGCATGTAAAAGTACATATATACATTAGGTGAGGGCATAACACTATTTGTTATGGAAGGAAACCACCTTAGGGACTAGAAAACACTTAAACTAAGTGTTAGAATCACATGTGATTGAAGAGGGGAGTTTACGGTCGTAAAAGGAGTGTACGGTCAAGGGTTTGCGGCCCAATAGAGTTTACGGCCCATATGTTTACGGCCCAAGTGTTTGCGGTCCATGGGTTTACGGCCCATGGGTTTACGGCCGTAAACACTTGGCAAAAAGTGCGATTTTTGGTGTTTCAAGGTCCTTTCTAGCCTTCTGGAAGTGTTCTAAGCCCCGTTTCTAGGCTTAGGAGGGTGTTGTGGCAACTTTGCACCACATAAATAGAGTTTACGGTCAAGGGAGATTGCCTTGACCGTAAACACCCTTCTGGTCACGATTTCTAGATGTTTAACAAGTGATTCTTGTATCCAACAAGCTAAGGGTAGTGTACTTACGTAGTGGAAGCTTGAAATGAGGTTTTTAGCCACCAAGAACTAGTATGTGTTCTTGGTGAGAGAGAAAATCTAGAAAAAGATGAGATTTATGAGCTAGGAACATGGATTTGCCATTAGAAGTGAGTTAGAAACACAATCTAGGTGAAGAATCACTTACATTCTTGAGGATCCTTGAGCAAATTCGAAGTTTGTAGAGAGAGAGAGAGAGTAGAGAGAGAAAGCTTCTGGAGTGTGTAAAGTGAGAAATGAAGGCCACTCATCCCTTATATAGGGGTGAGTTTACGGCCAAGGGGTAGGGTGGAGGGTTTACGGCCGTAATCAAGGTTTACGGTCGTAAATAGGGTTTACGGCCGTAAGCTGTGTTTGCGGCCGTAAGCTCCTCTCGAAGGGTTGTTTGGCCCGGATTCTATCCTTTGACTGAGAAAACCTCGTTTTTGAATACGAAACTCGATCGAACTGAGTTTAGAATATTCCGTTAGACCAAAAATAATACTAACGTGAACGGAAATAAATCAATTTGGATTTATTTAAAAGGTAAGGTCCTTCCCAAACTAAGAAATTTGACGGAATTAACTAAAAATCCAAATTTTATTAACGGAAACTGGGTAAGGATAACGGAAAAAGTTTCGGGTTGTCACATCATCCCCCCGTTAGAGGGAATTTCGTCCCGAAATTTGAACATAAAATACAAATCATGGATTAGAAAAGAGATGCGGATACTTCTGTTTCATCTGATCTTCGCGCTCCCAAGTGAATTCAGGTCCCCGCTTGGCATTCCAGCGAACCTTCACAATCGGGATGCGACTTTGTTTCGTTCGTTTGATCTCTCTATCCATGATTTGGACTGGTTCTTCCACGAAGTTCAGGTTCTCGTTGATTTCAATCTCGTCGAGAGGAATCGTAAGGGTTTCATCGGATACGCATTTCTTAAGATTCGAAACGTGGAAGACAGGATGAATGTTGCTAAGTTCTTGTGGTAAACGAAGTTTGTAGGCTACGGGACCGATCCTAGCGAGGATCTCGAAGGGTCCTATGTATCTTGGATTTAGCTTTCCACGCTTTCCGAAGCGTATCATGCCTTTCCAGGGCGAGACCTTCAACAGAACACGGTCTCCAGCCTGGAACTCCAAGGGTTTTCATCGTTTATCGGCGTAGCTCTTTTGTCTATCTCGCGAGGCCTTAAGTCGTTCTCGGATTTGTACAATCTTTTCTGTGGTTTCGCGGATGATTTCTGGGCCAGTGAGAGTGATGTCAGGGATTTGCCCCTTAGTTAGCTGCGTGTCGCCCACCTCAGCCCAGCACAGAGGGGATCTGCACTTGCGACCGTAGAGGGCTTCGAAGGGCGCAACCTTAATGTTGGTGTGGTAACTGTTGTTGTAGGAAAACTCGACCAAGGGAAAATGGGTGTCCCATGACTTGCCGAAGTCGATGACACATGCTCTCAACATTTCTTCCAAGGTCTGGATGGTTCTCTCACTCTGCCCATCTGTTTGAGGATGGTAAGCTGTGCTCATATCCAGCTTAGTTCCAAGAGCCTTCTGTATTGACTGCCAGAACCTCGAAGTGAACCTGCTATCTCGATCGGAGATAATGGACACAGGCACACCATGCAGTCGAACTATCTCTCGGATGTAGATTCACGTGAGTCTCTCTATTTTGAAGTTTTCCTTGATCGGTAGGAAGTGGGCGGATTTAGTCAGTCGGTCAACAATTACCCAGATGGCGTCGTGCCCACTCGGAGACTTGGGTAATTTGGTGATAAAATCCATAGTAATTCTCTCCCACTTCCACTCAGGTATCTCCGGCTGGTGGAGTAGACCTGAGGGCTTCTGATATTCGACCTTCACCTTGGCGCAAGTCAGGCACTTGCCCACGAAGGTAGCGATCTCTGCTTTCATGTTTGGCCACCAATACAGTTTCTTGAGATCGAGGTACATCTTGTCCGAGCCTGGGTGAACGGAGTATCTAGTCTTGTGAGTTTCGTTCATTACAACCTCTCTGTAACCACCGAACTTTGGGGTCCAGATCCGGTCCATGAAATAATAGACTCCGTCTCCCTTGATTTCTAGGTTCTTTTCCATTCCTCTCAAGGCTTCACCCGGCATGTTCTCTGGTTTTAAGGCTTCCAACTGAGCCTCCTTGATTTGCACGGATAAATGGGAATGGATAGTCATGGTCAGTGCCTTCACTCTACGACATGAGTACTCCTTTCGGCTGAGGGCATCTGCCACCACATTGGCCTTGCCGGGATGGTAGCGGATTTCGCACTCGTAATCGCTGAGTAGCTCAACCCATCGCCGTTGTCTCATGTTCAACTCTTTCTGGTCGAAAATATGTTGCAGGCTTTTATGGTCAGTGAAGATAGTGTACTTGGTTCCATAGAGATAATGTCTCCATATCTTCAATGCGAAGACCACTGCTCCCAATTCCAGGTCGTGCGTTGTATAGTTGACTTCGTGTGCTTTCAACTGTCTTAAGGCATAAGCAATGACTTTTCCCCGTTGCATGAGCACACAACCTAGGCCCTGATTGGATGCATCACAGTAGACAACGAAGTCCTCCGTCCCTTCGGGCAGAGACAAGATAGGTGCGCTGCATAGGGCCCGCTTCAACTTTTGGAACGCAGTGTCTTGCTTTTCAATCCAACAAAAGGGTACGCCTTTTCTGAGTCAGAGTGGTTAAGGGTTTGGCAATTCTGGAGAAATTCTAGATAAATCTGCGATAGTAGCCAGCGAGACCCAAGAATTGACAGATTTCTGTGGGCGTCTTCGGTGCTGACCAGTTCTCTATTGCTTTGATCTTGGAGGGGTCCACGTGTATGCCTTCCTTGCTTACCACGTGACCTAGGAAGGTTACTTTTCGAATCCAGAATTCGCATTTGGAGAATTTCGCGTACAGCTTCTCTGTCCTTAGGGTTTCTAGCACCGATCTCAAGTGCTGTCGATGATCTTCCTCATTTCTGGAATAGACAAGTATATCTTCGATGAACACGATTACGAACTTGTCCAAAAAAGAACGGCACACCCGATTCATCAGGTCCATGAATACCGTCGGTGCATTGGTTAGACCAAAGGGCATTACTACAAATTCGTAGTGTCCATAACGAGTTCGGAATGCTGTCTTGGGCACATCATTCTCGTGAACTCGCAACTGATGGTACCCTGATCTTAGGTCTATTTTGGAGAAGTAACTGGCTCCCTGAAGTTGATCGAAGAGGTCGTCGATTCGAGGAAGATGGTAACGACTTTTGACAGTAAGCTTGTTCAGTTCGCGATAGTCAATGCACATCCTAAAGGATCCATCCTTCTTTTTCACAAATAAGATCGGGGCTCCCCAGGGTGAGGAACTCGGTCTGATGAATCCTTTACTGAGCAGCTCATTGAGCTGACTGGATAACTCCTGCATTTCTGCCGGCGCTAATCGGTATGGGGATTTAGCTACGGGGGTAGCTCCGGGGACTAAGTCGATGTGAAACTCGACTTGGCGTTCGGGAGGGATTCCCGGAAGATCTTCGGGAAAAACATCGGGAAAGTTGCTGACTTCGGGGATGCTCTCGAGGTCTTTAACTTCCTGCTTCTCGTTAATGACGTGGGCTAGGAATGCATGACACTCCTTTCGCAGAAGTTTCTAGGCTTTGATGCACGAAACGATACGGAGGTTTGTGCTAAGTTTATCGCCATAAATCATGAGGGTTTCATCAGAGGAAAGATTGAGACGGATAGCTTTTTCGTAAGAAAGGATATCAGCACGATTGGGGCTCAACCAATCCATGTCGATGATGACATCAAATCTTTTTATGGAAACTGGCATAAGGTCGATAGGAAAAGAATGATCGTTCAAGGTAAGGGTACAACCTACGTATATATCATTAGTGCTCTCTTTCTCACCGTTATCCATCTCGACGGTAAATGTTTCAGTTAGTGGTTGAGGTTTATGTTTGAGAAGATGTTTGAATGCATGACTAACAAAACTTCTCTCCGCACCAGAATCGAAAAGAATGCATGCATAAGAGTTGTCGAGGAGGAACGTACCCGAAACAACGGTGGGATCTGCAACTGCCTCTTCTTGACCCATCGTTAGCACTCTCCCCGTGCCACCTGTTGTTGTTGCCTTGGGGCAGTTTCTCTTATAGTGCCCGACTTCTCCACAACCATAACAGGCTTGATCGACGCCTGTTCCAGATGCCTGATTGGTTGGTTGGACTGGTGTCTTGCAAACTCGAGCTGTGTGCCCCTTTTTGCCACAGCTAGTGCATGACATTTCTCGGCATGGGCCGGGATTATGATGATAGTTACACTTGTCGCACCGAGGAAGGGTACCAGTATATTTACTGGTAGGTGCTTGAATGGCAGGAGCAGCGGCAGGAGTAGTAGCAGCGTGGACTGCCACCGTTTGCTGTTTCTTTGAGGGCTCCTGCGAAGATTGGCCCTTCCGCTGCTTCCAGAACTTTCTTTTCTCACCACTTCCTTTTGCTGGCTCAGGAGCGGTTGCCACTTTATCAAGATCAACTTCGTGATCTATGAGAGTCTGCGCCAGACACTTAGCGATGTCAAAGGTGTTTGGCCTAGCAGCCAAGACATTTCCCTTGGTGGGTTGTTTCAGTCCCCAAATGTATCTCTCTATTTTCTTGCTTTCCGGGGTGACCATTCCAGGGAAAAGAAGTGCTAGGTCTTCAAACCTAGAAGTGTAGGCAGCAATGTCGGATTCCTTCATCTTTAGGTTCCAGAGTTCGTGCTCTAGTTTCTGCATCTCGCCCCGTGGGCAGTACTCAGCTAGCATGAGTTCCTTTAAACTTTCCCAACCCATAGCATTCGCCACTGGCAGTGTTAGGGATTTGACTCGACCATTCCACCAGGTCAGTGCTCTGTTGGCGAAAGTGCAAGCGGCAAATTTTACTTTGTTGGCTTCAGAACAGGAACATATTTCGAAAATGGACTCGATTTTCTCGAACCATTGAGTCAGGGCAATAACCCCTCCTTTGCCGTCGAAATATGTGGGTTTCGCGTTCATGAAGTCCTTATAGGAGCACTCCTTTTGGTGTCCCTGACCACCTTCATGATTTTTGGGATGAGTACCACCTCCCTGCCCGCCAGATCCGCCAGGATTAATCTGCGACATCGCGGCAGCCACAACATCAGTAACAGCTGCCTGGAACATAGCGGGATCGAATTGAGGGGGTGGTGGTGGTGGTGGAGTGTTGTCATTTCTTCTGATGGGTCTTCTTCGGGGATGCATCTTGTTCTAGAAACAACCAGGAAGAAGAGGATGGTAAGTCCTCGAGATATATGAAACAAAATATATCCCATACTGATAATAAAGTGTTCTACCAAGCGATAAGTAAAGAAAGGTTACTAATGCAAGTAAGTTATCGCTAAGAAACGAATAGGTAGCAACACTAGAAATGAATTTCTACAATGTATTCGGCTCTGGCTAAAATACTCCTACAATATTTTAAGTTGTATGTTTTGTTCTATCGACGTCTTGTTGTATGGATACTTTGCAAGTTTTAGGCCTGTTGCAACACCAAAGTCACTCCCAAGCACATGTTGGTCATGTCTCGAATAAATATAGTTGATCAGGCTATATTGACCCTAGACATGATTACATAACTGCCCAGGTTTAACCGTAGTGTTCAACATCCGAAATATTTTTGTTTTGTTCTACTCATGATACTGTTTCTGGTATGTAGGTATACTTGTATACTTTTTGTAAAAATACTTATATTTTAAAAATATACTTTTAGTTCAGAGCACTTCGGCCCCTTAGTGTTTATAGTTGTATACCATGTAAGGTTCGGTATACTTAGTTCACTATAAACAATGGCTCTGATACCAATCTGTCACACCCCCGAACCGTCGGAACGGACGGCGGAAACATCCGGGGGCGGGGTGACGTCATGCGTAGTATCACAACAGTTGTATCATAGTAAGCGAAGTAAACACAACCATTACATTATAATAAGAATATTTACATTGTTTGAAAACATAGTTTGTTCATAATAGTATATAACAAAAGTAAAAGACGTGACTCCAAAATGCTCCGGCTTCTCCAAAAGTTGGCAAGCGTACCTGTCTATTGTTGCCCTGAGAATACAAGCAGTTTTAAAATATCAGCATAAAGTTGGTGAGTTCATAAGCGTTTAGTTCTGGTAAAAGAAATGTTTCTTTGATCCTTTGAAAAGTGTTTCCCAATAAAATCCTATATTTTCTTATAAAAGATGTTTGATTATCCATTCGTTATTTGTTTAATAGCCTGTTTATGTAAGGTTGAGTTATCCCAGGAAAATCCTATATTTTCCTTAAAAGTTGATAGTTGGTTATCTGTTCTGGTATGAGGTGTACAAGTATCTACCATACTTGTATCGTTAGATGTAGTTTCCTTGAAAAACCCTGTTTGCTCTCTGTGAGATGTATTAGCCTTATTACATAAATAAAACTAATAAATAAGTAGTGAACTAGATCCTAAGGGTATTGCTAATGCCCTCTAGTAATCAAATCGGTTATTACTTTGAGGTTAGTTCACTTGTTTCATTATTACAAAAGTAAATCTTTGTTATCTAGGTTGCGAGTTTTATAACCATACATTAAACTTGATATGGCACGTAACGGGGGCCAGTATCTTTTATGACTTTGTCACCCGTACACCTGACGTTCCAACTGTAGCTAGCAATGAGGTGCGGGATAGTCAGTCCCGTATAGATCTATACACAATAGTCACGCTCTCCCTCCAAGAGATTCTGGTTACAAGGGTTAGTCCTACACTCTCGAATCCGGTGGAGTGTTATCAAGGACGTGTCTCCAACTTAAAATAACAAATTTACTAGTAATAATACCGAAAATCCTGTTTATATTTTGTATAAATCCTTTATAAAATATCACATTTTATGACAAGATTTACAAGTTCCTTGCTTTAGTTTTGAAAACTGTTTCTACGAGTTGATTTCTTAATCGTTTGGTAAAACGGTTTTCTGTGTTAAAAGCATGCTGAACATATATTTATTTTATGCAAAATAAGATAACTTGAGCACAAGTTTCCTTGTACTTTTGCTTGTATTCCCCCCCTGAAAACATGAAAACTCAGAAAGTTGCTAGGAATTGCTGAGTGTCAAATAAAGCCTCGGGCACAAACGGATCCTATTTAGCATGTAAAAGTACATATATACATTAGGTGAGGGCATAACACTATTTGTTATGGAAGGAAACCACCTTAGGGACTAGAAAACACTTAAACTAAGTGTTAGAATCACATGTGATTGAAGAGGGGAGTTTACGGTCGTAAAAGGAGTGTACGGTCAAGGGTTTGCGGCCCAATAGAGTTTACGGCCCATATGTTTACGGCCCAAGTGTTTGCGGTCCATGGGTTTACGGCCCATGGGTTTACGGCCGTAAACACTTGGCAAAAAGTGCAATTTTCGGTGTTTCAAGGTCCTTTCTAGCCTTCTGGAAGTGTTCTAAGCCTCGTTTCTAGGCTTAGGAGGGTGTTGTGGCAACTTTGCACCACATAAATAGAGTTTACGGTGAAGGTAGATTGCCTTGACCACAAACACCCTTCTGGTCACGATTTCTAGATGTTTAACAAGTGATTCTTGTATCCAACAAGCTAAGGGTAGTGTACTTACGTAGTGGAAGCTTGAAATGAGGTTTTTAGCCACCAAGAACTAGTGTGTGTTCTTGGTGTTCTTAATGAGAGAGAAAATCTAGAAAAAGATGAGATTTATGAGCTAGGAACATGGATTTGCCACTAGAAGTGAGTTAGAAACACAATCAAGGTGAAGAATCATTTACATTCTTGAGGATCCTTGAGCAAATTCGAAGTTTGTAGAGAGAGAGAGTAGAGAGAGAAAACTTCTGGAGTGTGTAAAGTGAGAAATGAAGGCCACTCATCCCTTATATAGGGGTGAGTTTACGGCCAAGGGGTAGGGTGAAGGGTTTACGGTCGTAATCAAGGTTTACGGTCGTAAACAGGGTTTACGGCCGTAAGCTCCTCTCGAAGGGTTGTTTGGCCCGGATGCTATGCTTTGATTGAGAAAACCTCGTTTTTGAATACGAAACTCGATCGAACTGAGTTTAGAATATTCCGTTAGACCAAAAATAATACTAACGTGAATGGAAATAAATCAAATCGGATTTATTTAAAACGTAAGGTCCTTCCCAAACTAAGAAATTTGACAGAATTAACTAAAAATCCAAATTTTATTAACGAAAACTGGGTAAGGATAACGGAAAAAGTTTCGGGTTGTCACAGAGATAGAATTAGAAGCATCTGGAAACATGTGCAAAGAGATAAGCTCTAAATTAGTAGATTATCGGACAAAAGAGGATAATTGGAATGAAAGAGAAAGGGGGTTGTCTGCTCAAAGTACTTCCTCCATTAAAGATATGGTAAGTTTTTTTTTCCTTATTATAATCAAACATTCATTTCATTATAATTTCTAGTGATTAAGGTCATACACTCAGGTAGTGTTTTGTTTTGCCCAATGGAATGGAATGGAATGGACAATTCCGGAAGGAATCATTTTGCTAATTTTCATTTCTCAGCCAGGGGGTGTTTTTTTCAATCATTGAATGACATGAAAATTTTGAATAAAACCCATTTTTATGTATGTAATTTATGATGGCACAAATATTTATATTACATTAATTCAATTACATTTATTTTTAAATAACCAAAAAGTGTTATTTTTATCATAAATTATTTGGGTTTTAATGTATTTTTATTATCTTTGTTGTTTCATTGGGTGTTTTTTCTTCACTCCATCGTGGAATGAAATGAGAATTTATAATATTACCCCATTTTCGTTTATGTAACTTTTAATGACACAAATATTTTTGAACTTTCATTTATTATTTTACTTAATTTTCAAGTTTCTTTATTTAAAAACAACTAAAAAGTATTATCCTTTATTATAAATTATTTGAGTTTTAATGAAATTTATTATCTTTAATTTTTTTTTTGTAACTAAAAGTTCATCAACTATTTATAGAGTTAAAATTATTTGAGTTTTAATGAATTTTATTATCTTCAATGGCGCTAGCCTCATACTTTTATTTAATTACTTTACAAGGTACGAGAAAGATTATATATTTACATGTGAATTATATGTGATTCACATGTAAATCACATTTGATTCACATGTAAATCACATTTGATTCACATGTAAATCACATGTGATTCACATGTAAATCACATATGATTCATATGTGAATCGCATGTGATTTACATGTGATTTACATATGATGTCATATGTAAATGTGATTCATATGTGAATCGCATGTGATTCATATGTGAATCGCATGTGATTCATATGTTAATCACATGAAAATCATATATGTATTTTTGTGAGTGTTTTTGCATAAATCAATTTTTTTTTTAATTTTCTTGTAGAAAAATAACTATTATTACATGCTTTTGTACATGGTTATTAAAACCTTTGTACATGCTTTTGTGTCAAATGGTAATATATTGCTATTTCCCACTGTTTGATAACATTGGTACCTGATATAGGCTCATTTTGACTTTTGTTGTTGCTGTAATATTGTTATTTGAAGCCTTATTCATATAAGTCGTTTGAAGGTTATTCTTGATATTCTGGAAATGCTAAAAAAGCCTAATGTCAATGCAATGCTTCATTAATTTGGATTCCAGGTGTATAGTCTCAATTAATTTTAGATTTCTTAGTTTTTTTTAATGATTTTTATGAACAAGTTTTATATTCTCCTACAGCTGCTTTATGAATTGTATTTGGATCCCCTCACATTAATTTGGATTCCAGGTGTGTAGTCTCAATTATTATCTTTTTTGCCGTATATAATATCCATTGTATTAATTTGGATGTGATTCATATATTTACATGTGAGTCACATGTAAATCACATGTGATTCACATGTAAATCATATGTGATTCACATGTGATTCACATATTAATCACATGTAAACCATAATGAATAATATGTGATTCACATGTAAATCACAAGTGAATTACATATGAATTACGTATATATGTACACATTCATATGTGATTCACATGAAAATCACATGTAATTTACATGTAAATCACATTTGATTCACATGTAAATCACATGCGATTCACATGTAAATCATATGTGTTTCACATGTAAATCACATGTGATTCATATGTGAATCGCATGTGATTTACATATGATGTCATATGTAAATGTGATTCATATGCGAATCGCATGTGATTCATATGTGAATCGCATGTGATTCACATGAAAATCACATATGTATTTTTGTGAGTATTTTTGCATCAATCTTTTTTTTTTTAATTTTCTTGTAGATTTGGAAAAAATTGTGGTGAATATTGAAGAGGTGAAAAATGATAAATTGGAGAAAATAAGGAAATATTGACACGAAGACATGAAAACGCTTTGAAATTTGTAGCATTTTTTATTTTTTATATTTTATTTTGTATCGAATAAAATACTTGTACTATTATGTTTATAGATTAATTAATAAAAATGAGATTTTTTGTGATTTATTTACGAATATTATAATATAAGAAATATACATATATGCATTTGAAAAAATATGCATATATCCACCTAAAAATTTATTTTAAAAAAAAGCAGTTTTTTTTTTGAAAAATTGCACTTTTTTTTTAAATGCAGTTTTTTTGAAAAAAATGTAACTTTCTTTAAAAAAAACTTGTAGTGTTTTTAAAAAAATTACAGTTTTTTTATTTAAAAATGCAATTTTTTTTGAAAAAAATGCAGTATTCTTTATAAAAATTGCAGTTTTTTTGAAAACAAAATGCAGTTTTTTTATAAAAAATTGCAGTTTTTTAAAAAAATATTTTTTTCAATTTAAAAAAAAAATTCTTGTTTTCTATAAAAAATTAAAAAAATCTGCATTTAAAAAAAAAACGAAAAGTACTATTTTTAAAAAAAATCTGAAAATTTGATTTATGATGTAAATTTTTAGACATTTATATTAATATATTAAATAACACAAAAAAAATTAAACATTAAATGAGATTGGTAAGATGACGATCATATCCTTAATGAATTACTTTTGATCAAACGCTCAACTTTTAGTTCTTGGGAAACTATGAGTTCTCAACCGATCTCACCCCTATATATATATATATATATATATATATATATATATATATATATATATATATATATATATATATATAAAGAAAATTTTACGTCGAAGTGGATGGAAAACCATGAACAAACTGCGTCGTTAACCATTAAGAAAGATTTTATTCAAGTACCCATGAATAAAAAAAAATTAAAAAAATTAACCCACCCATGTCCAATTTAAAACTCACAATCATGGCATTAGAACCAGAATAAGTTAATCTATGTAATGGAATCTAGAAATACAATGTGTGTTTTTAGTTGGAGGTGTGTGTGGGTTTGTGTTTTTAGTTATAGGCAGTAACAAATACATGAGACGTGTTCTGCAAAACTAGTTGGTAGCTGGTAACGTTTTGTTAAACGCTACATGAGATAGCTTTTAGATTTGGAGCGTTTTGTTTAAACTAAACGCTAAAAGCTTGTAGTGCTAAACGAGAATTTTTGTTCAAAACAAATTTTTTTGTCAAATTAATGCTAGAAGCTAGAAGCTCCCAAACGTTCCGTATCAAACACGTTCATGACCTTTGAGTGGGTGCATGCAATCTTACCTAAATTTCATATAAAAACTTGTAAGTATACTTGATCTTCAACTAATGGACCCCAAGATATTAGTAGTCTTATACTCATGCACCGCGGTTACAACCATGGGTCCGCCACCGGTTGTAGGTACGTATAGGTGGGTGTTTTTAGTTGCATATGTGTGTTTGTTTGGAAAGAAGACAAGAGGAGGACACATTCTCGTATTGGAAGTAAAATACATGAGAGGGAGAGAGAGGTGATGTTTGTTTTGGAAGAGGTAAAATGTCTTCTATCTTTTTCCATGTCTACGGAATAAGATGTGGACAAAAAACATTTTTCATGTCTCTAGTCTTCATAAAAAATTTGTTTGTTTTTTAAAAGTCTTCTATAAAATAGAATGGTGGTGTTGGTGTTGGTAGGAGTGAGGTGGGTGGCGGTGGTGAGGGCAGAGGTGGTGGCAACGGTGGCAGAAGTGGGGGTGGCGGTAGAGGCGGAGATGGTGGTGACGGCGGCAATGGTGGTGGCAGTGGCGGTGTAATGGCAATGACGGTGGTGGTAGTTGTGGCGGCGATGGTGGCAGATTGGTGGTGGTGGAAAAAAATATCACATTAAAATTATAACTTAGAAAATGTCTTCCAAAATTAAAAACTATTTTTTTTTGTCATCTTTTGCTAAATATCTTTTACTCCTGAGACATAAGAGGTTAAAAATACATTTGGAAAAAAAAAACAAACACTGCCAAGAGAATGACGAATTTTCTTTTTGTAAATTTTAAATTATTTTAAAAAAGTAAATTTGTAATTTCATATGTACTTAACCTTTATTTTCTAGACAAAATTGCAAAAATAGTCCCTGTGGTATGTATTTTTTTGGGGTTTTAGTCAAAATCATGACTTTTTTGGATTCGTGGTCCTTTTTGACTAGTTTGTATGTAAAAATGGTCCCTCCAAAAATTGAAATGACTAAATTGCCCTCTTAATATATTTTTAATATTTTTTTCTATTTAAATTAATGTTTTATTGATAATAAAATGGGGCTCACACCCCATTTTCTCTCTCTCTCTCTCTCTCTCTCACAATCGTTTTTCTTGTTCTTGAAAATACACAAGTTCTTCAACACATACACGCATAAAATTTGGAAAATGGTTCACATGGGTTTATATTTTTGGACAGGATCTATTTTTCGTTTCGTTTTTGGAAATCAATTCACATTTTCACATGGAAATCAATTCACAGGTTTGCACTTTAACACACACTGACACACACACGAACAATCAAAAGGGGGTGCGTCTTCATCTGATCGGGGGAAGAGGAAACAAATCGGCAGCAACGATGGCATCAAAGTGGCTGATGAAATCGTGAGGAGGGGCGGGCGTCGATCTCCGACAACAATTCGCGAAGGAAAAGAGGCGACGGCTTCCCTTGACTGTTTTTCTGATCCGACGAAAATCACAAACGGAAATGGTAGAAGGAGCGGCGATTTCAGGTGGTGCTTGGGTTGTTCCGTTCGATAAGAAGGAGGAGGAGTCGAGTCCTCGTTGCCGGCAACAAATAGGGGGGAGTGAAGGCTGTAATGGCAAACGATTCTAGTGGAGCGCCGGAGGTGCTTGCTCGACGAAAGGAAGAGAAAGGTAGAGGTGGTAGTTGGCGTCTCCGACGAGCCCTTCGTGGCTCGTTCTTCATCTTTGGCAGCTTTCGGAGCGAAAGAGAAAGTATCCGTGTAGAAGAGGGTGTTGGGGTTATTACTTGACAAGAGAAAGATGTGGAGGAGGGCTGTGGAGGGCTGCTGCACTTTTCCGGCGGACGGTTTCCACCTCTGGTGGTGGTTCAACGAGAGAGAGAGAGAGAGAGAGAGAGAGAGAGAGCCCTCTCTTTATTTATTAATTATTAAAATAGATATATATATATATATATATATATATATATATATATATATATATATATATATATAAATTAACTAAATGAAAGAAAAATCAAAAATAAATACATGAGGGGCATTAAAGTCATTTCAGTTTACCGAGGGACCATTTTTACATACAAACTAGTCCAAAAGGACCACGAATCCAAAAAAGTCGTAGTTTGGACTAAAACCCCAAAAATGCATACCACAGGGACCATTTTTGCAATTTTGTCTATTTTCTAATGGTATTCGTAATAAAGACCATCCGTGTAAACCTCAAGGACTATCTGTGTTAAAAAAGATTCCTATAGACCTGCACTGATATGTTTTAACCACCACATGGACCAATTTTGTAATATTGTCTTATAAACATCCATAATCAAATCCGTTCAAATTTATTAGATTACAATTTACACATCAAATGAAACGGTAGCCGCCAAATCTTTATATCTTAAACTCAATTTGTTTAACATTTATTCAAATAAAATAAAAGAATCTTTTAAACCATTTTGAAAGTAAAATAAATCAAAAACCAGAATATACATATGATCAAATTCTTCAAGTTTCTTGTTGTAGTGTATTCTATTGTGTAAGTACGTTGAGTAGCGAAACCCTAGTGTTTATCAAACTCCTAAACACCTTTTCACTCCCACTCTCGATCCCTTCTATGCATTCTTCCATTTCTTTCATCATTTTCTTGTTCAAAATCTCATCTTTATAATTTCTCAAACTCCAAATCCCATTTTCAATTTCTTTAATCCCTTTTTCCCTCTTCGATTTCTTCAATCCCATCATCCATGAAGCTTTTCGGGTTTCCAATGAAGCCGATATCCCACCAAAAACAGCTTCTGAAATCACAACAATCATTTCCATCACACCTTTTATCACTTCAACGAGTTCAAGATCCGGGTTCGGATCCAACTGAGTTAAATCGGCCGGGCGCTCACGGATCGTTTGGAGAAATGGCATGAGCTTGAAGATTTCTCGACCGGATTTCTTCAAACCCTTCAAGCAAACCACCATTTTCAACCCGTCTTTCCTCCTTGTCGCAAGCTGCGCTGCAACATTACATTGTTTCAACGTTGAGATTTGCATCTGAAAAGTTCCATAAACATCCACCATCACTAGAAAGTCTTCAAGAACCTTCTCCACCCACTCAGGGTGGCGACGCAGGGAGTCTCTTGATGGAGCTAGATCAAGAAGGTCGTCGAGAGACTCCAGGATGATGCGTAAACGGATCAACGCGTCGGTGATCCGACTAGAATTGATTGATTCCGATACAGTTTCGGGTCCCCACTGGGATTTGAGCTGGTTGAGGTGGTATTTGAGTTGAGAGAGGACAGGGTGGGATCTGGTGGGCAAACTGGTGGATCTGAAGTGGATCCTTTTTGCGGTGGTTCTGTAGGTGGAAGAAGGCGGCGGTGGCGGCGGTGATGGGGTGTTAGAGAACGAGACAGATCGCCTGAAATGTGCTACCATTTTTGGTGTCATCATTGCTGGATTGAATTATTTTAAGGTGGTTTTTTTCTGATGGAAATGTGAAGTGGAATGGAGGGTATATATAGCGTCAAAACCGCGTTGTTGGAGCTGGTTGGCATGTGTCCGCCGGTAGTCCCTGTGCTGAGTTGTTTTCACGGGTGAATAGATTCAAATTCAGTTACTACTCTCTCTACAACTTAAAATTTAAAAAAGAAAAAAAGATTGATTAATATATAGTAAGTTTTAAAATTTCTACGAGTGTAGGGTGTTTGTTTGGATCAATGGTTCAATCCAATTAAACCACGAGAATCCAAACTGATTTTAAGGTGTTGTTTGGTTCGCAAATGTTAGGAATTGGAATTGGAGTTGAAAAAGGAATGTATAAGGAATTTGAATCTAATTCTATCCAATTCCATATGTTGATTAGTTCACAGAAAATGGAATTGGAATTAATTCTAATTCCGTTTGGTTCATATGAAATGAAATTATAATTCATGTAAAATTACAAAATTATAATTTTTTCTGTTTTGCTTAATTTTTTACCTTGTTTTTCTAACTTATATATTAAGATACATTATATAAATTATACAAATAATAAAATTTCGGCGGTGGTGGCAGTGGTGGTGGGGGCGGTGGCGGTGGTGAGTGGCAGTGATGGTGGCGGCGATGGTGGTGGTGATGGTGGCGGTGATGTTGATTGTGGTAGCGGTGGTGATGGTGATAGTGATGGTGATGGTGATGGTGGCAGTGGCGGTGACGGTGGCGGTGACGGCTGTGGTGGTGGTGACAACATTGGTAGTGGTTGTGAGTGATGGTAGTGGCAGTGTTGGTGGCGGTGGTGGTGGAGGTGGTGTTGGTGGTGGTGGGAGTGTTGTTAGTGGTGATGGTGGTGGTGGGTGCGGTGATGGTGGTGGCGGGGTTGGAAGTGGTGGCGGTAGTGTTGGTTGGTGGTCAGTGGCGGCAGCAGTGGTGGTGGCGGTAGTGTTGGTTGGTGGTCGGTGGCGGTGATGGTGGTGGTGGTGGCGGCGATGGTGGTGGTGGCATCGGTGGTAGTGGTGGTGGCAGCGACGGCGGTGGTGGTAGTGTTGGTGGTGAGTTTTTTTTTTTTTGGAAAGGGAACTTCCCTAACGAGGGTTTCAGGGTCAGCTTTTGCGCACCGACTAATCTCCCACTGCAAACATGAGGCTTTGCCTCATGCCCTTTTTGATAAATACAAGGAGTATTTTTGTAATCTGTCACTTTCTTTGATAAGATGAAATGTTTTCCATCCAACTTTGGAAGGAATACACTTTCTTCCATATGGTGAAAATTTTAATTCACTTAGGAGTCCCTTTCCCCCTCTAAGTCCAGCGAAATACATGAATTCGAAGGAATTGAAATTCTTTTCCCTCAAATTCCATCCTTTCATGCGAACCAAACGCACCCTTAGTTTTTAAAACATGGATTTGAATGATTCAAACTAAAATAAAATCTAATCAAATTACAATTCGGTTGGATTATTTTTTTATTCTTAATTCGGTCTTTTAGAGTCTGATATTTTTAAAATATTTAATTTGAATATTAATCAACTTTATAAAAATTATAAAAATAAATTATTTAGGTTTAGATTAAAATTTATAAATAACTAAGGAAGAATATGTTATAGTTTAATTAATATTTTATATATCGACTTTTAATTTCTATCATGAAATGATGATATAACTCTTGGAAATAATTTCATGTATCACGATTTAGTCCTTATTTTTTTTCTGTCAATTAAATCCAAAAACAGTCAATTATATTTATTTTGACCATTTTACTCGGTAAACTAACCAGTCACCAACATAATATAATGACTTTTTCGTAAATAAATCCAAAAATATAAGGATTTTTTTAAAAATATATTATTTTTAATATTATTAAATATTATCTTATTATCTCAGTATATTTTTTTGTTTGACAAATAATATCTATTATGAAAATAATTTTTTTTCTATTAAATTTAACCGTTTTTATAATATTTATGTCTAACAGATTGTATAATATATTAATCTTATAAAACAAATATTTAAAAAAAAAAACTATTTTCATAATATATATTCTCTTTCACACAAAAAAAAAATACCATAAGATTAATGTAAGATACAAAGTTGTTACACATAAGTATTATAAGAATGATTATTAAAAGAAATAATATATTTCATGATAGATATTATACGTCAGAAAAAAAACATCATAAGATTAATGTAAGATAATATAATCTGTTAGACATAAATATTATAAAAATGGTTATTTTAAGAAGAAAAAAACTATTTTCATAATAGATATTATTTATCAGCTAAAGAAAATACCATAAAATTAATGTAAGATATTACAATCCGTTAGATAGAAATATTATAAAAACAATTATTTATAAAAGAAAAAAAAACTATTTTCATAATAGATATTCTCTGTTAGACAAAAAAAATACCATAAGATTAATATAAGATAATACAATGTGTTAGACAAAAAGATATACTAAGATAACAACATAATATTTAAAAAAAAGTTAAAAATAATATATTTTTAAAAAATCATTATATTTATTAATTTATTTACAAAGAAGTCCTTGTATTATGTTCTTGCCCTATGCTATCAATCGAACGCTATAGTTCTTATCAGAGATACAGAACCGCTATTTACAAAATAGCGTTTACAAATCGTGGAGACGCTATTAGCGACACTATTGAGCGATATTTACCGTGATACTCATGATTGTAATTACGACGTTACAACCGATTTTGCACTTTCGTTCACATTTGGACCATTTGTCTACTTTTACAAGGAGAATCATTGTAACGCCCGGTTCCTGGTACGTATTTAAATAAAAAATTATTCCTTTTTGCTAAGGGACTCGACGAGTTGGAGGCCTCAAACTCGTCGAGTAGGAATTTGATATGTTGGACGCGGGACTTGATGTCTACTCGACGAGTCGAGGAGCCTCGACTCGACGAGTAGGCGTGCCATAGTGAAACCTTACTTTTCAGGGTTTGCACCCTATATAAACACCTTAACACCCCCACTATCGCCTTCCTCATCGCCTCCCTTAGTCCAGAAAACCCTAACTCGAAACCCTAACCCAGCACCGAGGACAGTTTAGTTACTACACATCATTGATGTGAGTTACCTTCCAGTAGAAGTGGGTCTACGGCCACAATGTCGACCCACTAGTTGGAGTTGTTTGATAGGATGATTGTCTTTGTGATAATTATCTATGTTTGCTACTACCTGATATGTTTTATGTGCTAGCATGATATGATGTTATGTGATAGTGGTAGTAGGGGGAATAGTCCCTGTGTCACGGTCGTAAGGGCCGAAGGGTAGGTCGGGCACCCCAGAATTGACGGGCAGTATGTTTTATGCTATGATATTATATGGTAGTAGTAGGGGGTGAAATAGTCCCCGTAGTCGGTTGAGATAAACCGGAGGGTAGGTCGGACACCCCAGAATGGCCTGGCATGGTAGGTCGGGCACCCAGAATGGACTGGCAGGGTAGGTCGGACACCCCAGTATTGCCTGATAGTATGTTTGTTATATGGTATGAGGTATGATGGGGGAACTCACTAAGCTTTGTGCTTACGGTTTACAGTTTTTGTTTCATGTCCTTCTTCTTCGAAGGGAAATGATGTTTGTGCTTACGGTTTACAGTTTTTGTGCTTACGATTTACAGTTTTTCCGCACCATGATGTTCTTGGGATTGTACTCTGACATTATTATTCCATGACATGTTTTATAACATTTGACTTAAGGGTTTGTGAGTTGATATGATATTGATGATGTGTTCAATAAACTATTTTACAAATTACTTAATTAAAAATGAAATTTTTGGTCATGATTTTTGGGATGTTACAATCATATTGTAGGCTTTATTGTTAAATTTTTTTTAATCAGTCTATATGTATTTTAAAAAAGCCCAAATAATTACAAACCTAATTAATTAGAAGGTAGACGACATTCAAAGCAACGACTCATCTCTTTTTCATCTCTTTCTATACTACTTGGAAAATGGAAACCTAATTAATTATATTTTTATATGGCTTTTTAGGTTTTATGAATATTAATTCTATATAGACTTATACTATTAATACTTTATATATATATATATATATATATATATATATATATATATATATATATATATATATATATATATAAAGTCTATATAAATATAATATAAAATTATAAATTATACTATGTAATATTAAGAAAACCGTTATTACCACCGTTATACCATCGCGATAACTGCAATTTCAAATAACGGCCTGTGACCGCTATTAAAATTTTGACCGCGAATACTGCATAATTCCTGACTAGTTTATCGGGTAAAATGATCAAAATGAATATAGCTGTTTGTTTTTTAGACTTAATTGACTAAAAAAAATAATGACTAAATGATTAATGGTGGTAAAAACATAATGAGATTTCCTTTTCTAAAACATTATCTTATGGTTTCGTGAGCTCCTTGCAAAATTTATTTATTTTACGGACATCCCACTATAAATTGAATTATATTAGTCACAATATAATATTTATATTTTTCATATATTGATCTACTGTTATATTTTATTAGATAAGTATGTCTTTTATATATTATTATACCTTCGCTAAAATCTCTAATGCGACCTTCCCGATATGTTCCTTAATATTTAGTTGTTTGTTTTCCTATAAATTTTAATTTATATAAGGTCATCTGGTATATCCACCACTAACAACTACTGTGGTGGATGCTACCCCATCACTACACCCAACCACTAAAATGTTGGTATACCTACCACTATATCTCTTTTATTTTTTATTATTTCAATAAAAAAATATATATTTTAATTATTTAAAATGTAGAGAGAGGTAGAGAGAGACAGAGAAGGATAGACAGAAAGAATGAAGATAATTGGTTGTGGTGGTTAGTGCTCCCCACCACAAATGACCACTTTATTTTTTATTACTTCAATATATATATATTTTAATTATTTAAAATGTAGAGAGAGGTAGAGAGAGACAGAGAATGATAGACAGAAAGAATGAAGATGATTGGTTGTGGTGGTTAGTGCTCCCCACCACAAATGACCACGAAAATATACAAACACTAGCTACCACAAACATCCGAGGTGGTGTTCATATTCGTGGTTCGTGGGCACGTAGACCACAATCCTCTTCGTATCGAATACAAGAAGGTCTAAGTTGGAGTTAATACACATCTTGAAAATTATGATAAAAATAATTACTCATTTGTTATAGGTGATGAGACTATACATAATAATATTTTTTTGTCAATCATTTTGAAATAATAGATGTATGAAAGATTTTACAATTATTTGTTTTCATTTTGAAAATTATGATAAAAATAATAACTCATTTGTTACGAGTGATGAGACTGAAATTTTTGAAAAAATGTTATTGAGGCTCAGTCATTTTGAAATAATAAACTTTTGGAAGATTTTACAAGTATTTGTTTTCATCAAGCATTATGTGATAGAAAAGAAGGCTTTTAGGCTCATATTATTATATATATATTAAAGTTGTGAAAGATTTTAACAGTAAAGTGGTACATTTTTTTTGTCAATTTTGGTCCTCCAACTTATAACATTGACCCTTCATCTTTATGCTTTTGTTCACAAACAACCCTTTCACTTTGGTTTGAATTTTTCATAACCCTCGTCTTTTATTACATATTATTAGTATTTAGTCTTTTGGCAGAAATGGTCCCTCATCATTATTATTATTATTGTTAGACAAAATTACATGATTGGTCCCTGTGGTTTACCAGATTTAACATTCTCTTTTTGGTTTTAAATTAATGTTTTATTTATTAGAAAATATTCACCCAATACCATAAACCCACCCACCATCTGCCATCACCACCACCACCACCGCCGCCAAAATTACATAAATGGTCCATATGGTTTACCCATGGTGACAAATTCAGTCTCTACTATCTGAAAAGACCAAATTACCCTCACATTAACGGACAAAAAGCAACCAACATGCTACTTTACTTTACAAAGCAATACCTTCCGACCCCGGCAACGCCGGGGAATCTTTTATAGTTCAAATTAAAGTTGTTAGTATTGATAAACCCATCAAATATATTGCATTGGCACCATCTATTAGTTAGCAAGATAAGATAAGATAGATCTACCTTTATGTCTAGAAACCAAAATATGCAACTATGCCTCACATTCATCCATATGCCCGTGAGAAATTTCATCAACAAAGATATTAGTGAAATTACAACATATTCTTCAAGCGTGCTTGCATTAAATCTTAATAAGTTCAAAAAATTAAATGATATTTAATGTTTAACTAATTCACCTTTTTGGTTACCTAGTTAGTCAATATATTCTCTCTCACCATGAATTTGGTTGTCCCACTTCTTGTAGTTCGGTTATGAGAAGAGTAAAAAAAAAGACAATAATTACACATTAGATTAATTAAACAAGTAAAGTTGCCGAATAGGGGATGAACTAATACTTTAAACTTCCAAATTTGAACATAAGATGTCGGTATCGCTAAAAGAGACAAACGAAGACGGATAGGTGCGCCAATGAGGGAGAAAGAGGCTGGGATATGGTTTAGGACACCAGAACACGATTCAGGCGACATGTCGCCTTTGTGAAGACGAGGATATAGAACTTTCAAGTTTCTTTTGTTGCTCGATTTTGGTAAGGGCGAGAGGGGATAAAATTTAGTTGGGGTCCGATTTGAAGACCCTAAATGAGGATTTGTCTTGAACCATGAGAAGTTTGGAAAAATGGGCCAAAAAATATAAAACGACACCAACATTTTTTTAAGATGCGCATGTTTTTTTTTTTTTTTTTTAATTTATAACACGGATTTACGACATGCAAAAACACACGTCGTAAATGCTTCAATTTTCACTACATATGACGTTTATTTATGACATCTGGTTTTGTGTGTCATAAACCCAGTGTGTGTGAAGGAGTTGCAAATACCTTCACCTGGGAGTGCATTCTAGAATGCTTATACAAGCTTTATTGATGAATGTCCAAGGTCTTCATCAAGTGTTGAGACAACACAAGTCCAGCCCCGCCCAATATGGATGCACATTTTCATATTTTAAAACTTCAAAATTCATTTAAGAAATATCAGTAAAATGGTTTGTTTCAAATACTTCATTCTAAAAAATAATCATTGATAAACACTGTAATTAAATAATATATCATTCCAGTCAAGAGTAAACTTTAGTATTACAAGGTATACAACTCACCCCAAACGTGTAGGCTATCATCCAACAACTCCTCAAATTGCATTTCCTAGGATATTCAGATGTGTTACAAGGTTTTGTAAATATTGGTTATAAAGCTGTGTAAATCCATCCATCAGCTCAATTACGAGAAAACTCCAAAATTCTTCATTAGCTTAAGCAACTTGACCTAATACCTAAAATTCGAATTCTAACGACTTAGCATGGAACAAGTGGGTCCAAAATTTTGTTCAAACGACAAATTACAACCCTAATTTAACATCATTACTAAGATCAATCTATAATTTTAATTTATGTAGCTATCATCACAATAAATCAACTAATTTTATAACTGCGTGGGATAATACTTGAAGTCGTAAAATGGTGAATTTAAAAGAATATAAACTTCGTGGCAAATTGTTTCTAAAATAAAAGCTAATAAAAAATATGTACAATCTCTTTAATTTTAAATATTAAAAGATTAAGGTGCTAGGAATAGCACGTGAAGAACATAGGTCAAGTTTAACCAAACAACATGATGATGCATGTTTGATGTTTCCCACGTTCTCCCCTTGTTTGATCCAGTTAATAGTTTCTTTATCAACAACCACAATCATAAACCAATGATACTTATTACTACTTTTTATTTCAGTTATACTATTACATTCCTATTTTAAATCTGCCCCCAATTTTTAGAGTTATTACTAAAACGAAAAAAACCGGATTTTTAGTTGAACAGGTTCAACTAAATGACTATTTAACTCGAAAAAAAAACTTGTGGGTTCTTGAAATCACTTTTTCTCAATGTTTTAAAAACTGGATTTTTAGTTGAACCGGTATGGTGGTCAGTTTCCAGTTTAACCGGTTCGACCTTCCGGTAAACCGATTTTTATAATTTTCATCCATTTTCCTATTTTCCTACACACACATACATACATACATACATACATAAATCAAGAATTTGATGTCCACAAGTTCAAACATTAAAAAAAACACATAAAAATAAGTTGTAGATCAATCCAAATATATTAAAAAAAACATATAACTATAAGTTTTACATAATTCCACGTATATAAAAAAATTAAGTATAATACCAAAATAAAATATAATTTAGATGAATACAAACGCATCAAAAAACGTCATTTCCAAACATTTTTATTCAGAGAAACTAAATAGATGTGAAAAAGATCACCAATGTTTATTATACAGTGTGCTTCATTTCCAAGCATTTTTATTTAATTTAACCGGTTCAACCAGGTTTCCGTAAAAACCAGCCAGTTCGTTCTGATTCAGAAATAGATATAAAACTGGTGCTAGTTAGACCGTTCCCTTCCCCGGTCCCCGGTCCGTCTGGTTCAAACCAATTTTTAAAACTTTGCTTTGTCAACACAATAATGTGCGGACTTTATTAGATTTCGCAATCATGACAATGTTTTTGCGAATGTGTTGTTAAGTTAGCTCAGGAAAATTAACAATGTTTTGTGGAATATAATTATATAATGAGTCATGAATTCTCTTTAATATGGTTATTTTCTTGTAATGTACGAATTAAGAGCACCATAAATGGTTAATGCATGTTGTCTGGATCTTAAAGGTTGTAGATTCAATCCTCGCACTTACGTTTCCCACTTAAGTTTTTTTTTTTTTTTTTTTTTTTTTTTTTTTTTGTTTTGTTTTGTTTTGTTAAACGATTTTGACATATTTAAATGTGGAAGAGTCACAAACTTTAATTATAGACAACACTACGCGGTTAGTTAGTTCTTGTAGTTTGCTAAAAAAAGATACAGACTATCAGACACGCTACATTTTGCATCTGTTGGGGGGGGGGGGGGGGATATCAAGTAGGGTGATGGTGGAGAGTCAGATTCCTTATAGATTGTGTAAATTCACTTTCCGAACTGATATTTACACCTTATGTCTGGGTTATAGGAAATTCAATTTAGGATAATCCAAAAAGACACTTGTATATCTAGGCACAGAAACACAAGCCAAATTGACAGACGAATTCTGTGATTGTTCTAGAAGAAGAAGTGAGCTCAAGGGTTCTACACGGCTTTAAAGATGAGTCGTATATATACATGACAAACTATAGTTTTATCTTCTAAATTAGTTAAAGATAATTACGAACTTAATGGCTTAATCAATGGTTACCAAAATTAACAAGATTTGTCATTCTTATCATAATCATCCATTAGAATTCAGATTTTTCCATAAAGAAACTAATTCAAATTTAATGTCTCTCAACCCCGCTCGTTGACCGGTTAGCAGGACCACCTGACTCTGCTATTACTTGAATAACAAAAACTTCATTAATAAAGTAAGTGTTCCAAATTTTAGTGTATTGAACAATGTTACATCAAATTCAATCTCTTTGGACAAATTACGACATATTTTGACATGAAAATATAATATGTTACTTTAAGATCTATTTGTTAAAAAATTAAACTATTTTAGTGAGATCGTTTAAAACCTGGCTCGATCGGGCCTTTAATTGGTTTTGAGCCTAAAACAAGCGGTTGTAACCGGCCTAGTATGACTTTGTCCTTCGTTTGGGCTTTTTTAATTGACTTTGTTTAGAAACATTTAAGAACATTTATTAGTTAATAAAATATTTAACAAATTTTTATTTGATTATAAACCTATCAACTAATAAGATCGTCAGTTTTTTTATTCTTAAGGCGAGACGAAGTACCCTCACCGTCAGTGGCGAATCTAGGATTTAACTCAAGATGTCCAATTTAATTACATAACTAAAATAACTAAAATGATAAATAAATGGACCGAAAACTCTAGTTGTCAAGGCGATTATCAATAATCCTAATTAAGACACATAATAATAGATTTGAATCAAATTAACCACGTTATAAACATAAAAACCCTAACAACATATACAAACAATCAAGGCATTTTTAAACAAAAACAAACAAATAATTATCATAAACTTTGAACCAAATCAACCACATTATAAACATAAAAACCCTAACAACATATACAAACAATACATTTTTAAACAAAAACAAACAAATAATTAACATTTATGACGAAAGAACATGAATTAACATCAACTTAATCTAAACATTTAACACAAATTATAGATGCACAAAAATAAATTCATCTAACTTTACGACAATCAAAATATGTAGACAAAAAATAAAAAGAATTAATTTAAGTTTAGAATTGAAACTTGAAAGAATGGTCATTGATATTAACTTTACCTACTAACCTTTTATTTTTACTTTAAAGTCGTTTCTCTATACTTCATTTACTAATTCAATTTATTTGTGTACATCTCTTTCTCTCAAACTTTCAAGATTTAAGAATATTTAATTATTTACTAACTCCATTTTCAAGAAGACAAAGAACTTACGGATATAGAAATATGGAGATTAGGAGATGGAGACAAAGGCGAGAGAGCGGAGAGGGAGAGTCATAGGCAGCGGAGGAGAGGGGATGAGACGACGACCTGAGATGGGCAGAGGAAGGTGGCGATCGGAGTTGGTAGAAGTAGCGACAACCTCTATCCATGGAGAAGCTTCAAAGAATAACACACATAATTTTTGATTTTTTAGGGTTTTTGTATTCTTACTTATTTTTTGGATTTCTCATCCATCTTTTTGGATTTTTCTCTCTCTCTCTCTCTCTCTCTCTCTCTCTCTCTCTACCGTACAAAATCTTAATGTTTCATATCTCTCTCTCTCTCTCTACCGTACAAGATCTTAATGTTTCATATTTATTAGAGTAAATTACAGAAATGGTCCTTGTGGTTTGGTTGAATTCTCAGGTTTAGTCTAACCTTTAAAAAACTGATAGATTGTGTCCCTATGGTTTGGAGACATTACATCGTTGGTCCCTTTTAATGGACGCTATTAAGAATTGGATGTTAAGTCCGAGTAAAAGACCAATATACCCCTGATTTTTTATTTTGTGTTATTTGTTTTATTTTATAAACAACAAAGACCAAATATGTAATAAACAAATAAAGGAATAAAAGCCCTAAATTCTAACCCATCATCCATTGTCCCACTACAGCTTAAGTCGGACAAAATTCTTTCCCACCCAAAGCCTAATCATCATCGACTCCATCCAAAAATCAACTTCAATCGGAGGAAATTGCATCACCATGCTATATTCCTAATTTTTCCGGCTGCCTCCCTCATCCTATCACTTCCCTCGTCTGATGGTCGTCGTCCCTTCCAGTGATGGTGGTTTTCCTACACGGCCTTCCATATCTCCCCTACCTTCTTTTACTGCCATAGCCATCAACGACATCATGTACCACCAACGCACACATCCTTCTGCCCCGCCTGGCATCATCAACACTTATCTCTTCTGGCGGCAACAATTCCCCAACCTCTATGCTTTCGTTGTCTCCTTATTCTCACGCCTCACTCTTCTGTGGTAATAATTTTATTGAATCTAATTGAAATTTAGATGATATAGATTAATTCCTCGTTGAGAAATCAATATTAAACATAGCTTGCAAGTAATTGTGCCATTAATGGAGATTACATTTTATCAATTTTCTTTTTCGTTTTAAAAAGGTAAAACGTCTAAGATTTTTTTTAATTATATGAATGTTTCGGCATTCATTTAGGTGTTTTTAGTAGGGATCAAAGTGTTATACACCTTCTTTTCCAGTTTTTTTCCTTTGTATGTTGATTCCTTGAGAGAATCAATTGAGAATTGTCTATTTTTCTTGAGTTTGATACAAGTGACATGAAACAATGAAGATGGTTGTGCAGCAAATCACATAAGAATATGGTTTCTTGTATTTAGTTTTCCACTTTCTCCTACCTCCCAATCTAATTTTTGTCTTGTGTTTGTACATGAAATCACATAAGATGTTTGACATCTAGTTCTTAGCTTGTCTTTGTGAAACAAATCTTTTAAGAATTCAAGGTTTTGGTTTGTATTTAGATTCAGTGAAGTCCATAACATCCACTTCCAAAGAATTGTGTGGATGTGGTGTTTTAATTCGATCGGATTGATTACAGAAGTAGGTTGAAGGTTGAAGATTACCAAAGGAAGTTTTTAGAGAAGTAGAGGGCTGATGGGAAGAAAAAATAGGGAGAGGGGTATGGCCTTAAATAATACTCCTTCCGTCCCAAAATTATTATCCACAGAAAAAAACACACATATTAAGGAAACATTAATTACCTCTAACTTTATTAAATGAAATGACAATCATACATTTTTGTTGTATTTAATTCCATCATTTTGTTGCATTTAATTTCATAGTAGGTTAACTAATAATGATGGGTATTTTGGTAAAAAGTATATTTATTTTTAGAAATAGAGTATTATTTTAGGACAAACCAAAAAGGAAACATGAACTATTAATATGGGACGGAGGGAATAATAAAATTAAAATGAAAATAATAAAAATAAATTAAATTAGGGGTATATTAGTCATTTTATATGTTTTTAACATACTATTTCTAACACAGTCGGTCAGAAGGATCAAAACTGCAATAATTGAAAACCATAGAGGGATGCAACTTATCAACTTTTCAAAAGTTAAGACTAAAACTGAGAATTTGAATCTAACCGATGCCTTAATTGTTTCCGTAGAAAAATGGCTAACTTGTATGTATAAATGGCCGAGCATTCTTGGATGGGACGGGAACATCATTGTATAACCGTCGGTTAATCGGTTCTTTGTAGCCTCTGGTTTAAGTGCCTTAAATGCCAATTCAAATCAATCCAAACATCTTTGTAGGAGACATACAAGAATCCAACTCAAAGCTTCTACCTCCGATGCTAAATTCATAAACTAATTAATCCAACAGCTGCCACCTTCCATTCTTTGATAAAGTTTAATTGGCATAAAAGCATATGCAAAAGCCTGAAAAATCATACACAGCCCGACATACAGTCTTCAAACCTTAGTGTTTTCACAAGATACAAGTTTATAGTAAATAATTTCTTTTATTAGACTTAAACGGTTAAACCATACATATTAGTATATGAAAATTAAACATGTTCCTTGAATAGCAATAAGGCTAGACATGCAGTAAAGTTAAGTACTAGACATGAATCTAATTGCAAAAAATATGACCATGAAAGTAATTATAGGAAAAGATATTAATGCAAGTAGAACCAATGTCTTGGCTTTTGTTGCCCTTGGACCCACCATCCTGCCAATTCATCTTTCTAAATTTTCAAAGTGAGAGATGTTGGAAGAGTTGATCTCACACTTAGGAGGTACTATCCAAACAAGACTATCGACATACTCAATAATTTTTATCCAGCCATTTTGTGTAGCCATAGTATTGATCAATTTAATATTGGCTGCAATTGGATCATACAAAGCTAGACCAGCACCAACTTGAATAAAAAGAAACTCACTGTGTAATGTGAATCCAATTGGAACTATGCAACTAAACTGTGAAAACTCATAATGTTTGACCCATGCTTCAGCAGCCCCATACTCATCCATCGTCCACACCTCACATCTACCAGCTTCAATGCTTGACATCACACAGAGTTTTCCATCCAAAACTCCTAACACATTTCAGCTCTGAACACTGTAATCTAGTATAGAATCTGGAAGATGTATCTCATGGAATGTCTCAACACCCAAATCAAATGCCACTATCGTTTGTGCCTTCATCTTCTCATCAATATAACAAAGCCAATGAAGATGACCATTATAGCCATCAACACAAACTTCATGTTGAGGCTGAATCCTTGACACGTAGGAAGTAAACCTTTGGGTGATTAACTTACAAGAACCGTTTCTCATGCTATAAACCTAAACTTGTAACTACTCTTTAATCACATAATGTTGGTGGCTACTGGGTGGTCGGTGAACGCTTGTAAGCTTAACAACTTTGTAATCCTCTGTTTCAGGTTCATATGCAAACCGGAAAATGATTTCGATGGAGTCATTATAATCATTGGAATGCATGGAATGTGGGGGTATAGTTAACATGGGAGAGAGAGAAGGATTCCAAATGTTAACAGCTAAATAACCATCTGATATGTGACAAAAACATATTAAGCCGTTAACTGAACCTATAACAGTATTTTCAGATGGGGGATTATTCAGGATTTTGATGAAGTTAATGTTAGGAAAATATAACCCAAAATTGTACAAAAGAACAAAAGCATAAAATTCTTGACCGAGGCCTGTGTTTAACACAATTTCCTTAAAACAAATTCGCCCTATATGAGTGTTTGTTTCCCAGGATACAACAGTAAAAAACAATTCTTCTAGATTACTCGAACCCTCACTTGGCCTGGATTATACATTGGTTGCAGCAAGAGAGAAACGATGAAGCAGAAGCGTAAGAGAGGAAGAGAGTGATTTCGTTTCATCCGGTGTCTGGAATCAGTCACATATTCATTGTATATATACTACCCAATGTAACCGATGCAATTAAAACGAAATCGTAACTGTCACACTTAAATAAGAAAATTAATCAAGAAATCAAAACCAAAATCTATGATTAATTGCTCTTAATTCGGTTTTGTAACTGTTAACCAAAAGGATAAAAATGCAAAAAAAGGTCATTGAACTTTTCTGGTCGACCGGTGGTGCATTCGTGCCCGCAGTACGCGCGCTCGCACACAAGTTCAGTAGCCCGAAGCCAATTTGGCTCGCATTTGCACCCCCTCTGCATGCGCGCGCAAGAGAGAGCCTTGGTTCTAATAAGTCTTACAAAGGTAGCTAGTCTTTGTAGTTATAAACCAATTTCCTTTTCATTCTCCCACCAATGTGGGATGAGTTTTAAACCCACTTAACTCTTTTATTTTCTCTTCCAATTGCCCTACTTTGACAAGTAATTTCTCATTCATTTTTAATCCGTTTTGGACGTGTGATATATCGAAACGTAGATATCACGGAGGAGAACACGAATATATAATCAATAAATCGTTTTGATTATATTTAGAGTCCAAAATTTGTGTTCAAAAATGGAGAAAATCCATTTTTGGAAATTAATTAAATTAATTTTCCAACAATCCCCCACCTGAATGAAAATTGCTTCAGCATCCACAATTCCAAGCTGCTTCAGATAAAATCCAACAGTTGAATCATGCACATGATAGGTAGGTTTGACCCTTTGAACCTTCCCTTAAGATACATATTTATTTTACTAGCGGACTAGTAGACTCGATGTCCTTGAACTGTTCTGCCATTTGTGTAAATAATCAATACATGTCTCACATGATTCTCCCTGACCTAGTTAGGTTCTCATTGATGTGTCCGTTTTGGTCATGGACACTTGCCTGGTTCTGTAAGAGCTCTTAGGAACTTGCCAATTTAATTCCCTTTGAAGCGACCCCACTTCTCTCTCACATAGGTGATTATATCATAATCATTAAAAGCTAAAGCGTGATGATTTCCAACTTATCACCAACTACTATAAGCTTAACCTGCATCACTGTTATTTTTATAGGAATGGGTTGGGGTTGACCCCCACAGTGATCCACATATGTTATATGCAAGTAGGTTGTCCCATTGAACCTAGATCTTGGGATCTCCAGTCAACTAGGTTGGGTTTTCCTTCGTAATAACTTATTCGTTCATGGGTTTTAATCCCATTCATTTTGACGATTTTGCAACTAACTCCCTGTTTAACCCTTTGGTTAGCGGATCCACAATGTTATCATTGGACCTTATGTAGTCAATTGAGATAACTCCAGTTGAGAGTAGTTGTCGAATGGTGTTGTGTCTTCGACGGATGTGTCAAGACTTACCATTATACATAGCACTTTGCGCCCGTCCAATTGCCGATTGACTATCGCAATGGATTGAGATTGCCGAATCTGGTTTAGGCCATCTTGGTATATCTTCCAAAAATTTACGTAGCCATTCAGCTTCTTCTCCACTTTTAGCAAGTGCTATAAATTCCGATTCCATGGTGGATCTAGCTATAACTGTTTATTTTGAAGATTTCCATGATATAGCTCCACCTCCAAGTGTGAACAAAAACCCACTGGTTGACTTGGAGTCTTTAATGTCAGATATCCAATTTGTATCACTATACCCTTCTATCACCTCGGGATATCTTGTATAGTGCAACCCATAATTGCGGGTGTATCTTAAGTGTTGTAATAATCTTTTAATACTCTTCCAATGTTCATCACTTGGATTACTGGTATATCTACTTAGTCTGCTTATTGCAAAAGCTAAGTCTGGTATGGTACAACTCATAAGGTACATCAGACTACCAATAATTCTTGCATATTCGACTTGTGCACCTCCTTCACCTCTATTTTTACTTAGATGATGACTTGTATCAATTGGTGTCATAGCTACAGTAGTATCACCGAAGTTGAACTTCTCAATAATCTTATCTTCATAATGGGTTTGATTTAAAGTAAGTCCATTTGCAGTCCTTGTGATCTTCACACCAAGGATGACGTCTGCTAAACCCATATCTTTCATGTCGAATCTTGCCTTTAGCATGTCCTTTGTTGATTGAACCATTTTATCGTTGCTACCAACATATCATCAACATAAAGGCACAAGATAACATAACCCTCACTTGTGTTTTTAACATAAACACACTTGTCACATTCATTAATCTTGTATCCATTTTCCAACATCACATGGTAAAACTTTTGATGCCATTGTTTTAGGGCTTGTTTCAACCCATATAATGACTTCACTAGTTTGCAAACCTTTTGATTCTTTTCCTCGGGCAACATACCCTTCTGGTTGTTCCATGTAGATTTCCTCTTCTAAATCCCCGTTTAGAAAAGCTGTTTTAACATCCATTTGATGTACTTCAAGATTTCTTATAGAAGCGATTGCAAGTACCAATCTAATGGATGTAATACGTGTGACAGGAGAGTACATATCAAAATAATCAAGTCCACTTTTCTGTCTATAACCTTTAATTACTAGTCTTGCCTTGTACTTATCAATGGTTCCATCCGCTTTCATTTTCTTCTTGAAAATCCATTTATAGCCTAGTGGTTTGCAACCTTGAGGTAAATCCACTAGCTCCCATGTATGGTTTTGCAAGATGGAATCCATTTCGCTTTTAATTGCCTCTTTCCATTGAGGTCCTTCTGAGGAGGTGACTGCCTCTTTGAAAGTTTGAGGCTCTCTTTCAACCATGTAAGTGTAGAAATCATCTCCAAATGACTTCTCCACTCGTGCCCTTTTACTTCTACGGGGCTCTGATTCTTCCTCTATTTCTTCTTCATAAGAGGATTCATTGTGCTCAATTAACTTTGAAGCATTTGTCTCAATCTTATGAAGACATGGAAACACATTCTCAAAGAACGATGCATTTCTTGACTCCATTATTATGCCTGTGTGAATTTCTGGAATTTTTGAGTCATGCACAAGAAATCGATATGCACTACTGTTTTGTGTATATCCAAAAAATATGCAATCAACAGTCTTGGGTCCTATCTTAACTACCTTAGGTGCAGGTACCACGACTTTTGCTAGGCACCCCCACACTCGAAGGTATTTGTAGGATGGTTTTATACCTGACCATAACTCGTATGGTGTTTTATCCGATTTCTTTCGTGGGACCTTATTTAAAAGGTAGTTAGCAGAAAGTATAGCTTCCCCCACCATTGAGGGTGGCAGCCCAGAACTTAACAACATGACATTCATCATTTCCTTTAAGGTCTGATTTTTCCTTTCTCCCATACCATTTTGTTGTGGTGAATAAGGTGCAGTAAGCTCATGTATGATACCATGAGTTGCACAAAATTCCTCAAACGGTCATACATATTCACCTCCACGGTCACTTCTTTGTACTTTAATTTTCTTATTAAGTTGATTCTCAACTTCACTTTTATACACTTTAAACTTCTCTATAGCCTCATCTTTACTTTTAAGTAAATAGACATAGCATAATTTAGTGCAATCATCAATAAAAGTAATAAAGTACTTATTTCCACCTTTAGATGGAATTGATTTTATGTCACACACATCGGTATGAAATAATCCAAGTGGTTCGGTTGTCCTTTGAATGGACTTGAAAGATTGTCGTGTTAATTTCGATTCAACTTCCTGCGTGCCTGCTCAGTAGACACCTGCTCAGGGCAGAACATCGCCCTCTCATGAAACTTCCTGGTAACCACATTAACTGAATCAGTACCTTGCTTGAGGGTCAAGAACTCCTAAACCAGCCGTTCCCTCTCCACCAGGGGAACATACTCGTCTCTGAACATGATGGTGAACCTCTCCCAGGTCACCGCTGAAATCTCTGCAATAGTGAAGCTCGCCGTCACGAACTTCCACCAATCCTTCGCTCCCAAGCGAAGCTGGTTCAACGCGAACCGTACCCTCAAATGCTCCGGACATGAACACGTGTAGAAGCATCCCTCGATATCAGAAATTCATCTCATCGCAGCGATCGGATCCTGCGTCCCGTCAAACTCTGGTGGCTTCGTGTTGCTAAACTCTCGAAGCAACAACGAGTCACCTCCCTGAGGTCTGGCAGCAGCTACAGCTGCAGTAGCTGCAGCAGCCGTAGTAGCTGCAGCAGCCGCAGCCTCAGTCACCGCTGCGTACCGCTCATCAAAAGTCTCAATCAATGTGGTCTTGATAGACCCAAACATCTCCGGAATCTCAGCTCGAATTGCCGCTGCCACCTCATCGTGGATCATCTGACGAAGCTCCTCGTCACTCACGCCACTCGGCTCAGGTCAGTGACGTGTCCCAACCATGATGTCTCTGAAATACAACATAAAAATATCAGAGACTTGATCGAGCATACTTGCACTCGATAACTCAACCCTACTTGTTCCTTAGTACCGAAAGGATTCTTACTTAGAGTGCACACTGCTCCAGTGTCTTCAGTAGTACGGGCCCTATACTACCGTCCACACCGCATCAGTATTCACCCTAAGTCCTCCTCCTTGGATCCCAGATCACAAGTACTCTATATCTTACTGGCATAGGCTACCCTTCGGTAGACCTCTCATCAGCTCCTCACTGCTACCTACTCGCTCTCAAGCATCACATGGCAGCAGAAACCTCCATAGGCTAAGGCATCACAAATCAGGCCACTCTAGTCCTAATATGAATACCTAGCCTACTCTAGCATGCATATCATAACATATCTCATAACACATAATGTAAGGGTATTTTGGGAAATCACCGTTCGGGCGCTGGCTGATCGTACACACTGCTTCCTTTTGCCTTTCTCAAAATCTTTTGCTCTTTTAGAAAAATTGTTTATTTTATGAAAAACTTTCTCAATTCCTCAGTTTGAGTTCAGGTTCATCCGAAGATGCACCCGAATCCCTCAAACCAAGGCTCTAATACCAACTTGTAACAACGTGATTTTCAAAACAATTTTTCATTTTTAAATCATACTTTCAATCACACGATAATCATAAAACATAATGTATTCACTGTGTCATAACAAAACATGTCCCAGAATCTCAATAACATAAACTCCGTAAGTGTGTACGAATCATGACGGCGCCTTCCCGCGATCCTCGCTAGTACGTGAAACACATATCATAACAACTGTAAGCATAAATGCTTAGTGAGTTCCCCAAAATACCACATACCACACATACGCCTTTCCAGGCCATAACTCTATAGGATCTTCCGATCCATGTGTCTCAGGGACTTCCGTCCCAAATCCCGGTAGGCCTTCCGGTCCTACCCATATCGACCTTCCGGTTCGTAACCTCTTGACCTTCCGGTCCATATCATCTTGACCTTCCGGTCCATACCATACATAACATACATAGCACATACATATTACATAACCGCATATAGCACATACATCTCATAGCATACAAGACCTTCCGGTCACACATATCACATAACCGCGTATAGCACATACATCATAGCATACAAGACCTTTCGGTCACACATAGGTACCCTTCCAGGTACAGTATAGTGAGAAGACTCACCTCAATGAAGTCGGATAAACTCTCGTGCTCAACGTCCCGACTTAGCCTCCTCCTATTATTCAAATAGCATCTCCGATCAATATTCTCTCATGATCTCATCTCTACAGATTGGGTAGAAGGCCATTCTACCCTTCCCTGAACTCTCCTGAATCAGTCTTGACCAGAACCCTAAAGTCAACGGTCAAACTTTGACCCGACTCGTCGAGTGCACAAGAGCGACTCGGCGAGTCCATGCGGGTCCTCTGAATCCTTTCAGCCTCTCTTGGCTCGTCGAGTCATCCTTCCACTCGACGGGTTACACCTGTCACGAATCGCGGGGCAACCCCGACTCGACTCGTCGAGTCCACTTATGGACTCAGCGAGTTGCTCCCATAACAACTCTCAAATGACCTTCTGAGGTCAGATCTGCTTCTCTAAACTATAGATCTGGCCTTCAAGTGTTCAAAGGTCACGTAAAGGTGCAACCTTTACGTGCATGCAACCCACATCAAGTCATAAATGGAGAAATAACTCTAAAAATGGCAACCTAGTCTCTAATCCTCCATGAACAGGCATAAAGCAGAATGGGAAAGGTTCTCTGGACCTCTATGGGTCCAGATCTGAGGTCTAACCCAGCAAGGGACCATAACCTCAACCTTTCAAGCCTTAAAAGGTTTATAGAAAACCCTAAATCATAGATCTTAACCCAAAACAGAAGGGAAGTTTGATTTGATACCTCAATAGTGTAGATCTGAACTTGAAAACTCTGGATCCACAGCTCCCTTGACCTCCTCTTGTTGGAAACTACTTCTCTTTTGCTAAAACACACAAGAAATGGTGAATTAGCCTTCCTCTTGCACCACAAACGTTCTATTTCTCTCTCTAGGGTTTCTCAGGGGTGAAGTGGCCGCAATGGAGGCTATAAAGGCCTTTAAATAGGGCACAGGCCCCGAGAATTAGGGTTTCACTTAACAGCGCGGACTCGCCGAGTCCACGCATCGACTCGTCGAGTCCTTCATTAAATCAGACCAGAAATGCGTGATCACACTCGGCGAGTCTAAGCGCCTACTCGCCGAGTCCCTCTCTAAAATTCAATATAAATACTTAAAATAAGATACCTGGGAATCTGGATGTTACAATTCTCCCCCACTAGAATCAGACTTTGCCCTCGAAGTCCTGCTCGACAAACAACTCTGGATGCTGCTCCCGCATCTCCAACTCCGGCTCCCAGGTCAGCTCGGACCCTTTCCGATGTTGCCACTGGACCTGCACCAGGGACACTTCCTTGTTCCTCAGAACCTTGATCTTCCGATCCCGGATCGCGATTGGTCTCTCAGCATAATTCAAGCTCGCATCCACCTGAATATCCTCCAGCGGTACCACCGCCGATTCGTCGGCTATACACTTCCTCAACTGAGACACGTCAAAGGTATCATGAATCTGTCTTAGCTCCTCAGGTAGCTCCAACCGATAAGCTACCCTGCCCACCCTCGCGGTCACCCTAAATGACCCGATATACCGGGGCCCCAGCTTGCCCCTCTTCCTGAATCGGATCACTCCTTTCCAAGGAAACACTTTCAGGAGTACGGAGTCTCCCACTTGGAACTCAAGCTCGGATTGTCGCCTATCCGCATAACTCTTCTGACGACTCTGAGCCGTCAATAACCTCTGTCTAACCTGTTGTATCTACTCTGTCGTCTGAAGCACTATCTCAGTGCTACCCATCACATGCTGTCCTACCTCTCCCCAGCAAATGGGAGTCCGACACCTCCTACCATACAACAACTCGAAGGGAGGCATACCAATACTCGAATGGTGGCTGTTGTTGTAGGAAAACTCAGCCAACGGCAAGTACGTGTCCCAACTTCCTCCGAAGTCCAACACACATGCTCGAAGCATGTCCTCGAGTGTCTGAATCGTCCGCTCACTCTGTCCGTCCGTCTGGGGGTGGTAGGCGGTACTGAAATGCAACCTCGTACCCAACTCCTCGTGGAACTTCTTCCAGAACCTGGAAGTGAAACGTACATCTCGATCTGACACAATCGAGATTGGTACTCCATGACGCGATACCACCTCCCTCACATACAACTCTGCCAACCTCTCAGGAGAAGAGCTCTCACTGATAGCAAGAAAATGCGCGCTCTTCGTCAGCCGGTCGACGATCACCCAAATTGCATCGACACCCCTCGCGGTCCTCGGCAATTTGGTGATGAAATCCATGGAAATCTGTTCCCACTTCCACTGGGGAACCTCAAGCGGCTGCAACTTGCCATGCGGACGCTGGTGCTCGGCCTTAACCTTGCGACAGGTCAAGCACCTCTCGACAAACCACGCGACATCCCTTTTCATACAGGGCCACCAATAATCTTTCTTCAGGTCCAAATACATCTTAGTGGCCCCGGGATGGATCGAGAACCTCGATCTATGCGCCTCCTCCATCAGAATGGTACGTGCCCCGCCTGCATACGGCACCCAAATCCGACCTTGAAAGGTCATCAGCCCTCGACTATCGGTAACGAACTCGGACACCTGCCCGATCACCCGCTCCCTCTTGCGGTTCTCCGGTATCACGGCCTCTGCCTGGGCCTCCCGAATGGTGTCCAACACCGGAGTCATCACTGTCAGTCGCATACAAATGTCTCGAATCGGGGCACTCTCCGCCCTACGGCTCAGGGCGTCAGCTACGACATTAGCTTTGCCCGGGTGGTACAAGATCTCACAATCGTAATCCTTTACCACATCCAACCATCTCCTCTGGCGCATATTCAGATTGGGCTGATCCATCAAATACTTCAAGCTCTTGTGATCCATGTATATGGTACACCGAACCCCATATAAATAATGACGCCATATCTTTAGGGCAAACACCACTGCCCCCAACTCCAGATCGTGGGTGGGATACCTCGTCTCATGAGGCTTCAGCTGCCTCGATGCATACGCTATCACATGCCCTCTCTGCATAAGCACCGCACCCAACCCTGATATCGATGCGTCACAATACACCACAAAATCCTCCATCCCTTCCGGGAGGGCTAACACAGGGGCTTCGCATAACTTCTGGCGAAGTGTCTCAAACGAGGTCTGCTGCTCCGGACCCCATGAAAAAGCAACACCCTTCCGGGTCAACCTGGTGAGAGGCACGGCGATCTTGGAGAAATCTCTGATAAATCTCCGATAGTAACCGGCCAATCCTAGGAAAATCCTGATCTCGGTGGGAGATCTCGGCACCTCCCAACTCATCACTGCCTCAATCTTGGCCGGATCGACCAAAATCCCATCCTGGTTGACGAGATGCCCCAAGAACTGGACCTCCCGTAACCAGAACTCGCACTTAGAGAATTTGGCATAAAGCCTCTCCGTCCTCAATACCCCGAGGATCTCTCTCAGATGCTCCTCGTGCTGCTCTCTAGATCTCGAATACACCAGTATATCGTCGATGAACACGATCACCGAACGATCCAACATCGGTCTACACACCCTGTTCATGAGATCCATGAACGCTGCTGGTGCATTGGTGAGCCCGAAAGGCATCACCACGAACTCGTAATGCCCATAACGAGTCCTAAACGCCGTCTTCTGGATATCCTCATCACGCACTCTCATCTAATGATATCCAGACCTCAGATCAATCTTGGAGAACCAAGACGCTCCCTGCAACTGATCGAACAAATCATCGATCCTCGGTAATGGGTAACGGTTCTTGACCGTCAACTTGTTCAACTCCCGGTAATCAATACACATCCGGTGTGAACCATCCTTTTTCTTGACAAAAAAGATCGGTGCTCCCCAAGGGGAACTACTCGGTCTAATAAACCCCTTCCCCAACAGCTCCTGAAGCTGCGAGGATAACTCCTGCATCTCTGGCGGCGCAAGGCGATAAGGCGCCTTGGCGATAGGCGCTGCCCTCGGAACCAAATCGATGCGGAACTCTACCTGTCTCTCGGGAGGCACACCCGGCAACTCCTCGGGAAAAACATCCGGGAACTCACGCACTATTGGAACGTCATCCATCGAACTTGGCCTCTCAGCGGCCTCTCGTGCGTCCATCACATAGGCTACAAACCCGTTGCAGCCCTGCTGTAAACTCTGTCTCGCTCTGGCAGCCGAACAAATCGCCGACCCACATCGGGTACCCTCGCCGTACACCGTAAGTACTCCCCCACTAGGGTCTCGTATCGTCACCAACTGTCGCTCGTAGTCTATAACAGCCCCAAATCGGGTCAACCAATCCATGCCCACTATGACACACACGTCCCCCATTGCTATCGGGACCAGATCTATCGGGAACTCAACACCGAAGATCTCGAGTACACATCCTCGTATCACATCGGTAGCATACACCGCTCGCTCGTCAGCTATGGAAACTCGCAGAGGTCGACTCAACGCCTCTCGTCTGCTACTGATGTGTCGACTAAACGCTATCGACACAAATGATCGACTCGCACCCGAGTCAAATAACACTAAGGCAGGTACAGAACTCATAAGAAAAGTACCTACGCATATCATCATATAAGCACAATATCTCAACTCAGCATAAATAAATAAGAATACATACCAGCCACTACATCGGGCGCTGCGCGGACCTCCTCCGCTGTCAACTGGAAAGCTCTCCTGCGAGCCTTCGGTGCCTCGGCCTTCGCTGGCCGAACCTCGGTAACCCTAGCAGCAGGGGCAGATCCCTGTGCTGATCCCTAATGTAACTGCGGGCACTCGGCCTTCCGATGGCCAATCTGGTTGCAATGAAAGCAAACCATAAATCCCTTGGGGCAATCCTTGGCGATATGCCCCTCCTTGCCACATTTATAGCAAGCACCTGATCGACAGACCCCATCATGTCCCTTGCCGTACTTCCCACAAGTGCGGCCCTTCTGGCCTCCAGATCTCGTATCAGCGGACTTTGCCCGCTTGGCTGCCGGCTGAGACTGTGCCGGCCGCCGATCCATCCTCTAAGACTCGGCCTCCTCCCTGGCCTGAATCTCCAACTCAATCTCCCTCTTCTGGGCATTTGCCTGGAGCTCAGCAAATGTCTGGTAAGTCGAGTTCGACACGAACTCCCGAATATCCCTCCTCAAAACGCCCAAATACCGGCTCATACGTGCCTGCTCAGTAGACACCTGCTCAGGGCAGAACATCGCCCTCTCATGAAACTTCCTGGTAACCACATTAACCGAATCAGTACCTTGCTTGAGGGTCAAGAACTCCTGAACCAACCGTTCCCTCTCCACCGGGGGAACATACTCGTCTCTGAACATGGTGGTGAACCTCTCCCAGGTCACTGCTGAAATCTCTGCAATAGTGAAGCTCGCCGTCACGAACTTCCACCAATCCTACGCTCCCAAGCGAAGCTGGTTCAACGTGAACCGTACCCTCAAATGCTCCGGACATGAACACGTGTAGAAGCATCCCTCGATATCAGAAATCCATCTCATCGCAGCGATCAGATCCTGCATCCCGTCAAACTCTGGTGGCTTCGTGTTGCTAAACTCTCGAAGCAACAACGAGTCACCTCCCTGAGGTCTGGCAGCAGCTACAGCTGCAGTAGCTGCAGCAGCCGTAGTAGCTGCAGCAGCCGCAGCCTCAGTCACCGCTGCGTACCGCTCATCAAAAGTCTCAATCAATGTGGTCTTGATAGACCCAAACATCTCCGGAATCTCAGCTCGAATTGCCGCTGCCACCTCATCGTGGATCATCTGACGAAGCTCCTCGTCACTCACGCCACTCGGCTCAGGTCAGTGACGTGTCCCAACCATGATGTCTCTGAAATACAACATAAAAATATCAGAGACTTGATCGAGCATACTTGCACTCGATAACTCAACCCTACTTGTTCCTTAGTACCCAAAGGATTCTTACTTAGAGTGCGCACTGCTCCGGTGTCTTCAGTAGTACGGGCCCTATACTACCGTCCACACCGCATCAGTATTCACCCTAAGTCCTCCTCCTTGGATCCCAGATCACAAGTACTCTATATCTTACTGGCATAGGCTACCCTTCGGTAGACCTCTCATCAGCTCCTCACTGCTACCTACTCGCTCTCAAGCATCACATGGCAGCAGAAACCTCCATAGGCTAAGGCATCACAAATCAGGCCACTCTAGTCCTAATATGAATACCTAGCCTACTCTAGCATGCATATCATAACATATCTCATAACACATAATGTAAGGGTATTTTGGGAAATCACCGTTCGGGCGCTGGCTGATCGTACACACTGCTTCCTTCTGCCTTTCTCAAAATCTTTTGCTCTTTTAGAAAAATTGTTTATTTTATGAAAAACTTTCTCAATTCCTCAGTTTGAGTTCAGGTTCATCCGAAGATGCACCCGAATCCCTCAAACCAAGGCTCTAATACCAACTTGTAACAACGTGATTTTCAAAACAATTTTTCATTTTTAAATCATACTTTCAATCACACGATAATCATAAAACATAATGTATTCACTGTGTCATAACAAAACATGTCCCATAATCTCAATAACATAAACTCCGTAAGTGTGTACGAATCATGCCGGCGCCTTCCCGCGATCCTCGCTAGTACCTGAAACACATATCATAACAACTGTAAGCATAAATGCTTAGTGAGTTCCCCAAAATACCACATACCACACATACGCCTTTCCAGGCCATAACTCTATAGGATCTTCCGATCCATGTGTCTCAGGGACTTTCGTCCCAAATCCCGGTAGGCCTTCCGGTCCTACCCGTATCGACCTTCCGGTCCGTAACCTCTTGACCTTCCGGTCCATATCATCTTGACCTTCCGGTCCATACCATACATAACATACATAACACATACATATTACATAACCGCATATAGCACATACATCTCATAGCATACAAGACCTTCCGGTCACACATATCACATAACCGCGTATAGCACATACATCATAGCATACAAGACCTTCCGGTCACACATAGGTACCCTTCCAGGTACAGTATAGTGAGAAGACTCACCTCAATGAAGTCGGATAAACTCTCGTGCTCAACGTCCCGACTTAGCCTCCTCCTATTATTCAAATAGCATCTCCGATCAATATTCTCTCATGATCTCATCTCTACAGATTGGGTAGAAGGCCATTCTACCCTTCCCTGAACTCTCCTGAATCAGTCTTGACCAGAACCCTAAAGTCAACGGTCAAACTTTGACCCGACTCGTCGAGTGCACAAGAGTGACTCGGCGAGTCCATGCGGGTCCTCTGAATCCTTTCAGCCTCTCTTGGCTCGTCGAGTCATCCTTCCACTCGACGGGTTACACCTGTCACGAATCGCAGGGCAACCCCGACTCGACTCGTCGAGTCCACTTATGGACTCAGCGAGTTGCTCCCATAACAACTCTCAAATGACCTTCTGAGGTCAAATCTGCTTCTCTAAACTATAGATCTGGCCTTCAAGTGTTCAAAGGTCACGTAAAGGTGCAACCTTTACGTGCATGCAACCCACATCAAGTCATAAATGGAGAAATAACTCTAAAAATGGCAACCTAGTCTCCAATCCTCCATGAACAGGCATAAAGCAGAATGGGAAAGGTTCTCTGGACCTCTATGGGTCCAGATCTGAGGTCTAACCCAGCAAGGGACCATAACCTCAACCTTTCAAGCCTTAAAAGGTTTATAGAAAACCCTAAATCATAGATCTTAACCCAAAACAGAAGGGAAGTTCGATTTGATACCTCAATAGTGTAGATCTAAACTTGAAAACTATAGATCCACAGCTCCCTTGACCTCCTCTTGTTGGAAACTACTTCTCTTTTGCTAAAACACACAAGAAATGGTGAATTAGCCTTCCTCTTGCACCACAAACATTCTCTTTCTCTCTCTAGGGTTTCTCAGGGGTGAAGTGGCCGCAATGGAGGCTATAAAGGCCTTTAAATAGGGCACAGGCCCCGAGAATTAGGGTTTCACTTAACAGCGCGGACTCGCCGAGTCCACACATCGACTCGTCGAGTCCTTCATTAAATCAGACCAGAAATGCGCGATCCCACTCGGCGAGTCTGAGCGCCTACTCGCCGAGTCCCTCTCTAAAATTCAATATAAATACTTAAAATAAGATACCTGGGAATCCGGATGTTACATTAGCCTTCTTTGGAAGCTTGCAATTTGCAGCCCGATGACCCCGTTGGTCATAGTTATGGCAATTTCCTTGAAACTTTTTCTTAAAAGTTCCACCTTTGGCTCCCAAGTTTGAACCCTTGCCTTTCTTTTGGAATTTGCCCTTTCCAGATTTGTTCTTCCCAGAAGTTTGACCATGCTCCACCAAATTAGCTTTCTCAGAAGTAGGGGTATAACTACTCTTTTGAGCTATCTTATTGTCCTCTTCAATTCGAAGGCGAACAATAAGGTCCTCAATGGACATCTCCTTTCTCTTATGTTTCAAGTAATTCTTGAAATCAACCCAACTAGGGGGTAGCTTCTCAATCATGGAAGCAACAAAAAAAGGCTCATTCAACCCCATACCCTCGGCATTTATGTTATGTAGGAGGACTTGTAGTTCTTGGACTTAGGACATAACAGTTTTGCCATCCACCATTTTATAGTCAAGAAATCGGGCAACCACAAATTTCTTTGTCCCGACATCTTCAGTTTTATACTTTTTGTCCAATGAGTCCCATAGTTCTTTGGTTGTCTTTGTTACACAATACACATTATAAAGTGAATCAACAAGGCCATTAAGAACATAATTCCTACACAAGAAATCAGAATGTTTCCAAGCATCAATAGCAATTAAAGCTTGCACATCTCCTGCTCCTTCGGGCATCCGATGAGCCTCTTCAGTTAAGAATATAGAAAGATTCAATGTGGTAAGATAGAAGAGCATCTTTTGCTGCCACCTTTTAAAGTTCAGTCCAGAGAACTTCTCAGGTTTCTCAGCATGATTGACCGGCATGGTCATCATTGGAGCTCCTTGAGCATTAGGATATATACAATGTATATGTGACTGATTCTAGTGTTGTTATGGATAGAATGATGGAGGTGAGATTTTACAAAGGAGGATTGAGATAAGAGAGCATTCCAATATTTAGAGACACATCTCATTTGAGCAAGCTGTTTTGCCAATAACCGGATAAATATGTTCCACAAAACATCCTCAGGTAGATTCTCCATTATAGTCGGGTGCTGTGTTGAAGCCAATTTATAGTGAGAAAGTCGATGTAATTAAGGATGGATGAACTTAGTTTTGAAATGTCACACAAACACAATCATCAAACGCATATACATAGAATTTCATAGTAGCAGATTTTCCACACAAATTCAAACAACCTTAAACTCATAACAAGTAAAAAATATTTGAATGTTGAGTTATTTGTAAGGGGGGGGGGGGGGGGGGGGATGTATTTCACTAACAAAAGGTTAAAGCTTACCGGCAAAAAAAGTCACCAAGATTCGAAATGTAACTTTTTTTTTGGGGGGGGGGGGGGGGGGGTATTACTAAAATAAGAAAGCGTATAAATCTTTCAAGATTTGAACTTTTCTTTTTAAAAGACACATTAAACTTTAACTAATACTCCATGAAACTAATAAACTAACCAAACATCATATGTTATATTAAAAAATCAAACTGACAAACACAAATAAACCGATCAAAGACCAATTTTAATTTACACTTGTTACATCGGCATGTTTAGACAAGCTATGAAATGATGCCCTCCGTAATATATATATATATATATATATATATATATATATATATATATATATATATATATATATATATATATATATATATATATATATATATATATGTTAGTTTGGGCTAGATATTTTTTTTCATCTCCGATCCTTCTTACTGCTAAGTGTGTGAGAAGGAATCAGGTTAGGATTTCATTTTACTCAAAGTTTGTAGTCTAGTTTTCTTATTGTAATCCGTTCTTTGTTCTTGGTTTTTAAGTTTGGTTTATCAAAGCTATGTTTACAGTTTTGTTGTTTAAGAAGTGAAAGTTACTTCTCTTCTTTGATTGTCTTCCAAACTTGTGGTAAATCTAATCATTCACATATTCAAGGTCTTGAGTATAACGAGCCATGACCTACATTTGATAGCCAAAAGAGGGCAATGCAATAATGAAACCCAATTGATTTTAAGCTTATGGTTCCTATATTGGACCAATAAAAAAAACATCATTTTTTTCAAAAATATCATATTTACAAAATTGGTTGGACCCATCACTATGAAATTTAATCAGTCGATTTTGTATTATATTTGTTAGCTAATATTTTTATTGCAAAACATCCGATTTTATTTAAAATGTGTGCTACTTTGACGATTATCTGTTAGTATGGTATGTTAGTATGTTAACATTTAGGGTTTAGGCTCAATGCCCTTAAGGTTTTAGTTAGGTGAGAGCCCTTATGTATATGAGGTGTAACCCTCTCTATCAATCAAACAACTTATAATACTGTAACATCCCAAAATTCAAGACCAAAAATTTCATTTTTAAATAAGTTATTATATAAAACCAACAGTATAAAAACGTTCATATTAATATCTCGTGTCAAAACCAAAGTGTCAATAATCAAAACATATTATCATAAAACCATATCAGAGTGTGATCCCAAAGATCTCATGTGCGGAAAACCATAGTGTGATGCGCTGCGATCGAGCCGGCTCCTTTCCTTTGAAAACGAGTACCTGAAACCAAAACTGTAAACCGTAAGCACGAAGCTTAGTGAGTTCCCCCATCATACCACATACCATACTACTAACATATTGTACATATACTATCAGGCATATCTGGGTGCCCGACCTACCCCTTCGGTCCTTTCGACCGGATACTACCTAGTATATCTAGGTGCTAGCCTCCCCTTCGGTCCTCTCGACCGGATACCGCCTAGCATATCTGGGTGCTGACCTCCCCTTCGGTCCTCTCGACCGGATATTGCCTAGCATATCTGGGTGCTGGCCTACCCCTTCGGTCCTGTCGACCGGATACTGGGGACTATTTCACCCCACTACTACTACCACATAAAACCCTAGCATATAAATATAAATCACATATTGCCTAGCATATCTGGGTGCTGGCCTACCCCTTCGGTCCTGTCGACCGGTGACTGGGGACTATTTCACCCCTACTACTACCACATAATATCATATCACATATATCATAATCTGTCTGGCATAGCTGGGTACTAATCTACCCCTTCGGTCCTATCGACCGGTAATCGGGGACTATTTCACCCCCTACTACTACCACTATCACATAACATGATATCATGCTAGCACATAAAACATAACAGGTAGCAGCAAACCTAGATGAATATCACAAAGACAATCATCTAACATACAACTCCTACTAGTGGGCCGACATTGTGGCCGTAGACCCACCGCTACTGGAAGGTAACTCACCTCACACTGCTGAAGTCCCGTAGACACAATCCCACACTGCTGAAATCCCGCAGACTCAACCCCAACTGCTGGATGACAGATTCCCGAACTGTCAACACCAAAATAACACCCAATTAATAATTGGGTTCCACTACATAACCATGAGTACATACTTTGGATAATTATTACATTACCCCAAGCTTGGCTTTATTCAAGCCCAAGGCCTAATCCATAGGCCCAAAAGTCAACTATGAGTCAAAGCCCATCATATGGCCCAATTTTCCAAATTGGGCCCAAACCCTTACTAGGTTTTACCATAAGGCCCAACCATTTAGTCCAGTCCAACATTCAACATTCTAATGGCCCAATATCACATAATCATGAAGGCCCAAACTATGGCCCATCTATGGCCCAATTTTCCAAATTGGGCCCAACTCCTCATATGGGTCTTATCCTAAGCCCATCAACATGTTCTAGTCCATAAGATTATTCTTGGATGGCCCATTAATAATCCAATTACCAAAGCCCAATGGAAAGGCCCAAGTGAAATTAGGGTTTCACATAAAATGACCAGTAGGGTTAAGTGTTTCTCACTTAACCCATTAAGGACTTAATCCATTAAGTCCATCACTCTTCTAAATAAATCATATGGTGTGATTGGGCTTAACACACAATTCCATTCCAATGGCCCAAATGTGGGTCCTGATAGGTCCAAGCCCATAAATCCAATATTAGGGTTTTCTAAACCCTAATTAGGGTTTCCAATCCCATCTTAGCCCAATAGGCCCAAAACCAAGTCCTTAAGCCCATTAGGGTTTACCTTAGGCCAATTAGGGTTTATTACACCCATTAGTCACATGTTTGGGCTTTTGGGTCCATTAGGGCTTCATTGGGCCCATTAGGGTTTTAGTCCTCGTCCAAACATCCAAAAAGCAATCCCAACAAGACTAAGCACACCGCCACCCGACATGGCGGCCGGTGGCGGCAGCCACCACCCTACGGTGGTGGTTTTTAGTTTTCTTTTCATTACTGTTATTTTTTGTTACATTTTACAATGCTAAAACCCCAAATAATCACACACACACACTAATACAAACACATATACACAGCAACCTAGTGGCGGCCTGTGGTGGCGAATGGCGGCAGCCACCATGGTTGGCGGCCATGGTGGGCATTCTTTTCCATTTTCCGGCCAAGATAAACCACACACAACACACACGCGACTGGGAGCACACACCCTCAAGTTTTCTTCTAGCAAAACAAACCCAGCCACCCACCTGAGGTGAGTGGTGACGGCAGTGGCGTAACAACGGCTCTATAGCGGCAGAGAAGGAGCAGCAGCAACGCTCGTCGTCGAAGGGCAGCAGCAGCAACAACGTTTATCATGGCGGCGGTGCAAGGTGGCCATGAGGAAGGCAGGCGGCTCATCGTCTTCAACAGCCCCCAACAGCGGGGTGGCGGCTAGGGTTGCGATCTCGACAACTGAATTACGTCGGAGCAACATCCTTGTCTTCGTCGGCCGCTAGACCACAGCGGCGGTTTAATCCGACTCCAATGGCGGCTATGAGGCTGATGACTAACACTGGCGACAACGGGGTCAGCTGATGGCGATAGTGAGATGGAGTCTCGATCGGTCGGCAAAGTAGGAGGTCGGGTAAATGCTTGGCGGCCGCTAGCTTGTCGGAGAACGGACCAGGTGGTGGGGGGGGGGGGGGGCTGCCGGAGGTTGAAGATGAAGAGGATGAATGGAGGCGGCTGAAAGATGCTAGGTTTAGGGTTTGTATGGTGAGGGTGGCGGGTTTGAAACCCCGACCATTCTAAATCTTTGACATATTTACAAGTCTGGCCCCTCCCTACAAGATCCTTTCAAATTAAGCCTCAAACTTACCTTTTAGCCCCTGACTCCATGAAATCTTTTCAAATTAAGTCCCACTAATTACCAAGTAGTCACTGCCTTCAATATTACTTACAAATTGAGTCTGGAACTTACTCTTTTAACCCTCAACTTCTAAAATGGTGACAATTAGCTCTTCGAGACCATCCTTTTATACATAAATTATTTATTTTAGGGCTACGAGACCTTCATTTATTTATTTATTTATTTAATAAATAAACGGGTGTTACAAATACTTGCATAATATCAGAGTCAAACACTTTCAATTCTTTCTTCTGATTGACCCATCGTTGGAACCCTATCTAGCAACGACACTGCCAATATTGAAGCTCCTAAATACTATCTTTCCTTTTCAACTCTCTCTTCTTCCTTCTTTTTCCGCTATTGTTACGGTTTCCACGCATCGAATACACTTCAACTAGGTAGCGTAAAAATCAAACTATGATATACCTAAGTGTACATGCAACCTATGGATCTTTGACTTCATACTAATTACAACCACCCTAATAAAACATAATACAAAGAAGAATCACATACCTCTCTTGCGGCCAAAGTGATGGGTTTTATGCATAACAAACAATCATATGTGTGCATGCAACCCTAATTTGAGGATCTATGTTTTCACTATTAGACATACAAGCATTGAACACAAAAACTAGAAACCCTAGGAGGCACATGTAATTTTCGAAATTAACATATAATTAGGGTTAGGATACATACCTTGATTGTTATATTGTAATAACAATCAAATCCTTGAAGATCTTGAACTTTGGTAGCAAGCGCCACAAGTGCCGCGCCTCTAATGGCTCACAAACAAACCTAGCAACCAAGGATTACTATGGAGAGAGAGAAGTAGAGTAGAATTTCGGCCCTTAGCCTTTCTTGGAGTGCCTTAGACGAAATCCAACCCTATAGGGGTTTATATAGGTGATAAGGAAGGGTTAGGATAAGGCAGGTGTATCTTAGATAACCCTAATCCCTTTACTTCCTCCCTAAGGCTTCCAAGGCACCCTTAGAGCCCAAGGAAACCCTAGTACACTCTAGATTTTGTTCCCCACCTCTAAGGGAGGTTCTAGAATGCTCAATGCACAACTTTTGAACATTATCACCTTTAGTCCCTACAGTTTCAATTAATTCCTTTAATCCCAAAATTAATTCCAAATTAATTTCTGATTAAATATTAATTAAACAATATGAATTCTAATTAATATATTATATCCATAATGCATCAATAAATCATTTATCTTGATTATTAATTTATTAACCAAGCAATAAATTAATAAATCATTCTTCTCTCTCTAACAATTATCCTATTCAATTGCCATGTTTGAAGGCAACCCAAAAGGACATTCTTACTATCAATTCAAGTACATAACAATTATAGTTATGGGCTTAGACACCTAATCCAACAGTCTCCCACTTGGATACGTCTAATAACTATAATTGCAAGTATAATTTCAAAAAGTGACAAGCAAATTTTAGCTACCAAAAGCCGCTGTCGAACTCTGACCTAGTCAATGACGTGTCCTTAGATAAGGGATCATATATTCCTCCATTCTCAAGATATCGTATGAACTGAGACATGGATTTCAATCATTCTCTCTGTTCATGTGTTGTTTCCCGATTTTCGATTTATGACGACTGACTAATTAAACAGGTCAAATCAGTCCAGGCTTGGCCAAGTGCTTTGGGTGTCATCACTAAATCATCGAGGGGCCCACAAATATCGCTTTTATCCCCTTAGGGTAAAAGGAACGGATAAACATCGACTCATATGCTTGCTCTATTTACTCATCAAATCACATACAACAATACGTTTTATAACACCAAGTTACTGGTGCGTTTACGTATTATCAATGTGCAACCGATTTGCAAACTGTAACTCATATCTCTTTGTTTCAAGAATATAAGATATCAGCGTCTCATAATCACTCGTGATAAAATCCATGAAGTGATTCAAGTGAGCGTGGGTTTAATCAAATACTCTAATCTTATTAAAGCACTCATGAACTCTGCAACAAACTTTTGCTATGTCTAAACACTTTAGACAATCTACAAACGGACTCATGACAGTCTTGCTTCATACCTACTCCCAATGTATGAGCAACTATGGATGTTTGAATAACCTAGTTATTCTGGAAGTCAAAACATGCAAAGTGAAACACAATAATAATACTTAATCCTATATGACCCCAAAACTTTTGAGTATAAATAAAACACCTTTTATTTAGTCACCATATTTATTACTCATTATTCATTGTATACTGTTTCATATAATCAACTTGACACTTGAATTATAACAACATTTGTCCCATGCACTAAGCATGCATACTATGTTTACCTATGATCCTTTCTTTGTGAAATAGATCAATTGGAAAACATTTCCAATGAAACTCATTTCACAATCCCCAAAACTCATTGTTAGTGTAAGAATATAAAATTCTTGCCACTATTAGAATATGTTAGATTCTAACATTTTATGCAACGATCCTTTCGTAATGTCACTGCACAAAAGTCACCAAGACTCAGCCAATGAAATTACAAAGTTCTCTATTGGAGATTGTTGCAAGACAATTCCATAGACATGAAGTCTCACATTCAAAGTACATTCCTTTGAACATCCTTCTTGCATAAAAGTTCCTAATCTCGACATAGATTCTTAATATCCAACTCCCATTTATGGAAACATTCCATATTTGCCATATAACAACTCATTCTAAATAGAATCTTATCTATTCATAATAATGTCGATATGGTCCATCCAATACTATACTTCCAACTACTCACAAGCGACAAATCCTTAGGAAATCTTAGATCGTCCTTTGACAGTTGTTTAATCATTTTAGTCAAATCCGGTTCTAGTCCCTTTTCCCTCTTAATGCTCTAGGCATTTGGAAAATTTTAAAATGGTCAAATATTATAGCATGTGCAATCGATCCTATACCCGAAGCGTATGGGACACGACGCATAATGTCTCACATGAAGACATGATACTTTACCAATCTTTTGCTATAATATTTTTGTTTGCCATGTTCTCATAATTCGAATTATGAAAAAAGGGATGTCGTAATCATAATCGAATTTTTGAGAATGCACTATGTATCCTTGACTAAATTTGACTAAAATCTCACAATCTAAGCTTTTAGATTTGAAATGAAGTATAATATTCTCTCCCTTAATTATAGCAGAAACAATTTCTCAATCTCTGCAACTTGCAAAATCGAAATTCTTGTTTTTCTATAATTAATATTGCTAACTTGCAATACTTAACATAATAATCATGCTGACACTAACATGATGATTATTTTCTTACCAGCATAATACTTATGCTCCCACTAGCTTTTACATGTATTCAGAAAACATCTGGACTTCTAGAAAACAATACTTATTGAATTCCAAAAATCCATATTTCTAATACTAGATGCTTCGATAAGACTTTATCTAAGCTTCTCAAACTCATACACCTTTCCTTAGATAGCTCATATGTGCGTCTGAACAATTCTTGAACTTACAGCAATAAGTCTTGAATGTTCAGACTAATTGTCAAATCTCACAATTCGAACTATGAAAAGGGATGCCGTAATCATAATCGAATTTGAGAATGCAATTTTCACAAACGCTATCTCCTTAAAATCTCTCTTAGTGAAAGCGTTTCCTCACGATCATTTTCATGAACGGAGAGAAACCTTATGACACTTAGATTTTATGGTGTATGTGCTCCTATCCATGTGAATTTGTCATAACAATCATAATACAATGTTTGTGACAAATCCAACTCATATGGATTGAACTCGTTCAATCTTGATTTCTTGCCTCATGGCAGCACAAGTGCCCACCATGTCTTCCAAATTATTTAGCATCTCACCTACAGACCAATGAACTTTCATTGATTAAGGTGCTTTGCTTTTATGTAGTCAAATGAGAACTCATAGAACTCACATACATAGTTAACTTAACAGGAATGGCACAGAAACAAAATTATGTCAACACGATAGGTTGCAAACCTCAAGTCGTATGCTAGTGATTATCGATCAAGTTTATTCTTGATTTGTTCTTGAAGCTTTTCAAGATCATTTAGACTCCCACTAACCTCTTGACATATAAGATTCTCTTGTCAAGAACCATTCCTTGACAAAACAAATATTTAAGGGTTAGTGCGAATTTCTATCAAGACTAACACTTCACTTAATCGGTTCTAGTTGGTCTTTGTCTTTTCCAAGACATCACAACTTACCAATTTCAAATGTGCAAGAGTAAGAAACTTTTCTAATCCACATTTGACAAGTGTTACAAACCTACCTAAGACTATGTCACTCAAGTCACTATCTTGGAGTATGACTCTAAGACTTGATATTGGAACGAAGTATGATTGCCTTTTTGATTTAACCATTTCAACAATTTCACGATTGCTCTTCTTAGCCATACTAGTGTACTAAGATTTACTTAGAGGATCAATTGTGATATGATTATTAAGACGATCATAAAACACGATACAAAAGTACTCTCCCATCTTTTCAGATTAGAGAAACTTTTTATCTTTCTGCCTCATTGATTCTTCTTATTCGTTCTGCCATACATTGAAACTTTTCAATGATTCCGAATTATACTTAATCTTGTAAGCATAACCATATTTACTAACTTTTAGTAAATCCTAACGAATAACTTTATGTTCTTTGTGGTGGACTTGATTAACGTACAACCAGTGTACCCGTTTTCCTAGTCCTTCATTTGACTCTTTGTCAAGGAATTAGTCTTAATTTCTCAAATACAAAGGTTCTCGTTCATCACACAACACAAGTTGTATGATTCCAAGTTTCTGTCCAATTGAAACTTGGGCGATGAGAATCTTTCCTTATTTGGCAAATTCTCGACACTACTACAAATAACATAATAAAGAATCACATCCATTTCAACATTGCTAATAATACACAAACATCAATTTTTCATACACGCCATTGCAAGGATAAATAAATAAAACCAAAATCAAAATTTATTTTATTGCGGAAAAATTTGTCCTTACAATGCGATTACAAATGAAAACTATGTCAATATTCCTTAGCAATCTATCCTAACTCTAGAATAGCAGCTCAAAAATCCGATCTTCGAATCCATGCAATCAAAATCCATTTCTTCATGATCAGATTCAGCTCGCTTCTTCTTTTAAGCTTCCTCTCTTTTCTTCGATCCTACAAAACATCAAAATGTAATCTTATCACATCATGTATTAAGAATCAAAAAAATAGGAACTTATAGAGTTAGTTAAGGGATTTTACCTGAAGTAGAGCCAAACGTCTTGACTCTCCTATCTCTTAGATCTCTCAGGTAGTCAGGGCAACTTCGTCTCCAATGCCCTTCTCTTGGCAATAAAAGTAAATAGACTCTTTCGGAACAGCACATGGAACAATCTCAGACCTTGCCTCTCTCTTATGGTCAAACTTTTTGACCATGTCAGGCCTCTCGTTGCCATTGCCTATGTCCGTGGATGTTTGGAAAACAGATCCACCAATCAACTTTGCTTCTCCAGTGTGCCAAATCATTGCTGATTCAGCAGCAACAAGCAAATACGTGAGATCGATGAGGGTCACGTCGTGGTCCATCATATAGTACTTTCTAACGAACTCACTATACGAGTCAGGAAGCGACTGAAGAACCCAGTCAACAACCAGCTTCTCACAGACAACGACTTCCATCATTCTTAACCTGTCAATGTGTGACTTCATCTCTAAGACGTGTGCACACACCGACTTTCCCTTTTCGTGTTTACTTGCCAAAAGGGCTTGAGTGAGCTTGAACTTTTTCAAGCCTTTGAGCTTGTGGATCAGGGAGAACAATAGGAGGAGGTGGAGGAAGTGAAGCATGATTTCTATTTCCACGATCCAATCGTAGAATATCATCTTCAAGTGGAAAGCTTTTTCCAAAGGATTCAGGAAGACCATAGTTGTCAGAACTAGACATCTACAAAACGGGAGAAAATTCAAGTTAGTTGATTGAGTCCTTAATAAAACACCCAAATGAGATATTAAGGCTAGGACCCAACACAATGTTTTACAACATGGAAGAGGGATGCTGTAATCCAGTTGCAGAACATTTGAAGGTAGGTAAATGACGATTTACCAATTTCCACCATGAAAAACGAAAAAGATTTTAAGTTTTAAATGAATTGAAACTCCTAGATCTTTTGAGATTCATTGAACTTTTCAATGGCATGTTTAATCTCGATTATGCCCTTCATTTGTGACTGGGATGCCGAGGATCACAAATAAGGTGTGAATAACCATGCGAATGTACTTGGTGCCCTCATGTTACCATCACCTAATCAATGTGCCGGTTAGCCACACACGCTCCATTGATCTATAACAAACATCGAGTCACCCTTCGCTACCAATGCCAATCCCAACTTAGTGTGCTGGTTAACCACACACGCTCCACTAATTGTCTCGGAAAGGGTACAAAGTGTAATTCCATGGAATAACATCATTTTCACATTTTACCTAAAGTAACTAAGATTTGGGAATTTGTAAAAGTGTTTAGTTACTTCGTATTATACTTATAATGGAAGGTTGTGTCCTATCCTACCCGTTCGGCTAACGACCCTCCACTAGTCAAGAGTGCGGTGGGTAAGAGTGGATACCCAATGGCGGTCATTTTACAGGCCGCTTCCTTAAACACCCCTTATAGACCAGCTTCGTGAATGAGGCCTACTAACGGTAAGACTGACTCTTTACTTATACATATATAATATTAGACTTTTAATTTTATATAGTATAAGGGTGTATTTTACACTTTTAAAATACTAGGTGGTTTTATTAATTTTTCTCTTTTAATTAAACTTTTAATTAATTAAATAAAACCATAAGGGTGTAATTTGAACTATTTTGATTTAATAATTATTCAAAAATTAAACAATTAATTAAATTATTAAATCAAATAAGGATTACCAATTTAAATTAAATATATTAACTTAATTTAATCCTATATCCATGGATTTCGAAATTTAGGTAGGGATATCTTTAATTATCAAATTAAACATTAACAAGATAATTACCAAAAATAACAACCTACTAACTAATTCCTTGGATTTCGAAATCTTTTGCTTGGAGTGGAAGGGAAGGCTTTCAAACTTGCCTAAAAATAAAAAATCCTAGGGTTAGGAAACCCTAGATTTCGACTCCAAGGTAGCCAAAGGAAAGGGTTTGAAAACCCTTAGGGATTTTCGAAAAACAGGGTTCTTAAACCTTAATTTGCGAAAATTTAAAGGCCTTAGGGTTTAATAGCCATAAACCCTAATTTTGTCTAGTTCAATCAATTACACCAAATCTAATTGAAAACAAAAAAAAACCATATGATCTGATACCACTGATGGGTTTTATGCATAACAAACAATCATATGTGTGCATGCAACCCTAATTTGAGGATCTATGTTTTCACTATTAGACATACAAGCATTGAACACAAAAACTAGAAACCCTAGGAGGCACATGTAATTTTCGAAATTAACATATAATTAGGGTTAGGATACATACCTTGATTGTTATATTGTAATAACAATCAAATCCTTGAAGATCTTGAACTTTGGTAGCAAGCGCCACAAGTGTCGCGCCTCTAATGGCTCACAAACAAACCTAGCAACCAAGGATTACTATGGAGAGAGAGAAGTAGAGTAGAATTTCGGCCCTTAGCCTTTCTTGGAGTGCCTTAGACGAAATCCAACCGTATAGGGGTTTATATAGGTGATAATGAAGGTTTAGGATAAGGCAGGTGTATCTTAGATAACCCTAATCCCTTAACTTCCTCCCTAAGGCTTCCAAGGCACCCTTAGAGCCCAAGGAAACCCTAGGACACTCTAGATTTCGTTCCCCACCTCAAAGGGAGGTTCTAGAATGCTCAATACACAACTTTTGAAGATTGTCACCTTTAGTCCCTACAGTTTCAATTAATTCCTTTAATCCCAAAATTAATTCCAAACTAATTTCTGACTAAATATTAATTAAACAATATGAATTCTAATTAGTATATTATATCCATAATACATCAATAAATCATTTATCTTGATTATTAATTTATTAACCAAGCAATAAATTAATAAATCATTCTTCTCTCTCTAACAATTATCCTATTCAATTGCCAGGTTTGAAGGCAACCCAAAAGGACATTGCTACTATCCATTCAAGTACATAACAATTATAGTTATGAGCTTAGACACCTAATCCAACACAAAGACCTTCACGCTTGAGCTCTTCGTGCATGCCACCTTGTTTGCATGTAAGGACCCAAACTAGAATCTCTCTCTTGGTTCACACCCAATGAACTCAGAAAAGCATAATAAAAAACAACTAAGGAGGGGTCAAACTCTAAGAGAGTTCGTCCACAAGAAGGGAGAAAGAAGAGACAAAACTTCAAGCCTGGAATGAGCAAGGAAGAATGAATCCCTAAGGCCCTATTTATAGCTTTGGATATTTTCCATGGTTTTATCCTTCATCCGATATGGGATGAGATGACCCAAAAACGAAATTCTCTTTAGTTCTTAGGGGAAATTTCCTCCACCTTCTTCCCAAGGGAGTTCTGGAATATTCCTGATTAATCAACTATTGATTAATTGATATTCAACCATTTAATTTATTAAACTATTAAGTAATTCACAAACTATTTTCTAATTAGTTTCTAATTAATTATTCAAGATTAACACCTTAGCCTTGTCCTAGATCTCTCTCTCTCTCTCTCTCTCTCACACACACACATATATCAATCTCTCCAACGAATATGCAATTGTCGTCTTCATCGAAGTTACAGATATTGTCGGAAACCTAGCTACTCCTAACGTCGTCTTCGTCGACACCCAGGTCATCAAAATATTTCCACCGCTACATCAAGCTCTAGCTATCAAATCTACCTATAAATCTAGTCGTCGTCGCCACTCACTGATGATGTCGTCATCGCATTCATATCTAGGCGTCGTTGTTAAATCCCGTTCTTGATCTCTGTCGACCTTCTTATCTTCATTTATGTTTTCAGTTTTTTTTAGATCCATTTTTAACATCTTGATAAAACTAGGGAGGGTGGATGTTAGTATGTTAGTATTTAGGATTTAGATTAGGCTAGCTAGGATCCCTTATGTATATGGGGTTTAACCTTCTCTATCGATCAAGCAACTTATAATACTTATATGGTATTAGAGCCGACTTCTCGCACGTTCCTGGTTCAACACATCCATACTTATCCTCTTTTAGCCTCCGACTCGAAAGGTTCGTGTTAGTGTATCTCACATCAGTGTGAAACGATCCAATAAGTGTCTATATATGTTGGAGTCTATCCTCTCTCCAAAAAGACTTTTTTTGTAAAGGCAATGTTTGGGCTTCACACACACACACACACACACACATATATATATATATATATATATATATATATATATATATTACATTATCTAAAACAGGTGCTACAAGTTATAAAATCAAGAAGTGTACAAAAAAAGCTCAATATATTACACAAAGAAAAAAATCAGAATATGAAGCGAAATGAAAAAGACATGTGGATTTGTGAAATCACTAAAAAAAATCAGAGTATGAAGCGAAATGAAAAAGACATGTGGATTTGTGAAATCACTAAAAGAAGGCAAATGACAGGAATTGATGAAGAAACGATGCAAATAAGATGAAATACGAGCATGTTGGACAATTAGACATATTGGGTAGAAAAATGTCATTAGACATATCGACAAGCCATAATGTTTTAAGGATATCTGAATGCTAATAAATCCAATTAAGATAGGTAAAATGCCCTAGAAAAAAAAAGATGTTTTTATTACAATTTCATATTATGAGATTTTGCAAATTCACTCATTATCTATGTCAAAAGCGACATGGAATTTGTAGTCATTATGTTGATAGGAAATTCTTTTATTTAAACAGATGCATCATAGTTCTTACATATCATTTGGCTTACCAACTTTTCTTTCCAATATTATGTAAAAACATTTTTAAAAAAATGTTATAATAAAAATCATATACTTGAAAAAAATGTTCCTTCTTACAAACGGTGAAAAGGTTTATAAAGATGTTATAGAAAACAGTTATAAAAAGGAACATAGTTATAAAAAGGAACATTCTTCTGACTTATATAATTTTTTAAGCATCCTGATGGACTTGGATAATAATGAAATAAATGGCTACTAATGTGAACCCATGCTTAAATCAATAACCTAAACTATACAAGAATGAATAAACATATATAATATAACCCCCCCCCCCCCCCCCCCCCGGTTTAAGCACAAGGTTTCCAAATGTTTTGACAAAAATCCAAGCACCTTGGGAAATAACATTTGCTAACCCGAGTTGCTCAACTTCAGCTAAGGAACGAGATACAACATATTGACGCTTAGAAGATCACAACACAAACTAGATGATTACCAAGATAGACATAGAACCTAGAGGTGGACAGACGAGTATGAGGAAATTCATGCATAAGAGTACCCTAAATGTATCAAATGATATGGTTAAAAGAAAGTTAATACGGTCGACGAGTCTGAGGAAACTTTGCCTAGTCAACATCATAGAGACCAAGCGATCGACAGAGGATGGATGTATGAACAATCCATGCATAAGAGTACTCTAAATGTATCAAAGGATATGGTTAAAAGAAAGTAAATGTGGTTCACGTGAATAGTGAATATATAAGCATATTTGTTGAACAACATAGACAATATCTGGGCGAATGACATGTTATTTAGGTGTCACACTTAACAAATCCGTCTTGAACATTCTTGAAACGACTAAACCACACATTGCGCTAGGCATGAGCAAACGGACCGAACCGGCCCGACCCGAGAACCGGCTTCGGCCAATATCAAGAACTGAACCGGCCCGACGGTTCTACCGGTTCCGGTTCCGGGTCCGGTTTTTGTCGGGTTTTCGATTTTGGAACCGGTCTGATTTGATACGCTTCCTTGCGGGGCTGGTAACTCATTCAATTTTTAACCAAATCAAGCGTTTTTATAGTATAAACTTAACTACAAAACCTAAACTACGTGTAGGAAAACGATTTAGGTCAAAAAAACTTAAATTGAGTGAGTTATGCACATTTGAACAACAAAGTCATATTACGTTTAATTGTTGTAACATAAAAAAAATTCTGATTTCACACCCTTCCTTGCGGGGCTTGTAACTCATTAAATTTTTAACCAAATCAAGCGTTTTTATAGTCTAAACTTAACTACAAATCCTAATATACATGTAGGAAAAAGATTCAGGTAAAAACAAGTTAAATTGAGTGAGTTATGCATATTTGAACAACAAAGTCAGATTACATTTTATTGCTGAAATATAATTTTTTTTTTCTGATTTGATACCCTTCCTTGCGGGGTTTGTAACTCATTCAATTTTTAACCAAATCAAGCATTTTTATAGTCTAAACTTAACTAAAAATCATAATCTACATGTAGGAAAAAGATTCAGGTAAAAAAAAGTTAAATTGAGTGAGTTATGCAACTTTCAAAATTTATGTGAGTTATCCGGTCCGGTTTCTGGTTTTGGGCCGGTTCTTACTGGTCCCAGTTCCAAAAATTGACGAAATTATAGTATCGGTCCCGACCCGACCAGTTCCATCGGGTTCCGGTTCCGGCCGGTTCCCCGGTCCATATGCTCATCCCTACATTGCGCCATGGCACGCCTTGGTGCGCGCCTTTTAGAACCATGATTGCATTGCATTGTTTTTTATTATTTTATTCTAGCTAACCCTTATATATATATATATATATATATATATATATATATATATATATATATATATATATACAGAGAGAGAGAGAGAGAGAGAGAGAGAACTAGGTTCAAATAAGGATGTCATTTATTTTATGTATGTGTGTGGACAGGGTTATTAAGTGATAGTGATTAAGAGAATAAGTTGTTTGTGTAACACCCACAAATTCAAGCCAAATTTAAACTTTCAAAACATGTCGAATTTATCAAAACATTACAACTTTGTTTTCAAAATACATTTATATCAGAGTTTTCCCAGAAACATAACATAATAGGAGGAGCTGTACGATCATGCCTTCGCCTTGCCGCGATCCCCTGATGTACCTGAAACAATAAACTGAAACTGTAAGCCCGAAAGCTTAGTGAGTTACCCCCAAAATACCGATACACATACAGTCCACATAACCATGACATATCATAACAAACTGAGCAGAACAGCACATAACGGGTCCACAACTTTACAGACTGGAATACCCATGGGCCCACAGTGTGAGTCTGGAATGCCTACCGGGCCCTCAGCTCACATCTGGATTGCCACCGAGCCCTCAGCACGAGTCTGGAATGCCTACCGGGCCCTCAGCTCGTATCTAGAATGCTCCCAAGTCCTCAGTATGAGTCTGGAATGCCTATCGGGCCCTCAGCTCATATCTGGAATACTCTAGGGTTTGTTGGCTACCGCACGGAGCAGTACAACCTCAACCCATCCCACATAACATATCAACATGTAACAGATAATGCACATACAGACAATCAATCAGTATCACAGGTAGTCCTACAGACCTACCCTCTAGCGTATCAAACTAGCATGCATAACTAACTCGTACTCAACATAATACAAGCCTTAGACCCCTTAGTATAGTGAGGATAACTCACCTCGCAACTGTCGTCGGAAATTAGAAGGCTCAACTCCTGGGTCCAACATGAACTCCACCACCTATAGGTACCATACAAACCTTTTTCATAAATCTCCCAATTACCAGAAACCATCAGAAGTCAACTGGTCAACCCTTGGTCCAAGTCAAAGTCCACAGTCAAAGTCAATAGTCTATGTTGACGCGACTCATCGAGTGTAGATCACCGACTCGTCGAGTCCTTCCTGAACTCGAGAAGTCGTGAAATCCTTGATTGGCTCGTCGAGTTCCCTTTTTAACTCGTCGAGTTCATACGTGGCCAAGATTTGGAAGAAACCCTAGCCAACTCGCTGAGTCTTCTAACAACTCGCCGAGTTCAAGGCAATCTTCAACTAACTCGCCGAGTTGCTCAACCAACTCGCCGAGTTCACGGCTATGTTCATAGGACTCGCCGAGTCCAGCGTTCTACTCGCCGAGTTCATTCAGTCCTTTTTCCATACAGACCTGGTTTGAGCCATGCAGCGGCTCCAAACCACAGATCTAGGCTTCTAGGGTATGCTTATCACGTAAAGTTGCAAACTTTACATGCATGCATAGCTTGAAGGGCTCCAAATGTCAAAACTAAGCTCTTAATGGGGTTCTAAGCTCAAGAGGGACCTCAATCACGAACATAACTGAGACTTTACAACTCTAGAAGGTAATGAAGGTCCAGATCTGAAGTATAGCCCAACCATAAGGTTTCTCTACCAAGGATTTGGGGTTTTAGGGCTTAAAAGCAACAATTTAGGGACAAACAAGATCTAATAGATCAATAATCAAGATGGAAACTTTATTACCAGAATGGGTGACCACAAATGAATGTGTTCTGGATCTAAGTCCCCTTCCTTGAGCTCTTCAACCCCTTCCTTCTTCCACTTGCTCCAATGTGCACCAAAAGTCCCTTCACAAGGCAACAATCACTCAAACTCACCAATGGAGACTAGGGTTTCGATAAGGAATGCTCTGAGGGTGATGGAGGCTGAGATGGGGCTATAAGGACGTTTAAATAGGGTGCAAACCTTAAGGATTAGGGTTTCCTCCTGACTGGCCTACTCGCCGAGTCCAGGCGTGGACTCGCCGAGTAGATCACTTAAAGCCCGCGTCCAATTCGACATCTACTCGGCGAGTTAGGGCTACAACTCGCCGAGTAGCTCTTACAAAAAGAAACATTTAATCAAATTAAATACGTACCAGGAACGGGGCATTACAATTCTCTCCCACTTGTCTCAGACTTCGTCCTCGAAGTCTGCTGCTGCTGCATCTGAAAACAACTCCGGGTAATGCCCCCGCATCTCCTCTTCGGACTCCTACGTCCACTCTGAACCCTTCCGGTGCTGCCACTGCACCTTCACTAACTGAACCACCTTGTTCCTCAAGGTCTTCGCCTTTCGATCTAAGATCGCAACTGGTCTCTCGATATAATTCAGGCTGCTATCAACCTGAATATCCTCCATGGGTACTACTGCTGACTCGTCCACCAAACACTTCCTCAACTGAGAAACATGGAAAGTGTTGTGGATCTGGCTAAGCTCTGCCGGGAGATCCAATAGATAGGCGACCCGACCCACCCGGGCCAAAACCCTAAAAGGACCAATGAACCTGGGGCCCAGCTTGCCCCTCTTTCGGAATCTGATGACACCCTTCCAGGGTGATACCTTCAGGAGGACCATGTCACCCACCTGAAACTCCAACTCGGATCGGCGTTTGTCGGCATAACTCTTCTGCCGACTCTGAGCGGTCTGCAAACGCTGTCTAACCTGCTGGATCTTTTCGGTAGTCTGCAAGACTACCTCCGTACTACCCATCACCCTGTGCCCAACTTCGCCCCAACAAACCGGGGTACGACATCTCCGCCCGTACAACATCTCGAATGGCGGGGCGCCAAGGCTAGAATGATAGTTGTTGTTGTAGGCGAACTCCGCAAGTGGTAGGTGAGAATCCCAGCTCCCACCGAAATCAATGACACATGCCCGTAACATGTCCTCGAGGGTCTGAATAGTCCGCTCGCTCTGGCCGTCTGTCTGCGGGTGGAATGCTGTGCTGAAGTGAAATCGTGTGCCCAGCTCCTCGTGAAACTTTTGCCAGAAGCGGGAGGTAAACCTGACATCCCGATCAGAGACAATGGAGACAGGAACCCCATGGCGAGACATGATCTCCCGAACGTACAATTCGGCCAATTTCTCGGCCGATGAGCCCTCTCGTATAGCCAAGAAATGGGCGCTCTTGGTCAATCGATCCACGATGACCCATATAGCATCAAACCTCTTTGCCGTCTTCGGCAATTTGGTAATAAAATCCATCGTGATATGTTCCCATTTCCACATGGGAATCTCTAGGGGCTGCAGCTTTCCATGCGGCCACTGATGCTCGGCCTTGACCATCCTACAGGTCAAGCACCTCTCAACGTACCAAGCGATTTCCCGCTTCATGCACGGCCACCAATAGCTCAAACTCAAATCCTGATACATCTTGGTAGCCCCCGGGTGAATAGAGAAATGAGACTTATGAGCCTCCTCCATAACCGTCTGCCTAACCCCACCCGTCATTGGAACCCAAACCCGACCGCATCGGGTTAATAGTCCCCGACTATCCTGCACAAACCGGGTGTTCTCGCCCTTGATCCTCTCCAGCTTCCAATTTTCCGGGCGGATGCCCTCAACCTGGGCATCTCTGATCAAACTCACCAGCGGAGAATCCACCGTTATCTTCATACATACCGCTGGGGTGGAAGACCCCGCTGACTTGCGGCTCAAAGCGTCCGCCACTACATTCGCTTTACCAGGATGGTAAAGGATCTCGCAATCGTAGTCCTTGACTACGTCCAGCCACCTGCGTTGCCACATGTTGAGGTTCGGCTGATCCATGATATGTCTCAAGCTCTTGTGATCCGTGTAAATGGTACAACGGACCCCATAGAGGTAGTGTCTCCATATCTTGAGGGCGAACACCACCGCCCCCAGTTCCAAGTCATGCGTAGGGTATCTCGTCTCATGCGGCTTCAGCTACCGCGATGTGTAGGCTATCACTCGTCCTCTCTGCATGAGGACCGCCCCTAAGCCTGTGATAGATGCATCACAGAACACCACAAAATCCTCGACTCCCTCCGGGAGTGTCAATACTGGAGCCTCGCACAAATGCTGACGGAGGGTCTCAAACGCCCTCTGCTGCTCGGGACCCCATCGGAAATCCACTCCCCTCCTTGTCAGATGAGTGAGGGGCACTGCAATCTTGGAGAAGTCCCGTATGAACCTCCAGTAGTACCTTGCCAACCCCAGAAAGCTCCTAATATCTGAGGGAGATTTCGGAACCTCCCACTGCATAACCGCCTCGATTTTGGCCGGATCGACCAAAATCCCCTCCTGGTTAACGAGATGTCCGAGGAACTGGACCTCCCGTAACCAAAACTCACACTTCGAGAACTTGGCGTACAGCCGTTCCCGTCTCAGAACTCCCAACAGCTCTCGCAGATGTTCCTCATGCTGCTCTCGGGTCTTGGAATACACCAAGATATCATCTATAAACACTATGACCGAGCGATCAAGCATCGGTCTACAGACCCGATTCATCAGGTCCATGAACACCGCTGGCGCGTTGGTGAGCCCAAACGGCATCACCACGAACTCGTAATGTCCATAACGAGTTCGGAACACGGTCTTCTCCACGTCCTCCTCTCTGACCCTGACCTGATGATACCCAGACCTCAAGTCTATCTTGGAAAATCAAGATGCACCCTGTAACTGGTCGAAGAGATCGTCTATCATCGGGAGCGGATAACGGTTCTTCACCGTCAACTTATTCAACTCCCGGTAATCGATACACATCCGGTGCGAACCGTCCTTCTTCCGGACGAAAAGTATCGGTGCTCCCCATGGAGAACTGCTAGGTCGAATGAACTGCTTGCCCAGTAGTTCCTGCAGCTGCGATGACAGCTCCTGCATCTCTGGCGGTGCCAATCGGTACGGCGCCTTAGCAATAGGGGCCGCTCCTGGCACCAGGTCGATCCTGAACTCGACCTGCCTCTCCGGAGGTATCCCTGGTAACTCCTCCGGGAATACGTCTGCGAACTCCCTGACCACCGGTACGTCGGAAACCGAAATCTGATCCCTGGCTCACGTATCTACCACATACGCTAGATAACCTGCACACCCGTGCTGAATGTACTGTCGTGCCCTGGCAGCTGAACAAAACCCTGATCCCACTCTTGTGCCCTCGCTATATACAATCAGTTCTCCCCCACTTGGGGTTCGAACTACTACTCGCTGCCCCTCACAGTCGATCATGGCACCGAATCGACTGAGCCAATCCATGCCTACAATCACGCATACCTCCCCCATGGGAATCGGAATCAAATCTATCGGAAATGACACCCGAACATCTCCAAGTCACACCCTCGATAAACTGAAGAAGCAGAAACCCCGTGTCCGTTGGCGATAGACACTCGCAACGGACACTCTAACTCGCCCACTGGCGCACTGAACTCCCTACTAAATGTCTGAGATACGAAGGAACGACTCGCCCCCGAGTCAAATAAGACCAAAGCAGGCAAGGAGTTCACTAAAAACGTACCATCAACCACATCTGGTGCTGCTCTGGCCTCCTCCGCTGTAAGCTGGAAGGCACGACCCTGAGCCTTTGGAGGCTCTGCCCTGACTGGTCTCCCATACGTGATCCTCAAAGTAGCCGGCGCTGGAGCCTGCGCCGGTTTGGTGGCGAGTAACGGACAGTTAGCCTTCAAATGGCCAACCTGATCACAATGGTAACATAACCTCATACTCTGAACTGGAGCGGCCTGGCGACAGTCTTTCGTGTAATGCCCCTCCTTGCCACACTTGTGGCATCCACTACCAGCTCGACACACACCAGAATGACCCTTGCCACACTTCCCACATGTGCGGCTCTGCTGACCCCCGGTCCTAGTATCAGCGGTCTTAGACCGCTTCGGCGCCGGCTGAGAATGTGCCGGGGCGTGCCGCTGCTCTCTCAACTGCTGCTCAATCTCCAACTCACGCCGTCTGGCGGCCTCCTGCAACTCTAGAAGAGTATCACATCGCTGGGTAGACACAAACTGACGGATATCTGTCTTGAGCATGCTCAGATAACGGGTCATCTGGGCCTGCTCTGAAGCAAACTCCGGGCAAAACATCGCCCTCTCAGTGAACATCCGGGTGATCTCCGTCACCGACTCCCCATCCTGTCTCAAACTCAAAAACTCCTGTGCCAATCGCCCCCGCTCAACCCGTGGAATGTAACGGGCGCGGAACATATCCCTGAACTGCTCCCAAGTAACAGCAGCTCTCTGATCATCAGAGTACGACCCAGTCGCAAGTCTCCACCAGTCCTTGGCCCCAGACCTAAGCAGGTTCAGAGCACACCTGACCTTCTGGTCAGCAGGACACGAGCAGGTGAAGAAACACCCCTCCACATCTGAAATCCACCTCATAGCCTTGATGGGATCCTGCGTCCCATCAAAAGTAGGGGGCTTCGTGTTATCGAAGTCCCTGTACTGAAAACCTCTACCAACTCCTCCTCCCGTCGCTGATACAGCTGATGCAGCTGATGTGGCGGCTGTCTCTGCAAGGGCTGCATAACGCTCATCAAAATACTCCACCATGGCGGTCTTGATCGACCCGAACATCTCCGGTAACTGAGCCCGGAATGCAGCAACAACCTCATCATGCAGGATCTCTCGAATCCTGGCATCCAACTCCTCTGTACCCATCTGCACCACTGGCTCAAGTGCTGTCGGTCCCTCCTGGCCTCTGTCCCCTGATCCTGATCCCGAACCGGATCCAGCCACGAAGCGCCTCGTCATCACCATTCTGAAACATATCACCAGTTATCAGATAATTCATATAAATCACTGGGAGCCAACTCCCTACTGACCCTAGGGATTGCGACTTACTTGACACGCGTATAGGTCCTGTGGTTTCAGTAGCATGGGCCCCTACTACCTTCCACACCTACCCATATTTGCCCCAAGTATCACCACAACACCCTAACAATATGCACAACATGGCGAGCGCTCAATCCTCACTCCTAGAGGAATGCTAAATATCTTATAACTGACCTCCCGGTCTCACTCAATCCCTCCTATCCATGAAACTTCCACCAACCCTGCATCACTAATGTATGCTAGCCATACATAACGCTGGACCCTATAGACTTTCGAATATCCAATCCTACCCCAAGCCCCCAATCAAACAAGAACAGAACATAAGGCCAAATCAAACATTCTCAGGCTATAAGATCTTAATTATGTACAACTGGGATGCATACATTAGACAACTACAGTAATGATGTCAATCTCACATAAAGGAAACCCTAGGCTAGCAGGCATCATGTATTCAGGCAATTCTATCATGCAATTCTTGAAGATCCCTAGCCTAGCACTAACATGTTGTTCTATCATATCGTATAATCAAATAACTTGTATGGTATTTTGGGGTCTACTTACTGGCTCCGGCTGATCGTACGCCCTGCATCCTCCTTTATTTATTTTGAAAACCTTTTTGAAAAATCATTTTGAAAATCCTTTCCTTGATTTGAGATTGGAGTCACACGAGTGTTTCTCCAATTCACTCAAACCAAGGCTCTGATACCAACTTGTAACACCCAAAAATTCAAGCCAAATTTAAACTTTCAAAACATGTCGAATTTATCAAAACATTACAACTTTGTTTTCAAAATACATTTATATCAGAGTTTTCCCAGAAACATAACATAATAGGAGGAGCTGTACGATCATGCCTTCGCCTTGCCGCGATCCCCTGATGTACATGAAACAATAAACTGAAACTGTAAGCCCGAAAGCTTAGTGAGTTACCCCCAAAATACCGATACACATACAGTCCACATAACCATGTCACACCATGACATATCATAACAAACTGAGCAGAACAGCACATAACGGGTCCACAGCTTTACAGACTAGAATACCCCTGGGCCCACAGTGTGAGTCTGGAATGCCTACCGGGCCCTCAGCTCACATCTGGATTGCCACCGAGCCCTCAGTACGAGTCTGGAATGCCTACCGGGCCCTCAGCTCGTATCTGGAATGCTCCCAAGTCCTCAGTATGAGTCTGGAATGCCTATCGGGCCCTCAGCTCATATCTGGAATACTCTAGGGTTTGTTGGCTACCGCACGGAGCAGTACAACCTCAACCCATCCCACATAACATATCAACATGTAACAGATAATGCACATACAAACAATCAATCAGTATCACAGGTAGTCCTACAGACCTACCCTCTAGCGTATCAAACTAGCATGCATAACTAACTCGTACTCAACATAATACAACTATTAGGATATCATATCCAATGGGCCGGCCTTGGTGCCTTAGACCCCTTAGTATAGTGAGGATAACTCACCTCGCAACTGTCGTCGGAAATAAGAAGGCTCAACTCCTGGGTCCAACATGAACTCCACCACCTATAGGTACCATACAAACCTTTTTCATAAATCTCCCAATTACCAGAAACCATCAGAAGTCAACTGGTCAGCCCTTGGTCCAAGTCAAAGTCCACAGTCAAAGTCAACAGTCTATGTTGACTCGACTCGTCGAGTGCAGATCACCGACTCGTCGAGTCCTTCCTGAACTCGAGAAGTCGTGAAATCCTTGATTGGCTCGTCGAGTTCCCTTTTTAACTCGTCGAGTTCATACGTGGCCAAGATTTGGAAGAAACCCTAGCCAACTCGCTGAGTCTTCTAACAACTCGCCGAGTTCAAGGCAATCTTTAACTAACTCGCCGAGTTGCTCAACCAACTCGCCGAGTTCACGGCTATGTTCATAGGACTCGCCGAGTCCAGCGTTCTACTCACCGAGTTCATTCAGTCCTTTTTCCATACAGACCTAGTTTGAGCCATGCAGCGGCTCCAAACCACAGATCTAGGCTTCTAGGGCATGCTTAACACGTAAAGTTGCAAACTTTACATGCATGCATAGCTTTAAGGGCTCCAAATGTCAAAACTAAGCTCTTAATGGGGTTCTAAGCTCAAGAGGGACCTCAATCACGAACATAACTGAGACTTTACAACTCTAGAAGGTAATGAAGGTCCAGATCTAAAGTATAGCCCAACCATAAGGTTTCTCTACCAAGGATTTGGGGTTTTAGGGCTTAAAAGCAACAATTTAGGGACAAACAAGATCTAATAGATCAATAATCAAGATGGAAACTTTATTACCAGAATGGGTGACCACAAATGAATTGTGTTATGGATCTAAGTCCCCTTCCTTGAGCTCTTCAACCCCTTCCTTCTTCCACTTGCTCCAATGTGCACCAAAAGTCCCTTCACAAGGCAACAATCACTCAAACTCACCAATGGAGACTAGGGTTTCGATAAGGAATGCTCTGAGGGTGATGGAGGCTGAGATGGGGCTATAAGGACGTTTAAATAGGGTGCAAACCCTAAGGATTAGGGTTTCCTCCTGACTGGCCTACTCGCCGAGTCCAGGCGTGGACTCGCCGAGTAGATCACTTAAAGCCCGCGTCCAATTCGACATCTACTCGGCGAGTTAGGGCTACAACTCGCCGAGTAGCTCTTACAAAAAGAAACATTTAATCAAATTAAATACGTACCAGGAACGGGGCGTTACAGTTTGTTATCATGAATACACAACTATTATCATTATCACACATTCTCACTAATTTCCATTTATTCTTGTTATCACTGATCCTCATTCACTTGTTCTCATTCTTACAAAATATTATTATCATAAATACATTCTGATAAAATGAGAATCATCAAAAAAATACATACTACCCTTATAGAGGATTTAATTAGTTAGAATGCATGATAATGACAATAGTTATGTGGGGTTGAACGTATTCACATTAGCAAACGACTTATTCTCTTAATCATTCTCAAAGAATAGCACTGTCTGCACATGTCCACATAATAAATGTCATCTTTATTCGAACGTAGTCATATATATATATATATATATATATATATATATATATATATATATATATATATATATATATATATATATATATATATATATATATATAATGTTGAGAAATGAAATGATATGGTTTTGAGATTTATGCAAAATGTTTTAAATGTTTTTGGGAATTTCGAGAATGGTTCTAAAATGGTTTGGGAATTATGACCAAGGAATCGGATTATTGTCATCATCCAATTCATTTTGATTTCTGATTTCAAGTGTACTTACTAGGCATTTTTAATATCTAACATATTATTTTGACATATACTACTAGATTAGGAGATGAAGCTTAGAAGATTAGATTGGAAATTTAGAAGACCACAATTATAGAGTGATTCATTTAAACTTTTGTTATATTGTTAGAAAAGTTTTAATATTTTCGGAAATGTTTCACTTTAGTCCCAAATTTTTTTTGGACAGAAAAGTCTTGATTATCTGATTTTACACGATAATATGTCATTTCCTATTAAAAGACTTTTTTGTTAATTCAAACCAAAATGAAATAATCAGGACTTTTATGTTAAAAAAAATGAGACTAAAATGAAACTTTTCCGAAAATATTGAGGCTTTTCTGACAATTTCCCGACATTTAAATGAATAACCTTGCATTTGAAACTATTGAACATAAATTGTTGAACTAGAGTTTTTGGTGTCATATTTCGATTTTAAAAGATAAAATTATTATTTTAGCACATGTGAGGGGTGTTTTTAGATGGGGGATTCATGTGGTGTGAGTTGGGATTTAGGAAGTTAAGAGGGATAGATGATGCACCTGCGACAATATTTGGTGTTGACGATAGGGATGAAGTCGATGGATGACGACATATAGCAAACGAGAGTTGGAAAGAGCAGCATGGGTGAGGGTGAAATGATGCATGATGGGGCTTGTTGCAGCTCTTATATCATTTTTCAACTTTTTTTATTTGGTTCCTAAAATTTTATAAAATGGCAATGCAATAGAAAAGTAAAATGAACATTTTACATGTGGTTAGTAGATGGACATAAACAATAACAATTTATTCTTTTATCAAATATGAGTTTTTGAAACCATAAAAACCATCCATGCTAAACTTCTAAAATTCGACTACAACTGCAGAAAATGTCAACCACAAATCCATAAGAACTAAAAGTGTAATTTACTCTGTTAAAAATGATCTGTTTCCATGCCAACATGTCTATTTCGACTATCCGCTCGGCCCATTTTAAAATGGCATCGTTGTACTAGGCTTTCAAAAGTCATTGGGCTATCTTAAATAATCGTTGTAGCATTTTCCAAGGGCCATAATGTTACTTTTTTTTTTTATAGTATGATATCTATGATAAAAGGAATTTAAAGTGGAATCCTCGACGATTAAAAAAAATGATATTAAATGTGATTTGTAACGATATTCTTAGGTGGAAACTAGAATGTCTCTTAATAACTGTGGTAGAAAGGTAAGAAGCTTAAGAAAGAGTTATAATAGTGATGAAAATTCTAAACTAGCACCTTTAGATGTTAGAACGACATGTAAAAATATAGTTGTTTAATTAAATGAACGCCCTTGATATTTTTACGAGTATACTAATCAATTGCAATATTAACAAGTACAATTTTAATGAGAGAAGTTGGAGAACCCAAATTTGGAGAGGACATCGTAACTATTTATTTTAAAATGATAAATATAATCTAACTATTAAACTACTCATAACTTTACATATGTTCTGAACGAGATTTGAACCATCGTTTTACCTTAACAGTGGTGTACTGCCGAGTTTTCGGAGCTGGCATTCGTGTCTGCATTTGGAGTTTTTGGTCTACGAAATCCAAGATTTGCACCCCCTGCGCGCGGGTAGAAATTGTAGTAAAACCATAGACACAAGCTTGTAAGTCTTTCATGCATTCAAGCTTATAAATCTTGTTGAGTTTGGTCTTTCTACCAATGTGGGACTCATTCCCACAATCATCCCTTTTTGCTAAACTTATTCTCAAATACCCTTCTTTGAGTATCGATATCTCATTCACATACACACCATTTTGGACATATAATATATCGTTTCGAAGTACTCATGGAGGAGAACACAAACCTACTTAGACTTAGTTATATATACAACATATGTATATATTTATATATGTCCAAAGTTAGTAAAAATATAAATATTTATACTAAATTTTCCAACAATAACAAAGGACGGTTATTATTCAATAATAGTAGTGTATAGTTTTATTTTTATTTTTTGTTTTTCTTTGTCATTCCATTTACTATTTACTATTTATAAAAAATTTATTTATTTATTGTAGAATTGATTTTCTACCTCTTAATCTTGAATTCTTAATAGCATTTTTATATTATTTTTCATAACGGTATTAAACATCTATAACTTTATTATTATTGTTTAATTATTTATTAATAATGTAAATTAAAATAATGTATTTTTTGTGATTTTAATTATAAAATTAATAAAACAATACTAATGTGAAGTATTAATTATGATTAAAAAAATATAGAAAGAAATTCTATAAAACATTTCAAATAGATTTAGATAAATAATTATTAAAAAAACTTATATGTTAATAAAATATCTTTTAAAATAATTTATAGCTGATTTGACATAAATAATAAATTTTATAATTAGTTAACCGTGGATACTCGAAAATCAAAGAGTAGAAAAATGAGAAATTCATTAAAAATATAAGACAAACTACAAAACATCTTAACGGATAATGTCTTATTTTCTAATAATAAAAACTTTACAATTTTTGTTTTTTCTTTAAATAATAAATTTTTTCTCTAGCAGAAAAAATAAATAATTGTACAGGTCCAATAATACACGTGTATTGTCTAATTCCATGCCAGCTAAATTCATATCTTTCGACCCAACATGTAACTTTTTTCCTTTGACTAGAGACATAACTAAAAACAAATACTATGAATTCTTGTGAAAGACTAGTATGCTTTACGAGGTTCATAAATTACTTATTGTTTTTATATTTTAAATACTTTATAACGAGATCTCATTGACCCAATAACATCACCAGTTTAGTTTTCCAACTCCCTTTTCATATGTTTAATTGTTCAAAGGTCAAATATTACCAATTATTAAACGATTATATAATATTTATAATATGAAGTTCAAAATTAAAAGCGATACCAACTTGATAGGAGAGAAAAAATATATAAAATAATCTTGAATTTATTGGGGCCTTGGAAGTTTGACTTATAACTTTATAAGTGTAAGGCTGTAAGCTTAAGTTAATTCAGGGCCTACTCCAGCGATGCAGCCATGGGCTAATAGAATGGCCCCAAGAAAACGGTTCACTACTGCGACCCTTTACCTAACAGCATATGCCTCGAAGGGTCCGTACACATTGCTGGCACATAATGGGTCAACAATCAAATTCATCAAAGTATCAGTTCTGACTAAAATAAAAATACATTAACCAGTTATAGTATAATCTGGCGTCAAGTGATGATTGTGCACTAGCAACTGGACCCAGGCCTGTTTTAATCGAATTATTAATTTTTTAAGACATTGTTTATTTGCTATTTGAGTGTAATAGTAATTAGTGATGTAGCTTGCATTTTGAATCTTGTTTTTCCATTGAATTTGTACTATAATAGGATGATTTTGTTATTATATTGACTTTAATGGTGATCAAAGATGTGGCATGAGGATGGAGTGATGGATTGTGTTTTAAAGACATGTATGTAGAAGGATATTTTGTTATATTATTTAGAGAAAACTACAAATTTGCTCCTTGGGCTTACGAAAAATTATGGTTAAGGTTCGAAAAGTTTTCAAGTTGTACCATCGGTAAAAATTAATTTATTTTTATGGTTTTGGTCCTTGAAAAACTTGAAAGGACTATTTTCATCGGTCATGGCTCCGCCCCACCCAGTATAATCCTTCTCCTTTGTTAACACAAATACATGCAAATCAAACGCAAACAAACAAAAAAAGATATTTACAAACACATACAAACAAAAGATTTAAACACAAACACATAAACCGAAATCAAAAATTCGTGTTTATGGAATAATAGGCATAAAAGCATGGCAGAAAGTGAAACTACCAAAAAAAATTAATTCAAATAATTCAAGCAACGTATTACAAGGAAGTTTGGTTGAACTATTGACACTAAACCAAATAAAATTCCCAAATAAGACAATTCTACAAAAACCTATTAGAAAATCATGTTTCAATTGATGAACAATTTGTCCTGTGAAAAAGGCTTAGGTGCATTAAGAACCCAATAGCTTTTTTCAAGCACCAAGTTGCTGATAAATAAGGAGTATATGGCCGAGCACCTAGTAGGTAGTATTGGAAACCCGTTTTACCGTCCTCCAACACTGAATCTAACCATCATGCATCATCCCAATATAGTCATAACACCACCACATCTTCGTCCCACCTGTTGTTCGATCGTAGAGTAAACATATAGATAAGTACTTACATTTCTTCTTATTATCGTTTTCTTATCTATGATATTGTAGTTTATGTTTGGAAGTTGAAGACCACACAATTATATGAGACGGGAAGTAAAAGGGGTTTCAGTGGCTTTGATTTGGAGGGGTTGATGGTGCTTTCATCATCTTTGTCATGGCGCTAAATTCAAGGTGGGGCAGGTGACCGGAGTTGGAGATGGAGATGGTGAGAGAGGGATATATATACACACACACACACGATGTGTCAATCTAGAACCAAGTAAAACTCATAGAACCATAGAACCATATAAAAATAACTATGTTTATAATTGAACATGTATGTTTAGTTATGAACATTTGTAATTTTTGTATGTTTCTATGGTTCTATGAGTTATTTTGGTTCTATGTTGAACTCACCCATATATATATATATATATATATATATATATATATATATATATATATATATATATATAGCTAGGTTATAATGTGGATGATAACTATTGTGTGGTCGTAAGGACAGTTCTAAACCAACAAATGAAAAATCAAGAATGGTTATGATCTAGGGTCTATAATATTACAGTGGAATAACATGTACCATATAATAACATAAAATTCATTAAAAGGGTATTTTAGTCAATTTAGCTAGATTTAAAAAAGGTAAATTCCAGATTTTACGGATACTTTTTCTTAATTTAAAAAAATCTGATTTTGGAGGATAATCATTCTTTAAATTCGAAAATCTGAAAAAATATGTTTGTGACTATGGTTTGCATTGTGACAGAATATATTTAAGAATATGAAATCAACTTTTTCTTTTTACAAAATATCCATTCTAAGCAGAATGTAATACACAAAAACATTTTTTATACTAATAACATATTAAATAATTACATTCCATGAAGTAGTCTACATCAAAAAACAAAAAAATCTAAAAACCAATAACAATATTTAATTTTTCATTCTTGAAGAATGAGATACAAAAACTCGTTCTATAAGAATGGCAGCAATAGAATCGAATTCTAGGGCTTCTTCATCTGGATTTTTCATGAAGTTGTAGGTGGTAAAACTAGCAGAATCCATCATCTTCTTTTGTATATCTCTCAAGTTCACTGAGAGGATAAAAATGCCTTTGTTCTTGACTTCTTGAATGTCCGACTATTAAGATGTATGGAATCATTATTTGCTTCTTATTTCTGAAATATTTGGTATTCTGGAATCAATCTTGGATTCTTCAATCATTCTTGGTTTTACAAGACTGTCAAACAAATATGAAGAATATCAACATTAAATATAATCAACATTTTAAATTACAACCAACACGTATGACAATCCTTAAACCAAATTCACAAATTACAGTCCAATCTTCCAAAATAGTATGCATACCACATTATATTGCTATAAGATTCTAATAGAATGAATGGTTGTATATTTTAACAGAATGATATTATTTCTAACCGAATGATTATTTAAATATTATAATAGAATGAGTTTATGAGTATTCTACAGACATATTTATGTTACTGTTTATAATTTGTTCTTTGGTTATGTCCATCAAAGACCTATTAAACACATACAAGCATGTATATAAACATCAGATCTTGTCAAGTGAAATACAAGTACAACTCTTAAAGATAAACACTGGTCACTTATTTCTTGAAAACTTATACTCAATCACAGATCAAGAAGAAGATCATTGGTATCTACTATCTAGTAGTATTACTATAACTGGAAGATAATGGAAAAAAATATGTAAACGAAACTTAATTAACTAAATTAGAAAAAGGGGGAAAGAAAATAACATACCTGATAAAAGGTGTATGAGATAATGGAATCAAGCAAAACAGGACACAAGGTAAAATCTTTGAACCGAGTTAAGTGGTAAAAACCCTAGAAGCAACCAGCTACTGTACGCCATCACCATTGTAAATTTTACCACCAAAGCAATCCGCTATAATACAATTTTGTTATGATCCAGTAAACAATTGTCAAAACCCAAGAATTAAAATTCCTGAAGCAATCAATAAAAAATGGTTATAATATTGAAAATAATACAAGAGAATAGATAAGAGTGATGTAGGGTTGAACTTTATGAGATCTCACGACAGGCTGGTGTCGTCAAATGGGAGGATTCAAATGATGGGCTGGAGGTGGACGGTGTTAATGGAGGGTGCTTCAGGAGGTCGGTGTCGGTTGTGTTAGGCGGAGGAATTAGCAGCAACATGTACGATCTGGAAGCGGCCGATGGTGGGGATAGATGAGGAAAGATCGACTATTGTGTAGATGAAGGTGATGAGGCGGCGATGGTGGCTGTTGTGGGTGATGACAGAAAGGAGTAAATGGAAGAATTGTGAGCGATTGTTTTAGAGAAATATGAGATTAATTAGATGCAACCGGATGTAAGGGATTTGGCCCATTATTTTAGGGATTCTAATTAATTGCATATATAAAATGACTAAACTATCCTTTATTAGGTTAATTAATGATTTATTTTTTCTTAAATTCTGATTGGTTCCTGCGACCACACAATATTTCTCAATCCACATATGAACCTAACTCTCCCTCCCTCTCTCTCTCTCTCTCTATATATATATATATATATATATATATATATATATATATATGTGTGTGTGTGTGTGTGTGTATGTGTGTGTGTATGTGTGTGAGGTGGGGGGTGGGGGGGGGGATAGAGGTGAAAGATCTATATTCTCAAGAATCATTATGAAATGATCTTGCTAAAGACATATGATCCTATAGGATCACACCTTAAGCAAGTAGACACTTACTGATTATTTATTAAGTAATTTGGTTATTAATAAATACTATCAACACTTTTATTTAATTGAGAAAATATTGTTCAATGAAAATAATAATACTAGAGAGTATAACTAGCTATTTAATCATATGGTATGATTTAATATGTTATGTATATTATTTTGGACTTCCAAAAGTCAACTAGATAAATATATGTATACTTAATTAATGGAATAGAGTGTTTAACAATACATTCACTCTCCTCTCTCTAGAACCGGCCATGCATGTGAAGGCATGGGCTTGGTTGCTTGTTTTTACTTATTCTTACACATCATATGTTGCTTACAGGACATCCTTCGCACGTAATGAAAGTGTGTAAGTATATAAAGAATGTTAAAGGCTTGCCAAAGTTTACTTCTTCCTTCCCCTTTGTTAAAAACCCAAGAGCATCACTACTCCCCCTCATTTTCTCTCTTGCAAAGTGTTATGAAGATATTTAGTGCTTAAGTTCTTCTCCTTTTAAGACTAATTTGTTATTAGTTATTTAAGGCTTAAGAAGCACTAATTACAATTGAAGACTAGCATCTTTAGTGGCTTAGACTTATTGGGTGGATATAAATATATGAGCTCTATTTTAACTCTCTTGCTTTATTATCAACTTATTAGCCTCCCCTTAAGGATTAAAAGTCAACAATGGTCGTTAATCTTTTTGTAACATCTTATTTCCTGTCATTTCTTATTTCAAGGTTGTGGGCCAAAAGTTGATTGTGTAAGGCTTTAGGCCTTAATGAGGCAAGGTTTAGTCTTTGTGGAAGGAGGTAATGATAATTAAGAGATTTAACCCTTGAATTGTGTTTTTAGGCCGAATGGTACTCCTGGTATGCCCAACATACTCAAGAGGGCATCCACGATCCATCTGCCTAGTACGCCCAACCTACTCCTATATACACCCAGCGTACTAGGCTTAACCCTAATACCACCAAACTTTCGAATGCTATAAATTCTTCGTTCTAAGTCCGATTTAGACGATCCTTATATCCACAGAAAGGTAATGAGAAGCTCTACACTTCTACCAACTCACTCTTTCCTTAAAACGTTAAGAACTTAAATCCAAAATCCATAAAAGGCCCGAATATCACTTTATGGTCATACCCTTGGGCTCCAAAACACAAACCGAACTCTTGGATCATCCAATCTAAATTATCTACACCCAAAGGGATCTAAATATCTCCTTCCCCAAGGCCCATAGCATTATGATAACTAATCTTCGGGTCACGGCCCCGAATTAGAAAACGATTCGGAACAGGGTGTTACACAACATCTAGTAGCTAGCAGGCCAGAGTTTTGCCGGTACAATTTCCAGACTTTTCTCTAGGAAATATATGTAAGTTAAATTACACTCAAAATTTATCAGTGATTCCAAGTCAAAATATTGATTGATCTACTTACGGGGGTGATGTCTAGGTTGGATTTAGTGAGGTGTTTAAAGTGGGATTTCCAAATAGTATACTTTGTATACCAAACAGACCCTACCTCCGATATGATCCTACACGATTGTTCCTTACTCGATAGATCTTGATGTAGACATTGGGATTAGTGACGAATCTAGACTATCATTAGTCGCCAGGAGTATAAGACTAAGACTTAGTAATGCGAACCTAGGTCACATCAGAGGAAAAGATAAAGTATTGAGGCAAAGTTCTGAGGCATCCACTTCTATTAAGTGAGTGCAAAGTCTCTTTCATGAACATGATTTTAATAAAATTATTAATTAAAGTATTAAATATTTTTCAAAGAGTTTATATGTGAGCTATATGCTTATTGCTTGGAATATGTGTTAGAACCGTATTTGATAATATACGATATGTGAACCATACATACTTTTTTAGGTATTTAATGTTGCGTCTTTTGGGCTTTTTACTTAGTTTATTATGTGTATCCGGGTTGGGCCTGTCCACCCATGATTTATTAGTTAGGGTTTTACTATTTAAGATGCATGCATGCATCGTGTATATGTTAATCGTGTCATTATAAACCCTACATAGCCTCTACAGTAGCAGTTCTTTATTAAGCTCTTCTGAGGCTGTAACTTTTAATCATTCGACACATTCTTGATTCATATTTCGTGTTTGATTGCTTTTTCCTGTTTGAATCTATTCGATCTTTAGAGTTTTCATCTCAACAATTGGTATCAGAGCAGGGGATTGTGTAATCTATACGCATCTCTTCTGTTAAAAGAGTTTTTAGAGTTTTCGATATTATTTGAATCTGGTTCAGCCGTCATCATTGTTATCATGCTGATCTTTGATCTTAATATTACCCAAAAACCATTTTAGTTTACACATCTGATTCATACAAGTTTTAATCGATCTCTAAACATGACAGGCGATTCTCACGTTAACTCAATAAATCTTTCAAGCAACATTGGATCTACAAAAAGAATCCTTATTCTTTTCCCCAGTGATAATGAAGTGTGGGCGTTGCACTTTGAAGATTACGTCCTAGGGCTTGAAGACAATGGCTATCTGATATGGGATGTCGTTACTGTTCAGACGTTTGCTCATACAGGAACAAGAAGAGAAATTAAAACTCAAGCCGACTACAATAAGCTTCTTCTTGATGTAAAAGACATACCACAAGATGAGAAAGATAAGCTGATAAGCAACGTTAAAGCGATGAGGATTATCCGATTTGCTTTTCCACTAGACACTTTTCGTTTGGTGAGTTCACGCGAAACAACAAAATCCATCTGGGATAGGCTCAAGGAACTATACTTAAGTGATGCTGATCTTGAGCATTCTACTCAAACTCTACTGCTTTCAGAGTTTGGAGCCTTTGTACAAAAGCCTGAAGAGAGTGTGGATCAAACTTTCAATCATTATAATCATCTTCTCAGTAGGATGATGAAGCACAAGATTGGACGTGAACTAATTGAGCAAAAAGTCACGTTCATGAACGGGCTAAGATCTGAATGGAAGGCTGTAGTTTCTACCGTAAAAGCAAATGAGCAGTTCAAGAACTACACTTTGGCAAAGCTTGTTGGAATACTGAGGTCACATGAAGATGAAGTGACGAAAGAAGGGAAGTTAGTTTCTGTGATGGGATTACTGGCCCTTATTGCGAAGGGTAAAAAGGTTGTAGATGATGATGGTTCAGAATCTGATATCTCCGATTGTGAACTCTCCAAGGAAGAATATGCATTCATGGTGTCCAATCCAAAGAAGTTCGCAAAGAAGAACTTCAGTCGCAACAAAAACCGAAACTGGCAGGGCAGTTATAACTTTGAAAAGGTAAAGGAAGAGACTGCGAATAACTCTAAGAAAGAAGAAGCGAAGAAGGATAAAAAGCTTATGGGGGACTCCGACTATGATTGTAATTACTGTCATGGCAAAAACCATCTAGCCAAAGAATGCATGCTGAGAAGAATGAACAAGAAAAAGGAGGGAGAGGATGACGAGACATACTATCCCCGAAAGCTGGAGGAGATCAAATAGAAGAAGAACACTGATAATACCATGCCTGCTTTGATTGTGTAGGAAAACGAAGTTGATGATGAGTTTGGCAGAGTCGAGGTCTGGTCGACTGACTCTGAAGATGAAGAGGTTCGCAGACCTACTCATGGAAGGAGCTTCGTGGCGAAGGATGAAGTTTCGTAGTTTAATGGAAGGTGTTTGATGGTTACCAATGAAGTGTCAGAGATGTGGGGTTATGCAACTGATGGTGAACGTAGCGTTGATAGTTGTTTCGCTGCGAAACCAGTTCTTGAGCAGATAAGCGAGTGCGAGCAGGTGATCAACAAGGTAAACTCTATTCTTGACTCTCTGAATATACCTGTGTCTAGATATGAAACTGAATTGAACGACTTAAAATACACATTTTCAAGTTTCAGTGATAGTCTAAAACGAACTTGTTTAACAAATTCTAACTTAACCGATCAACTCGGCAGGGTTTCGTTAAAGAGTGAAGAGAGGCGCATATGGATTGAAAAATTGGAGTTAGATTTGTCTAGATCTAGGGATGAGTTAATTTATTTGCAAAGAGATAATTTTATGCTTTTGAAACAGAGAACCATATTTTGTTTAATTGCTAAAAGGCTTTATTTTAATATCACCCAGTTACATCTTGATTGTGAGATTGGTAAGAAAATTCATAAAATGATTTTGCCATTCCTTGAATTAAAAAGGACAAAATAGATGTCGACTGCTACAGGTGCGAATCCATCGTCTCATCAGACGAAGTTTCGGATGCATACAAAATAGGACTGGACAAAATCGAATCTTACATACAGTCCAAAGACCACAAAAACATGCTTAAACAACTTTTGGATGAAAAAGACAAAGAGCAAATTAAATATGAAACTATACAGAAGTTTGACTCATTAAGCACCAAGTTGAGTTCAGAAAATAAACTTGATGTTGAAAACGTTTCTGAATTCGACGATGAAAGTGATATGAGTGAAATCTATGTGGAGGATGAGGTTGAATGCTCTGGATTTGTTAAATGCGAACCTGAACCTGCGAAAGTCTTAATCTCAGAAAATTCAGTTGAATTTGCATGTTTTTTTGATGTTAAATCTAAAATTTTAAGAGAAAAAGCAATTGTTTTTCCAAAGGTTCAAACTGTTCCCAATCAAGTTTTCACAACTAAGGGACTGAATAAAAATCAAACAACAGAATTAACGTCCATAGTTGAAAATGACAATAAAGATGGTTGCAATGAGTTTTTCTGGTCCGCTCCAATCGATAATGCAGATGAAACCAAAGGTCTATCTGAAATGACCTCTTAGAAAACAAAGAATAGGTTTGTAGCAGGGCCGTTGAACAAGGTTAATTCAAGCTACGAAAAAGGGAGACCAAGTGGAACTAAGAACGTTCCAAGTGACACATCGTCTGTTCGGACCGAGACTGTAACGCCCGTAGACCCGGGCTAGTCAATTTAGAGATAATAGGGGTCGAAAACGAATTTTCGACAAAAGATTATTTAGAATAAATAATCTTAACCAAGTTGTAGAATATGTCTCAAGGGTTCCGTACATATAAAGAACGCCGAAATCTGAGTTATAACGAAGAAGTTATGGCCCGTCGAAGTTTTTCGGCAAAATCGGCACGGCACTTGGAGACGTAAATAGTGAATTTACGATAGATGACTTTTTAGCCTTAGCGATCTAAACAAAAGTTGTAGTATATGTTAAACCGGGAACATACAAAAAAAGAACGCCCAAATCTGACTTCGTATGAGGAAGTTATGATTTTTCTAAGATTTGGCATAGCAGTGCACGACCCGAAACTCGAATTTTAGTTCGAGCGGTTTTTGGCTTACGCAACCTTAATGAGAGTTGAAGATCTCATTAATAGGAACTCAACAGTAAAAAGACAGACGAAAACGGAGTCCGTATGAAGGAGTTACGAACTCTTCGTGGTCATTTAACAGTCTAATCTCCTCCTACTGTTAAATTTAAGATCGGTCGAGAGTTAGCCGACGGTGTCTAAATGAAAGTTGTAGATCTTGTTTTTACCTACATGTGGAAAAAAAAGAACGTCGAAAACGGAGCTCGTATGCGAAAGTTACGGGGTTTAGAAGTCGGTAGGGTGCTGCTGCAAAAGGGGTGACGTGGCTGAATATGGGCCAAGGCTTTCTCCCCAAGAAAAGCCATCAGGTGATGACACGTGGCACCGACTCGGCGAGTCCGTGAACCGAATCGGCGAGTCCATTAGGATTTCACCCTATAAATAGAGGTGTCGGGTTCTCTCATTTCCCACACCTCTCCCCTTCAACTTTCTCTCTCTACACTCTCTCTCTAAGGGTTCCTAACCCCCCCTAAGCCTAGGTAAACCCCCTAGCACCCGAAGGAAGCCCCGAGGCTCCCGGAGTCTCGATAAAAGAGCCTTTCGGCTCGGGAACGCTGCTCCAGCGAAGCCCGGTTTTGCGAAAAACCCGCTGTATGTGAGCTATGCCTACCCTATCTTTAGTATAACTTATGTTTTAATATAGTAACATTATTAGGACCTTAAAATAATTATTTGGGCTGTTATTATGAGTTATATAGAGTGTTGTTTAAATGCTTATATAATAATAATAATAGCTAGACTATTATTTAGTCGCGGTTAACGTTAGACTAAACCCTAGTGGTATTGATACTAGGTTTTGTCAAGGGAAAATTGTTTTGAGATAACGAAGTGCTGTCCGAGTACCGAGTCACCACCTAATCAAGTGAGTGCATAGTCCCTTTCATCTTACACATAGATATGGAGTATTTAATATAAATTACGTGCTGTGTGTGCATATTGTCTGTATACTTGCCGTCTGTGCTAGGTGAAAGATTTTTATACATGTTTTAAATGATTTAAACTGTATATGTATTTTATATCTACAAAATGTATTGGGTAAAACATGGGTAGATGAAATAGTTGCTGTGTGACAAAAATAAAATGATGAGAAGTGATATAGACCATGAGATAAGGGTGAGAGGTAAACCATGAGAGAAGCCTTTTACCCATGTGTTGGCCTCGTCATTCAGCAGAGTATGGATGACAACCACGTACTATTCTAGACAGTCCAGTGGACACTAGCAGGCTCGCAACCTGTAGGTGTTTTGAACTGTGTATTCACCAGATGTACTCTAAAAACCCATTGACATGTATTGCGAGTGGATTCTCGGAAACGATACTGTCGATAAACGAGATAAAAACCCATTGACATGTATTGCGAGTGGATTCTCGGAAACGATACTGTTGATAAACGAAATAGCCCTGGCAGCTATGGATTTAGTGCCTTTTGAGCAAACCCTGGCAACTATGGATTTAGTGCCCGTTGAGTAAACCCTGGCAACGATGGATTTCGTGCCTATTCCTTAGGATGATCCTTAGGAACGAATGAACAAGAAATAGTTGATTCTTAGGATAGATCCTTAACAATAAATAAGATAATGGGGATGGGTAATTGGGTTAATTGTTTGATGTTTAAACATAATAATTATATTATTGTGGGTTGAAAACCCTATGTACTCACCAGGTTTCCCAACCTGACCCACTCAAGCTTATTTGAATCACAGGTGCCGATACGAAGTTACATTACACTGAGAGATTAAGGAGGTGTAGATCACTAGTGATAATGAATGTAAGTTCTGTTTATGCTTATGTTTCTGTATTGACGATGACATCCCAATGTTTTAAAATGAATAAAAATACATTTCTTCGGAAATGCTTTGATAACGTATTTATCATGTTTTTCTGGGAACAAATTCCGTAACATTTTTATTAAAAGAGGTAATCTGATTTTTATAAAGCATAAACAAAATCGGTCTTTTCTAGCCGTGAAAATGGGGATGTCAAAGAGACCCCTATCAGAAAGCCAAAACCTAGGGCTAGTAATCACAAATCCTCTGAGCAGTTCGCAGCTCAAAAATGCCAAAGGAATGCTAGATATAACAAAAATCTCAAGGAAAGAAAACAATTCTGGCAATCTAAGAATCTCAACTGTAACACATGTTCCATGTATTGATTAATTTATATGCTTTTTAGGGTTTTGTGCATGGACTCGGCAAGTTGGGGTGCTCCAACTCGTCGAGTAGAGACTATTATGAGGACGCGGGATTTGGGTTCTACTCGACGAGTCGGAAGGCCCCGACTCGACGAGTAGGAGTTGTAAATAAAAACCCTATTTTTTAGGGTTTCACCCTATTTAAAGAACATAATCCGCCTCTTGTGGCCTCCCTAATCACCCTATTATCCATAGAAAACCCTAATTCGACCTTGTACCTTCTTGAGTGAGAGTAAGAGCTTTTGTTAGCAATTTTGGGGTATTTGTGAAGGATTCTAGAGCTTGAAGAGGAAGGAGTAAGGAGAGAAGCGGTAGATCCGACATCTACTCTGTATTGGCCATCATCTTGAGGTATAAAGTTATCACCTTGATCTCTAGTTGATTAGATCCCTTTTCTTGGAAGTAAATGACCATTTTTGGTGCAAAATGGAGTCAAACTTGGATCTGGACTTATCACAAGGATATGGTTCCAGATCTGGACCTCTCTAGGTCCCCAATGACATAAAGTTGCTCACTTTATATAGCTTAGCCCCTTTCCATGCACAAAAACCTTGTGAGATGCCTAGTTTTGATGTTATGGCCTTGAAGGGCCTTGCATGCACGTAAAGTTTGCAACTTTACGTGGTGTCTGCACTAGTGGAGTTTGGATCTAGAGTTTGGGACCTTAGATCCCACTGAAAAGGGCTGAACTTGGAAGGGACTGAAAGAACTCGTCGAGTCCCTTAGCTGACTCGACGAGTCGGAGCAGGGTTTGCCCGTTTATGAGTTTATGGATAAGTACAGTGAAGGATTAGGGTTTTGGTCTGAACGAACTTTAGTTTTCTGGACATTTGATGAACTCGACGTGTCAATAGGGTGACTCGGCGAGTTGATGTAGGATTCAGTGGAATGGACTCGGGAGGAACTCGACAAGTTGCTAGGATGTACTCGACGAGTTGAGGTCAACATGGACTGTTGACCTTGACTTTGACCAAGGTTGACCAGGGTTGACTTTGAGGGTAATTATGGGATTATGACAAGTTAATCACATGTTGGTTATAGGCAGTTGAGGAGGAGCAGTACGGGGGATACATCTGATCTTAACTTGTCAGTTCAACCTTCGAGTGGTGAGTCTCATCACCATACCAATGGGTCTAAGGCACTAAGGCCGACCCATTTTATGATATGTGGTATCTTAGCTGAAGTTGTATTATGTGGCATGTTAGTTGGTATGAGCTAGGAAGTATGCTAGTGGTATATGTTGTATATTTGTGTGGAAGACCGTGGGAGAGGCAATGACACTTGGATGTAAGACCATGTGGAGATCCCATGGCTTTCCTATTGAAGACCATGGGAGAGCCCATGGCACTTAGGAGTAAGACCATGTGGGGAGCCCATGGCATTATGGAGTAAGACCCTGGGGATGAGCCCATGGCATCCCTATTTGTTGTATGCATGGATTATGTGATATATATGTAGCTTCTATAGCTACTATGATATGTGATATGTGGATTGTGTGTGGGGTATGATCTGGGGAACTCACTAAGCGTTATCTTACAGTTTGTGGATTTGTTTCAGGTACATCTGAGCCTAAGGGCAAGGGCAAGGCTTGATGGCACGACGTGCACTCTCTCTCAGTCGTTATCATGGGACACTCTGATGTTTTAAAATAAAAATTGTTGTTGTTATGAATTTGAAAACAACTGTATTTGTGATTACATGATTGGTGGAACGTGTTTTGGTTAATTAAAATGAAAATTTTCTTTTGAAAATTGGGTCGTTACAAGTTGGTATCAGAGCCTTGGTTTGAGGGATTCAGGTACACTCTCGGGTGTGTCAGGACTCAAACTAAGGAAATGGTAAAATTGTTTTCAGAAATAAAATAGAAGTTAAAACTTTTAAAGGATGGAAAAGATGAGAGTGCAACGCGCGTGATCGACCGAGCCAAGTAAGTAGTTCCACCATATGATTAGCCATGTTATACTGATATTTGAGCTATGATAATCGTTTGGATCTTGCTATGTGTATGCTTTTAAAATTGTATACGGTTAGGAGCTTATAGCCTTAGAATGATTGATTTGGCCTTATTTCGTGTTCCTTGTTTGGTTGTGGTCCTAGGGTAGTATCTCTTATTCGAAAGTCTATGTAATCCTATTCTGTGTATAATTTGCATGCATAAAGGCAACCTGTTATGATTGGTCTGATTGATGTGAGTAGAGAAAATCTTAGGATAGCCTGGGATTTGAGATACGTGATAGTTGTATGGAATATGATTTATTTTTTGGAACGAATTAGAATTAGCAGGTAGAGCCTTGGGGAAGGTACAGGTAGGTGTGGAAGGTAGTATTGTGCCCGTACTACTGAAAGCACTGGACCTGTACCCGAACCAATGTTAGATCTGTAAGCTCTAAAGAGGACCGGTGTGAGAGAATCCTCCAATTATGTATCCTGATTATTATGATTCATGACATTTCAGTTCGACATGGTGGTGACACGATTTGGAGCAGGGGGATCAGGATCAGGATCTGGATCTGGATCTGGATCAGGGTCGGGCAGTGGTACAGAGCCCATTGATGAGAGGCTGCTCGAGCTCATTGCAGCCAAAGTGACGAAGGGCATCCTTGACGCTACCCCAGTGATCTTTGGGACAGTCAAGGAGGGTATGAGGGAGATTATGGAGGAGAGGCTCAGGTCATTCAGAGTTGAGATTGCTGCGGGACAGGTCGGGGCCCGAACTCCCTCGTTCCAGGAGTTCAAGGCGTGAGGGGCGCCATAGTTTTTCGGGGTCAGGGACCCCATTGTTAGCCGACACTGGGTGGCGGATATTGAGAACGCCCAGCGCACGCGTTCTTGTCCTGATGCGGAAAAGGTGGGTTTTGCTTCATGTATGCTAAGATACAGAGCCCGAGATTGGTGGGGAGAGGTGACCAGCCAGGTAGGAGCAGCCGGTGTGGCTGAGATGACATGGGCCGAGTTTGTTCAGCGATTCGATGTGGAGTTTGCACCACCTATTGAGGTGCAACGGCGTGTGAGGGAGTTTCATGACCTTCAGCAGACCACCGAGACTGTGGCGGAGATCACCGCTAAGTTTCGGGAACGAGCTTTGTTAATCCCACAGTATGCTACGGATGAGGATATGAGGCAGACGAGATATCATTCCATGCTAAGGGATGATATCCGGGAGTTTGTGAGCTTTACAGGGTGCAAAACCCTAAACGAGATGCTGGAGAAGGCCCGTGAGCGGGAAATGGAGTTGGACTTCCGCACCAAGCGGAAGCCTGAGCAGGCACATACAGTAGTGGGTCAGGCTAAAAATCCTAAGACCTCGGATCCTTCCAGCAGGGGCAAGCAGGGTCGTGGCCGGTGTGCCAAGTGCGATAAACCGCACAATAGGGATTGTCGGGCGGCAGGCTCGGAATGCTATGCATGTGGCCAGTCAGGCCACGTGATCAGGGATTTCTCCAAGAAGGGCTTGATTTGTTTTCACTACAACTAGACTGGCCACAAACAGGCCGATTGTCCGAGGTTGCAGGGAGGGGGTAGAGCAGTGGCGGTGCCTGCGCCCGCCATACTAAGGATCACAGATGGCCGCCCTGCTAAGGCGGATGCTCCAGCGGTAAAGAGCCGCGCCTTTTAGTTGACTACCGAGGAGGCTCGGACAGAGCCAGACGTCGTGGTTGGTATGTGTTTATTCTTCTCTACTATATATTTATTTGCACTGCTTATGTGTACATTGTGCTCATGTATAGGGACCTTTTTGGTCAATGGTATGTCGGCTCATGTTTTGTTCAATTCGGGAGCTACACGATCGTTTGTGTCTCTTGCGCTTAGCAAGAAGTTTCGGGATGTGCCACGAACTTTGGATTCCCCGCTCGAGGTGGAGATTGCGGATGACCGCACCGTGAGTGCTGCGAGGGTGTATCGAGACTGTGTCCTGAATGTGCTTGGGGAGAGCTTTCGTATGGATCTAGTCCCGATACCGTTGCGAGGACTGAAGGTGATTGTCGGGATGGACTGGTTGGGGGCATTGGGGCCATGATCAATTGCGAGCGCCAGTTGGTCAGGGTTCGAACCCCAAGTGGGGGAGAACTGGTTATTCATGGTGAGAGGGCCTCGTAGGGGCCAACCCTCTATTCAGCTGCGAGGGCAAGGAGATTCCTACAGCAGGGATGTACGGGATTTCTGGCTTATATCTCGGATACGAGGGTTGAGCCCACGACAGATGTGGGCAGTGTACCGGTTATACAGGAATTTCGGGATGTCTTTCACGCAGAGTTACTAGGAGTGCCTTCGGAGAGGCAGGTGGTGTTTCACATCGATTTAGTGTTGGGTGCCGCACCGATAGCAAAGGAACCGTACCGGTTAGCACCGCCCGAGATACAGGAGCTATCTACGCAGCTTCAGGAGCTGCTAGACCGAGGGTTTATCCGACCGAGCAGTTCCCCGTAGGGAGCTCCGATACTGTTCGTGAAAAAGAAGGATGGATCACACAGGATATGCATTAATTATCGAGAGCTGAACAAACCAACGATGAAGAACCGTTATCCGTTACCGAGGATCGACGATTTGTTCGATCAGCTGCAGGGCGCGTCTTGGTTTTCCAAGATTGATCTTCGGTCGGGATACCATCAGATGAGGATTCGGGATGAGGATATACCGAAGACAGCTTTCAGGAATCGGTATGGGCACTATGAGTTTGTGGTGATGCCATTTGGGCTCACCAATGCCCCAGCAGCGTTCATGGATCTCATGAACAAGGTGTGTAGACCGATGTTGGATCGGTCGGTGATCATTTTTATTGATGATATCCTGGTCTATTCTAAGACCATGGAGCAGCATCTGAGGGAGGTATTGGAGACCCTGAGGCCGGAGAGGCTGTATGCCAAATTCTCCAAGTGTGATTTCTGGCTGCGGGAGGTACTATTTTTGGGGCACATCATCAACTAAGAAGGCATTTCGGTTGATCCAGACAAGGTTGAGGCAGTGATGCGGTGGGAAGTATCGAAGAATTCATCCGAGATCCGTAGCTTCTTGGGTTTAGCGGGCTATTATTGGAGATTTATCCAGGATTTCTCCAAGATTGCTATGCCATTGACCCGCTTGACCAAGAAGAATGTGACCTTTCGATGGGGCACAGATCAACAGTTGGCTTTTGAGACCCTGAGATGGAGGTTATGCGAGGCTCCGATTCTAGTACTACCTGAGGGGTTAGATGATTTGGTGGTATATTGTGATGCGTCGATCTCAGGGTTAGGCGTGGTACTGATGCAGAGGGGGCATGTGATAGCTTACGCCTCGAGGCAGTTGAAGCCTCATGAGGCGAATTACCCCACTCATGACCTGGAATTGGGGGCAATGGTGTTTGCCCTCAAGATTTGGAGGCACTATCTGTATGGGGTACGATGCACTATTTATACTGATCACAAGAGTTTGAAGTATTTGATGGATCAGCAGAACCTCAACATGCGGCAGAGGAGGTGGTTGGATATACTGAAGATTATGACTGTGAGATCTTGTACCATCCAGGGAAGGCCAACGTGGTGGCCGATGCTTTGAGCCGCAAGGCGGCAGATTCCCCGATTGGGAACGTTTGTTTGAGGATGACGGTGATCTATTCATTGTTGTATATGATCAAGGAGGACCGGGTCGAGGGCGTGAAGAAGGAAAATTGGAAGATAGAGTGGATTCAGGGACAATATCCTTTGGTTGTTAAGGATATCCGAGGTCTTCTGACACCTTGTGGCCGGGTGTGCGTACCGGTGACTGGAGGAGTGAGACAGAAGATATTGGACGAGGCACACAAGTCCAAGTTCTCTATATATCCGGGGGCTACGAAAATGTATAGAGATTTGAGACTGAGTTACTGGTGGCCCTGAATGAAGCGGGAGATCGCCTGGTTTGTGGAGCGGTGCTTGACCTGCAGGAAGGTCAAGGCCGAGCATCAGCGGCCTTATGGCATGGTTCAGCCGCTAACCATTCCCATGTGGAAGTGGGAGGATATCACTATGGACTTCATCACGAAGTTACCGAGGACAGCGAGGGGTGTGGACGCCATATGGGTGATTGTGGACAGGTTGACGAAGAGTGCCCACTTTATTCCGATCTCTGAGAGCATATCCACTGAAAAGTTGGCGGATATTTATGTGCGAGAGGTGGTGGTTAGACACTGTGCCAGTGTCGGTAGTCTCTGACAGGGATGTTCGGTTTACATCTAGGTTCTGGAAGAAGTTCCACGAGGAGTTGGGCACTCAGTTGCATTTTAGCACGACATACCACCCCCAAATAGATGGCCAGAGTGAGAGGACGATCCAGACACTTGAGGATATGATGTGGGCATATGTGTTGGATTTTGGAGGGAGTTGGGATACGTACCTTCCGCTGGCAGAGTTTTCATACAATAACAGTTACAATGCCAGTATCGACCGACCCCCATTTGAGATGTTGTATTGTCGGAGGTGTAGAAACCTGGTTTGTTGGGGAGAGGTTGGACACCGGGTCATGGGGAGCACTGAGGTAGTGCTCAAGACTACCGGGCTGATTCAGCAGGTGCGCGACCAGCTGCCGGTCGCGCAGAGCCATCAGAAAAGTTATGCTGACCGGCGGTGATCAGATCTTGAGTTCCAGGTGGGGGACTTTGGGTTACTGAAAGTGTCACCATGGAAGGGAGTCATCAGGTTTCGAAAGATGGGCAAGCTAGGACCCCGATATATAGGATCGTCCAGGATTACGGCCCGGGTGGGCAAGGTGGCCTATCGTTTGGATCTGCTGGATGAGCTTAGCCAGATGCACAACACCTTCCATGTGTCACAGCTTCGGAAGTGTTTCACTGACGAGGCCGCAGTCATTTCTCTGGACGACATTCAGGTGGATGAGAGCCTGACTACATTGAGAGGCCGGTTGCAATCTTATATAAGAAGACCAAGGTTCTTCGAAACAAGGAAGTGAAGCTGGTGAAGGTGTTGTGGCAGCACCGCAAAGGCTCCGAGTGGACTTGGAAGCCGGAGGACGAGATGCGAGATCACTACCCGGATTTGTTTAGGCCAACAGACTTCGAGGACGAAGTCTAGTTCAAGTGGGGGAGACATGTAACACATGTTACAGGTATTGATTAATTTATATGCTTTTTATGGTTTTGTGCATGGACTCGGCGAGTCAGGGTGCTCCAACTCATCGAGTAGAGACTATTATGAGGACGCGGGATTTGGGTTCTACTCGACGAGTCGGAAGGCCCCGACTCGACGAGTAGGAGCTGTAAAGAGAAACCCTGATTTTTAGGGTTTGCACCCTATTTAAAGAACATAATCCGCCTCTTATGACCTCCCTTATCACCCTATTAGCCAGAGAAAACCCTAATTCGACCTTGTACCTTCTTGAGTGAGAGTAAGAGCTTATTTTAGCAATTTTGGGGTATTTGTGAAGGATTCTAGAGCTTGAAGAGGAAGGAGCAAGGATAGAAGCAGTAGATCCGACATCTACTCTGTATTGGCCATCATCTTGAGGTATAAAGTCGTCACCTTGATCTCTAGTTGATTAGATCCATTTTCTTGGAAGTAAATGACCATTTTTGGTGCAAAATGGTGTCAAACTCGGATCTGGACTTATCACAAGGATATGGTTCCAGATCTGGACCTCTCTAGGTCCCCAATGACATAAAGTTGCTCACTTTATATAACTTAGCCCCTTTCCATGCACAAAAACCTTGTGAGAAGCCTAGTTTCGATGTTATGGCCTTGAAGGGCCTTGCATTGTGATATCCCCAAATTTCTCGGCCAGAAAAGACCGATTTAATTTATGCTTTTATAATAAAATCAGAGTAATCTTTTTAAAAAGATGTTGCGGAATTTGTCCCCAAAACAAAACATGATAAAAATTTATCAAAACATTTCTTAAAGAAATATATATTTTCATTATATATCAAAACCTCGGGATGTCATGTTCTGATACAGACCAAAAGCATAAACAGTACATCATAAGCCTTACAACAGTTATTTACAACTACTGGCTTATAATCCAAAAATATTTCATCATCATCCAAACTATGCTCTGGGTCCACTACATGTAATATAAAAAGCTGAGTGGGTCAGGCTTGAGAGTCTGGTGAGCATATAGGGTTTTCAACCCACAAATAATAATAAATTTATTAATTTCATCAACCAAAATTTTTTTTATTAATTTCATCAACCAACAATAACCCTGATTACCCATTCCCGCAATCCTTACTTAACGTCCCTAAACACCTATCATAAGGGACCTAGTCTAAGGATTTTCATCAGGGTGACAACACTGCTTTTGGGATTCCTCAGCAATTTATGTCAAATAAGGCAACCATGAGGGGGATGGAGTACACCAGCGAACATATAGTTCACCAACACCTACAGGTTGTGAACCTGCTAGCGTTCCACTGGACTGTCTAGAAAGGTCCGTGGTCGTCATCTATACTCCGCTAGATGGCTACAACAACAACAACAACATCGAAGCCTCTCATCATTTTAACACACATAAACTATTTCATCTACCCATGTTTTACCCAACATATTTGTAGATAAAAATACATATACAGTTTAAAACTTGTATGAAATGTAACGACCCAAAATTTTCAAAGAAATTTTCATTTTAATTAATAAAACACATTTGCATAAACCATGAAATCCCAACATAATTGTTTTCAAATCAGTATTCATTACAACTTATTTAAATCATCAGAGTGTCCCCAAAAACATATCAGTGAAAGAGAGATAGAGTGCACGCCGCGCCATCATGCCTTGCCCTTGCCCTTGGGCTTAGATGTACCTGAAACAATCAACAAACTGTAAGCGAAATGCTTAGTGAGTTCCCCAGAGCATACCACACACAATACACATACACGTATCCTGTTAGCTAATTTAAGCTACACACATATCACATAAGCCATGCATACATAAAACATGTAAGAATGCCATGGGCTACCCCACATGGTCTTTACCTAGGACTGCCATGGGCTACCCCACATGGTCTTACATCCAATGTCATGGGCTACCCCACATGGTCTTACATCCAATGCCATGGGCTACCCCACATGGTCTTTACCTAGGACTGCCATGGGTTACCCCACATGGTCTTACATCCAAGGCCATGGGCTACCCCATATGGTCTTTACCTAGGACTGCCATGGGCTACCCCACATAGTCTTACATCCAAAACACACCATCACATATCATATCAAATCACAGAATGACTAATACATAAATCATAATCACATAATGGGCTGGCCTTGGTGCCTTAGACCCATGGGTATGGTGAGAAGACTCACCTCTGCCTGCTGAATACAAAAGCTGTTCTCCTAACGGCCCGTAACCTCCCGTGCTGAATAATAATATTAAACAATGTTAGGACTTTAATTAACCAAGGGAAACCCAAACTCCAAACCCTTCCATAAGGCCCAATTATCCATCCCTTGTTAATGGGCCCAAGATGCAAGTCCAAAATCCTTAATGGGCCTCTTGGCTCAATAAAGCCCAATCAATATGTCCATGGCCCATAACAGATGATATGACCCATAATTCCTAGAATACACCATGCCCAATAATCAAATAAGGCCCAAATGGCTCAAAGGCCCAAAATAGATTTGAGCCCAACTGTGATGCGTACGCTTGGCGTACCATCCTGGTACGCGGAGCGTACTGGGGTCTTGGGGACTACGCGTGGCGTACACTAGGTTACGCCCAACGTACAACCAGGTTAAGCACTTTCTCTATTAAGTGCTTAATACACGATTCCTTTACGTCCAAAAGTCAGATCTAAGCTGGATAAGACGTCCTAAGGCATAAAGTTGGCAACTTTATGCCCTTGCATGCCATATATGCACCCAACACCCCCATTAAGACCTTTCCAAGGCTCTTAACCCTTGCATGAGGTCCAAAATCCCACAAAGACTCCATTTTTATGACATTAAGGGACCAAGGGACCTCAGATCTGTCATTCCCATCTTCTGGAGTTGCTAAACTCACAAGTGGAGGTCCAAAATCCACAAAAGGAATAAATCTAGAAAACCCTAGCTAGATCTAGAGACTTAAGTGGAAAGGTGCAAGCTTTTTACCTCCAGGAGCTTTGCAAGATGACCAATATGCAGATTCTTGAAGCACCCACTCGAACCAAGCTTGTTTAGCAACCTCTTCTTCTTGGAATGAACACTAAAAGGGCCACAAATGAACTCTTTAAAGCTCAAAAATGGTCTCACAAGTTTCTCTGGAGTGTAAGGATGTTCTAAAGTTGTGGAGGCTCTCTAGGGTTAAGTCCAAGGGACTTAAGGTCGCTTAAATATGACTCATGTCCAAAAATTAGGGTTTTGGACCCTTGACACGTACACCCAACGTACTGCTGGTACGCCCAGCGTACGTCCAACTCCTCCGCGACCAATCATGCTTAGTACATGAAGCGAATCCCCTTTTATTGCGATTCTGAGAGCGCCATTGTATTTGTCACAACCCAGTGCGGCACTCAAAGACCAAACATATTGCGCTGAGGTATCACTTCATCAAAGATCATGTGGAAGATGGAAATATTGAGATACACTTTGTAAGATCCTCTGATCAGTTGCCCGACATCTTCACGAAAGCCTTGCCCGAGCAAACCTTCAATCGCATTCTTCAAGGCTTAGGAATGATAAAGGCTGAATCTGTTCCGAAACCACCTTCACAGTCATAAAGTTTTTGATAGATATGCAAATTGGTGCGAACACTCGTAGTGACTCGCAGTCAACTGTTCACACTGCGAATTGGTGTGAACGCTCGCAGTGACTCGTAGTCAACTATTCACGATACAAACCGGTGCGAATGTTCGTAGTCTACTGTTCATTCGTGGTGAGGAACTTCATGTATCCTTTGTATATTTTCTTTATTTTTTTTACTTATTTCTGTTTTTATTTCTTTTTCAGAATCTCGAAAATCCAAAAATATTTCATTTTTTTGTTTCTTTTTCAGAATATTAAAAATCCAAAACATTTTATTTCTTTCTGTTTTTATTTCTTTTGCAGAAAAACAAAAATACAAAAATATTTTCTTCATTTTTCATTATTTTTAAATAAACAAAAATACCAAAAATATTGGATAATTGAGCAGGTTTCATGGCAAACATATTGGTGATCTCAATTATGAATGATGGGGCTGGTATAAATTTTCTAATCTTTGCACTAGTTAAGTGTCCCTCGAAGCATGCTGTTGCATGTCGTCCAAAGCCTCAAAGACTTTTTATGTTAAAGCCTTAATGAATCGATAATACCAATCGTTTTTTCCCGATAAGGCTGTTCATTAACATAAGTCAAGAGCTACCTGACTCTTCTCACATTGAGTTAAGAGTTAACTGCTTAGTCACTTTCGCATAGCAGAGGTACATTATTTCTTTGAAGCCACCTCATACTATTTCTCCATCACTTTCGCATTCACATATGTAACCCTTGTAACACCTGGTTCTTGGTACGTATTCTTTTATCAAATCTTTAAATGTTTAGCATTTTGGGTCTTGGGCTCGGCGAGTTGAAGGACCAACTCGCCGAGTAGAAGCGGGATGGGACGCGGGGTTTAAGTGATGTACTCGGCGAGTCGGGTCCCCGGACTTGGCGAGTAGACCCTGTTTGGACAAAAACCCTAATCCAGGGGTGTGCACCCTATTTAAACACCTTAACTCGGCCTCCTTCGTCCCATTTACTCCCAGAAGACCCCCCATAGCAAACCCTAGCCGTTATTGAAGAGTTTTAAGGCATTTAGAGTGATCTTGGTGATTTTGTGGTTCAAGGAAGAAGGAAAAGCTTGAAGGATCAAGAGGAGGCTAGAGGGATTCAGTTGTGAGCATCATTTGCAGTCTTTAGAAGGTATAAAGTCTATACCTTGCTCTTTCATTTGTTAGATCCCTCTTTGGGAAGATTTAGGGCTTTTATGAGCCATTTTGGTAGCCAACCATGTTTGCAAACGTGGTTGGGGGTTTGAGCTTCTGAATGACATCATTCAGAGAGTCACTAGGCAGATTTGGGTTGCTTTTGCACCCATGAAAGGTTCCATGTGCCATATGAGCTTGTTTTATGTCCTTTTGAGCTCAAAGTCCCATGCAAGCACGTAAAGGTTGTAACTTTACGTGTTAGATCGATTGTAGAAGCTTGGATCTATCTTTTGATCAAAGGATGTACATCAGAAAGCAAAGATTTAGGGTATGGACGTGACCAACTCGGCGAGTCCACTATTGAACTCGGCGAGTCTAAGGGTTTTGCCCTTTCTGTTGAGGGTCAAAAGAACCCAGTTGAGTGTGGAAAGGTTTTAAGGGGGTCCCAGGGAGTGACCCAACGTTCTGGACTAAGCCATTGTGCTGGAAGTTCATGGGACTCGGCGAGTGCATGAACGGACTCGGCGAGTCCAAGGCAATCTCCTTAGAACTCGGCGAGTTGTTCATCAACTCGGCGAGTTGAGGACAGATCTGGTTCATCAGATAAAGGACAACTCGACGAGTTGTTCATCAACTCGGCGAGTCGGATGAGTTTCATGGGGCGTTCGAATGAGAGAAGAACTCGTCGAGTTGACGGCCCAACTCGACGAGTAGGGTCACGGATGAGGACGAGTAGAGAGTGAGGGACTCGACGAGTTGACGGCCCAACTCGGCGAGTCGGGTCAACTAGAAGTTGACTTTGACTTTGACTTTGACTTGACTTGGTTGGGGGTAAATGGTCATTTTACCCTAAGTATAGAGATCAGTTTCTAACTGAGTGTTTATGGGGTTTGTAGCCGGAGGATTTTCGGAGCAGCAGCGGACGGAGGTTTCCCGCACAGATTATCAGCAGCCACTTGTACGAGGTGAGTTACCTTCCAGTAGCGGTGGGTCTACGGCCACAATGCCGGCCTACCAGTAGGAGTTGCATGATAGATGATTGTCTCTGTGATATTCATCTAGGGTTGTTACTACCTGTGATATGTTATGTGCTAAAATGATATGACGCTATGTACTAGTGACGGTAGGGGGAGATAGTCCCCAAATTACCGGCCGATAGGGTCGAAGGGGCGGTCGTGCCCAGACATGCTAGATAGATTATGTGATAAATGTGTTATGTGGTAGTAGTAAGGGGGTGAAATAGTCCCCAGTACCTGGTCGAGAGGACCGAAGGGGAGACCAGCACCCAGATATGCTAGTCAGTACCCGGTCGAGAGGACCAAAAGGGAGACCAGCACCCAGATATGCTAGTCAGTACCCGGTCGAGAGGACCGAAGGGGAGACCAGCACCCAGATATACTAGTCAGTACCTGGTCGAGAGGACCGAAGGGGAGACCAGCACCCAGATATACTATTCAGTACCCGGTCGAGAGGACCGAAGGGGAGGCCAGCTCCCAGATATGCTAGACAGTATCCGGTCGAGAGGACCGAAGGGGTAGGTCGGGCACCCAGATATGCCGGACAATATATGTATGTTATGTAACTGTATGGTATGTGGTACGATGGGGGAACTCACTAAGCTTTGTGCTTACAGTTTATAGTTTCGTTTTCAGGTACCTCTTCGTCGAAGGGGAAAGAGCTGGCGCGGTAGCGGCACATCATACACACACATTGATTTCCGCATCATGAGTTATTCTGGGATTTGCACTCTGACATTATTATGTTTTTATAAAATGGTTTCCGGACACGCGACATTTTTATGAAATGATATGATCAGTGAATGTTTTATTTCTAATGTTTGCTAAGTATATGTTTCAAAAATGAATTTTTTTGGCTCGTATTTTGGGATGTTACAAGTTGGTATCAGAGCCCTGGTTTGAGGGATTTGGACACACCTTCGGGGGATGTCTGGACTCAAATCGAGGGATTAAAAGATTTTTTATAAAGAAATGATTTTCTAAAGACTGAGTAAAAGAGTTTCGAGAAAGAACGAGGTGTGTGATGTGCGTGACCGGCCGAGCTCAAGTAAGTTTTCCCCAAAGTACCCATACAAGTTTATGTCATGATTATCAGTTTCAGTTTCAGTAGAACAGCATGCTAGAATAGGACTAAGGATCTAGGAATGATGCCTTATGTGCCTGCTTTATGTGTTCCAGCTTTATGAGAATTGCATGCTAGTACCGAGTAGACAGTAGTAGGATAGCCTGTTTAGGTTATGCCTGATAGTATGAGCTTAGCGGTGTATGCTAGTACAGATCAGTCGATATGATAGCCAGAGTAGTACATACATGATTATGTGTACTCAATGTCCGAATGCTGCTTGCTATGTGCTTTTAGGAGTTCTAGTTGTCTTTCACTAACTAGTAAACGAATATGTTAAGATACATATTGCAAGGACTAAATAATTTCAGAGGGTTGGGTCTAGCCCTATTTCGCAGCTCTCGTTTGAGTCCAATCGTTGTAGGGTAGGATCCCTCATTCGAAGAATTATCTAGTCTGAGTAATATGTAATAGTATTCGCAAGCTATTTAGGGGAAGAAAGCAGGGACTTCTTATGCAGCTGAGGGCGGAGAGTGAGTTGGCGACTTCCTAGGGCGAGCCTAGGATGAGATTAGCATGAGATCAACAGTAGTAGTAGGGACTTGGTGGAGTCGAGGCAGTTCTTGAGGAAAGTACGGATAGATGTGGAAGGTAGTATGGGCCCGTACTACTGAAAGCAGAGGATCCGTACTTGAATTAAGGGAGGCTGAGGCGAGACTAGGAACCTTGCAGTAGATGTGATCCCTTTAGATGTATCAGTACCACTGACAGTTGTCGTTATGTATTGAGAATGGTGGTACTACGCTCGAGGCCAGCAGTTGGCAGTTCAAGAGAGGGATCGGGTTCGGGATCAGGTTCCGAGCCAATAGACGAGGGGATACGCGAGTTCATCGCGTCAGAGATCACCAGAGGCATCCTTGATTCGACTCCCATTATCTTCGGGTCGATCAAGGAAGGGATAGTGGAGTTGATGGAGGATCGCCTCAAGGTATTCAGGAGCGACATGGCATCCGGCCAGTAAGGATCTCGCACACTTACCTTCAAGGACTTCCGGGGCAGTGGTGCGCCGGATTTTCACGGGGCAAAGGACCCCATAGCTGCCAGGCGATGGATTGCAGACATTGAGTCTGTACAGTTGACTAGCTTCTGCCCCGAGCGGTCGAAGGTGAGATTTGCAGCAGGATGTTTGAGAGATCGAGCTAGGGATTGGTGGGAATCCGTTGGTGACTCGTTGGGAGCCTCGACTGTCGAGGCTATGACCTGGTCGGACTTCGTGACCAGGTTCAGGGCAGAGTTTGCGCCGGCTGTCAAGCTTCAGCAGCTGGCCAGGGAGTTCCTAGATATGAGACAGACGACGGAGACTGTGGCGGAAATCACCGCCAAGTTCCGGGAGAGAGCGTTACTGGTGCCCCAGTACGCGGGTGATGAGGATATGAGGAGGACCCGCTATCATGACATGCTACGAGCTGACATTCGGGAGCATGTCAGTTTTTCAGCTTGCCCTACCCTGGACTCTATGGTTGCTAGGGCAGGGGAGAGGGAGATAGACCTGGAGCACATTCGGAAGAGAAAGGCGGAAGAGGGGCATGTTATGGGGGCTTCGGGGAAGAAGCCCAAGGGACCAGATGCGGGGCCGAAAGGCCAACAGGGGCGGGGCCGCTGCAGGAAGTGCGGCAAGATGCACGAGGGAGCATGCAAGTTGGGATCGTCAGGCTGCTACAAGTGCGGCAAGTTAGGGCACTTCAGCAGGGATTGTACCGCCCCTGCACCCGTGTTACAGACGTCGGAGTTGTTGTGTTTCCACTGCAACCAGAGGGGCCACAAGAAGGCCAATTGCCCCCAGTTGACAGCAGCATCGCCAGTAAAGGCGCCAGCTCCAGCGACCCTACGGATTACCGATGGCCGGCAGGGCAAGGCAGAGGCTCCAGTGGTGAGGAGTCGGGCATTTCAGCTGACTACCGAGGAGGCACGCGCTGCACCCGATGTGGTGACGGGATCGTTCCATGTGAACGGTATCCCAGTACAGGTACTGTTTGATTCGGGCGCTACCCGATCATTCGTTTCTCTTGCGCTTAGCAAGAAGTTTTCTGAGTCTTCGGGTATGTTGGATTGCCCTCTAGAGGTCGAGATTGCGGACGACCGATCAGTGCGAGCATCTGAGGTCTTTCGAGATTGTGTGCTGAGGTTATTTGAGGAGCGCTACTTGGTAGACTTGGTTCCCATTCCATTGCGTGGGAACAAGGTGATTATAGGCATGGATTGGCTCAGCCCTAATGGGGCAGTGATCGACTGCGCGCAGCAGTTGGTGCGGATCAGGACCCCAAGTGGGGGAGAGCTGGTGATTCAGGGCGAGAGGCCACAGCGAGGACCGGCCTTATGTTTAGCAGCGAGAGCTAGGCGTTACCTTCAGCAGGGTTGCGCAGGTTATGTCGCGTATGTTATGGATACCCGGGAGGCGGGTAGGGCGACGGTGGGCGATGTGCCCGTAGTACGAGAATTCGCGGATGTATTCCCCGAGGAGTTGCCAGGGATACCTCCGGAGCGACAGGTGGAGTTCAGGATCGACCTAGTCCCTGGTGCGGCTCCGATAGCCAAGGCACCGTATCGGTTGGCTCCTCCTGAGATGCAGGAGTTGTCTACACAGCTTCAGGAGTTGTTAGACAAGGGTTTCATTCGACCGAGCAGTTCACCCTGGGGAGCCCCGATTCTGTTTGTGAAGAAGAAGGATGGGTCGCATCGTATGTGTATAGACTATAGGGAGCTGAACAAGGTAACGGTGAAGAACCGTTACCCACTCCCGAGGATTGACGACCTCTTTGACCAGCTTCAGGGAGCATCTTGGTTCTCCAAGATAGATTTGCGTTCAGGTTTTCATCAGATGAGGGTTAGGGAGGAGGATGTGCAGAAGACGGCGTTTCAGACGCGTTATGGCCACTATGAGTTTGTGGTGATGCCTTTCGGGCTCACCAATGCTCCTGCCGCGTTCATGGACCTCATGAACCGCGTGTGCAGATCGATGTTAGACCGGTCTGTGATAGTGTTTATTGATGATATCTTGGTTTACTCCAAGACGCAGGAGGAGCATGAGGAGCATCTGCGAGAGGTTCTAGAGACCTTGAGGAGGGAGAACTTGTACCCCAAGTTCTCCAAGTGTGATTTCTGGTTGCGCGAGGTGCAGTTTCTTGGGCACCTTGTCAACCAGAACGGGATTTCGGTAGATCCGGCCAAGGTAGAGGCCGTGATGAGATGGGAGGTTCCGAAGTCTCCATCTGAGATTCGGAGTTTCCTGGGATTAGCTGGCTACTATCGGAGATTCATCCAGGATTTCTCCAAGATAGCATTACCCCTGACCAGGCTAACGAGGAAGGCTGTGGTCTTTCGTTGGGGGCCTGAGCAGCAGGCAGCGTTCGAGACACTGAGGCAGAGAATGTGCGAGGCACCAATCTTAGCCCTGCCAGAGGGCATGGAGGATTTTGTTGTGTACTGCGATGCGTCCATCTCAGGTTTGGGCGCAGTATTGATGCAGAGAGGGCACGTCATCGCCTACGCGTCGAGGCAGCTGAAGCCTCACGAGGCGAACTACCCGACACATGATTTGGAGTTGGGGGCTGTTGTGTTCGCCCTCAAGATATGGCGACATTACCTCTATGGGGTTCGATGTACGATTTACACGGACCACAAGAGCTTGAGGTACCTCATGGATCAGCCGAATCTGAACATGAGGCAGCGTCGGTGGTTGGACGTGGTAAAGGATTACGACTGCGAGATCCTTTACCATCCGGGAAAGGCCAACGTGGTGGCCGATGAGCTTAGCCGCAAGACGGCACCAATCAGGGATATCTGTCTGAGGATGACAGTGGTGACTCCGCTTTTGGAGCGGATCCGGGAGGCTCAGCAGGAGGCTATGAAGGAGGAACATCGGAAGAGCGAGCGGATTGTGGGACAGGTTTCCTCCTTCGACTATGATAGTCGAGGGTTATTGACACTACACCGTAGGGTGTGGGTACCGTATCACGGGGGTGTGCGTCAGGTTCTGATGGAGGAGGCGCACAAATCCCGATTCTCCATTCATCCCAGGGCAACGAAGATGTATAGAGATCTTCGTCTAGACTATTGGTGGCCCTGCATGAAGCGGGATGTAGCATGGTACGTTGAGCGGTGCTTGACCTGCAGGAAGGTCAAGGCCGAGCACCAGAGGCCACACGGCAAGATGCAGCCGTTGGATATCCCGCTGTGGAAATGGGAAGACATCACGATGGATTTTATCACCAAGCTTCCCAGGACCGCACGGGGAGTGGATTCTATATGGGTCATCGTGGATCGGTTGACCAAGAGCGCTCACTTCATACCGATCCAGGAGAGTATCTCGGCAGAGAAGTTGGCCAAAATCTACATTCGAGAGGTGGTGGCGCGGCACGGAGTGCCAGTCTCCGTGATTTCAGACAGAGATGTACGGTTTACTTCCAGGTTTTGGAAGAAGTTCCATGACGAGCTGGGTACTCGTCTACATTTTAGCACCGCTTTTCACCCGCAGACCGATGGTCAGAGTGAGCGGACCATCCAGACTCTGGAGGATATGTTGCGGGCGTGTGTACTAGACTTCGGTGGTAGCTGGGATACCTATCTTCCTCTAGCTGAGTTTTCGTACAACAACAGCTACCACGCGAGTATCGACCGACCTCCCTTCGAGATGTTGTACGGGAGGAGGTGCAGGACCCCGATATGCTGGGGTGAGGTAGGCCAGAGGGTCATGGGGAGCACCGAAGTAGTGCTCAAGACGACAGAGAAGATTCAGCAGGTCCGGAGCAGGCTTCAGACTGCTCAGAGTCGGCAGAAAAGTTATGCCGATAAGCGTCGATCAGACCTGGAGTTCCAGGTCGGGGATAAGGTTCTCCTGAAAGTGTCGCCTTGGAAGGGCGTCATCCGATTCAGGAAACGGGGCAATTTGGGTCCCATGTATATTGGACCGTTTAGGGTTGTAGCCCGGGTGGGCAAGGTGGCATACCGGCTGGATCTGCCAGCCGAACTCAGTCAGATCCACAACACTTTCCACGTCTCCCAGCTGCAGAAGTGCCTGGTGGATGACTCAGCAGTGGTACCCTTGGAGGACATTCAGGTTGACGACAGCCTGAATTATATCGAGCGGCCTGTAGCGATCCTCGACCGGAAGTCGAAGGATCTGAGGAACAAGAGGGTTGAGCTGGTAAAGGTGCAATGGCAGCACCGGAAGGGCTCGGAATGGACATGGGAGCCGATGGATGAGATGATGGAGCATTACCCAGAGCTGTTCCAGGATCGAGCAGCAGACTTCGAGGACGAAGTCTAAAATAAGTGGGGGAGATTGTAACACCTGGTTCTTGGTACGTATTCTTTTATCAAATCTTTAAATGTTTAGCATTTTGGGTCTTGGACTCGGCGAGTTGAAGGACCAACTCGCCGAGTAGAAGCGGGATGGGACGCGGGGTTTAAGTGATGTACTCGGCGAGTCGGGTCCCCGGACTCGGCGAGTAGACCCTGTTTGGACAAAAACCCTAATCCACGGGTGTGCACCCTATTTAAACACCTTAACTCGGCCTCCTTCGTCCCATTTACTCCCAGAAGACCCCCCATAGCAAACCCTAGCCGTTATTGAAGAGTTTTAAGGCATTTAGAGTGATCTTGGTGATTTTGTGGTTCAAGGAAGAAGGAAAAGCTTGAAGGATCAAGAGGAGGCTAGAGGGATTCAGTTGTGAGCATCATTTGCAGTCTTCAGAAGGTATAAAGTCTATACCTTGCTCTTTCATTTGTTAGATCCCTCTTTGGGAAGATTTAGGGCTTTTATGAGCCATTTTGGTAGCCAACCATGTTTGCAAACGTGGTTGGGGGTTTGAGCTTCTGAATGACATCATTCAGAGAGTCACTAGGCAGATTTGGGTTGCTTTTGCACCCATGAAAGGTTCCATGTGCCATATGAGCTTGTTTTATGTCCTTTTGAGCTCAAAGTCCCATGCAAGCACGTAAAGGTTGTAACTTTACGTGTTAGATCGATTGTAGAAGCTTGGATCTATCTTTTGATCAAAGGATGTACATCAGAAAGCAAAGATTTAGGGTATGGACGTGACCAACTCGGCGAGTCCACTATTGAACTCGGCGAGTCTAAGGGTTTTGCCTTTTCTGTTGAGGGTCAAAAGAACCCAGTTGAGTGTGGAAAGGTTTTAAGGGGGTCCCAGGGAGTGACCCAACGTTCTGGACTAAGCCATTGTGCTGGAAGTTCATGGGACTCGGCGAGTGCATGAACGGACTCGGCGAGTCCAAGGCAATCTCCTTAGAACTCGGCGAGTTGTTCATCAACTCGGCGAGTTGAGGACAGATCTGGTTCATCAGATAAAGGACAACTCGACGAGTTGTTCATCAACTCGGCGAGTCGGATGAGTTTCATGGGGCGTTCGAATGAGAGAAGAACTCGTCGAGTTGACGGCCCAACTCGACGAGTAGGGTCACGGATGAGGACGAGTAGAGAGTGAGGGACTCGACGAGTTGACGGCCCAACTCGGCGAGTCGGGTCAACTGGAAGTTGACTTTGACTTTGACTTTGACTTGACTTGGTTGGGGGTAAATGGTCATTTTACCCTAAGTATAGAGATCAGTTTCTAACTGAGTGTTTATGGGGTTTGTAGCCGGAGGATTTTCGGAGCAGCAGCGGACGGAGGTTTCCCGCACAGATTATCAGCAGCCACTTGTACGAGGTGAGTTACCTTCCAGTAGCGGTGGGTCTACGGCCACAATGCCGGCCCACCAGTAGGAGTTGCATGATAGATGATTGTCTCTGTGATATTCATCTAGGGTTGTTACTACCTGTGATATGTTATGTGCTAAAATGATATGACGCTATGTACTAGTGACGGTAGGGGGAGATAATCCCCAGATTACCGGCCGATAGGGTCGAAGGGGCGGTCGTGCCCAGACATGCTAGATAGATTATGTGATAAATGTGTTATGTGGTAGTAGTAAGGGGGTGAAATAGTCCCCAGTACCCGGTCGAGAGGACCAAAGGGGAGACCAGCACCCGGATATGCTAGTCAGTACCTGGTCGAGAGGACCAAAGGGGAGACCAGCACCCAGATATGCTAGTCAGTACCCGGTCGAGAGGACCGAAGGGGAGACCAACACCCAGATATACTAGTCAGTACCCGGTCGAGAGGACCGAAGGGGAGACCAGCACCCAGATATACTAGTTAGTACCCGGTCGAGAGGACCGAAGGGGAGGCCAGCTCCCAGATATGCTAGACAGTATCCGGTCGAGAGGACCGAAGGGGTAGGTCGGGCACCCAGATATGCCGGACAATATATGTATGTTATGTAACTGTATGGTATGTGGTACGATGGGGGAACTCACTAAGCTTTGTGCTTACAGTTTATAGTTTCGTTTTCAGGTACCTCTTCGTCGAAGGGGAAAGAGCTGGCGCGGTAGCGGCACATGATACACACACATTGATTTCCGCATCATGAGTTATTCTGGGATTTGCACTCTGACATTATTATGTTTTTATAAAATGGTTTCCGGACACGCGACATTTTTATGAAATGATATGATCAGTGAATGTTTTATTTCTAATGTTTGCTAAGTATATGTTTCAAAAATGAATTTTTTTTTGGCTCGTATTTTGGGATGTTACACTTTCGCATTCACATATGTAACCCTTGGGACTCTCAGATGTTACCACTAAGGCTTATGGTTACAACCAATTCTGTGTTTATGATCTTAAATTCGTTATAACCACGAATTGAGTGAAACCCAAAATCCAACACGTATATACGAATTGACGGTGAACAATATACATGTTCTAGATATTTCACCTTGGAATTAACGAAAGTCCACTTTCGTGATCAGTACCAGGAAATCTCTTTTTCTTTTTGTGTGATCTTAATGAGACTTTCTAGACCTAAGACGTTTCTTCTCAATAGATCCAGTTTTTTTTTGGAGATTTCTATGTTTATCCTTTTCACTCAAAATAATTCCAAAGCATACTTGTTTTTATGGCTACATCGGTCAGATAAGTACTTCATCCGAACGTTCGGACTTATATCAAGTTTTGTAGTTTGGTTGAAGATTAAGCCACCCTTAAATCCTAATGAAAAGATGTATTTCACTGTTTCTTAACAAACAGGTGATCTTAATTCAACGGGAAACCACACAGACACTTTAGAGTCTCTCTTGACTCCGAAGTAAGATATCTTTGCCCGAGATCCATCTGTTTCATGTCTTAATAGACATCACTAGAATCCTTTAGTAATGTATTTATTTATTTCTTTATCTTTGGCACACTCTCGCACGAAGATCCTTGTGATTTTCCAAAGTCTGGTTCATGGTGCTCATGTTTACTTTCAGTTTCGCAGAACATCTGATGGCTATTACTTGCGAAAGATCATATCTGGATTAACTACGAAAGCGCGTAACCGAAACGACATCTTAAAGGATAAGATTTGGGCACAAGAATTTGAATAGATGCTGATTTGACGCCGCCTGACACACGTCACAACTGTCAATCACGCCTTTTTAGGCGGCTTTTCAGTAACCGATGCAACCAAACGCCGAATTTCTTTCACCTCCTATATGGTATATAAGAATTTTGGCGATTCAATATTTATTTACCACTATCAAAAAGTATACAAAATCCTCCGACGATTTCTCTCTCTACTGTTCATCATATTCTACCTCGAGCTTTCATGGCTGCTTCTTCAGAGACTCCTTCAGTAGCAGAACAGATGGCACAATCCTCAATCCTCAACGTCGAGGCAAATCAAAACTTGATTCTTGACCTTGACCCAACAAAGTACGACAGGTTTCTTCAACCAATCGTCGAATGTTTGAGGTATTCTCCTCTGGTTATCGCTCTTACTGATGGGTTTTCAGCATTCTAACACTCCTATGGTGTACATACAACCCTAGAAACCTTGGATCTATGTTTGACTATGATACATGCAAATAATTATTTTTCCAAGGTTCTTATCCTATCTAGCATGGCATGGGGAACTTGAATCAAATAAAGCTAGTAGAATTACTTACCTTGTAGTTGTAGTTGATTGCTTGGAGTTTTAGAGCCTAGCACCAATAGTGTGGATGCCTCAAATGGAAATCACAAATCACCACAAACTTGGAAACTTGAGAGAATAGTCACAAACTTCTTGAAATCGGCCCTCTTAGTTTACACACATCAACTAGTACCATTTCAAGAACCAAAGCCTCCTTTATATAGTGTGGTGGATTAGGGTTACATCCATGTAAACCCTAATACCCATGTCTTTTCATTTCCATGAGATCCATGGGTTAAAGCTCCATGGAGTATCCATGGACTTTCCATGCAAGCCTAGCCCATTCCAAATAAGCATTAGCCCACACTATATAAATACAAGAGCCCATATTTAATTAGTCATACTTTTGATCTCTAAATTAATTCTAAATTAATTATAGATCAACACTAATTAAATAATATGATTTTATATTAATATATTAGAACTTATAATATATTAATAAATCATAACTTATACTATTCTCAAAAGATTATCCGTAAATTGTTCGGGTGAAGTGCAACCCAAATGGACCATGCCGGGTCGGATCAAGTACATACCAAATATAGTTATGGACTTAGACACTATCCCCAACACTTACCAAGTCTGAAATTGTTCCTCTGGTTCATCTATCAAAGTCTTATTCCACAGCAAGTTTCCAAAAGGGAAAAAAGTTAATCACGTTTGAAATCTTCAACCAGAAAACCCAAATAACCAAATCGAGGTTCTGTAACCTCCTAGGGCTTCCACAGGGTAGTGACCTAGTTGATCCTGAGAGCGTCTCCAACTCAGCAATTCTGGAGATATTCTACCAGATGGGGTACAAGGAAACGTTGGCTGCAGTTTCAAAGTTCAAGAAGCCTAACTTGCCGCCGATGTGGAACGGCTTATTCACACTGTTATTCAAGAGCTTCTCGGAGAGGGTTACTGGCTCAGACTGCGCGAGCAAATTGTTCATGACGATGATGTACGGCATCTACTCCGACATCAATCTAGATTATGGGTAAGTTCTTTGGGCTCAATTGGTCCAAAGCACTCTCTCTACTACTCGACACAGTGAAATCTCCTGTGCTTGCTTCTGGACCATTATTGTTCAACGGGCAATCAAAAATCTCAACATTCCCGTTCTCGAAGACTCGTGTATGGCTTCAATCCAGATCTTCCACACAACAAACATCATACTTATTGATAACTCCATGTTCAGCTTCATTGGCTCCATTCCTGAAGTAATGCTTCGTGAGGTTCCTGCTGCGAGCGAAGTACTACGAAACTATCGCACTCAACCCGTCTCAGGCTTTCGCACTATTACAGATGAATTTCAAAAGATCCTCGATGAGGCGGACAAACCCAAGAAAGGAGGCAAGAAAAAGGGTGCGAAAGTTGGTCCTTATGAACCAGTTCAATCGCCAAAGAAGAGTAGTAAAAGAAAATCCAATGAAGGACCTTCCGAACCTCCTCAAGCTCCTAAAAAGAAGAGGGTCAAGAAAATGGCTCGCAGACCAAAGTCTCCAACACCGAGCGACCTTGAAGATTCGCAGTCGCATACGGTTTCGATGATTCCCATTCAGGAAGAGAATCTCAATAAAGATGACGCCTCATCTCAACCAAAGGTCTCACAGCCCATCTCAACGAATCCTGAGGTAACTTTTGATATTCCTGTCTCCGTTCCAATTACAGATGAATTTTTTCAAGATCTTTCTGTTCCTTCACCTACTGTCACTATCTCAACCCCTATCATAATTGCACCTTGCCCACCGGTATCAATGGGTGTTTCGCAAGCCCAACCCCACTCTTTACAGATTCCACCACCACCATCACTACCTCAACTATTGAACCTCCGGTGACTGTCAACACATCTGATGTGGGGGCAGATGCGTCGGGTTTCTCAGTTGGTCATTCTTCTCCACCATCTCTCCTTTCTTCCAGGATGATCCAGACATGATCTATGGTGGTGATGCTGAGGACTTTGGAGGATTCACCTTTAGTCCATTCAACATTCGGACAGAAAGTGATGACGAACCCCCCTTCACAAAAGGGCAACTCAATGCAATCAATGAGAAACTGGATTCGTTGCTCCAGTCATCTAAAACATCATCCAGTGAAGACTATTCTCAATCAACGATCAAGTCCTTCCTCGAGACCCTCACGAAATAACACTCCGCTAATCTGGATAAAACAAATAAAGTTGTGGATGCTTCAGCTTCTGTATGCAACGAAACGACCGAAAAAGTCGATAAACTAATTACAGATGCTCGTTTGTTCATGGAAAAATTTCAGATCTCATTCGAGTCCAACACAACGAAGGCTAACGAAGTTATTTCTAGCCTTGGCTCCACACTTAGAACGGAGAAAGCGAAACTCAAAAAGGTTTGTACTGGCCTTTAAACTGACAATGCTGAATTAAACTCCTCCATTTCATCGAAGATCACAAAGCTTCAGGATGACTTAGCCACTGAGAGTAAAATCATGGATGCTCTCGCAGTGAAGACTGAAAAGGTGAAAGTATTAACTGTCCAGCTGGAGAATGCTGAGAAACAAATCAATGATTTGTTTTCCAAGAAGGCTGTAATGAAAAGTTGTATCTCTGATGTGAATGCACTGCTTTCGGATATCATTGAGACTCGTGACTTGATGATCACGATCACAGTCAAGAAGCATCTCTCTGAAAAGCTCAGCCAGTATTGTTGGGTTTTGAGCATTCTAACACTCCTAAGTGTACATGCAACCCTAAATACCTTGGATCTATGTTTTCTCTATTATACATGCAAATATGAATATTCCAAGGTATTACCCTATCTAGCATACAATCTTTGATACTTGGGTAATAAAACAAGTTAGAAGACATACCTTTTTATGTAGCTTGATTCCTTGATGCTTAAGAGCCTAGTGCCCCAAGTGTGACACCTCAAATGGTTCACACAACATCATCAACACTTGGAATAACCATGAAAAGAAGACACTCATGCTCAAATCGACTAGCCATCCTCTATATATCACTAGTCCCAATTTCTTGAGCTAAAGGGGTCCTTATATAGTGTGCACATTAGGGTTACACCATGTAACTCATGACTTTACCCATTCCTTATGCTCCATGGGTTTTAACTTCCATGGAGTATCCATGGATCACCACATGGGTTAAACCCAACATAAGGAATCATGGATCATAAGCCCACATATATAAGAATGAATGATTTACACAATCAATCCCCATATATTTAATTAGTCTCTTTTTGATCACTAAATTAAGTCCAAACTAATTCTTGATCAATACTAATCAAATAACATGATTTCATATTAATATATTAGAACTTATAATATATTAATATGTCACAAATGTCCTCTTCTCATAAAACGGTCTATCCAAATGTTCCGATGCCATGCAACCCAAATGGACCATGCCGGGTCGGGTCAAGTACATACCAAATATAGTTATGGACTTAGACAATAATCCAACAACAGTATCTCGCATTTATAATCTTTTACTATGTCAAACCGCCTACGCTGCCTCATATTACGATTTGGCTGATCCATGAGATATCTCAGACTCTTGTGATCCGTGTAAATGGTACAATAGACCCCGTATAGATAATGACACAAAATATTGAGAGCAAACACTACTTCTCCCAACTCCAAAACATGAGTCGGATAACAAACCTCATACGACTTCAGCTGCCGAGAAGCATAAGCGATAACCCTGGATCTACCAATCCTGAGTGAAGCTGTGGATATGCCGAGTCAATATTGGTTAGAACCAGTTGTGTCTTTTGATCTTCAAAATACACAATTTTCACAACTGGATCTACCAATCACACCGAAAGCCTTCAAGTTTCGTAGTTTTGTCAAAGTTGCGAATGTCCCTCCAACAGACAACGGTGTAGATCACATACTCTTTTCGTTTTACCTAAAGAACATAAAGCCGCAGTACGAAACCTGGAGTGCGAACAAGATCTCGGTTGTGAAGGTTGTTGGTCCAATCGAAACTGATAGCTTCCCAAATGCAAAATTTAAGGTTGCTAGAGGTTCAATAAGTCAGTTGCATGAGTTTACTCTTGCTGATCTTCCATGCCTGAACCCATATGATTGGATCGTGCTGTACAACATGCTGCAAAAGGATGAACAGAAGTTCGAGCCTGTTGTCTCTCACCTCAAACGAATGCTAGTTTCGTACATTCAAGAGGATAGGGATATGGACGTTGAAATAGCAGTTGTATTGCAAAGGAAGCCAACGGTACTCCCTAACGAAGCCCCTGATGGTTTTGACAAAATGAAACCTGGGAAGATACGAAAGGACGGATGGTGCCTGACCTTTCAATTGAAGGAAAGAACTGATGCAGACTTTCACAAAGTTTGTTTCATTCTCAATGACAAACATCTTTTCACCACTTCGTGTCTGGAGTACATTTTGGATTTCGTAAGCAAATACAAAGGGAACATCAAAAGCGACAAGAAGTGCTTTTCGGATATGATTCAATGGTACATCCAAGTTCGCAAGGTTCTACTAAGCGTGATTCTGAAAGTATTCGAAGTGCAGAAGTGAACTCATCAGTGAAGGACTCCCTCCTAATCGATGCAAAGGGTGAGATTGTTGGGTATTTAATGTTGCGTCTTTTGGGCTTTTTATTTAGTCTATTATGTGTATCCGGGTTGGGCCTCTCCACCCGTGAATTATTAATTAGGGTTTTACTATTTAAGATGCATGCATGCATCGTGTATTTGTTAATCATGTCATTGTAAGCCCTACATAGCATCTACAGTAGCAGTTCTTTATCGATCTCTTATGAGGCTGTGACTTTTAATCATTCGACACATTCTTGATTCATATTCCATGTTTGATTGCTTTTTCCTGTTTGAATCTATTCGATCTTTAAAGTTTTAATCTCAACATACTTCTATATGTGTTAAGATATATTTATATTATTTCATCATAATAATAATAGGAGAATTATTAGAAAGGAAGGTAAAAGTATATTAATACCTAAAATACTCAGTGTCAAATAAACACACTAACGGTAGAATAGTGTTGCCTAAAGCGGAGTTGGTATTAGGAGTTGAGCATTGCAGTCTTACCGAGATATAAGATAAGACTTGTAAAGGAGGCTTAGGTTTAATTAAGATGGATATTAGGTAGCATATTCTTATGAGTAAGTGTGAGACATAAGCGGAGAGTAGAACTCTGACATTCCTGATCCGAGAGTATGGATTAGATTCAGTCATTCATTCCTGATCTTAGATTATGGATTAGACATAGTCATTCGTTACTGATACGAGAGTATGGATTAAGTATATCCATTTATTCCTAAACCAAGAGCACATATTTGGTATAGAAATTCATTCCTGATCCGAGAATATGGATTAGGCACACATATTTATCACTGATCCGAGAGTATGGATTAGGCAAAGTTATTCACCACCGATCCGAGAGCATATATTAGGTATAGTCATTTATCACTAATCCGAAAGTATGGATTAGGTATAATAATTTGAGTATTCCCTAATTTTCTTTGATTGTCTCCATTGACCCCCTTTTATTGTAAGGAATCCCTGAAGAAGTGTTGAGTATTTGAGATATTGAAACTAATTTGACATGTTTGGTTATTTAGGAAAGAATTTTTAGGGTTATTCGTTTTATGATTCCCTATAGTGCCTTTACAGTAGAAGTTCTTCATTGAGCTCTTCTAAGGCATTGGTTTTATATTAAGGCATTGGTTTTATATTTTTGGTAAATATTTTATGTTCCCTATAAATAATCATTAGGTTAGCTTTTGATGTAAGCTTTTTCTAGATTAGGGTTTTCTTTGTACGTTCAGATCCAAATCAATATACACAAAACCTTTATCAGATTACTTTCATATTATGGTGAATGATTCTTGATTGTTCTTGATATTCCGCATTCATCATCTCGGATTTATTACTAACAAGTGGTATCAAAGCGGGTTCTTGTAGATCTCAGCGATTATTGCAAGAATTGATCTTGTTTATGGCGATATTTTATCATGAATCTCACCTTGTTCTTCAAGTTTTCATCACCTTGTTCTTCAAGTTTTCATCATGAATCTCACCTTGTTCTTCAAGAATTGATCTTGTTTATGGCGATATTTCATCATCTCGGATTTATTACTAGCAAGTGGTATCAAAGCGGGTTCTTGTAGATCTCAGCGATTATTGCAAGAATTGATCTTGTTTATGGCGATATTTTATCATGAATCTCACCTTGTTCTTCAAGTTTTGTAAGTTTTCTAAAAAGAAAAAGTCTAATGCCTCGTTTTATTGCAAAATATTGTTCAAATCTGTTATCTTCTACTCATTATTTCAACTGATTTGTTCTTGAATCGTGTTCTGGAAGAGAATTAGAAGAAAATTTTCGTGTTTATTCAAATTTTTGTGTTCAGATCTACTATATCTTTCTAAAATTCGTCTCAGGTCTGTTTTATCTCTCTAGAAACCATCTCATATCCGTTTTCTTTCTCTAGAATTCTTATCAAGTCTACTTTCTCTCTCTTCAAGTTCTCTTTCTTGTTGAAGATTGAATGGCGAATTGGAGGGTATTATAACCCATGAAAGAACTTAGATTAAAGGTGATAGATCCAAAGTTTCATCTTAAAGAAGGATATTTGTTTTGGGATGTTCCTGGTTAATCTATGTTGAAGAATGCCATTGAGATGTATAATCTCTATTTTGATGAGAAGATTGATGATCTCACACGAATTTCTTGTGGTGGATTGGAAAATAATCGTTTAGATGAAGATAAAGATTTGTTAAATCAATTTTCCGTTATCAAAGAATATTTACTTCTGAAGAAAATACAACAGAAGTTAGAGAAAAAAAATCGAAAAAGGGACAAAATCTGTTAAAAGCTGACGAATTTTGAGTCAAAAAGGTGAAATCTTGTTGAAGGAATCAATTTTTATTGATTTTTAATTGTTGGAAATGACAAAAGCTGAAAAAGTTGAAAAGGTGGGTGAAAAATGACATTTTCTGCAAAAACAAGGTTGCAATATGACATTATAGCATAAAGTGGGCTGAAACTGTCAGTTCACTATAACAGGAGGGTCAGATTCGGATATTATGGAAAAATAGGGGTTAGATTCGGAATTATTCCCAAAATGTTGTCACTTTCGGAATTTGGGTAAAAAGTGCGGATTCATTAAAACATTAAAGGTCAAATTCGGAATTACAATCAAAAATGAAGTTTGATGGGTATATTGGGCTGAATATGTTACTTCACTGATTCTCAGGGGACTATCTACGTAACTTTGGTGTAATTGTCCCGTCCATGAAGTTCAATAGGAATTGACAACGAAATCTGAAATCGGTAGTTCGTAGTCGGAATTATTATGGGATTGCGAGGGTTCGGAATCAAAAATCTAAAAACGACAAAGGTTCGCAATATGTAAATCGGTAATTAACTCTAAATCGGAACATATGAAATCGGAGTTCACTGACGAAGGTTTGCAATCGACAATCGATCGATGTTTACCATCAAACTGCGAATCGCTCCGAACGTTCGGAGGCATTCGTAGTTCACTGTTCATCTACGAACATTCGGAGGTTGCAATCGATTCGGAGTTCTGTTGTTCGCAGTTCTAGGCTCGGAAGAATCGGATTCACAACTATATCACAAATTAAAGTCTTTCGGAGTTTCTTCCCTATATCCACTGTGTTCATATTCCGAGTCCTCGGAAATCAAAATCAAAAATGAGTTCGGAACAAATCTGTGTTTGGAATTGATCAGTGGTCTCGGAATCATGACTGAAAAATGTCTCAATCGGGATTTCTTTGCGTTCGGAATTGTTGCTCGTCAGGATTTGCTGCGTATCACATATCCTCGTTAACATGATTTTGACTTTTTCAAGTCAAAGATCGTAATTGTCTCCGTTAAATTGAAGGATATAATTCAATTTACATGTTCAGTCCTTGGAGCTTACTCAACTCAGTAGTTTCTACCCTATATCCAAAATTCTTTACAAATTAAATGGATTTTACCACTTTTACTCCTTTTTTCCAAAATATTTTCATTTCTTATCCTTTTCTTTGGTCTTATTCTTTTTAATCCCTTCTAAATAATTGCTTCTTATTCTATACTTTTTGTCTAAATTTAAAACTCGAAAAATACAAAATTAATTTTTGTTGTTTTTTCCGGTTTAATTTTTGAGAATTGGGAATCTTCTAAAAGGGGTTTATTTCATCAAATTTGACGGGTTTCGAAGATTGTTGGTGATTCTTCTTAACTTTCCGGATTCTCTCCATGGTATTTGTTGAAGATTCAAGGGGGAGTTCGTATTTGGAAGACGATATTTGTTTCTCTCGCTTTGAAGACCCCATGTCCTAATGAGTCTCACATTTTAGGGGGAGAAATGCCAAGAAGATCGAAAATCGTGATCTTCATCAGTTTCAACATCTAGGGGGAGATTGTTGAGTATTTGAGATAACATAGTTAAATTATCATTCACATTAATCCCTCTGGATAAATGTCAAAAAGTCGTATAGGATCAACATGTGAGGATCATTAGGATAAGGGTATATTGCTTATAGGAGATATATTTGAGTTAATGATAATAATTGATCTTACAAGCTTTTAATATATATACATTATAACATTGTGGGATTGGAATCCCTATGTACTCCGTATGTCATTCCAATCTCTTTTTCTCACACCATATTCTTTCACCATCACTTCTCACCTCATGTTTTCCAATCTCTATTTATACTTATCTCATGCTTTATCTTCATCTCATCTCATATTGCTCTCTTTTCCTTCACACTCTTTCTCACTCTATCTCATACCTTCTCATTCTCCAACATCACCTCTTCTTGTTATTGTTTCTTTGTCTTCGTCTCATCTCTTCTTGCCTTCTTCCTCACTGTTCTTACTTAGACCCAACCAGTCTAATCACTTATGATGGCTTCACCTATCATATAGGGAACAATATAACTATAAATTACTGGAGTACAACCATTCGAACTAAATCCCCTCACTTTGATCCCATACGGATCCTTAGACCACTTCTTTTTTCTTAGATCCCTCGTGGATCACAAAGATCCCTTGCGGATCCTTTACACTTAATCACTCACGGATTATATCACACTTCTTTAAAGAGACTTCTTACCTTGTTCCACTCATGGAACCCTTTCTCATTCTTCTATAACCACACATAATCTTATTCCCAAAGGAATCATCATCTCATTCCCAAAGGAATCATCTATCTCATTCCTGAAGGAATCATCTTTCTACATTCTCATAATCTTTCCTATGACTGTTATGGTCTCTCACTGTAGTCTTACACATCACATGTCTCATATAAATATATCTCATCATCTTATTAAGGGAACTTCTACTACCACTCTATTACTTAACTCATTAAGTACTTAATCTAAATCTTGATCAACTATCACTCTAGTACTTAACTCATTAAGTACTTAATCTAAATCTTTATATACTAACATATAGGTATTTAACATAATACCCTTAGTATCTAGCCATACATCTAAATTCTATCTCCATCTAATATATAATGGGTATTTAACACAATACCATCAACATCTAACCACACATACATACTCTATCTTCATCTATTGGCTTGTATGTATTTAACATAATACCATTACCATCTAACCGACATACATACTCATTTACATTATTATAAACATATAATCATAGTTTATCTTCATCTAACATCTTATAGGTATTTAACGTAATATCATTTACACCTAATCCCACTTTCATACTCTATCTTTCATCTAATACATTGAAAATATTTAGCACAATACCACTAACATCTACTTATACACACATAACCATCTACAAGGTTGTAATTCATATAAACATGCACTATCTTCATCTATTGAGTTATCGGTATTTAAAAAAATACCACTAGCATTTAAAAATGCATATATATAATAACATAAACATATAAACATGCATACATAATCTAGTGAGGGAGTGAATTATAACTCACCTTGTTAGTTAGTGAGAACTAACTACCCTTGTCTTGCATTCTTCAATTGATGCATATCGATTCATCTTATTTGCTCAAGTACTATTAATACAACATATCAAGCCCCTTAGAACTTGTCTTGGCCTATTAAGAGCTTAATCACTCTCTATATTTAAAAGATCACTTAATTGATCATAATTCTCACAATTCTTCTTCTTCTTCTTCTGAATCTAATTTACCTAATGAATTAAGCAACCCATACTACCTAATTCATTACACTCTAACATCTATTACATCAAATATCCCTCTCATTAGTTTGGGTTTCAAACCCTAGCTTTCCATATATGTATTTTGATGTGACCTGGTTCCTCCTCGGCGACGTTCTTCGTTCGTGGTTGCTCCAGTGAACCTGTGAGGCCACATCAAGAAAGGGCCGTCAGCCGTTCTCCGGGAGGGGCTCCCGGGAAAACTCTCCGACGGTCAAGTCAGTTGATAGACTTGGGGTTGTATTGTGGGAAAACTGAGAGAGAATCACTTACTTCCCAAGGCACCTGGAGTAGCCTTTTATACTAGACCCTTCTGCTAGTCCATACGGGACAAGGGCGTCAGACCCGACATGATCGGGGGTGCTGATTGGTGGATCGTGCTCCTTAATCTGTCAGAGCCAATGATTGGTTCAGGCAGTAATGCTCCGAACATCTGCCTTGTCGCCTGACCGTTATATTTGTCCCAGAGTGGATGGCACCCTGGGCGGGGTCGAGCCTTTCTCCGCAAGCACCCTTCTTTTAGGGGCGCTGACGGGCACTGGATTCTATCGGGCTTAGCCTGCCGGGCGCCTCATGCCTTGGGGAATTCTATGGCGCAACCGGGCGCGACTCCTCCATGCGCTCTAGGGCACGTCATCAAGTCCCCCAATCCAGTAGTCGTAGCGTTGCTAGACTAGCTATGATGTTCTGGACTTAGCTACTTGGTATACGCGTCAAGCTTCGATTCAACCGTCGCTTCAGCTTTTACAGTAACATGACTGTCCATTATGGCAGTCAGTTACATCATTACGTCAAGGATTTTGAATATCCCGCCTTTCCCTATTCTTTATAAAGTCAAAGAGTGTTTTCTGTTTAAGCCACTTCTTTCTCTTTTCCTTTCCTCCTTCTTCTAGGGTTTTTCTTTTTCTTCTTTGGTCTTATGGTTGCTTAATCTGGTGCTATTCCATTTGAGGCCGACTTCATGCTTCTTGGAGATGCTTATGGCATGTCCTCAGTAGACAGAGTTGAGTTTCCGTCGCCGGAGTCGATGATCTTATCTCCTCCACCGGGCAAGGTGGGCATCTACTTGAAAACCCTTGACGCCGGTCTGTATCTTCATCTTTCTGACATCCAGGAAGAGGTTTTGCAGAAGAATGGGTGCAACATCCAGATGCTCGCTCTGAATCTTGGTAACAAGGTAGTAGCATTCGAGATGATCTGTCGAGCCAATGGGTTGCTTCCTGATTACTTCGTCTTCAAGTACTTCTTCAGTTTTTGTGCCACCGGCGACAAATATACCTTTTCTGTCCGGCGAGGGGGGCATACTTTATTTCCTGACGGTAAAACCCCCAAGAACTGGCAGGATAAATGGTTATGGGTTAATCGCAATCTGGTTGGCAATGGACAGTACCGGGTGAACAACTTTGCCGACGTCACTCCTAAATTGTTTCCCCACAACCAGACCGTTGATGATCTCCTGAGAAGTGTTCAAGTTGCACCTAAAGAATACTCTGAGGTACTGCTCGCTGGTGTGGGTATGAGTCCTTCCTGGAGGCATCGAGGAAAAATGCCCATCTTCTATACTGTTGTTGATGGTGAGTAGTTCTACTATTTTCCCTTTTCCCTTCCCCCTTTTTTGAGAGGGGGGACGGTGGACTTTTCTACTTGGTTATTTGTACTCATGACTTGCCTTTGCTTTGACAGGTGTTGAATCCCCGCTGTCAGTAGACGAGGTTTTGCGGAAGCGATACCGGGGGGAAGTTGGAGCACCGGGAGACTGATCTAGTTAAGACACTTCCCCCATCTCGCCGGGCTAATCGGCTTGCCTTGACTGCTACTCCAGTGTCGTCGATGGTAGAGGGATCTTCCGCGTCCGTTGGAGAGCTACCTTTGGCCGCCCGACCTATCTCGACAGTTGTTCCTCCTTCTGCTACCTGCTCTGGTCATACAGAGGTGGTTGAGGACAACAAGGATGGCATCATTTCTGACGCTCAGCGGGCCATTGCTAAAAGAAAAGCCGTGTTGGCAATGAGAGATACCTCCACCGATGCTTTTAACATCGGGAGGCAGGTTCAATCGAGACGCAACTTTACTCGTCTATTGAACTCGATATCTTCTACGCCGGAAGCAGTTGTAGTGATCCCCGATGACGACGCGCAATAGTCTGAGGGGGATCGAGGGGCGATCAAGTAGCCCATAGTTCCTGTTCAATCTGTTCCCCATTCTTCTTCTGATCTTTCTCCCCCTGGGGGGTTCCAGGGGTGCTAAGTTGCACCAGACCCCACCTCGCGAGGGGGTTCCCGGGGGTAATTATGTTTCCAATGTATTTGTTCCTGCTTAGAGTTTGAAAAATGAATATCGCTTGTCTGTCCGTACAAACGTTGTGGAATTTTCTCGCCATGTATTCCCTCCCACTGTTGTTGCTGACATGGAGGCTATGGGTAGCCCTGCCTTATCCCATAATATATCTTACGCTGCTGCCTAGGCCATGTTCTATCTTGTTGTTGGTGCCCGCCGAATTCAACTACTCAACGAGATGGAAGCTATCCACTCAGGTTGTGGTGTCCAGGAAGCCAGCCTGAAGCGTCGGATTACTAAGCTTGAAAATGATGTTCATGGTTTTGAGCAGAAGTTTGCTCTACTTGCTTCAGAGAAGGCTATTGCGAAAGAGGTTCGATCCGCCCTGGAAGCGAAGGTAGATTCCCTGACCCAGGCTAATGAAGGGCTTATGATTCAGAACGAGAGCTTGGAGCGTGATGGCTGTGATCGCGATAAGCTGATTGCGGATGCTCAGGCTGAGGCGGAGGCTACCCAGCGTGATCAAGATTGGCTTTTGCGTGTAGGGATCGTACGCATTATGGACAAGCTGATTGAACATCCAGAGTTTACTGGCGCTGTGAGCTGGATCAGGCATGCGACGTTTGTTGCCGGAGAGGAGTTTGATCATAGCGGTTTGAAAGTGGAGGTGGATTTCGGTTCCTATGACCCTAATGCCAGCGACTCCCGGTCAATCCATACTACGAGCCTTAATGATGCCCTTCTTGCATTCGCCAGTATGGATCATGCATCTCTTCTAGGCTTGGAGAATTTGGACATGGAGGGTATGCGGTAGCTTTGTGTTATGGAGGAGGTTGATGAGATCCCTGATGGCATGCTGACTGATGGAGTTGGTGGTGGCAGCGGAAGCAATGGTAGCGGTGGTAATGGTGATGATGTTGGTACTGTGGCGAGGAACGATGTTGGTGTTGGCGGTGACGGTAATGATGGTGGTGCGGTGGCGAGCAGCGATGTTGGTGGTGCTGGACCAATTAGATCTTAGGGTACTTTACATACCGTGTGCTGCCCCTTAGGGGTGTGAAAAAAACTTGAAGCTTTTGTAACTCGTTATCATGTGTCTTGACAGTTCTTGATAGTGGCGGCCATTCAGGCCTTATCTATTTTTTGTGATATGAACGATGCTTGTTGTGTTTGCTATTTTCTTTTGGGCGCATGTTTTTTCTTTTGATCCTTATTTCCCTTTGTTGGGCGTGTTTGATTTTGTGAATACACTAAGTATTTTGATTTAACCGCAGTTCTTATCCGTATAAACACATTGAGTTTTCTAAGTTTAGCGGCTGTTCCGAGCTTTGTAAATACACTAAGTATTTAAATGTTATGGCTTGTTTTGAGCCTTGTAAATACACTAAGTACTTAAGTTCTATGGCTTTTCTGAGCCTTGTAAATACACTAAGTATTTAAGTGTTATGGCTTGTTCAGAGCCTTCTGAATACACTAAGTATTTAAGTTATATGGTTGTTCTGAGCCTTGTAAATACACTTAGTACTTAAGTTTAATACGATGAGTATTATAATAGGAAAACCATTCAAATACACTAAGTATTTTAAGGAGGTGGCTATTTGGCCTTGTGTTACATTGACTATTTTGTAAAAAGGAAAAATACAGTTACATGCCTAAGTGCGTTGAGTCTTCGGCGCCGGGTGCCCTTGGAGTGACCGAACCGGGTGATGTGTCAGAAATGGAATTTCCTTAGGCTTCTAGCATTCCAGGTTCTTGGAATTGCCTGCCTTCCATCGTCTCTAGCGTATACGGGCCGTTGCGGTTGGCTTCAATGACCTTGTATGGCCCTTCCCAAGCGGGGCCCAGCTTTCCCTGCGGTTGGGCTCGACTTGCCTCATTTCATCTCAAAACGTAATCCCCCACTCTGAAAGCTTTCTCCTTGACCCTTTGATTATAGTACCTTTCAACAACATGTTTGTAGGCTGCCTGACGAATGTTTGATCGTTCGCGCTTCTCTTCGATGAGATCTAAGTTTGCTCTCAGATCTTTGTTGTTGTTTGCTTCTTCGAAATGGGCTGTTCCCAGCGACCCTACTGTCAACTTTACTGGTAGCATCACCTCCGTGTCGTAGGTTAGGCTAAAAGGAGTTTCTTTCGTGCTTACTCTCGGTGTCGTCCTGTATGACTAGAGCACGCTTGGTAGCTCCTCGACCCAGTTGCACTTAGCTTTTCCTAGACGCTTCTTGATTCCATTTACTAGCGTTCTGTTGGACACTTCCGTTTGGCCATTCGTCTGGGGGTGTGCTACCGACGTGAACCGCTGCTTGATCCCCTTGTCAGCGCACCAATCTCGGAACAGGTTCTCCGCGAACTGTAAATCGCTATCACTGACAAGTATATTTGGTATTCCAAACCTCGTCATAATATTTTTCCACATAAACTTTATCATCTATCTCCCCGATATACACGCCAACGGCTCGGCTTCTATCCATTTTGTGAAGTAATCCACTGCGACTACCAAGCATTTTACCTTGCCCGGGGAGTCTGGGAACGACCCCACAATGTCTATTCCCCACTGATAGAAGGGCCACAGACTGGAAATACATGTTAGAGGCGCTGGGGGTTCTCTTGGATCGGGGAGTATGTCTGGCATTCTACATATTTTCTTGTTACTTCCAACGCATCGTGGTGTATAGTTGGCCAATAGATGCCCATCCGTAGTATTTTCCCTATTAGGGCCCTTGCCCTTTCGTGTGCGCCTGCTAGGCCGGAGTGTGTCTCTTGAAGCGCCTCCTTGCCTTTGGTTTCCTCCACACATTTTAACCATGGTGACATGAATCCCTACCGATACAATACTCCGTCCATGATTGCGTACAACGGTGCCTTGATTCGTACCCTTCTGGCTTCTTTATGACCGTCTGGCAGAATACCGTGCTGCGGGTATTCGATTAGTGGTGTCATCCATGTACGTTTGGTCGGCGCTAGGGTGTGCACCTGTCGTTCGTCTATACTTCTTTCTTTAAGCACTTCCACAAGGACCTTCTTGGACAAATGATCGAAAGAGGTCGATACTAATTTACTGAGGGCGCCCGCTCTTCTATTTTCCTCTCTTGGGATCTGCTTAATGGTGAACTCTATGAGAGGTTTGACAAGCCGTTGCACAGCTTTCACGTACTTCTCCATTCGTTTATCCTTCGCTTCAAATTCTCCATTGATACGGTTAGCGGCCAATCTTGAATCCGTTAGGACTACTATCGCTTCTGCGCCCATTTTCTTTGCCAACCGCAGGCCGGCTAGATAGGCCTCGTACTCAGCTTCGTTGTTGGAAGTATGGAAGTCAAAGCGGAGGGCATAAGTTATTTCTTCCCCCTTCGGGCTTGTCAAGATCAGGCCTGCTCCTGACCCTTCCTTACTGGCTTCTCCATCGGAATACAAAGTCCACTTCTGGTTATTCGTGGGTTCGTCTGTCCCTGACGATCCCTTTTCCTGAGTTGTAGTCTTTTCTTCACCTGGAATTTCGAGTAAAAAATCTGATAGTGCTTGACCTTTAATGCTGGTACATGGGTGGTAACTGATATTGTGACATCCCCATTTTCACAGCCAGAAAAGACCGATTTTGTTTATGCTTTATAAAAATCAGAGTACTTCTTTTAATAAAAATCTTGCGGAATTTGTTCCCAGAAAAACATGATAAATACGTTATCAAAGCATTTCCGAAGAAATGTATTTTTATTCATTTTAAAACATTTGCGATGTCATCGTTAATACAGAAACATAAGCATAAACAGAACTTACATTCATTTACACTAGTGATCTACATCTCTTTTAAATCTCTCAGTGTAATGTAACTTCATATCGACACCTGTGATACAAATAAACTGAGTGGGTCAGGTTGGGAAACCTGGTGAGTACATAGGGTTTTCAACCCACAATAATATAATTATTATGTTTAAACATCAAACAATCAACCCAATTACCCATCCCCATTATCTTCTTTACTCTTAAGGATCTACCCTAAGAATCAATTATTCCTCGTTCTTTCATTCCTAAGGAATCGGCACGAAGTCCATCGTTGTCAATGACACAGCTGTCAAGCACAGCTGCTAGTTCTATCACTTAGGCGCAGCTGCCAGAATTGTGACATTCTATGTGAGGCGCAGCTACCAGTATTGTCCTTCGAGCACAGCTGCTAGGGTTATCTCGTTTATTGACAGTATCGTTTTCGAGAGTCCACTCGCAATACATGTCAATGGGTTTTTAGAGTACACCGGTGAACACATCGTTCACAACACCTACAGGTTGCGAGCCTGCCAGTGTTCCACTGGACTGTCTAGAATAGTCCGTGGTTGTCATCGATACTCTGCTAGATGACGGGGCCATCATTTGGGAAAGGCTTCTCACATCGTCCACCTCTCACACTCACCTCATGGTCTATAACACCTCTCAACTCATCATCCAACTCATATTTCATCTATTACATCTACCCATGTTTTACCCAACATATTCTCGTAGATATATATATATATATATATATATATATATATATATATATATATATATATATATATATATATATATATATATATATATATATATATATATATACAGTTTAAATCATTTAAAACATGTATAAAATCGTTCATCCAGCATAGATAACAAGTATACAGATAATATGCACACATAGCACGTAATTTATTTAAAATACTTCATATCTATGTGTAAGATGAAAGTAACTATGCACTCACTTGAAAAGGTGGTGATTCCGAACTCAGACAGCGCTTCGCTTCTTAAAAATAATTTCCTTCGACGAAACCTAGTATTATTACCACTAGAGTTTAGAATATTACTCGCCGAGACTAATTAATAGTCTAGCTATTATTACTATTATATAAGCGTTAAAAAATACTTATATAACCCATAATAATAGCCCAAGTACTTAGTATAAGTTCCTAATAACGTTACTATAATTAAATAAAAGCTATATTAAAAATAGCGTAGGTGTAGCTCACTTACAGCGGGTTTTATAGAAAACCGGGCTTTGCTTGGAGCAGCGTTCCCGAGCCGAAAAGCTCTTCTTCTCGGATCCGTCGAGCACTCCGGGGCTTCCGCCTCGTGCTAGGGAGGTTCCCTAGGCTTTTCGGGGGGGGGGGTTTCGGGGCTAGAGAGAGGTTCTAGAGAGAGAGTATAGAGAAGAAAGAATGGGAAAGGTTTGAAGAAAATGAAGGTGGGAGAGGTTCTATTTATAGAGTGAAAAATGGCTGAACTTGGTGCCACATGTCACCATCTAGTGGCAAGACTTGGGGAGAAAGCAATGGCCAAGATTGTGCCACATTACCCATTTTCGCACAGCACACTTCCGACTTCTAAAATCCGTAACTTTCACATAAGACCTCCGTTTTTGACGTTCTTTATATCCACGCGTAGGTAAAAATAAGATCTACAACTTTCATTTTGACTCTGTCGGCTAATTCTCGACCGATCTTAAATTTAACAGTACGGGGAGATTATACTGTTAAATGTCCGCGTAAAATTCATAACTTCTACATACAGACTCTGTTTTCATCTGTCTTTTTACCGTTGAGTTCCTATTAATGAGATCTTCAATTCTCATTTAGGTCGCGTAGGCCAAAAATCGCTCGATCTAAAATTCGAGTTTCGGGTTGTGCACTGTTAAGCCAAAACTTCGAAAAATCATAACTTCCTCATACGAAGTCAGATTTGGGCGTTCTTTTTATGGACACTCTCGGTATAACATTTTCTACGACTATCGTTTAGATCGCTAAGGCTAAAAGTCGCTCTATCGTAAATTCACTATTTACGTCTCCCGGTGTCGTGCCGGTTCTGCCGTAAAACTTCAATGGGTCATAACTTCTTCGTTATAACTCGGATTTCAACGTTCTTTATATGTACAGAAACCTTGAGATATATTCTACAACTTGGTTAAGATTATTTATTCTAAATAATCTTTTGTCGAAAAGTCGTTTTCGACCCCTATTATCTCTAAATTGACTAGCCCGGATCTACGGGCGTTACAATTATCTCCCCCTTAGGATGATTACGTCCCGGAATCATCAACGAAACAGGGCTCACATGATGACTCCATACGTTATCTCTTCATCCTAATTTATAACTTTGATGTTTCTTCGAACGAGTATCTAACTCTTAGACTCCTTGACTACAGGCGGTGCTCGATTTTGCATCCGCTCTCTATCTCATGTTAGACTTCCAATCATGATCTTCATGTCATGATCTCGATCTTTATTGGAGACTCCTTATTTAACAAACTTGAGATAAGTTTCTTCCTTCGATTATCATAATAGACCGATAGGTCATGTTCTAATGACCTCTCATCGTATGTTGCAATGCTTAGACTCAGGTCTTTTAGAGTCAAATTTCGGAACAGACTATACCTTCCTTCATGTTCTTATCACATCTTAAAAGGTAGAATTTCTAGCTACAAGCAACTGTCGTGATACCTGTACTGATCGCTTTGATTATCTTTCATTTCAATCTTCCGGCTTAAGTCAGATGCTACATCGAACTTGGTTCTCTGAACCTCGTAACATACTCATCATAGTCGGACTCGATTTGATATGAACACTAGGGTCGGAATAAAAATCATCTTATTATGCATTACCGAAACAATGGTAATGACATACATGAACAAAACGGAATCAACTACTAGCTTCTCGGTAACCTTGTGACTTTCCCTGATCCAAGCGTGATTCCTGTGCTTCCGGTAGTATATGCATCTACTACCTTTCACACCTACTCATACTCGTCCCAAGTATTGTCTCGCAATCCCCAAGTCACCATACAAGAAAATCACATAACAGTTTAACACAGCAGATAACAAAACGAAGGCTTTATTATTCCTTGAAACTATTACATAGGTGTTCGAGTTCACCCTATACTATGCCTCTAACAGGTTACATTATACGATACTATCCCTTGGTTACTTCATAACTCGATCTTTGGATATTAAGCCTTCACTCCTGAATCCTTGCATTGTTATCTGCTTCGTCAAGGATCATTTGAAATGCTCTCGCCTTTGGCTTTGGCGGCACATTTGGCTTTGTAGCCCCTTCTCTCTTTGGGCAGTCTTTCTTGAAGTGACCTTCCTCGTTACATGCGTAACATACCCTTTTGTTGAATGTACACTCGTTGGCGTAATGCCCATGCTTTCCACACTTGAAACAAGTCACCTTCTCACTGCATGTTCCAGAGTGTTTCTTTTTGCACTTCTCGCACCATCTTGCTTCACTTCCTCTTCCTCCTCCAGACTTCAAGAATTTGGTCTCCTTGTTGGACCTTGAAGATCCTTCAAACTTCCTCTTCTCGCCAACTTCAGCTTTCTCCAGACCCTTTTCCCTAATCTGAGTCTCAACATTCCTGGCTGCCCAGATGGCGGCTTTCAAAGTGGTTGCTTGCTTGACCATTGGACCAAAGTCCGCTGGTAATCCACGGGCAAACTTGTTGACCTTGGAGAGCTCAGTTGGAACTAGGTAAGGAACAAGCTTCATCTTCTCCGTAAAACTTGCAGAATAGGAAAGGTGTGAAGAAAATGAGGGTGGAAGAGGTTCTATTTATAGGGTGAAAAATGGCTGAACTTGGTGCCACATGTCACCATCTAGTGGTAAGACTTGGGGAGAAAGCAATGGCCAAGATTGTGCCACATCACCCATTTTCGCACAACACACTTCTGACTTCTAAAATCCGTAACTTTCACATACGACCTCCGTTTTTGACGTTCTTTATATCCACGCGTAGGTAAAAATAAGATCTACAACTTTCATTTTGACTCTGTCGGCTAATTCTCGACCGATCTTAAATTTAATAGTACGAGGAGATTATACTGTTAAATGTCCGCGTAAAATTCATAACTTCTACATACGAACTCTGTTTTCGTCTGTCTTTTTACCGTTGAGTTCCTATTAATGATATCGTCAATTCTCATTTAGGTCGCGTAGGCCAAAAACCGCTTGATCTAAAATTCGAGTTTCGGGGTGTGCACTGTTAAGCCAAAACTTCGAAAAATCATAACTTCCTCATACGAAGTCAGATTTGGGCGTTCTTTTTATGGACGCTCTCAGTTTAACGTTTTCTACGACTTTCGTTTAGATCTCTAAGGCTAAAAGTCGCTCTATCGTAAATTCACTATTTACGTCTCCCGGTGTCGTGCCGGTTCTGCCGTAAAACTTCGACGGATCATAACTTCTTCGTTATAACTCGGATTTCGGCGTTCTTTATATGTACGGAAACCTTGAGACATATTCTACAACTTGGTTAAGATTATTTATTCTAAATAATCTTTTGTCGAAAAGTCGTTTTCGACCCCTATTATCTCTAAATTGACTAGCCCGGATCTACGGGCGTTACAGATATCATGCTCGCCTAGTTCAATTACCCACTTCACTAATCGCCCGGACATTTCTGGCTTGAGCAGTATTTGTTTGATCGGGCAGTTTGTTAGCACCTCTATCTGGTGTGCTTGTAAGTAGTGTTTCAGGTGTCGCGCTGCATAGATGAGTGCCAACACTAGTTTTTAAGGATGGGATAGTTGATTTCGGGACCTTGCAGTGCTCGGCTAACAAAGTAAACTGGATCTTTCCTACCTTCCCTTTCCACGAATAGGACCAAAAAGATGGCTTCATTCGAGGCTGAGAGATATACTTGCAGTGTTTCGCCTGGAACGGGACTGGCCAACATAAAGGCCTCTTTGATTTGCTGAAGCGCTGCTTCTGCCACCGCTGTCCACTGGAAGTTGCTCTTTTCAATACACCCTTTAAGGGTGTGGAAGAGCGACAAAGCCTTTTCTGCTGACTTAGAAATGAAACGGCTCAGCGTCGTTAGCTTACCATTCGGTTCCTGGGCGTCTCGCAGGGTGTTTGGGGATGGAACTTCCATGAATTCATCAACTTTGGTCGGGCTTGGTTGTATCCCATTTTTGGCAATATAGTACCCCAGGAATTGACCTTCCTCGACGCCGAAGGTGAATTTGCCTGGATTCAGCTTCATCCTGACCTTTTCCAGTGTTTTGAATGTTTCTTCTACATCGTCCAGTAATTTCTTCTCATCGGGGCTCTTAATGACCATGCCGTCAACGTAAACTTCGATGTTTCTTCCAATTTGCTTGGCAAAAATGGAGTCGACTAGTCGTTGATAGGTTGCTATTGCGTTTTTTAGACCGAACGACATTTTGGTGTAGCAAAGAGCCCCATGGTCTGTGTAGAAAGTTGTTTTCTTCTCGTCCTCCTTACTCATCAAGATCTGATGGTACCCTTTGTACGCTTCTAGGAAGCATTTTAGTTTGAAGCCTTTCAAGGATTCAACTTTTTGGTCAATTTCTAGTAGAGGGTAACAGTCTTTGGGGCACGCCTTTTTCAGATCAGAGTAATCGATGCACATGCGCCATGAGCCAACATGTTTTCTTACCATGACAGGGTTGGCAATCTAGGTCAGGAAAATTGCTTCTCTTAATATCCCTGCCTTGGTTAGCTTGGTAACTTCGGCGTTGATTGCCCTGTTCCTGTCTCCCCCTTGAACCCTTTTCTTCAGCATGGTTTCCTTGGTGCCTGGTTTGTTCATAAGCTTGTGCTTTATAACCTTTCTTTCTACCCCTACCATGTCTGTATGAGTCCAAGCAAATACTTGCATGTATTCTCTCAGGAGGCTGACCAACGCATGTCTCGCGGTTGGTGGGAGGTTGTTGTCGACGCTGACCGGTTGGTCCGGGTATTCTTTATTGATAATTTCTTTGTCACTAGCCGGCTCGACGCGCGACTTCTTGGTTTCTTGCACTATTTCTTTTGGCTGCATGATCTCGTAACACCGTAACTCCCTTGGTGGCGTTGCAAGGACTGTTCCCGACCCCTCTGTGGTGCTGAATTTTATAATCCCATGCATCGTTGACGGGACTGCCCCAAATTTGAGCAGGGTTGTCCGCCCAAGGATGATGTTGTGTTCTGGAATACGGGTATACTTGTATACTCTTTGTAAAAATACTTATATTTTAAAGTATACTTTTAGTTCAGAGCACTTAGGCCCCTTAGTGTTTATAGTTGTATACCATGTAAGGTTCGGTATACTTAGTTCACTATAAACAATAGCTCTGATACCAATCTGTCACACCCCGAAACCGAAGGCGGAAACGTTCCGGGGCGGAGGACGTCATGCGTAGTATCACAACAGTTGTATCATAGTAAGCATAGTAAACACAACCATTACATTATAATAAGAATATTTACATTGTTCAAAAACATGGTTTATACATGTCAGTATATATAGCAAAAGTAAAAGATGTGACTTCAGGATGTTCCATCTTCTCCAAAAGTTGGCAAAAGTACCTGCCTATTGATGCCCTGAGAATACAAGCAGTTTTAAAATATCAGCATAAAGCTGGTGAGTTCATAAGCGGTTACTTCTGGTGAAAGGAATGTTTCCTTGATTCTTTGAAAAGTTGTTTCCCAAGAAAAATCCCATATTTTCTTATGAAAGAGTTTTGATTATCCATTAGTTACACATTAAACAGACTATTTATGAAAGATTAAGTTATTCTAGAAAATCCCATATTTTCTTAAGGGTTGATAGTTGATTATCCATACGCGAGTATTTACCATACTCGGACAACAGTTTTCTTTTCGAAGCTCTGGTTACACCCAAAGGAGTATATTAGCCGTATTTTTGAAGCTCTGGTTACACCCAAAGGAGTATATTAGCCGTATTTTCGAAGCTCTGGTTACACCTAGAGGAGTATATTGGAAAAGTAAATTTTCGTTACCTAAGTTGTGAGTGACATAACCGTACTTTGACTGGATAAGGCATGAACGGGGGCCAGTATCTTTTTAAGACTTTGTCACCCCTGAACCTAACGGTTCCGCTGTAGCTAGCAGCGAGGGTGCGGGATAGTCAGTCCCGTACAGATCTATACACAATAGTCACGCTCTCCCTCCAAGAGATTCTGGTTATAAGTCGTAGTCCTCCACTCACGAATCCGGGGGAGTGTTACCAAGGACATGTCTCAAACTTAGCCTAACGAATTTACAAGTAATAGTACGAAAATCCTGTTTATGATTTGCATGAATCCTTTATCAGACAATACATATTATGATAAGATTCACAAGTTCCTTGCTTTAGATTTGAAAACTGTTTCTACGAGTTGATTTCTTAATCGAGTGGTAAAACGGTTTTCTGTGTTAAAAGCATACTGAACATATAATTATTTTAAACAAAATAATATATTTGAGCACAAGTTTCCTTGTACTTTTTGCTTGTATTCCCCCCCCCCCCTTGAAAAACATAAAAAATTCGGAAAAGTATAGGGGTATGAACTCACAGATTGACGTGGGATCCGAGTGTAAGTTGCTAGGAATTTTTGAGTGTCAATAAAAGCCTTGGACACAAACGGATCCTATTTAGCATGAAGAAGTTCATATATATACATTAGGTGAGGGCATAACACTATTCGTTATGGAAGGAAACCACCTTAGGGACTAGGAAACACTTAAAACTAAGTGTTAGAATCACATGTGATTGAAAATGGGGAGTTTACAGTTCATGGGCTTACGGTTCATGAGTTTACGGTATAAAAAGGGGTTTATGGTTCATGGGCTTACGGTCCATGAGTTTACGGTCGTAAAAAGGGGTTTACGGTCCATGGGTTTACGGTCGCAAAAGGTGTTTACGGTCCCTGGGTTTACGGTCCAGGTGTTTACGGTCCAGGTGTTTACGGTCGTAAAAGGTGTTTACGGTCCAAGTGTTTACGGCCGTAAACACTTCGACGAGAAGTGCGATTTTCGGTGTTTCAAGGCCCTTTCTAGTCTTCTGGAAGTGTTCTAAGCTTAGTTTCTATGTTTAGGAGGGTGTTGTGGCAACTTTGTGCCACTTAAATAGAGTTTACGGTCAAGGGAGATTGCCTTGACCGTAAACACCCTTCTGGTCATGATTTCTAGATTTTAACAAGTGATTCTTGTATCCAACAAGCTAAGGGTAGAGTACTTACGAAATAGAAGCTTGAAAGGGTGGTTAGAGTCCCAAAAACACTAGTGTGTGTTCTTGGTGTTCTTGGTGAGAGAGAAAATTTAGAAAAATGATGAGATTTATGAGCTAAGAACATGGATTTGCCACTAGAAATGCGATAGAAACATAATCAAGGTGAAGAATCACTTACATTCTTGAGGATCTTTGAGAAAAATCGAAGTTTGTAGAGAGAGAGTAGAGAGAGAAAGCCTTCTGGAGTGTGTAAAGTGAGAAATGGAGGCCACTCATCCCTTATATAGGGGTGAGTTTACGGTCAGGAGGTGGGGGAGGGTTTACGGTCGTAAACAGCGTTTACGGCCGTAAACAGAGTTTACGGTCGTAAACCGGGTTTGCGGCCGTAAACTCCTTTTGAAGAGTCGTTTGGCCCGAATGCTATGTTTCGACTTAGAAAACTTCGTTTTCAAATACGGAAGTCGATCGAACTAAGTTTAGAATATTCCGTTAGACCAAAAATTATACTAACGTGAACGGAAATAAATTCGAAATGATTTATTTAAACGTAAAGTCTTTCCCAAACTATCAAATTTGACGGAATGAGATAAGAATCCAAATTTGATTAACGGAAATTTAGTAAGGATAACGGAAAAGTTTCGGGTTGTCACACAATGTCTATCAGGATTGTCTTCCTTTTTGCTCTGTCGTGGCTGGTCAATGTGAAACGCAGATGAATTGTGCCTAGGGGCCATAGGTTGTGCCCTATGAAGCCTGTTAGTCTCCCTGTTGTAGGCTTGAGGTTCTCCTTCCATCTGTCAGGGAGCAGGCGGAAGCATTGCTCGTAAATAATGTCCGCTGAGCTACCCGTATCAATGTATACTCGGTGGATCGTCACATCCTTGATAGACCCTTGGATTATGAGTGGTTCGTCACCCCGCGAGCCCTTTGGACGGGGATCTTTTGCTTAAAACGTCAACCCTTGCATGGATTTGGTGAGACTGTCCATGTCATCATGTTCCTCTTGCCTTCCCCGCTTGGAACGTATCATCAGGATTTCGTGAGGTTGGTCGTGCTCTATGGATGCATCTTTGGCGTTCTCAGTGTCAAACTTGGCGCTAAGGCTTCGCATCACCTCTATGAGGTTCCCTTTCAATTGTTTTTCTTCCATTTCCCTTTTTAACACTGATCAGTTGATAGTGTCGTGAGTTTTTCTTTTGTGGTACTCACCGAATCGTCCTTTCCCTCCTTTTACTGGTTGTTTGTCAGAGACTGCGTAGACATCCGGCTGCATGCCCCTCCTTTCATCTCTTTGGAATGGCCTGAAGTGTCCCTGCGAGCGCTTGCCTCGCCCCAAGTGCCTGCCCCGCCTTGGGTTTCTGGGTGGGGTGGTGGTGGGCTATGGCGTTTTGTAGTCGAGGCGGTCATGGAATTCAGGTATGCTTGTTTCGTCGCATCACATTCTTCCTGCCTCAGGTAGCGTTCTACTTTCTCTTTTAGATCTGCCTGTGTCTGCAGCTTCTTTCCCATGAGCTTTTGAGATAGGGGTCCTGGAAGGAGGCCCCATGTGAAGGCGCCTGCTATTAAGCCTTCGTCGTGGCTTGGGACGTCTAGCGTGGCGTTGGTAAACGTGGTGAAGTATTCTATGACTGTCTCTCCTTCCTTCTATTTGTAGCCAATAATTGAGTGCGGATCTCCCTTGTATTTACGCAGCTGCATGAAATTTGTCAGGGATAGGTATTTTAACTGCCCGAAGTTGTATATGATCCCTGGTCGCAGCGTCTTGAACCACGGTCCTACGTTGCCATCCAAGGTTGTTGGGAAGTACGTACACCAGAATCGCTCGTCCAGTTTTAGTGATGTCATCGTCCACTCGTACGTGTCGATGTGGCTATCAGGATCCGTGATTCCATTATAGGTCTTTAAGTGTGGTATTTTTTTGTGTTTCGTATTTCGTAATCTAAGAGCTCCTTGGCGAACGGAAATGTCACACTACGTGATAGGCAGTCTTGGTTTCGGATGGGAAGAGCACCCTGCGGGTTATACTGTTGAGCAATAGCATAGGGTTGCATAAGCATGTTGTTATATGATGGATAATGGTCGGGGTTTGGCCCGTAGAATGCTTGGTGTGGAAATGGTAAGGTTAACGTTTGGGTGGACAGTAGGGGTGAGTTATGTGCATGGATATTATTGGGCACAATTTGCTGGTAATGTGGGATTGTGGAGGGGAGAGGAGTGTTTGTTGCAAATGGGGTGTTGGGAAGACCATTGTTTGGTTTCTCACCGTCTGGTCCAGGAATGGCATTTGGAAAGCCACTGGCGTTTCTCCCGCCCTCTGGGTTATCGGTGGTGTCTATAGGAACATAGATTGTACCCATACCGTCTGGTTTGTCGATGGTGTCTGGAAAACCACCGGTTGTGCGCCTGCCATCTGGTTTGGCGGTGGTGGTGTCTGGAAAACCACTGGTTGTGTGACTGCCATCTGATTTGGCGGTAGCTGTTGGAAGAGACTCGGTATGGCGCTAGCGTCTTCCACCATTGGCGGCGTCGTACTGTTTGGTATCACCGTTAGTTGGGGTGCTTGTATCAGAGTGCTTTGTGTTGACACAACGGCGGAAGAAGGTTATCCTCCATCGACCAGTTTCTCTTGTCCGGTTGTTGGTGCAACAGTTACCGCTGAACCACGTTCTTTTGACGCTTCGCCGGTGATTACTGTGGGAGTCAGAGTAGTGGTTTGCTCCAGCGACATCATAGGCCTAATGGGCCTGGTTGGCATTCCACCAGTCCATTCTGTATCGTCATACACTATTTTTCACCGATGAATAGTGTGCTTTTGGTTTGTTTTTCATCACACTTTGGATGGCGCCAAATGATGTGACCTAGTTCCTCCTCGGCGACGTTCTTCGTTCGTGGTTGCTCCGGTGAACCTGTGAGGTCACAGCAAGAAAGGGCCATCAGCCGTTCTCCGGGAGGGGCTCCCGGGAAAGCGCTCCGACGATCAAGTCAGTGTATAGAATTAGGGTTGTATTGTGGGTAAACTGAGAGAGAATCACTTACTTCCCAAGGCACCTGGAGTATCCTTTTATACTAGACCCTTCTGCTAGTCCATACGGGACAAGGGCGTCAGACCCGACAGGATCGGGGGCACTGATTGGTGGATCGTGCTCCTTAAGCTGTCAGAGCAAACGATTGGTCCGGGCGGTAATGCTCTGAGCATCTGCCTTGTTGCCTGACCGTTATAGTTGTCCCGGAGTGGAAGGCGCCCCGGGTATGGCCGAGCCTTTCTCCGCGAGAGCCCTGCTCTTAGGGGCGCTGACGGGCGCTGGATTCCGTCAGGCTTAGCCTGCCGGGCGTGTCATGCCTTGGGGCATTATCTGGCGCTACCGGGCACAGATCCTCCGTGCGCGCTAGGTCACGTCATCATATTTCACCACGGAAATCACATACAATGCTTATTAAAAGCTTCTAAACAGTCTTATTAACATACTAATTGAGTTATAACCCTGATAACCCAAACAATCTGGTCAAACTAAATATTTCACCATTAAAGCTCAAAGCTTCATACAAAGGAGAAATCATTACCTCAAGGGGAAGAGGATGTTAATCCTTGCAATCCACCATCTCTATCTCATCTTGTCACCTTCTTGGGTTTAAAATCACCTACAATTTTCTCTCTCTCGAATTAAGGAAGAAAACGATCGAGAATGAACCTTAATAGACTTAAATATGTTTACTGCATTGCGAAACCACGCCGCGGTATAAAGATCACCACCTCGTGGTGCGAGCTATTAGGTTGAGGTCTCTTTATGAATGAGTTGCGGTGCCTTTCTCGAATAGCATCCTACTTTTGCCACCACATTGCGGTACCTATATGCCACACTACGGAGAAAATTACATTGCCCTCTACTTACAATGAGACTTTCATCCAAATCTCTCAAACTTAATTATGCTTCATGTATAATTCATCCATATAACCTAATTAAACTAAATAACACTTCAATTCCAATTAATTCAACAAATCATTAGTTAGAGTTTCTCCTCCCCCACCATAATCAATTCCACCATAGCTTCATTACAAAATTAATTTCAAGATTTAAGCATAGAATCATACACTAATAATCTTTCCAAGCTTAAAGTTTCAGGCTTGATACTTAATAAAAAATATATCTATTCTAGGGTTCATGAATTTGTACCTAATATTCACCCATATAGTTTGAATTAACAATAAATTAAGAACTTACTCCTGCTATTTAGGTCAAATGACCAAAACTTGAAGCTTTTCTTTAATCTCCTCTTGACCTCCTAGAATGTATAGCTTGAAACTCTAAAAATCGCTTTCATATGCTTGTGGACTGTTTTTGGGTATTAAGGGTACACAAGTATAATACATATTCTAATTTCCTTACTTATTCTACAATCATGTCATAATTCATTCAGTAATACCTTTTATAAAGTTAAAAGAGTTGTACGCTTATTTAATTAAGTACCCAGTAAGACAGCTGATATGATACAATATGTGATATGGTTTGGAATGAGTCTAAAAATCGGTTATAAAAGGATATATTAGTGTGAGGATTACATGAAATGTCAAGAGTTAAGCCCAAAGTCCAACAAATGTGGATTTGTTGGATATCCTATTGAAACTACGACATACTGTAAAGAGTGATAATTTCCTGGCGAATGAGTTTGATCCGAAGAAAGATATTCAGAGTCACGTTGAACATGAAGCAATTCAAGAATGGTAAGATTCCAAAAGAAATAGATTCATAACAAGATATTGTCAGAGTCTTATTCTATAAAACAATAATCTTGTAGGTATGGTAGGATTTGAAATTTTATGTTGAACTTAAAGAAATTCAAGAATGGAAATATGCCAAAAGAAATATATTCATAAGGTTTAATCTCAAAAAAACCTTATAATTTGTGTTTTACTAGATGAAACCTCAAATTTATTTCTTGCCTGAAAAAGACCTTGTATTTTTTTATTTTTTCAGAAAAAGCCCTTAACTTTGTATTTTTTTCAAAAAAACCCTCAACCTTCTAGATGCTTCCAAATAAACCCTTAACTTTTTAGTTTTTCTCAAAAAAACCCTCACATTTTACATTTTTTTTTTGGAATAAATGACCAAAAGGCCAAATCGGAAAAAAAAAATACAAGGTCTTTTTTAGATAAAAAAAATTGAGGTTTAATCCGAAAAAAAAACAAAAAATATAACGTCTTTTTTGAGATTAACCTTATTCATAACAAGATATTGTTGAGTTTTATTCAATAACGCAAATATAAACACAAAAAACCCGCACAACCAAATCCTAAACACAATTGGAAGGAGAAATAAGGGAAAATCGCAAATGGAACGCTATATTATGATTTAAAATTAATTTTTTTAGAGTTTTGGTTATGAGTTTTCATTTATTCAACGGAAAATCTACAGAAAAGTCCCAAAATTTTTGGAAAAGTTTTAAAAAAGTCATTTTTTTGCACATAAAAGTCCCATTATTTTTAGAAAATCATATAATCTGTCATTTGTTGTTCAAATATAAAAAATGACTTTTTTGTTAATTTGGGAAAAATGTTAAATAATCTGAAACGACCCAAATTTTTAAATAAATTTTTAATTTTTAATTAACCAAAACATTCCCACAAAATATGAAATATCAATGACAATTGTTTTCAAAATCCATAACATCAACTTTTTATTTCAAATATCAGAGTGTCCCATCAAAACAAATGTCGAAGAGTGCATGCCGCGCCATCAATCCTTGCCCTTGCCTTTAGGCTCAGATGTACCTGAAACAAATCAACAAACTATAAGCTAATGCTTAATGAGTTCTCCAGAGCATACCCCACACACTCCACATAATCACATATACCATATTAGCTATAGAAGCTACATAAACCACATAAGCCATGCATACAACATATAGGGATGCCGTGGGCTCCCCCCAGGGTCTTACTCCAGGATGTCATGGGCTCCCCACATGGTCTTACACCTAAGTGCCATGGGCTCCCCCATGGTCTTTAATAGGAAATCCATGGGCTCTCCACATGGTCTTACATCCAAATGTCATGGGCTCCCCCATGGTCTTTAATAGGAAAGCCATGGGCTCTCCACATGGTCTTAAATGCAAGTGTCATGGGCTCTCCCATGGTTTTCCATACAAGTATACCACATATACAACTAGCATACCTCCTAGCACATAACTAGCTAACATGCCACATAACACTACATCAACTAGTGTACCACATATCATAAAATAGGCCAGCCTTGGTACCTTCGACCCGTTGGTATGGTGAGGAGACTCACATCTCAAAAATGTTGAACTGATGATATAAGATCAGATAAGTCCCAACGCGTAGCTCCAACTCAACTGCCTACAATCATCATGTGACTAGCTTTTCATAATCCCGAAATACCATAAATACCCTTAAGGTCAAACTTGGTAAACCCTGGTCAAAGTCAAGGTTAACAGTCAAGGTCAACATTCCATGTTGACCCAACTCGTCGAGTGCATCTAGCAACTCGTCGAGTTCCTCCAGTGTTCAGAAAACCGGGAAAAACCTTAACCAACTCGCCGAGTTGTCTCATCAACTTGTTGAGTTACTCGTCAGACCGAAAATGGGAAAAACCCAATCCAACTCATCGAGTTATCTTATTAACTCGCCGAGTTTTACTCTGCAGACCGAAAACGGGAAAACCCGCTCCAACTTGCCGAGTCGCCAGAGCAACTCGTCGAGTTTTCCCTTGCCTTAACATAATCACTCCTTCCAGTCGAATCCAAACCTCCAAACTACAGATCCAATCCCTTAAGACCAAAATACCACGTAAAGTTGCAAAATTTACGTGCATGCATGGTCTCAAATGGCTAAAACACTAAAGCTAGGGTTCATACAATGCTTAGGATATGGAAAAAGGCCTAGACTAGGTAAAGGGAGCAACTTTATGTCCATGAAGACCTGGAGGTGTCCAGATCAGGAACCATATCCTCATGACAAGTCCAAATCCGAGTATGACACCATTTTGCACCAAAAGTGACCATATTCTTTCATAAGATGAGATCTAAGCAAATAGAGATCAAGGTAGCAACTTTTTACCTCAAAATGGATGCTAACACCAGGTAGATGTCGGATCTAAAGCCCTCTCCTCACTTCAACCTCTTCAATCTTCAAGTTTCCTTCCAAAAAGCACAAGCTTCACTCTCCAAAGCTCACACACACTCAAGAAGACACTAAAGCGTGGCTAGGGTTTCTCTCTGGACAGATAGGACGATGAGGGAGGCCACAAATGACCCATAAGTTCCTTAAATAGGGTACAAACCCTTGAAAATTAGGGTTGTCCTTTACAGTGCCTACTCGTCGAGTTGGGGCCTTCCAACTCGTCGAGTAGACCCTAAATCTCGTGTCCAAAAACGATCTCTACTCGTCGAGTTGCGCTCCCCAAGTCGTCGAGTTCCATCGCAAAACCCTAAAAAACTTAAAAATTAAATGATACCTGGAATAGGCGTTACATAATCGGGACTTTTCTGTTCAAAAAAACTTTTAATACTTTATTAAAACTTTTTCAAAAAATTTGGGACTTTTCTTTAAATTTCCCTTTTTTCCAACCATCATCATCTTCCAACTAAATTAGTTTTATTATTTATTTTCGTTTATTTTGGTTTTCTTCTTTTTTATTTTTATTTATTTTTAATTTTTTCGTTAAAAAAATTCAAAAAAAAATAATTTAAACATATATATTTTCGGTTTTAACGTTTTTAATTTTTTTGTTCCGTATTTTTTAGTTTTTCGTTTTTTTTAAAAAATATATATTTTTTTCTTTTTTTTTGTTTTTTAAAATATCTTTACTACATACTTGAAGATACTAATGTTTTTCTTTATTTTTGTTTATATTTTATATTTTATATTTTATATTTTATTTATTTTATTTATTTTTTTGATTTTTTTAAACTAAATATTGGTTTGTGTTAGGAAGTAAAACGGATAACTAGCAAAACTATAAGCACACATAACATAATATTTACATGGTTTGGTCAAGGTAACCTACGTCCACGTGTAGGAGGGGAGTATTCTTTATTTCAGAGCTCTCAAACAGAGGTTACAAGTACAATTGCACAGATTCGCCTATCATTCTAGAATTCAAGATACAAAATGACCTAGCATGCATCCCTATTTATACTTGAGGGATCAGACCTAAACCCCTAATGGGCCAAGCCCATAGGCCCATTAATGGAGACAACCAATCATATTCCTTCATGCAATATCTTTTGGAACATTCTTGAGCATCATAGAGGACTTCATAGCATACTTGGCTCATCAAGGACCAAGATGGTTCAACTTGCATAATGATGGCACAACAAGTGCAAGGATGGTACAATAAGCTTCAAGTGTGGCACAAGAACATCAAGATTGGAGCAACAACACCGCCTTGGCTGTAACATCCCCAAAAGGAGGTACAACTTCTCAAACCTTAACCTTTTATATATATGTTAAGATTGGTCCTTATATTGAGAAAGGTGGCATTCGAGTAAGCGGGTCGTACGCATAAATACGCGCAGCGTACTCATGCACTTAGCATTGTCGCAGAGGCCACCTAGTACGCTGGGCGTACCAAAGTGTACGATGGGCGTACTAGGCTCAGTGAGAAACCATAATATTTTCTTGTGTCCCTATTTAAGGAACATGATGGCCTCATTTCTAGCCACCATTATCGGCCTCCAACCTCCTCAAAACCCTAATCTCGTCCCTCTAGCTTGTGTGAGTGCTTGTGGCTCATTTGAGTGTTCTAGTGAAGCTTTTGGTGGATAAGAAGCCTTGAAGGAAGGATAGTTGGTGTTTCTAGCTCTTGGATCTGAGTTCTACTTCAGTTGGTGCATCTTCCATAGGTATCAAGTTCAAAACTTGTTCATTGTTTGTTCTAGTTCTTGTTTTGGGTCCTTTTTAGGGTTTTATGTCCCAAGTATGGAACTTTGTGAGTTTGATGAACTCTAGAGCTATTTTTATGTCCTTTTAGGTGTATTAGAGTGTTCTAATCCATAAAAATGAGTGCTTGGACTTCTAAATCTTTCCATGCATAAGTTGTATGGTCTTTTGTGTTCAGAAAGTTAGAGTTTTTGGGATTTGGTCTTGTCTAGCCATGCAAAGGCTCAAAGTCAGCAACTTTATGAATTAAGAGGTCTTATTTAGCTTAGATCTATAGTTGGAATACTTGTCTTAACGGGTTAAGACCAAGAGACATGGGAAGTGGGAGTCCGAGGAGTACGTCGTGTGTACTCCCAGCTACGCGCAACGTAGAGCTGAAAACCCCCGCTGCATGCTTAGCCAGCAGTACGCCCAGCGTATGGAGTTGTACGCCCAGCGTACGCGCTGGGTGTTGACTTTCGTTGACTTTTGAGTTTTGGGTCAATTTGTGAACTTTTGACCAAGGAGGGGCAAAATGGTCTTTTTACCCTTCTGAGATCTAGTTGAGAGGCTCGTTCTGGCATTACGAGGTTATTAATATTAATTAGAGTTATGCTGTGGCATATTTTAGGTGAAGTCTAGACCGACAGTTCGGGTGCGAGATTTATTTGTTTTTCTACGTGAGGTGAGTCTTCTCACTATACTTATCGTGTGGTAGTTTTATGTGTGACTGGAGGGTCTTATTCGTGTATTTGACCAGAGGGTCTTAATTGCTATATATGTGCATTCCGTCTTTGTGACTTGTGTTGTTATATTATTCTGTGTATTTATATATTGAGTTATGACCGGAGGGTCCATACCGAGACGTGAGACCGGAGGGTCATCACTAAGACACATGACCGGATGGTCCTTATTGAGACATAGCCATGAGAGGCTAATTATTTGTGTATGCAGTATTTTGGGGAACTCGCTAAGCTTCGTGCTTACAATGTTGATTTACATGTGTTTCAGGTACATCTCAGGATCACGGGAAGGCGCCGACATGATTTTACACACTCGTCTGTTAATGTGGATTATGGGATACTTTGACTTGTTTTATGATGTTATGTATTTGACAATTATATTTGACATGGGTTGGTGCTAAAACTATGTTTTTGGGAAACTTAAAAAATGAAAAAAAAATTTGTTTGAAAATTTGAGCTGTTACATTGGCGCAACAGGAACATACATGGCACAACAAGGCCATGCATGGTGCAAGAGCATACTCCATGGCTCAACAGGAGTACCCCATGGCGCAAGAGGAATCCTCATGGCGCAAGAAGGAATGCCCTTGGTGCAACAACATCCTTCTTGGCCCATCCCTTCAACATATGGCGCAACAAGGTTCCCTTGTTGCTCCATATCACTTCCAAGTGCTCCAAACCCCCTTCGGTACGATCCGTTCCTTTGGCACTTGATCTATTCCTTTTTCAGACGATCCATTCCTATCTCAGATGATCCGTTCCTTTGTCACATGCTCCATGAATCCTAAGTGCTCCATTGAGTTCCAAGTGCTCCTAATGCTCCATGAACATTATCCAAATTCTCCATGAACATGATCCAAATGCTCGAGTCATATTTAACAATCTCCACGTTGACTTGAGCATCATCTGAACTCCACCTCGAACAAGAACTTCCTTTCCCTTCCTGCCATTCGTCCCCGAAGGGACCTACCTCCTGCGAACATCAACAAAGTCCAAGCAAAGCTTGAACTTCTCTGTGGGCAACGACTTTGTCAACATATCTGCTGGGTGACCTTGGTATCAATCTTCAGTATTGAAAACTTGTCTCCTTCCAGAATATCTCAAATGAAATTCAGCCTGACATCAATACGCTTTGTCTTCTCGTGATACATAGGGTTCTTAGCAAGACTCAAAGCACTTTGACTGTTACAATACAAGATAGGCTTCTCCACCTTCAGACCAAGACTCTGAATAAGCCCTTACAACCATATATCCTCCTTTATTCCTTTTGTCATAGACATGTACTTGGATTCAGTTGTAGACAAAGCAACAGTATCTTGTAATGTTCACTTCCAACAGATGGCATATCCGAATAAAGTGAATATGTAGCACGTCCGTGACCTACGCTTCAACAAGTCACCTCCATAATCAGAGTCAGCATATCCCACCAAGTCAATCTTCGTATTTTCTCCATACACCAAGCAAACATCCATCGTTCCCTTCAAGTATCGCAAGATCCACTTTACATCTTCCCAATGAGTCTTCACTGGATTACTCATAAAGCGGCTAACCACACTAACTGCATGAGCCAAATCAGGTCTGGTACATACCATAGCATACATGAGACCTCCAACAACACTTGAGTATGGAACCCTACTCATGTACTTCCTTTCTTCATTAGTAGTGGGTATAGTGCTTGGACCAAGTTTAAAGTGAGCCGCCAAAGGAGTTCCAATTGGCTTGGACTGATCACAATTGAAGGACTGCAGAACTTTTTCAATGTACTTGTGTTGAGAAATACATAACCACCCTGATTTTCTGTCCCTTTGAATCTCCATCCCCAATATCTTCTTTGCTGCTCCCAGATCCTTCATCTCAAACTCATTCTTCAGGGTCGCCTTCAAGTCATTTATTCCAACCATGTCTTTAGATACGATGAGCATATCATCAACATATAACAATAGATATATGTGGGAATCTAGTGACAATTCCTTTGAGTAAACCTTATTGTTAAACTGGTTCCAAGTGTAGCCCTTCGAGATCATGAATGAATCGAATCTCTTGTACCATTTTCTTGGAGACTGCTTCAACCCATACAGGGATTTTTTCAGCAAACATACATGAGACTTCTTAGAATCAAGGAACCCTTCTGACTGTGACATATAAATCTTCTCTTCTAAGTCCCCATGAAGAAATGCAGTTTTCACATCAAGCTGTTCAAGCTCCAAATCAAATGCACTCACCATGGCCAAAAGAACCTGAATTGTCTTGTGCTTCACGAACATTGAGAACGCCTCATGATAATCAATTCATTCTTTCTGAGAAAACCCTTTCGCCACCAACCTTGCCTTGAACCTAGTTGGTTCAACTCTTGGTATCCCTTCCTTCTTCTTAAAGATCCATTTGCATCCCACTGGCTTCGCTCCCTTTGGTAATGGAACAAGATCTCATGTTTCATTCTTCTCTAAAGATTGCATTTCTTTATTCATGGCCATCAACCAGTCATTTGCTTCTTTACTCGCCACAACCTCTTTATACGATTGAGGCTCCTCGGTTTCAATGTCTTCTTTAGTTTCTAAATCAAAATCAATGGAGTCAAGTTCACCTGAATTCACACATCCCACATATCTATCAGGTTTTCGAATGACCCTCCTTGATCTTCTCTTTGCTATTGATTTTGACTCATCATCCTTTCCGGTATCAGCACCACTGGACGAAGATCCCATGGGTTGCTCTTGGGTTTCATCTTGTCCAGGTTGTTCACTGCCGCCTTGCTCTTTGTCACTTATCACAACTCTGTCTGGAGTTTGAGTTACAAACTCCACCTTTTGGCTAGCACCTTAATCTTTGTTTCCTGCTTGACTTGTATCACCTCCTTCCTGGTTACCCATGGCAGATTCATCAAAGTTCGCATCTCTTCTCATGATAAATTTAGGAGTTCTTCCTTCTTCTGTACACCACAGTCGATAACCTTTTACTCCTGTCGCATATCCTAGAAATATGTACTTCATTGCCCTTGGCTCAAGTTTACCATCATTCACATGAGCATATGCGGGGCATCCAAATATACGTAAACCCGAATAGTCAGAGGGTTTCTTGGACCATACATTTTAAGGAGTCTTGAAGTCTGTTGCAGTTGATGGTGATCTGTTCACTAAATAGCGAGTAGTGTTAACTGCTTCCACCCAGAATTTCTTGGATAAGTTAGCAAATTTTCGCATGCACCAGGCACGCTGCATGAGTGTTTGGTTCATCCGTTCTGCCACTCCATTTTGTTGTGGTGTGTGTCGTATAGTGCGGTGCCTTACTATACCTTCTATATTGCAGAAATTGTCAAATGGAGCGTTGCAGAACTCCAACCCATTATCAGTCCTCAGAGTCTTGACCTGTTTTCCAATCCTTTTCTCAACCATGGTCTTCCACTCCTTGAACTTTCCCAACACCTCATCTTTGATCTTCAAAAAGTACAACCAAACCTTCCTTGAATAATCATCAATGAACGTCACAAAGTATGAGCATCCTCATTGAGACTTCACTGGTGCAGGGCCTCACAGATCTGAGTGAACATGCTCCAGTATTTCCTTTCTTGTGTGTTGATCGGTACTAAACTTCAATTTGCGATGCTTTCCCTTAACACAAGCTTCACAAAACTTTATCTTTCCAGTAGCCTCTCCACCAAGCAGTCATTGTTTACTTAGAACTGACATGCCCTTCTCACTCATGTTCCCCAACCTACGATGCCACAACTACGTCTTGTCATCACCTTCATTCAAGGATTGGGAGATAGCCACCGTTCCCATAACCGTACCGCCTTCTAGGATAAAGATCCCTCCACGATTCATCTTCCCTTTCATTATAACAAGAGAACCTTTGGTCACTTTGACCCAGTCATCTTCACTAGCATACCTCATCCCATTCTTAGCCAATGTGCCAAGAGCAATTAAATTCTTCCGAAGTTCTGGAACATACCAGCAATCTAACTTCATGACCATGCCATCCTGCATCTTGATCTACATCGTGCCACTACCTTTGATATTTCTCACCCAATCATCACCCATCTTGACCGTGCCATCCCACTTTTTGAAGGAGTCAAACCAATCACGATTATACGTCATGTGATAGGATGCTCCAAAATCCAAGACCCAAGCATCAGCAGAACTTTGATGTACTCACGGTCAGTACATCACCACCGTCCCCTTCATCAAAACTTTCCTGAACCACAACAGCAGTGTTATTGTTGCTTGATTCACTCTTGTACTCCCCATTCTTTAGTTGTGGACAATTTTGCTTGAAGTGTCCCTTGTCCTTACGGTTATAACATTTTGCATTCGATAAACCTTTAGACTTCGATTTAGAATATGATCTCCATCTATTTCCCCCCTTTCCTCTCTTCTGTCCTTCCTCTCCCTGCGAACAAATCGGAACTGGACACCTCCTCTCCAACTGAAACTTTTCTTTTTAGTTCCTTGGACATCAGAGAATCCTTCACATCATTTACAGTGATCGATGTCCTACCATAGAGCATGGTATCAACAAAATTCTCATATGAGTTAGGAAGAGAATATAAGAGAATGAGCGCCTGATCTTCATCTTCATTCTTCACATTAACCCCTTGTAGATCCAAGATGATGCGATTGAAGTTATCCATATGGTCTTTCACTTGGGTACTTTTAGACATTCTGAGAGTGTATAACATTTGCTTCTGATACAACCTGTTAGTCATTGGGTTGTTCTGGTACTTTACACAAAGTATATCCCAGAGCCCAGAAGCAGTTGTTTGATCCACGTCCTCCCTCGGTACTTCATCTGTCAAGCTCAATAGAATGGCACTATGTGCCTTCGTCAGAATGTCCACCTTCTTCTCATCCGCCATTTCCTTTGGCAGTTTTGCCTCTCCTTCCAGTGCAGTTGCACACCCTTGTTGAACCAAAAGAGCCTTCATCTTCACCTTCCACTAGGTGAAGTCATTTGAACCATTGAATTTCTCCAAATCAAAGTTGTGAGTAGACATCTTCAATCACAGGAATACAAACCGCAACTTCGATACCACTTGTTAAGAAGTAAAGCGGATAACTAGAGAAACTATAAGCACACAAGACACAATATCTACGTAGTTCGGTCAAGGTGACCTACGTCCACAGCCAGGAGGGGAGTATTATTTATTTCAGAACTCTCAATTAGAGGTTACAAGTATAGTTACACAGAGATTCGCCTATCACTCTAGAATTTAAGATACAAAATGACTTGGCATGCATCCCTATTCATACTTGAGGGATCAGACCTAAAACCCTAATGGACCAAGCCCATTGACCCATAGGCCCATGAAAGGAGGCAACCAATCATATTCCGCCATACAACATCTTCTGGAACATTCTTGAGCATCATAAAGGACTTCATAGCATACTTGGCTCATCAAGGAACAAGATGGTCCAACTTGCACCATGATGGCACAATAAGTGTATGGATGCCGCAAAAGGCTTTAAGTGTGGCACAAGAACATCAAGATTGGAGAAACAACACCACATTGGCGCAATAGGAACATACATCGCACAATAAGTCCATGCATGGTGCAAGAGCATACTCTATGGCTCAACAGGAGTACCCCATGGCGCAAGAGGAACCCCTTATGGCGCAAGAGGGAGTATAACGGCGCAAGAAGGAATGCCCTTGGCGCAACGACATATTTCTTGGCCCATCCCTTCAACATATGGCGTAACAAGGTTCCCTTGTTGCACCATATCACTTCCAGGTGATCCAAACCTCTTCCAGGTGCTCCAAACCCCCTTCGGTACGATCCGTTCCTTTGGCACTTGATCCATTCCTTTGTCAGATGACTCATTCCTTTCTCAGATGATCCGTTTCCTTTATCACATGCTCCATGAACCCTAAGTGCTCCATTGAGTTCCAAGTGCTCCAAATGCTCCATGAACATGATCAAAATGCTCCATGAACATGATCCAAATGCTCGACTCACATTTAATAGTTTGAGTTTTTAATGTTTAACATAAAACTTTAAATAAGAAGAATATTAAGAATCATAATATTTTCCGTTCATACTTTTCTTGAATCATATTATTTTTTGATCATAAAATTTTGAATCGTAGTATTTTAAATCAAATCATTTTTGAATCATATGATTTTGGATCAATAATATATTCAATTAAATATAGTTTTTGTTCAAAAAAATTATGGATCATTATATATTTTGAATCATAAAATATATAATTAAGGATTATAAAATATTTGAGTCTAAATATTTTTAGATCATAACATATTAAGGATCATAAACAAGTTGAATCAAAAGTTTTTTTTTGAATCATCACATTATGTATCAATTATGTTCAACATTTTTTACAAAAATTAATATTTTTTAAATTTAAAAATAAATAATTCAAAAACTTATTTTTGAAAAACTCTTTTTACAAAGTCACTATTATATAGAGTAGAAGTATCCCTTTAATTTTTATGATTTTTGGAGATTTTTTTTCTGGGTTTTTTTTTATAAAAACATAAAATAAAATAAAATTTCAAAATTTCATGATTGTGCTCATTTTGTAGAGAATTAAATTTTAAGAACTTTGGTTTTTTCAAAAAAAAATTCAAAAAAAAAGTTATATATATATATATATAGAGAGAGAGAGAGAGAGAAATAGTAATAGTTGTATATCTATTTCACTTCCCCCCCCCCCCCTCACGAGCTGACGACAGCCATGCAGCACCTGTATGAAAGTCAATACCATCCCGTTAAGGACAGGTTTTCTTACTTTTGTCATATTGATCATCAGTCAAAGGGGCGGGTTAGGCGAGAGTAGGCAACTAGCCCATCCTTGCTAGAACAATTGACAGCAAACGTCATGTCGGGCCGGGTCAACGTGAAAGACTTTAGGCCTCCCACCATACTTGTATAGTTCCTTGGATCAAGTCTTTTCTTTGAGCAAAGCCAAAGCCTTTAGCGACTAGCCTGACCTTTTCCTCCTAAGAGGAATCACGACATACTACCCTCATGATTAGACCATGTCCCTTAGATTTGATAAAAGAAAGGTGCATTTGCGGTTAATTCGTCAATTTTATCCGGAACAAAAAGTAAAAAGACCAGAACCCCGTGTGGACTATGAACCAACAAAAAAAAGAGCGTCATTAAATATCGGGTTGCCAAGGGTTGTTTCCGGAGGAAATGGGATTAGAACCCATGATTTAGCAGTTGGTTGAGCAGTCGTGGCGGACAAACACAAACAACAAGCAAAGTCTTGGCTCGCTCTCATTGGGAGGCTGTTCAACCAGACTGATGAAGTTGAGTATTGACACAAACAATGAACTTACGCCGAAGAGTCCTGATAAATGATGATTGAGACGAGATTCTGCATTTTTGAACCACGAAACACTCGGTTTCCATTTCGGTTCTTCTGCATTTTTGTTTAGGTTCTCGAGATTCTCAATCGCTTTTTTAGTGGGGAGGAATAGTGCGTGAATGACGATTCTCAGACGAGGGAATCGTTCCTCTCTAAATAAAAAGAAGCTAGTTCTATTGATAGAGCTGGGCTTTTAACCTAATGGTCGCAGGTTCAAGTTCTGCTATACCCAAACCTAACTTGCACTATACTATGAGTAAGGATGCGTAGTAGCGCAAAGAGCACTCTTTGGCCTTTAGATTAGAGGCGCTTCGCCGTCTTTGATTGGATGGAAACATCTATCTAAAGTGTGCAGTGAAGGAGAAGAGTAAATAGTAGGGGAAAGAAGAAAATGGCACATTGACATTCATCTTCCTCTCGAAGGGCTTTGAGAAGAGGGGCAACAGTGAAGATACCGAGACCGTGTCTATGGGGTCTTAGTAAGAATCTGTTGCAAGCAAATGCATGTAAGGGAGGAATGCCCGCATTAAGATTTAAAACTTGTCGTCTACTTGAAGGAAATGTTTGGAACAGGAAACTTACAATAATACAACGCCGCATTCTTCGAAGATTGAGGAACAAGACGAGATCTATTAAGAGAATGATTTATTCTTGAAAAAATCTGAATAGTTACATCCAATTACAAACTACACGAAAGTTGCCCATTTTTCATGGAGATTTACCCATCACAGAGATGCATAGAGGAACAGAACGAACTTCATATATCCCTTTTGCACTCAATCCAGAAACAAGATCGGACGTTATTCCGGTTAGTCTCCATTTTAGTGAAACTCTTCCTCAAGCAAGGCAGCCGATAATTCATCGAAGGCTTTTTGTTAATAATGTAATAGTCAGCATTACTTCTTTTCAAGTTTCCCAAGGTGATTTCATATCTTTTAAAGAAAATGATACTCTAATCTATTCAGAAATAAGGAGATCCTTCTATATCGAAATTTCAGTTTCTAAAATCATAGGAAAATTCCTGGATAGCCCGGTAAGAATGTGGAGAAGAACCAAAACGGAATGGTTCTGCTTACTTAAAACTAAGAGGGGATGCCGCCTACTACTGAAAGACCCGTTTTTGCAACAGTTGCGTTCTTCTATGCAAGACGAAGACTTAGAAAGAACAAAGAAGTTTGGATCCGAAAAAGTATGCTTAGGCAGTTCTTTCGCTGAGCACAAGAGAATAAAGAGGCATTTTTATCATTTCAATCGATATTCTTATCGAAGAGAAGGAACGAAAAAACCCTAAATCTTACTACTAGAAAAAGAAGTCCTATAGTTTACAACTCTTCTTTCTATAGTAATTTGTCCTCTTGCTCCACCCTTCAGTCTTCTATGAAGAGAAAAATAAAAAGCTCTTCCCTATCTACTCATTATTCGGAGGTGAATCATAGAACACTAAAAGCTGTGCTATCTTATGGACCTAACATAGGTCACATCCCTCACGTGCGCCAAGAGCACATTCGATAGCATCCTCTTAAGGTTTAAAGATCCAAACCTTCTTCTTCTTAGCGGAAACGCACGTGGCCAAAACATCTAAAGATCGGCATAGTCGCTCATAGGGGCCTATCTATCCGGATAGAGGATAGTCTATATCTTGATTCACTATTTCCATTTTTCTTTTTATATTTCTTTTTTTTCTCTGTCTCGTACGAAGCAATGGGAGGCAAGCTATGACGGCAGGATGTGACCTTGCCTTTCGCCCTGCTACCGCCGTTCTAAGTTCTTCTGACTAAACGAAGTTAAGACTAAAGTTTCGGAACTTAAGTTTGCAACTTTTTTCAGCAAAGCTTAGTAAAAATCCCTCATTTGGCTACCTTGGATCAAGGGTAGAGATAGGAAGTAAGTCAAAGGTAGATCAACAAAAGTCTTAGTATGGGAAGAGTCAGAGCGAGGGGAGAGACTTTCTAAATGAAGGTTAGTCTAAGTAAGGAAATGGGCACTCTGCTCACATCGAAGTAACTGTTGTCTCCCTTATGGTCGACGTTCTCTCCTCCCATCCTCTCCTCTCCCTACCAGTCGCCGAATATAACTCTTCTTTTCCGTTCTGGTTGGCTTAGGGCGGTCGAACTCTCCCCTCCTCTCCTTAACAGTCGAGTGATTTCTCATTCTCTCTCCCTCTTTCTATAGATAAGCGGGTTCTTCGATCATTCTAATGAAATAGGTTCTTTAAAGCCAATTGCTCAAATTCTGTTTTAGATTCCTATTCCACTCCAACCGGTGCAGAACTCTTAACCTTTCTAGGACCCTCTCTACGGCAAGGTGCTGCTCTACTCTTTCCACTTGCTCCCTCGTGTATAGCGGTTGAGTTCTTTGCCTCACGGTTTGGCTACCCATCGTCATTCCCTCTCTGTCTAAAGTGAGAGGGGTTCTCTGCGCGCAGTGTAAGATTCCCCTGGATGGGTCTCGTAGGCAGCAGCATTCGTGCTTGCCTTTGCCGTGATTGTCAGTTGTTCCCTTGGTGCGCTGTCATTGACGGTGTAAATCTGTTCATTTGAGAAAACATGTTGATCTCTTTCCATATCCTATACCCGGTTGTTGCCCTATCAAGATGTGTCCCTTCCTTTGACCCCTTTTCCGATTTCTTAGTGTTGTCCCCCTTGCGTTCCCTCCCTTTGTGAAGAATTCCATTTCCCTTTTTCTCCATTCTTATTTCTTCCTTTCTTATTCTCCTGTTGGAAGTACCTAACCTGCTTTTTGAAATCTTTCATTTCTTATAATTATAAGGTCCTTCCCTGTATAGAAGTCTGTGCGATTTTTCCCCTTATCTTCTGGCCGACGCTCCCCTTACCGGTATCAGTGCAAGGGCAATTAGTACGGGTTGCCATAGTAGTCTAGATGGATTGGAACGAAGGGATGAAGGAGTGCCGGCCTGCCCAATAAGTAGACCGGAATAACTAGCTTCTAGTCCAACTAGCTAGAGCTCCAGCCCAAGCCTCCAAATCGAAGCTTCAGAGAGCCTTCTCCCATGCGATGAGATGAATTCTGTCTCTCCCTCCAACACCAGACCGTGGACATTTCGTCCGAATTCCTTCAATCCTACCAGCCATTCCTTTCGGGACCCCGGACAAGGAGGGAATAAAGGCAAGCTTTGAAGAGTGGATTTCATTAAAAACAAGGCCTTACCAGCTTGACCTAAGAGGGCGGGCACCTTTCCAACCCGAAAGCTTCTTGCTGAATTTCTCTGTAACTGAATTCTAAAGTTATTCGAAGGTAGTTGCAGTTTTCCCGGGAGTAGTTGCCGGAAAGGTGTCACCTTGTTTAAAATAGATCCGGATTTAATAAGTGTTCTTATTATAGCATATTCGAATTCATTATTCTCTGTCTCAGTCTTAGAACAACCCGGGATAATAGCCCCGAGGTAGCAGCTTGCCGATGGCATTGAGATAGATTGGTGGTTGGCTTACTGCTTGTTTATGCTTACTCCCACAGCAGCTGCCCCTTCTATCCCGTACTAAGAGACTTCTCCCACAAAAGATCGATCGAAGGCCCAGGAAAGTGAGTGCCGAGAATTCCGTTGCCAGTCAAGATCAAGAGTTGTCTGCTCCAGGTAGGGCTCGCTCCGGGAAAGGAAAGCTTTGGGCGGAGAGTTCTTCGCATTGAGTGAGGGTAGCTTCAGAGACTCATTCATTTTCATTTAGAGACTCAATGGAAGCTGTACCCCCCCCCCTCTTTATCCATCTTTCACATCTATCTTTGTCTATCTATCTATCTCTTTTTTTATTTATCTATTCATGTGTGTGAATCACAACCATGAAGAAACATTCTCCATGTCTTAAATTGTGTATTTATTGTATACCATAAAGTATAGAACCTCAAAAGGTTTTCGGAACTCTCAAAACGTTTTGATATATATATATATATATATATATATATATATATATATATATATATATATATATATATATATATATATATATATATATATATATATATATATATAGAGGTAAGTTCAATTGAGAAAATAAAAAAGGTTGAGAATGGGGGAATCATTCTCAGCCAATCATTTATCTAACATGTTCAAATTAAAAAAAATACGCTTGTCCATTTTCATTAAGGGTATCTTTGTAAATTAGCAACTCTTTTACATAGAACTTACCTGTTCGTTGTTATCAGTTTCCAATTTGATGATATCTTTAGCTCGTTTGAATCGGATATGAGGAATTCATTATCAAGATTATTTTCTTTATATAACTCGTTAGCAATTATACGTATTCATTCCATTAATCGTGAAGTTTCGCATCTGTGTTTCAGTTTTCTACTTCGTATTCGGTTTCCGATTTTATCAGGTATGCATATCGTTTGAATCGGATAGATCGGAGTTCATTATCAAGATTATTGCTTTTTATAATTTGTTTGGAATTACGCTTATTATCTTCGTTTTGGAGTTGTTTCATCGGAGTTCATTATCAAGATTATCAAGTTTCGAATATGTATTGGAGTTATTTCATCGGATTTTTGTTAAGTAGTTTGAGATATTTATTTCAAATCGGAGTTGATTTAATTTTTAATCGGATATATCGTTGTAGTTTTTACGCTCTGTGCTGATAGAGATTGCTTAATTACATCATCTGATCATATATGATTTAAGTTTCTTTAAGATATTTTGTACATTGAGGTGAGATATATTCGAAATTAACCAGGTTTTCATCTTTACGACTTTTTTTGTGAGATACATTCGATATTAAGATTGTTTTTGTTTATTTATATAGATCATTTGGTGTATTATGTCGAATTCTAGTGTTATTGATGGTGATTTGTATTCTTCTATGAGTGAGAGTGAAGAAAAAGATGTTGAGAACTCATTGTTTGAAAGTATCAGTTATTGAATTATTTTGTTGTTTTAAATTTTGTTTATTATCATTTATTTACATATGAATATGTTAATATGAATAAATTGTTGTCTTATTCATATATGAATAAACGTGTGATAATTGTAATTTCGAATTTATTATTTTTTTCGTTTTATTCATATATGAATAAGTTATGTTTTATTTTATATATTTTGAATCCTCATGAATTTTATGTATTCATATATGAATGTTTTATTCATATATGAATGTTTTTTGTTTTATTTATATGAGTTTCATGTATTCATATATGATTGTTTTATTCATATATTATTGATTTATTCATGCATTATTATTTTAGGTGGTGAATCTTCAAGTTCAGTACATGATGTGCAATACTGTGATGATATAATTGGAGAACATGTCTATAAGCCAGATGTACCTGTTCAACTTATTCCATTTAAGGGTTTAATCTTCAAATCATTAAAGTTGGCTATCAAAATGTATTCTGAGTATGCTGAAATTGGTGGTTTTGATGTTAGACTGAGCACACAGTCAAGGTTTGATAACAAGATTATAAAGAAGAAACATGTTATATGTAATCGTGGTGGCAAACAGAAAAAGAAATCTTGTGACACATTAGGTACAAGTGGTTTTAGGAGGAAACGAAATTCAAATTCAAGAGCTATTGGTTGTCAAGCAAAGATTATATTTGAATCTGTGTATGGAACTCCAGATTATAAAGTTTTTCAGTTTGATGAACTTCACAACCATCCACTTGAGAAGAGAAGCGATTTAAAAAAAGCGAGACAAATGTCATATTCAGAAAAAGAGTTTATTGTGCGTGCTTCCACATCAAAAATAGGTCCAACTATGGCTCATAAGTTGAGGGCAAGTCTGAGAGGTGGGTATGAGTTTGTAAAGCCCAAAGTAGTTGACTATAAAAATTTAAGGAGAGATATCAACAGGGTTATTGGTTATAAAGATGCCCAAATGATAGTAAACACAATGAATGACCGTCGAGCTCACTATCCAAATTACTCATTTGAGTTTAATTGTCAAGATGATGTTTTGGACTGTATGTTTTGGGCTGATGAAATGGAGAAGGCATATTATGCTGAATTTGGTGATGTTATCTCGTTTGATGCGACTTTCCGAACAAACAAGTAAGTTATTTTATCTACTTTTGTTTATAGCTTATTCATATATGAATATTTTTATATTCACTTATTAATACATCAAAAATTGACTTTAATGAACATTTTTTTTGTGTGTTAGGTATCGAATGGTTTTTGTTCCGTTTACTGCTATTGACCATCATAAAAAATCGGTTACTGTTGGATCTGGGTTGCTAAGCAATGAAAGCATTGAGTCTTACTCTTGGTTGCTTAAAGCATTTCTTAAAACTCATGGGAAAGAACCAACACTTGTTTTAACCGATCAAGATGCTGCAATAAAACAAGCTGTTGAGAATGTGTTTCGTAATTCAAAGCACCGATTATGTATGTGGCATATAATGAAAAAGTTGAAAAAAATGTATTATTTTAATATATTTCAAATATATTACTTATTAGTATATTCATTTATGAATATTGATTGTTATTTTACTTATTATTATTTATTCATTTATGAATATTTTTGTTTTAATACAGATATCAGATGATTTATTTACGAACACAGACTTTAGAAAAAGGTTTTCGAAGCTTGTTTGGGACATTAATATGAAACCTGATGTTTTTGAGGTGAAGTGGGGTTTGCTTATGAAGGAATTCAATCTTGAAGACACAAGATGGTTTAAAGACATGTTTACAATACGTGATTCATGGATACCTGGATATTTTAGTGATATTCCAATGTGTGGTTTGATGAAGACTACATCGAGGTCAGATAGTATGAATTCATTCTTTAATACATACTCAGAAAGTGGGAACTTACTTTTGAATTTCATGATGAATTACGACACTGTCATTCAAAAGCAAAGGAATACTCAACGAGAGCTTGATAAGGCATCAAAGAAAGCATCATATAAAATGCAAACACCTCGAGAAATAGAACTGCAAGCATCAAAGGTTTATACAAGTACATTATTTTTTGAGGTGCAAAAAGAAATATATAAAGCATGTTTTTTCTGTACATACTCATACGTTGGTATTGAAGATGGTTGGGAAGTTTACATTGTGCAGCACAACAACAGTAAAAGTGATTTTAAAAATGAATTTAAGGTAATTTTACTAGTTTTTTTATGAAAAATGTAATAATATTCATATATGAATATGAGAATATTCATATATGAATATCAATATTCATATATGAATATATGAATATTATATGAATATATGAATATATGAGTGTTGATATGAGTATTCTTATATGAATGTAAATGTGTAGATTTTGTTTTTGTATCAGGTTGAAATAAAAGCTGAAGAGAAAGAAATAAATTGCAGTTGTGAACATTTTAAGCGTATGGGTGTTTTATGAAGACATGCTTTTACGATAATGATGAGATGTGGTGTTAAAGAAATTCCTGAAAGGTACATTTTGAAGAGATGGAGAAAGGATGTGATATCAAGAAATTATCGTTTTAGTTATGTTAAATCCGATTCAGGTGATTGTGAGAATGTAAAGCTAGTCAATGATTCATATTATAGTTTTGAATCATGTTTGGATATTGTAAGAGATGACAAAAAGAGATTGGCTTTATTTGCTGAGAAACAACAAATGTTGTTGAAGGAATTTGAGAGTGATTATATTTCTCCTGGATTGAAAAGCAAGACAGATGGTGAAGTCGTATGCAAGCTTTTGGGTGTTACTATTCCTATTCCAGAAGAGATTAATATTCATGTTCCTGAAGTTCAAAGCAATAAAGGTTCTGGAATCAAGAAAAGAATTCCAAGTGCAGGTGAAGTAGCATATGAAAATTCTAAAAAAGAACATAGAATGTGTTCAGGATGTGGAAAACGAGTTCCACACAATTTACGTACTTGTCCAGAAAGAGTTGGAGCTGCTAAATCAGCAAAAGACAGTTCGGGATTTGTTAGTTTTTTTTTTATGTTTTTTGGTTTTATTCATTTATGAATATATGCAGATAAAAACAATAATCAATAATATTCATGTATGAATAATACACATTTATATTGATATGGTAAATTGATATGTTGATATTTGTTTTTTAAATTACTATAAAATAAGTTATATTGATATTGTAAATTATTCATAAATGAATACAAATATGTGAAATTTGTTATACTAATAAATAAGTAATATTCATATCTGAACTTTTTTATGTTAATATCTGAACTTTGTTATACTAACATATTACTTTGAACTTATTCATAAATGAATATATCATATTCGTATTCATTTATGAATAAATAAAAATAAAGTTTGAAAATATTTGAATATAAAAAAATGACATAAATAAGCAAACTTGTTTCTACTAATAAGTTAGTTATATTCATATCTGAAATTTGTTATATTCATATATGAACTTTGTTATACTGACATATTACTCCTAATTTAATCATAAATGAATATATCATATTCGTATTCATTTATGAATAAACATAAATAAACTTTGAAAATATTTAAATATAAAAAACTGACAGAAATAAGCGAAGTTGTTTCTATCACATAATCATTCAACACAAGATAATAAAAGCTGTTCATAAGCATTTCACAAAATATTGAAACGAACATTTAACAAACCATTTAAAACTTGTTTCGCAGAATCATCTTACATGTACTTCAAATCCATTCATCTTCAACACAAACTGTTCTATAGCATCACACTTCAACATTCTTTCATCTTCACAAGCAATCATCAATATTCTTTTAACCTTTTTTGAATTGTTTGCATAGCCTTGTATGCATGATCAGTACGCACTTTGAATTCAACTTTTTGATATTTTTCAGCAAGATCCAACACCTTAGCCTTCAACATGTTAATTTCAGAAGTTAGCATTATGTGTGCATATCTTTGCCTGAGCTTCTCTAAAGTAGTTTGTTGAACTGCACTTTCTTTATGAAGACCTGGTTTCCACTTTGAGAGTGGTTGTCCCATATAGGTCTCCATATGTCTCATTGCAAAGACCCCACAATCAACTTTGTTTTTTAACTGTTCTCCATGACATTTCAAGTCGTTGGGGTTTGATACTTTCTTTTGAGATTGCATTTGCTCTTGGATGGTTTATTTCTTTAAAGTATCTCACAAACAAATTTTTCTGATCATTAAATAAAATAAAAGTTAGATATGTAATAAATTGGTTCTTTTATGTTGTTGTGAATTGGGTACATACCAAAGGTTTCAATATTACTCCGTATTTCCCTTCATAATCCCCCTCAACTGCACTATTGTCTAGAATTTCAATTGATGATTTCTTTAAGTTGAAGACAATCACAAAAATGTGAGCACTTCTAACAACTGGAAAGAATACCTGTTTTTATGTATATAATGGTAAGTATTTTGTTCATAAAATATATATAAAAAACAACTTTAATTAACATACCATGTCAATATCTTTTATGTTCAAGATTTTTTTGTACCCATTGATACTGTCATGAAAGTTCTCCTTGAATTTTTCATACTTTCTTTCATCAGACAATGTTGAAGTTAGATAAGAACCAATATAATCATATGTGAATTTCAGTTGAATATATATAATTATGTTAAAGAATACTTCATATTTGTGTAATCATATGTGAATTTCAGTTGTAAAAAAATATAATATTCATAAATGAATACATCATATTGGTGTATTCATTTATCAATAAGGAAGGAATTAAGGTTAGAACATAAACTTACAGAAACTCCAACTTTCAAGAAGAGTCTGTATGGTGAATTTCCAAAATCCCTTTCCAGTTCTTGGTGGTTAAGTAAATCAGACCAAGTGTCTAAAACTTCTCCAAAAATCTCTGTGTTTGCATATAGACTTTCCATAACTGCTCTTTCTGTTATTTGACCATATTTTGTCTGAACAACCACATCTCTGCAAAAATGTAATCAAAATGTCATAGATTATTATCTATATAATAATCATATATGAATGTATATAAAATAAAGTTACTTACGATGTATTGCCTTGTAAGTTGAACAACCATTCACAGACAATACTCTCATGATGTGTCAGTTTGGCTTTTGTGTCTGTTATTCTGCATTTGAAAGGTGATTTGAAAGCATCAGCAAGCTTCTTCTCTCTTGGTTGATCCAGATCACGCTTTGATGGTCCTTCTTCAGTAGGAATTGATACAGAGATTGGATTTGGATTAAGAACATTTTTCTTTGCTAATCTGATAACAACCTTCTGATGGTCGTCTTTGATTTGTTTCTTTGTAAGTGGTTTTTTTGGTGAAGATTCATTAGATTTTTTACTTGAAGTTTGATCTGAATCTTGACTGAGACCTAGACTAAAGCTTGGATGAGTATCTGCATGCCAGGAGATTTATCATATAAATAGTTGTAAGTTAATTATAATAATATTTGAGTTTATATTTTGAAATGTTTATCCAAATTGTTACCTCCTTTATTTCCTTTTGTCTTGTCAGCTTCTTCTCCTTTCTTGTTTTCATTTTCTGACTTTTTCTTTCCTGAAAGATAAAGAACTTTGATTAAGTAATTCATATGTGAATAAGTAATGTATTCATTTATGAATAAGTAATGCATATCATTATTTATGAATAAGAAATATTAAAATTTTATTTTTTTTATATTGCGTTATTTATTTGTGAATAATAAAACTTATTATATTCATTTATTAGTGATTCAACTATTTACCTTTATCTTCTGCATTTCCTTTCTCAGTTTCTGTATGTTTATCTTCACCTCCATCTTTCGTGTTCTTTGCTTCTGTTCCTTCTTCATTTCTATCTTCAGAGTTTTCCTTGCCTGAAACATATACATCATATATGAATATTTTTTATTTTTTATTCATTTATATAGTGTATTATTCACTTATGAATAAACAATGTTATTAAAAATATCAATATAAATATTGTAATATATCTCCCTTTGTTTTTTCAACTTTTGTTCCTTGTTCATGTACACCTTCTGATTTTTCCTTTTCTGCAAGAGTATTAGTTTTACCTGTACTCATTGGCGACCCTGGTCAAAATTTAACAAACAAAATTGTTATTGTGTATTAATATTTTTATATATTTTTTTAAAATAAAAGTAAGACAAAATTTACCTATATCAATATTATCGAAAATAGTTTTCATTTCAGGGTGATTCCAGATTTCATCTTCTTGACTATTTAAACTTGAAATTCCAATTCCAAGGACATTGTCCACAATGTTGTCAACAACTTTATCCAACAAATTTTCATTTTCAGTTTGTTGAATAGTCTCATCATGATTATTTGTTTCCTCAGCATGATCATCTTTTTCCTCTAAATCATTCTCATTTTCATTCCTATTTCCATCTTTCTCTTTTACTCCAATTTCACCTTCTTTTTTATTCTTATCTGCATCATTCTTTATTCCTTCATTCTCTGCTTCATTTGAATCAAGCAAATAATCTACTTCTGGTTGACTTGCATCATTATCACTGACTTCTTCACCATTTCCCTCTTTATCTTCATTTTCTTTTTGATCATTTGTTTTTTGACCCATTATTGGTGTCAAATTGATTCCTTCAACTCCAGTTTCATTACTTGGAAAATTAAAAAGTGTTGTGCTTTCAGTTTTTTCTTCAACAATCATATTTGTCATCTTTTCTTTGAAAATTCTAAAACTTTCCTTTTCAGGGAACTTTGTCATCGCATCATTAAGCTTTGAATTCAGCTTTTCCTTCATCCTCTCAAAACTATTAAGCATTTTTGATATTTTTGATTCATATGCCTATGTAACAAAAAGAAGTATATGATTAGAATTTAATATAATAATTTAATGTAATCATATATTATTAACATGTTAAAACTAATTACCTCAACAGAATGATCTTCATCTTTATCAGAATCACTGTCTTCAAGATCTGTATCTCCTTCATCTTGTTCATTAACAAATTCTTCGTTTAATTCTCCAAGTCCAAACCTACCTTTTTCTTGTTCAAATGTCTCTCGATATCTAATCTTCTCTGAACTCCAATAACAAATTGTTGGACGTTTATGTGTTACTGTTAAAGCTTCTGAGTGGATGTTATCAGCATAGAACAACTGCACATAAATGATAACTAATTGATATTCATATATGAACAAGTAATATTATTTTTTACTTATTCATATATGAATAAGTAATGTAAAGCATTACGTGTGAACAAATATATTTTTCTTATTCATATATGAATATTTGCTATTAGTTTATGAATAATCAATATTATTAAAAATTGAGTATAAACATTATAATAACTTACCACCAAGAAAGCTGAAGGTCCAACAAAGAAGCTGGTATCTGAGTATGGTATGTATGAGTTTTTTGTTCTGACAAGACAGTCCAAAACATAGCTGCACCAGTCTATGTTGCTGATATCTGTTTTTCTTGAAATATAACTAAAGGGAAACAGGTTGCATCTTCCCATTGATGTTGACTCGCAAAACGTGTTGACAAAAAGAACTAAGAAGTTCAATTTGAAATTGAAATCAGCTTGTGTGGTAGAAACAATAACATTTTTGATTGCACTCAGTCGGATGATTGAATCTTTTTTAAATTGTTGCTTCCATTCATCATAACTTGTATCATCCTTAGGCCATTGATCCAGTTGTGTAAGTTTGGTTCCACCAATTGGTATGCCCAACATGTCATGAACAGACTCTGCTGTTACTTTCAGTTCCTTTCCTTCAATATCTATCACCATTCTCTCAGAATCAAATTTTTGAAGAACATAAAATCCCAGCTTCAGTGGTATATCTGTGATTTTCATTTTTAACAAAGCTCCAAAACCCATAGATCTTACAGATTCTTTTTGTTCTTTGCTCATCCCAAGGATTATAGATAGTAATGCCTCTGGTGAACATCTGTTTTTCATTGAGTAAAATTCTTTTACCATTGGTTTTTTTTTTTTTGTCTTTTTTGATTGGTGACTCCTTTTTTTTGCCTTCTTCGATGGATGACTACTTTCAAAATCAGAGTCTGAATCTTGTAGTTGTTGTTTTTCAGGAGTTTTCCTTTTTGATGGACTTTTTCTGCTTTTTCTGCTTTATTTTCTTTAGTACTTTTGTTTCTTTTTTATCTGGGAAATGAAAACATATAATATTTGAATAAGTTACTGATATATGAATATGATATATGCTCGTTGATTTATTAATATTTATTTATTACAAAAATATATCTAATATATACAATTTTATTCATATATGAATATATTAGATATGATAGGAATTTTGTACCTTTCGCATTTTTCCTCTTCTGCATTGATCTTGTTTCTCTCATTGTTGGTGAATCTTTATCGGAAATGTTAGTGTTCTTACCTTCATTCAATAGTAAGTAGAAGATAAATGAGTTTGATATTCACGAATGAATATTTGAATAAAACATATGTATTCATATTTTTTTATTCACATATGAATATGTTTTGTTATATTCATATGTGAATAGAACATATATAAGTCATTCTTGTTGTATTCACATTTGAATAATGTATGTATGGCAGCAAGTTATGTTCTATTCATATGTGAATATAACATATATATTCACGAATGAATATTTGAATAAAACATATGTATTCATATTTTTTTATTCTCATATGAATATGTTTTGTTATATTCACATATGAATAGAACATATGTAAGTGATTCTTGTTGTATTCACATATGAATAATGTATGTATGGCAGCAAGCTATGTTATATTCATATGTGAATATAACATACATATTCACGACTGAATATTTGAATAAAACATATGTATTCATATTTTTTTATTCATATATGAATATGTTTTGTTATATTCACATATGAATAGAACATATGTAAGTGATTCTTGTTGTATTCACATATGAATAATGTATGTATGGCAGCAAGCTATGTTATATTCTTATGTGAATATAACATACATATTCACTACTGAATATTTGAATAAAACATATGTATTCATATTTTTTTATTCACATATGAATATGTTTTGTTATATTCAGATGTGAATAGAACATATGTAAGTCATTCTTGTTGTATTCACATATGAATAATGTATGTATGGCAGCAAGCTATGTTCTATTCATATGTGAATATAACATACATATTCACGACTGAATATTTGAATAAAACATATGTATTCATATTTTTTTATTCACATATGAATATGTTTTGTTATATTCATATGTGAATAGAACATATGTAAGTGATTCTTGTTGTATTCACATATGAATAATGTATGTATGGCAGCAAGCTATGTTCTATTCATATGTGAATATAACATACATATTCACGACTGAATATTTGAATAAAACATATGTATTCATATTTTTTTATTCACATATGAATATGTTTTGTTATATTCAGATGTGAATAGAACATATGTAAGTCATTCTTGTTGTATTCACATATGAATAATGTATGTATGGCAGCAAGCTATGTTCTATTCATATGTGAATATAACATACATATTCACGACTGAATAATAGTTTTGCTTGTGTTCAGAAGTAAACAAAACATATTTTATTTACCTTTTTGATTTGTTCTTGGGTTTCGTTTATATGTATTCTTCACTGTTGGTGTTGTTTCTGTAAGGGTAAGTAGTTAATATTAGGAAAACATAAGCGAAATGTTAAGTAACGTTTGTATTTTGACATAATAGTTTTGAATAAAGATGAAAAATAAAGAGATGATGTAAAATCATTTATATATCAAATAATAATGGATGATTCTTACAAAAATTTCAAGTAAATAAAGTAATAACGAAGTAGGGTTACGAGAATGAACGAGTATCATAAAAAATTGAAGTAAACAACCTTTTTTGAAGAATGAACAGTGTGAAAACAATGTTTTTAGTTCTAAATCAACTAATAATTATCGAAGATTACGAGAAATTTCAACTAATCAAGTGATAATTTTAGAAATGATTCGCAATCGTTAAAAACTCGAGAAAAAACGCCGATGGTTACCTTTCATTGTCAAGAGTGAGGAAATGGTCTCGTTCATGCTTTCATCGGAAGACATTTTTCTTCGTTTATGTTATTTGATGCTTCTGCAAATGGTTTTCTTCTTATCGATTCTTCTACAAATGGTTTTCGTGTTATGGTGTATCGAAGAGGGAAATTGTGTTTTTCTGTCGAGATTTGACGTGTTATCAAATTACTCAAGTGCCATGACGGTTTAATGTTTTTGGATTATTTTCAAATTTGCCACCGTTCATTAATGTATTTGGATTATTTACAAGTTTGCCACCGTGCGTTTTTTAAGCTCATTAAATGATTGGCTGATAATGGTTCCCCCATTGTCAACCTTTTTTTTTCTCAATTGAACCCTCCTCTATATATATATATATATATATATATATATATATATATATATATATATATATATATAGAGAGAGAGAGAGAGAGATTGTTATATATCTATTTCACTCACTTCCCCCTCTTTATCCGTCTCTCTTTCTCTCACATCTATCTTTGTCTATTTATCTATCTCTTTTTTTTCTCTCTCTATTCTCATGTGTGTGAATCGCAGCCATGTAGAAATATTCTCCAAGTCTACAATTGTGTGTATATTGTAACCATAAAGTATATAGAACCCTCAAAAGATTTTGGAAACTCTCAAGGATGAAGAACATGTATTCATAGAATCTATCTCCCCTGTGGTTTAGTGGGTTTCCATGTTTTCATTTCTTACCCTTTCCCCTTGAATTTGATTTGCATGTCTGAATCTGAAAGATAAAACACGATAAAACATATTGATTGCCATTGATGGAACTTGTCAACATATCTAATTCAAAGATCCAACACAAGATTTAATCACACAAAGACAAGGTGAAATTATCAGGTTTTTGTTCTATAATGGTGGTTAATAGGACGAAAAAAGATTTAGAAAAATTGGAAAAGTTGGGGGAGACAAGGATGGAGAACCGAAGACCGGTGGATCATGGTTGAAAGCCGGTGGGTTTGAAGGTCGCTGGAAAGACGAAGCGGAGAGGATGAAGTGGGGATTATGGATAGGTTTAATGGTGTTTTTATTATCTCAAATTTAATGTATAAAATAAAAATTAATAAAAAGTTTAACCGAAGATAAAATTGTGATCTTTTGTATTATATTTGTAACAAATGAAACCATATGGACCACGCACATAATACAAAATAAAAAACAACTGACCCTATAATTTTTGTAAACCACAAAAATAATTGGGAATTTTGTCTTTATTATATTGCAATCAAGACCTTGAGTTTCTTAAATTAAAATCTTGATGTTCGGTATTTTTTGGATTAAATAACGAGCCACTAGAGGTGATAGTTTATGTTGGCCAAGATGATATAATTGACCGTGTTTAAAATGTCTATAATCTAGCTTCTTAAAGACTTTTCTATCTATTGAATATCTTCATTGATGTTTAAAAAAAACCTCTATATATTTATCATTTAAAACTTAAAAGTGAAACCTTTGCGAGTAGATAATCTTATGGATCTTCTCAGATGAGCGGTTCTTGATTGCAACCCAGATAAATGGAGTTGGTTGCTGGATTCTAGTGGTATTTTCACTATCAAATCGACTAGGAAATATCTTGATGATCAACGTTTGCCCGAGGGAGAAAGGTATACTAGATGGAACAACTATGTTCCGGTTAAGATTAATGTTTTTTGTGGACATTTTTGTTAGACATGCTTCCTCTTAGAAGTAATTTGGTGGATAGGGGAGTGGAGTTGGATTCGGTTTTATGCCCTATCTTTCTGCTCGAGATTGATAATATTATTCATTTATTTTTTCAATGCTCGACGGCTTGTCAAATTTGAGGAAAAGTTGCATTGTGGCTTGATTTGCAGATCCCAACTTTCTCTTTCTCTTTACTGACGGATTTTTTACATTGGATTGATGCTCGACCGGTCGTCGGGATGGAAATATCGATTGTGGAGTCGATTTTATGACAGTGTTATGGGTTATTTGGTCGTATCAGAATGCAGTTGTTTTTCGATCTTCTGAATATATGAAGCAATTTATTTTTGATAATATTGTCGAGCATTCTTTTTATTGGTTTACTTTAAGAAATTCTAAGGTCAGGATAATTTGGATTGCTTGGTTAAGAAATCAAATTATGCCTTGATATTGTTTTTACTAACTTCTTTGCTAGCTTTTTTTATATGATATAAAATTTTGATTCTGTTAAAAAAATAGATACTTTACAAATCAAATTATGCCTTGATATTGTATTTACTGGCTTTTTGCTAGTCTTTTTTTGTATGATATAAAATTTTGCTTCTTTTAAAAAAGTAGATACTTTACAAGTCCCAAACTTTCAATATATGTATTCTCCACTTCCATACTAGCTAGACTTCACAATATTTCAACCCCACGTGTAACACTTCTTACTTCGAGTATTTCTTTTCTTTAATAGACACCACTGAAAAAATATATTTTGTGCTCTACGTTAGTATTGAGGGAGAGTGGGTCCACAAAATGGTATATTCCAAAAGAAAGAGATCGCAGACTTACCAACCGATTTAATCTAAGGTGGAATTTGTTTTTGGTAAAAGGGAAAATGACTTATATGGGTAACTATGTTTCAAAATCGTTCAAAAAATATCATTCAAGTTTGATGTGTTCAAAAAACACCATCCAAGTAAAGCATTTGTATAAAAAACACCAGCGAAGTACATTTTTTGTTCAAATTTGACCTTTGGTAACCGTCAATTACCGGTAAAAAATAATTAAAGGAAAAAAAGCAATAGGAAATGACTCAAAGAGGTAACTATGTTTCAAAATCGTTCAAAAAACATCATCCAAGTTTGGTATGTTCAAAAAACATCATCCAAGTAAACTTTTTGTACAAAAAACACCAACAAACTATATGTTTTGTTCAAATATTACCCACCGGTAATTGGTTCTTACAGGTTAAATGATAACTTGACTTAACTATTATGACATGGCATAATAATGATTGACAAAACAATAAATGATATATTCGTCCTTTAAAAACCGATTTAGGGTTTCTTCATGAACGAATGACTTCTTTTTCTCCTATGATTGCTCTTCTTCTTCTAAAGTGATGATCTCGAACTTAAGTCCAAAACCCTAACTCTTAACTTAAGGCAAAAAGGGCCCCTTTACCCCTGCCTCAATGGGCCTCCCTCCCCCTAAGGCCCAAATCCATAAAAAACCCAAAAAGGCATCCAAGCCCAACTATAAGGCATCTAAGGCCTAATATGGACCAAGAACCCCCAACATGGCCTTAAGCCCAAAAAATGACCTGATACAATCAGGTGGGCCCGATGCCTAACTTAAACAAGTCCATTCATACGCCCAACATATGTTGAAGCCTCCGCGATCTGGATTTTACGCAAGTACGCCCGACGTACTCCTACGTACGCCCATCGTACTCGGCTAGGCTCAAGAACCGCCAATCTTCCTGTTAGGCGTGTCAAACCCAACAAATAAAGGGGTACAACAGACTCCAAATACACTGCTTTAATGCACTAAAAAGGTAGTACAAGGCAAGCAGGGTCGAACCACAGAGACACGGGATAAAAGTCTATACCTCTTTGCGCAAGGTACTTTGGTTACAAAGGGGGATTTGTTTGCAAAAGTCAAATAATGAAAATAACAATCAACTTTGAAACATGCAGAAAATGAAATAGATTTGTAAACAAGTTGTAAAAGTGCTTCCACTTCTAGTTCTCAATGTTGTCATTTAACCTGATTATGACTTGATGTAATTTGTGATTACTATTTTAAGTTGGTACTGAAAGATATTAACACGCTCTAATACCTCTCGCTTGCCAAAAAATCTAACCAAAACACGCTCTTTGACTAGACCTAGCTTTACTAATTCAACCTAAACACGCTCTTAGATTGTATTGAAAAACTGCATTAAGTTTGTACAAGCTTCCCAACAATGTTCATTTCTTCTCATACGCTCGGAAGTGTGAAAACATGTGATAAATGTTCTACAATAAGAAAACTTATTGTTTGTTACCAACCATTAACTTTATAGAACGATTAGGTGCCCTAAAAGTTAACTAACTACACAAAAATTCAATTCATGAAAGTGGCCAATCAAACACAAATCAAATTAAAGGATTCTAGTTTAAACAAGAACATAATCACTAGAATAGAATCACAAATCAAACATCAAATCATATGCTTCAAGTCAAGCAATCAACATGTTTTGAACAAGAACTAGAAACTAGGGTTTCTTAGCCACACATGACTAAGAACAAATCACAAGAACAAAAGATGGAAATAATGTGTGATTACAACTTACAAAATGCTAGAAATAATGTTTCCAAATGATTATTGATCAATCCCTTGCAATAACCTTCGAATTCCCTTCTCAAAATATGCTCTGATATGTTGTGTGTGTGTCTCAAAATGTCCCTCAACCCGTAATATGAAAGATAGGAAAAACTGCCAAAAGTTGGTTTTTGGGTCGAACACGGCCCATGTTAAAATAGGATAAACTGACACGGCCTGTGTTCAGCAGCCAACACGGCCCGTGTTGATTTACACTAAACTGACACGGCCCGTGTTCAGCATGGTCAACAGCTCCCATTTGGTCAACACGGCCCGTGTTGATTTTGCAGTGTAAATCCAACACGGCCCATGTACCCCTCTGACTCCGAATTCAAACTTGATTTTTCCAACTTTTTCGTTCTTCGCCCGATCATCCCGAAATCTTCACCAATGCTTCCTGACACCTCCCAAAGCGCATTCCAAGCTCCGGTTTACCTGAAAAAGACATGAAAGTGTGCAAATAAGGTTGTTCTAGAGACTAACATGAATATGATGAAATGCAATAAAAATGAAGAATAACTATGCTAAATAGATGCATAAAAAAGGGACTAAAAGGTGTGCAAAAAGGTGCACAAATTGCACCTAACAAATCTCCCCAAGCTTAGACCTTTCTTGTCCTCAAGAAAGAACAAGAACCGGACAAACAGGACGATTTCTAGATGGAAAATGAAATATAGAACAAACGGGGACATGAAGATCCTAAAAGCTAATAATGAATGCATGCAATGAAAACTATGAAAAAGAAACATATGTACAAAAGATACTTAAGAAACAAAATGAACCAAAGAAAAAAAATTTAAGAAGACAAGTAATTTATTTAATTTTTTATAAATATATATAAACATGATCAAAATTTACATCAATGAGGCTCCAATCATTAATACCTAAGCGACCATCTTGTACCTTCCAGTTATCACAGACTCCCAAAGTGAGGAAGACCACGAAACAGTGTAACCCAATAATCCAACCATAGTTTTATTTAAACTTTATACCATAATTAGCTTTATGGGCGAAAATAACACGGTCCAAGATCTCATGTCCTTAAGACTAGATGACCAAGAATCAGAATCAACGCATCCTTAAGAACCCGTCACGGCGAATCAGCTTTCGCTGAAACAGTGAGCCCACCCGAAGGGGCCCAGCTCCTATGCTTTCACTTTTTCGAGAGCCACAAGTATCATATCACACACTTCTTCATTCTCCATATTTGACTTTGAGATGGCTTTTGATTTTGATTGAACTTGGATTTGTATCTTCATTTTGAGCTTTGAATTCTTCAATCAACTTTTGAATTTCTGATAATTTCTTCGTTTGTGTACTTGAAATTCTGATTTGGGTGCTAGATGTGACAGTTGCACCCGTTCCTCTTTCTTGACTGTGTGGATCTGATACTTAAGCTCTCTGTTACCGCGAGGGTAACGTGTGTCAACAAAATAGGTCCGTGTTCTGTGGGTCCAAAGTTGCCGATAAAGATTCTTTTTAAACATTCAGAAGCAAATCATCCTAAAGCTGTTATTACCGGCCACAAAAACGTTTCAGTATGCCATTTTTTTTATTATCTAAGGTCGGGGTCTCGAATTACGGTGTTTGGGTCCCCTAGTTATGATAGCTGATGCTACACTTCTGGCAACTATCCGGTCACTTTAAGTATTTTGTTTTTCATTTGAATTCTCGTTTTCCCACTTTATGGAGCTATCGTATGTAAAGAGTGTCATCATCTCGTACAATTTTTTATTTTTTATTTTTTTGAAAATGATGATGGTGCATGAAAATGATGGAATGCAAAAACTTGAAATAAAAATATTTTTGGGTTTTATAAATGCAGAATGCAAGGAAAATAAAAATAAGAAAGGTAAAATCTTTTTTTTTGAAAATGCATGCATGAATATGAATACGAACATGAAAATGCACCTAATGTACAACTCTACCCCTCCCCAAGCTTAAAGATAAGCATTGTCCCCGATGCTTGGAGAAGGCGGAACAACCTAATCATCGGAAGGTGGAGACGGGTGGTGCCCGGTTGGGTAAGAGTCCAAACAATCACAAGTGCACACAAATTGAATTTTTAAGCAAAATATGGACGATTAAAGATATGGAAAGAATTTACCGAATCGTTCTTGGAGTCTTGCAGTTGGTGGTGAGAACCTCCTCTTCAACCTCCCCAAGCTTGCCTACATGAAGTATCAAGCCCAAAAGCACAAAACAAATTGTGAAAATTTCGGACCTAGGGGTACTTGGAAGAGAGAAATTGTTTTGGTAGTGAGTTATGGGTGTATGGGGTGATAAAAACCGATTTTTAGACTTAAAACACATTTGTTCTGCAGCACGAACACGGCCCGTGTTCTTTTAGTGTAAAATCACACGTTCCATGTTGGGGGGTTTAAAATTAAGAAAATGGCTGAACACGGCCCGTGTTGGGCATAAGGGAAAAATGACACGGGACGTGTACCCCTCTGACTGTCGAAGTGTTTGCCTTGCTTGAACACGACTCGTGTTCAATATAAGGCAAAAATGAACACGGGCCGTGTACAGCTCTGTTTGCCACTTCCCACTTTTTGAACCCAAAAAATCCCCTCTCATTCAAACGAAATGGTTTTGCATCCCGAGGTCCGCTTGGTGATTTAAAAACATGCTTAAATGCATTTGGAACATTAAAAACCAAAAACTTCAAAGAAATAGAAATGTTTTTAAAGAAAAAGAAAAAATACCCCCGGGTTGCCTCCCGGTTAACCGCCCTTGTTTTATGTCGTTGGCTCGACTTGGCCCCTTAATATGCTTCGTTCTAAGTATGTGGGTCTCTCCAACACATCAACCTTCTTGCCACCTCCTTCAATGGAACATTCAACCTTCCTTTGGCTTTCTTTTTACGCACAAACCAAAAAGGACTTAAACCCTTAATATCAGAGATTGTCCACTCAGTCCTTTTTTGGTATTTATTCAGCAGGGTTATCAACTCCTTTTCCTTCTTCGATAGTTTATTTGAGTTGATGACTGGTTGAGTGCTCTCCTTCTTAACATGTATATTCTTTAAAGGGTCCGGTGGAGTTTTTGCTCCCGAATCTTGTGTTTGTTCCACCGGTGGAAGAAATTTGGCTTTGGTAGTAGGTAATTCTACTTCTCTTCCATCAATCCGCATGTGCTTATCATCCTTGAACTTCAAAATTCGATTATGATTACGACATCCCTTTTCATAATCTGAATTTTGAGAACTTGGCAAATTGAAATGGAAATATTATAGCAAAAGACTGGTTTAGTCTTTATGTGAGACATCATGAATCGTGTCCCATATGCTTCGGATATAGGATCGATTACATATGCTATATCCATCCTTTCTAAAATTTTCCAAATGCCTGGGGCATTATGAAGGGAAAAGGTCTAGAATTGGATATGACTAAAATGATTAAGCAATTGTCGAGGACAATCTAAGGTTTACCAAAGATTGGTTGCTCAAGGACAGTTGGAAGTATAATGTTAATTCTGGAAGGACCATATTGACATAATCTGTAAAGAGGCAACTCTTGTTCAGAAGTGATAGTCAAAATGGAATATGGAAATGTTTCAAAGTTAGAAATTATTCAATCTGTATAAGATTAGGAAACTTAATGAAAGAAGGATGTTTCCAAGGAGCTGATCTCCTTTGGAATGCTCTGTAATGATTGTTGTCAAGTCTTTCTGACTTTGTGCATAATCATTAAGAGGATCAATGCATATAAGTTTAGAATCTAACAGATTTCAGTAAATGGCATGAATTTGGAATTCTTGCATTTGCAGTAAGGATTTGGGACTGTGAAAAGAGGATCATTGGAGTGATGTTCAATTGATCTATTTTACAAAGTAAAGATCATAGACAAACATAGTATGCATACTTGGTGTATGGCATGACTTGTGTTTAGAAAACATAGTGTACATGCTTGGAGCATGGGACAACTATTGTTTTAAATTCAAGTATAAAGTTGCTAAAACCGAAACAATGAATAATGAGTAATCAGTATGGTGATAAATAAAAGTGTTTATTTATATTCATAGGGTTTGATACCATATTTGATTCATTTATTCTTGTGTTTCACTTTGCATGTTTTGACTTCCAGAATAACTAAGTCGCTCTTCCTGAATGATTAAGTTATTCAAACCATCCACAGTCGGTCATATGTTGGAAGTAGATATGAATCAATACTGTCATGGGTTGGTTTGTAGAGGTCCAAGTTGGTGGACAAAGTGGTGCTACAACACTCATGAGTGCTCATAAGTTCTGAGTATTGGATTCAACCCGCGCTCATTTGAATCACTTCATGGATTTTATCACGAGTGATCATGAGACGATAATATCTTATATTCTTCAAACCTAGAGATATGAGTTGTTACTATGAGTTGGTTATACATTGATTGCACGAAAACGCATTGGTAACTCGATGTTATAAAACGTGCCTTTGTGTATGATTCAACAAGTAGTAGAACAAGCCATATGAGTCGAAGTTTATCCATTCCTTTTACCTTCGGGATAAAAGCGATATCTGTGGGCCCCTCGATGATTTAAAGATGATACATGTGAGTGCTTGGCCAAGCCAGGACTGATTTGATTTGTTCAATCAGTCAGTCATCATGAATCGGAAATCGGGAAACAACAAATGGACAGAGAGAATGATTGATAATCCATGTCTCAGTCCATATGATATCTATAATGGAGGAATATATGATCCCTTATCTAATGGACAAGTCATTGACAAAGGTCAGAGTTCATCGACAACGTCAGAGTTCGACAGAAGCTTTTGAGAGCTACGATTGCTGATCGGTTCCTGAAGTCATACGCAATAATAGTTTTAGACTTATCTAAGTGGGAGACTGTTGGATTAATGTCTAAGTCCATAACTATAATTGGTAAGACTTGACCCGACCCGGCATGGTCCATTTGGGTTGCATGGCATCATGCATTTGGATAGACTATAATGAGAGAAATAACACTTAAGGTTGGTTAATATATTATAAGTTCTAATATATTAATAAGGTTATTTAATTAGTATTGATCAAGAATTAATTTGGAATTAATTAAGTGATCAAAAGGAGACTAATTAAATATATGGGTTGATTGTGTAAATCATTCATTCTTATATATGTGGGCTTGTGATCCAAGATTCCTTATGTTGGACTAAGTCCATGGGGTGACCCATGGATACTCCATGGAGGTTAAAATCCATGGAGCATAAGGAATGGGTAAAGTTATGAGTTACATGGTGTAACCCTAATAGCCACCATATAAAAGAATCTCATGGCTCAAGAAATCGTGCACTAATGTGTGAGTGTGAGGGCTAGACGATTTCAAGGAGTGTTCAAGTTTCTCTCAAGTTATTCCAAGTGTATTTGGTGTTGTGTGAACCATTTGAGGTGTCACACTTGGGGCACTAGGCACTCAAGCTTCATGAAGACATTCTACATCAAAGAGGTATGTATTCTATCTTGTTATATTTATTATTTTGTATGCTAGATTAGGATAATACCTTGGATGTTCATAATTGTATGTATAATAGAGAAAACATAGATCCAAGGTATTTAGGGTTGCATGTACACTTAGGAGTGTTAGAATGCTCATAACCCAACAGTGGTATCAGAGCCTAGGCTTGTTTTCTTGTTATACTTGCAAAAGTAGCTGAAAAATCGAGTTGGATGCATATATTCGATTGTTTTGGCTGGAATTGGACTAGGAACATTACCCTAAGATGTTTTTGGACTTATAAACTTGTTTTTGATGTGGTAATGTTCATGCTAATCCAATTTCTAAGATAATTGTCATAATTTCAAGATTTGTATTAGTTTGTATGTTCATGCTAATTTCTTGAAGATTGATGATTTGAATTATCTTGTTCTTATGAGGTTCTTAGATTAATAGAAAAGTTGTGTGAAATAGTTGTTTTCAATCCATTTTAATCTAAGAGTTGATTCCAAAGTGTGTTTTTGTAACTTGTCCTCAAGTTATATGAAAAGTCACATTTAAGAATCATAAAACTCATAAAAGTTGGCAAAGGTTACAAAATGAAGAGTCTAGTTCTAATTAAATGGTTTTATGACTCCATAACTTGTCCTCAAGTTATGGAGGTTCAAGAGTCTCTTCATTAAATTAAAAAAAAAGTGTAACCTTAATTAGTTCCATAAGTTACAATAAAAAAAGTTATTTTTTTTATTAATTAGTTTAAAGTCTTCCATAACTTGTCCTCAAGTTATGGAACTTGAAGAGTTTTGTTTTTTTTTAATTAAAACTATTTTAAACTCATAAGTTATGGAATTAATTAGTTTTGAATAGTTTCAAAACTTGCCCTCAAGTTTTGGAATTTGAAAAGTTTTCACTTATGAAAACTTTAATTCCAAGTTAGCCCTTAGAATTTTAAAAGTTAAAATTCAACCCTTATACTTTATAATATTATAAGTTAATAATATTTATATATATATATATATATATATGTATAAGAGTAAAGTCAGTCTTACCGTTAGTAGGCTTCATTCACGAAGCCGGTCTATAAGGGGGGTATAAGGTTACTGCCTATAAAATGGCAGTTTAATGGGTGTCCACTCTCACCCACCGCTTCCTTGACTGGCGGAGGGTCGTTAGCCGAACGGGTAGGACAAGGACTATAATTCTCCTTTCATTAAAAGTATTAATGATAAATACTAAGTAACTAAACTCTTATTAATACCCAATCTTAGTTACTTAGGAAAATGTGAATTTGGTGCTAACCCATGAAATTACACTTTGCACTTTGCTTAAGTCGTTAGTGGAGCGTGTGTGGTTAACCAGCACACTAACCTGGACTTAACAAGGTAGGCAAAGGGTAACTTAATATTTATCATAGTATCGGTGGAGCGTGTGTGGTTAACCGGCACACTGATTAAGGGGTAAATATTAAGGGTACCAAGTATATTTGCATGGTTATTCACACCTTGTTTTGTGATCCTCGGCATCCCAGTCACAAAACCTGAAGGGCACACTCGAGATTGAAACATGCCTTTGAACAGTTCAATGAATCTCAAAGATCTAGGACTTTCAAATCCAATTAAAACCTAATAAATTATTTCGTTTTTCATGGTGGAAATTGGTGAATCGTCATTCACCTACCTTCAATATTTTATAGCTTGGATTACGGCATCCCTCTTCTAAGTTATAAAATAGTTTGTTGGGTCCTAGCCTTAATATTTCATATTGGGTGTCATATTAAGGACTTTAAATCAACTATCTTGAATATCTCCTAAAAAGATGTCTGGTCTAGACATTTATGATCTTCCCAAATCTCTTGAAACAAGCTTTCCTAAATGAAGATGATGTCCCATGGATATCATACTTCTTTCACCTCCTCCAATTATTCTCCCTAACCCACAAGTTCCTAAAAAGTTTAAGGTCACTCAAGCCCTATTGGCAAGGCAAGGTCTAGGTGTGATCACATCTTGGAGATGTAGTCACATATTGACAAGCCGGGAGAGTTGGGTGTCAAAGTCTTGAGAAAGTTGGTGGCTCAACTACTTTCTAAGTCACATAGTGAGTTCTTTTGGGAATCCTATGAAACAGACTAAGACAAGACCCTTAATGATCTTATCTATTTGCTAAGATCAACTTCCTAAAACGTTATGGACATTGACAATGATGACATTGGATATCCAGTAAAGCTCTCTCTTCCCAATGGAAAGGGATCGGCCATAGTCAACTCGGTTGACCCAATGGTAAAGAGAGAGGCAAAGTCTGAGATAGTCCCATTATCAAGGGTCCATAGGTAACTATTGCCAAAGGAAGGGGCATTGGTTACGAAGCTGCCAAATTTACCTAAGGATGTTAAAGTCAATAAGTTTGTCTCTACTTCAGGTAAAGTCCATTGTCTAACTCTATTAAGTACATGCTGATTCTGATCGCGAAGATGGATTTCAATCGCATGGTTCGGTGATCAGAATTTTGGGCTATTACTTAAGAGTTATGATATTTATATTGCTTAGGAATAGATAACAACAAGGTTTTCATATGGATTGTAAGGATAAGTTTTTCCGCAAAGTTTTAAAATAAAAGAAAAAGGTTTTGATTTTATTTATTTTAAGTATCCTTACAATGGCATTTGTGAAAAGTTGTTGCTTATAAGATTCCATTGATAGCAATATTGGAAAAATGGATTTGATTCTTTCGGTTGTGGTAGTGTCTAATATTACCAAATAAGGAAAGATTCTCATCACCCAAGGTTCAATTGGACCGAAACTTGGAATCATGTAAGTTGTACAGTATGATGAATGAGAACTTTCAGCTTGGAAAATTAAGACTAATTCCTTATGTGAATAAGGAAAGGACTAAGGGATCGAGTACACATTCTTGTGCACTGGTCAAGTCCACCACAAAAGATCAAGAAGACTATTCGTCATGATTTACTTAAGTTCAGTAAATATGGTTATACTTATAAGTTTAAGTATAAGTCTGTAGCATTGGAGAAGTTTCAATGTGAGACAGAACGAATAAGAAGAATCAAAGTATGGCAGAAAGATAAAAGTTTCTCAAATCTGAAAAGATGGGAGAGTACTTTAGTATCATGTTTATGATCATCTTAATGATTAAGATACCATATCACAATTGGTCCTCTAAAGTCATCTTAGTGCATTCTTATGACTAAGAAGAGGAGTCATGAATTGTTGAAATGGTTAAATCAAAAAGATGAGTCATACTTCGTTCCAAAACAATTCTTAGAGTCATACTCTAATATTGTAACTTGAGTGACATATCTTAAAGAGGGTTTGTTAACACTAGTCAAATGTAAGAGTAAAAGGTTATCTACTCTTGTACATTTGAAATTTGTAAGTTGTGATGTTTTGGATAAAACAGAGACCAACTTAGGCCAATTGTGTAAAGTGTTAGTCTTGATAAAGAATCCGCACTATCTCTTGAATATTTGACAAGGGAGTCTTATATGTCAAGAGGACAGTGGGAGTCTTAAAGCTCTTGAAAGTTTCAAGACTTAATCAAGAATAAAACCTAAAGTCCTTCACTAGCACACGACTTGAGGTTTATAACCTATCGTGTTGAAATTTTTGTGCCTATTCAAGTTGGCTTTGCATAGGAGTTCTGAGAGTTCTCAATTGGTTGCACAACTACTTGGAAGCAATGGCAGGCACCTGAGCTGCCAAATGGCAAGAATTTAAGATTGCACAAGTTTAATCAATATGAGTTTAGATTTGTCACTAACCTTGTCTTGTGATTATGGTTTTGACAAATTCACATGGATAAGAACACATACACTATTAAATCTAAGTGTCATAAGGTTTCTCTCCGATTCATGAAAATGATGGTGAGGAAACACTTTCACTAAGTAGATTTTAGCTAGATAGCAATTGTGATATTTGCATTCTCAAAGTCGTTAGTGGAGCGTGTGTGGTTTACCGGCACAATAACATGGACTTGTGAGAAGTGGCAAAGGTCTAAACAATTGAGACTATGATTACGGCATCCTTTTTCATAGTTCTAAAATTGTTTAGACACACATGTGAGCTATCTAAGAGAGGTGTATGATTTTGATAAAGTTTTATCAAAACAATCTAGTATCAGAAATCTGAACTTTGGTAAGAAAGTCAGCTGATTTCTGAGTACATGTCAAAGCTAGTGGGAGCATAAGTGTTATGTTAATAATCATCATGTTAGTGGGAGCATGATAATTATGACAAAGGTTGCAAGTTAGCAATGTTAATTATAGAAAACAAAAGTTTCAATTCGTGAGGTTGCAGGGGTTGAAAAAGTTGTTTTGCTATAATTAAGGGAGAGGAAATTATACTTCATTTCAATTCTAAAAAGCTTAGATTGATATTTTAATCGTATTTAATCAAGGATATATATATGAATTTCATGTTGGAATGGCTCAACATAAGGAAATTCTATATATGGGTCCATTATTTGCGTTCTAAAATTCGATTATGATTACGGCATCCCTTTTCATAATCTGAATTTTGAGAACTTGGCAAATTGAAATGGAAATATTATAGCAAAAGACTGGTTTAGTCTTTATGTGAGACATCATGAATCGTGTCCCATATGCTTCGGATATAGGATCGATTACATGTGCCATATCCATCCTTTCTAAAATTTTCCAAATGCCTGGGGCATTATGAAGGGAAAAGGTCTAGAATTGGATATGACTAAAATGATTAAGCAATTGTCGAGGACAATCTAAGGTTTACCAAAGATTGGTTGCTCAAGGACAGTTGGAAGTATAATGTTAATTCTGGAAGGACCATATTGACATAATCTGTAAGGAGGCAACTCTTGTTCAGAAGTGATAGTCAAAATGGAATATGGAAATGTTTCAAAGTTAGAAATTATTCAATCTGTGTAAGATTATGAAACTTAATGAAAGAAGGATGTTTCCAAGGAGCTGATCTCCTTTGGAATGCTCTGTAATGATTGTTGTCAAGTCTTTCTGACTTTGTGCATAATCATTAAGAGGATCAATGCATATAAGTTTAGAATCTAACAGATTTCAGTAAATGGCATGAATTTGGAATTCTTGCATTTGCAGTAAGGATTTGGGACTGTGAAAAGAGGATCATTGGAGTGATGTTCAATTGATCTATTTTACAAAGTAAAGATCATAGACAAACATAGTATGCATACTTGGTGTATGGCATGACTAGTGTTTAGAAAACATAGTGTACATGCTTGGAGCATGGGACAACTATTGTTTTAAATTCAAGTATAAAGTTGCTAAAACCGAAACAATGAATAATGAGTAATCAGTATGGTGATAAATAAAAGTGTTTATTTATATTCATAGGGTTTGATACCATATTTGATTCATTTATTCTTGTGTTTCACTTTGCATGTTTTGACTTCCAGAATAACTAAGTCGCTCTTCCTGAATGATTAAGTTATTCAAACCATCCACAGTCGGTCATATGTTGGAAGTAGATATGAATCAATACTGTCATGGGTTGGTTTGTAGAGGTCCAAGTTGGTGGACAAAGTGGTGCTACAACACTCATGAGTGCTCATAAGTTCTGAGTATTGGATTCAACCCGCGCTCATTTGAATCACTTCATGGATTTTATCACGAGTGATCATGAGACGATAATATCTTATATTCTTCAAACCTAGAGATATGAGTTGTTACTATGAGTTGGTTATACATTGATTGCACGAAAACGCATTGGTAACTCGATGTTATAAAACGTGCCTTTGTGTATGATTCAACAAGTAGTAGAACAAGCCATATGAGTCGAAGTTTATCCATTCCTTTTACCTTCGGGATAAAAGCGATATCTGTGGGCCCCTCGATGATTTAAAGATGATACATGTGAGTGCTTGGCCAAGCCAGGACTGATTTGATTTGTTCAATCAGTCAGTCATCATGAATCGGAAATCGGGAAACAACAAATGGACAGAGAGAATGATTGATAATCCATGTCTCAGTCCATATGATATCTAGAATGGAGGAATATATGATCCCTTATCTAATGGACAAGTCATTGACAAAGGTCAGAGTTCATCGACCTTTCTTGTCCTCAAGCTTAGACCTTTCTTGTCCTCAAGAAAGAACAAGAACCGGACAAACAGGACGATTTCTAGATGGAAAATGAAATATAGAACAAACGGGGACATGAAGATCCTAAAAGCTAATAATGAATGCATGCAATGAAAACTATGAAAAAGAAACATATGTACAAAAGATACTTAAGAAACAAAATGAACCAAAGAAAAAAAATTAAGAAGACATGTAATTTATTTAATTTTTTATAAATATATATAAACATGATCAAAATTTACATCAATGAGGCTCCAATCATTAATACCTAAGCGACCATCTTGTACCTTCCAGTTATCACAGACTCCCAAAGTGAGGAAGACCACGAAACAGTGTAACCCAATAATCCAACCATAGTTTTATTTAAACTTTATACCATAATTAGCTTTATGGGCGAAAATAACACGGTCCAAGATCTCATGTCCTTAAGACTAGATGACCAAGAATCAGAATCAACGCATCCTTAAGAACCCGTCACGGCGAATCAGCTTTCGCTGAAACAGTGAGCCCACCCGAAGGGGCCCAGCTCCTATGCTTTCACTTTTTCGAGAGCCACAAGTATCATATCACACACTTCTTCATTCTCCATATTTGACTTTGAGATGGCTTTTGATTTTGATTGAACTTGGATTTGTATCTTCATTTTGAGCTTTGAATTCTTCAATCAACTTTTGAATTTCTGATAATTTCTTCGTTTGTGTACTTGAAATTCTGATTTGGGTGCTAGATGTGACAGTTGCACCCGTTCTTCTTTCTTGACTGTGTGGATCTGATACTTAAGCTCTCTGTTACCGCGAGGGTAACGTGTGTCAACAAAATAGGTCCGTGTTCTGTGGGTCCAAAGTTGCCGATAAAGATTCTTTTTAAACATTCAGAAGCAAATCATCCTAAAGCTGTTATTACCGGCCACAAAAACGTTTCAGTATGCCATTTTTTTTTTATTATCTAAGGTCGGGGTCTCGAATTACGGTGTTTGGGTCCCCTAGTTATGATAGCTGATGCTACACTTCTGGCAACTATCCGGTCACTTTAAGTATTTTGTTTTTCATTTGAATTCTCGTTTTCCCACTTTATGGAGCTATCGTATGTAAAGAGTGTCATCATCTCGTACAATTTTTTATTTTTTATTTTTTTGAAAATGATGATGGTGCATGAAAATGATGGAATGCAAAAACTTGAAATAAAAATATTTTTGGGTTTTATAAATGCAGAATGCAAGGAAAATAAAAATAAGAAAGGTAAAATCTTTTTTTTTGAAAATGCATGCATGAATATGAATACGAACATGAAAATGCACCTAATGTACAACTCTACCGCTCCCCAAGCTTAAAGATAAGCATTGTCCCCGATGCTTGGAGAAGGCGGAACAACCTAATCATCGGAAGGTGGAGACGGGTGGTGCCCGGTTGGGTAAGAGTCCAAACAATCACAAGTGCACACAAATTGAATTTTTAAGCAAAATATGGACGATTAAAGATATGGAAAGAATTTACCGAATCGTTCTTGGAGTCTTGCAGTTGGTGGTGAGAACCTCCTCTTCAACCTCCCCAAGCTTGCCTACATGAAGTATCAAGCCCAAAAGCACAAAACAAATTGTGAAAATTTCGGACCTAGGGGTACTTGGAAGAGAGAAATTGTTTTGGTAGTGAGTTATGGGTGTATGGGGTGATAAAAACCGATTTTTAGACTTAAAACACATTTGTTCTGCAGCACGAACACGGCCCGTGTTCTTTTAGTGTAAAATCACACGTTCCATGTTGGGGGGTTTAAAATTAAGAAAATGGCTGAACACGGCCCGTGTTGGGCATAAGGGAAAAATGACACGGGACGTGTACCCCTCTGACTGTCGAAGTGTTTGCCTTGCTTGAACACGACTCGTGTTCAATATAAGGCAAAAATGAACACGGGCCGTGTACAGCTCTGTTTGCCACTTCCCACTTTTTGAACCCAAAAAATCCCCTCTCATTCAAACGAAATGGTTTTGCATCCCGAGGTCCGCTTGGTGATTTAAAAACATGCTTAAATGCATTTGGAACATTAAAAACCAAAAACTTCAAAGAAATAGAAATGTTTTTAAAGAAAAAGAAAAAATACCCCCGGGTTGCCTCCCGGTTAACCGCCCTTGTTTTATGTCGTTGGCTCGACTTGGCCCCTTAATATGCTTCGTTCTAAGTATGTGGGTCTCTCCAACACATCAACCTTCTTGCCACCTCCTTCAATGGAACATTCAACCTTCCTTTGGCTTTCTTTTTACGCACAAACCAAAAAGGACTTAAACCCTTAATATCAGAGATTGTCCACTCAGTCCTTTTTTGGTATTTATTCAGCAGGGTTATCAACTCCTTTTCCTTCTTCGATAGTTTATTTGAGTTGATGACTGGTTGAGTGCTCTCCTTCTTAACATGTATATTCTTTAAAGGGTCCGGTGGAGTTTTTGCTCCCGAATCTTGTGTTTGTTCCACCGGTGGAAGAAATTTGGCTTTGGTAGTAGGTAATTCTACTTCTCTTCCATCAATCCGCATGTGCTTATCATCCTTGAACTTCAAAATTCGATTATGATTACGACATCCCTTTTCATAATCTGAATTTTGAGAACTTGGCAAATTGAAATGGAAATATTATAGCAAAAGACTGGTTTAGTCTTTATGTGAGACATCATGAATCGTGTCCCATATGCTTCGGATATAGGATCGATTACATGTGCTATATCCATCCTTTCTAAAATTTTCCAAATGCCTGGGGCATTATGAAGGGAAAAGGTCTAGAATTGGATATGACTAAAATGATTAAGCAATTGTCGAGGACAATCTAAGGTTTACCAAAGATTGGTTGCTCAAGGACAGTTGGAAGTATAATGTTAATTCTGGAAGGACCATATTGACATAATCTGTAAGGAGGCAACTCTTGTTCAGAAGTGATAGTCAAAATGGAATATGGAAATGTTTCAAAGTTAGAAATTATTCAATCTGTATAAGATTAGGAAACTTAATGAAAGAAGGATGTTTCCAAGGAGCTGATCTCCTTTGGAATGCTCTGTAATGATTGTTGTCAAGTCTTTCTGACTTTGTGCATAATCATTAAGAGGATCAATGCATATAAGTTTAGAATCTAACAGATTTCAGTAAATGGCATGAATTTGGAATTCTTGCATTTGCAGTAAGGATTTGGGACTGTGAAAAGAGGATCATTGGAGTGATGTTCAATTGATCTATTTTACAAAGTAAAGATCATAGACAAACATAGTATGCATACTTGGTGTATGGCATGACTTGTGTTTAGAAAACATAGTGTACATGCTTGGAGCATGGGACAACTATTGTTTTAAATTCAAGTATAAAGTTGCTAAAACCGAAACAATGAATAATGAGTAATCAGTATGGTGATAAATAAAAGTGTTTATTTATATTCATAGGGTTTGATACCATATTTGATTCATTTATTCTTGTGTTTCACTTTGCATGTTTTGACTTCCAGAATAACTAAGTCGCTCTTCCTGAATGATTAAGTTATTCAAACCATCCACAGTCGGTCATATGTTGGAAGTAGATATGAATCAATACTGTCATGGGTTGGTTTGTAGAGGTCCAAGTTGGTGGACAAAGTGGTGCTACAACACTCATGAGTGCTCATAAGTTCTGAGTATTGGATTCAACCCGCGCTCATTTGAATCACTTCATGGATTTTATCACGAGTGATCATGAGACGATAATATCTTATATTCTTCAAACCTAGAGATATGAGTTGTTACTATGAGTTGGTTATACATTGATTGCACGAAAACGCATTGGTAACTCGATGTTATAAAACGTGCCTTTGTGTATGATTCAACAAGTAGTAGAACAAGCCATATGAGTCGAAGTTTATCCATTCCTTTTACCTTCGGGATAAAAGCGATATCTGTGGGCCCCTCGATGATTTAAAGATGATACATGTGAGTGCTTGGCCAAGCCAGGACTGATTTGATTTGTTCAATCAGTCAGTCATCATGAATCGGAAATCGGGAAACAACAAATGGACAGAGAGAATGATTGATAATCCATGTCTCAGTCCATATGATATCTATAATGGAGGAATATATGATCCCTTATCTAATGGACAAGTCATTGACAAAGGTCAGAGTTCATCGACAACGTCAGAGTTCGACAGAAGCTTTTGAGAGCTACGATTGCTGATCGGTTCCTGAAGTCATACGCAATAATAGTTTTAGACTTATCTAAGTGGGAGACTGTTGGATTAATGTCTAAGTCCATAACTATAATTGGTAAGACTTGACCCGACCCGGCATGGTCCATTTGGGTTGCATGGCATCATGCATTTGGATAGACTATAATGAGAGAAATAACACTTAAGGTTGGTTAATATATTATAAGTTCTAATATATTAATAAGGTTATTTAATTAGTATTGATCAAGAATTAATTTGGAATTAATTAAGTGATCAAAAGGAGACTAATTAAATATATGGGTTGATTGTGTAAATCATTCATTCTTATATATGTGGGCTTGTGATCCAAGATTCCTTATGTTGGACTAAGTCCATGGGGTGACCCATGGATACTCCATGGAGGTTAAAATCCATGGAGCATAAGGAATGGGTAAAGTTATGAGTTACATGGTGTAACCCTAATAGCCACCATATAAAAGAATCTCATGGCTCAAGAAATCGTGCACTAATGTGTGAGTGTGAGGGCTAGACGATTTCAAGGAGTGTTCAAGTTTCTCTCAAGTTATTCCAAGTGTATTTGGTGTTGTGTGAACCATTTGAGGTGTCACACTTGGGGCACTAGGCACTCAAGCTTCATGAAGACATTCTACATCAAAGAGGTATGTATTCTATCTTGTTATATTTATTATTTTGTATGCTAGATTAGGATAATACCTTGGATGTTCATAATTGTATGTATAATAGAGAAAACATAGATCCAAGGTATTTAGGGTTGCATGTACACTTAGGAGTGTTAGAATGCTCATAACCCAACAAAAAGCTTCTCTCTTGTGTTGCTTGATTCCAATGATTTCCCTCTGTAGGGCTGAAGCTTTCATCTCTGGGAAGTATTTGTCCAAAAAGAGGCGTGCAAGATCTACCCAAGTAATAACCGTCCCCGGTGGGAGGTCATAGAGCCAGTCTTTTGCTGCGTCGTGCACCGCGAAGGGGAATGCCCTTAGCTTAATTTGATCCTCCGTGACATTGTGTGGCTTCATGCCCACGCACACAACTTGGAACTCAGTGAGGAACTTGTGAGGATCTTCATTTTCCAAACCTCTAAAGGTAGGGAGTAGGTGGATGAGTCCGGATTTAAGTTCAAGATTTGTGGCTGCTGGATATGTGATGCAAAGAGGTTGTTGAGTAACCTCTTGCCTCGACCATTGACGGAGAGTTTGCTCGGGTGGTGGGTTTGGAGGTGGATTCCCTCCATGGTTATCTCCCATGGTATGAGTAAGAATTGGGGTTTCTGTGGGTGTAGTGTTTGGGATGTTATGAGTAGGTGAAGAGAGTGTGGTGGTATTTATAGGTGAGGATGGTTGAGATGATGATGAGGGGTTTTCTGTTTCGGATGCGGACACACTTGAGAGGGGTATATCCTCCCAAATGTTGATGACCGGAGGGGTAGATGATGAAGAAGTTCCGGAAACCGGTTGCCTCTTACGAAGCTTTGCTTGCTTCCGTAGCTTCTTTGCAGTCTTCTCTATCTCCGAGTCAATTGGCAATGGCGTACCTGTTCGAAAAGATCTTGGCATAAAACAATTAGTAACACCGTGTCCCCAGCAACGGCGCCAATTTGTTAGGCGTGTCAAACCCAACAAATAAAGGGGTACAACATACTCCAATTACACTGCTTTAATGCACTAAAAATGTAGTACAAGGCAAGCAGGGTCGAACCACAGAGACACGAGATAAAAGTCTATACCTCTTTGCGCAAGGTACTTTGGTTACAAAGGGGGATTTGTTTGCAAAAGTCAAATAATGAAAATAACAATCAACTTTGAAACATGTTGAAAATGAAATAGATTTGTAAACAAGTTGTAAAAGTGCTTCCACTTCTAGTTCTCAATGTTGTCATTTAACCTGATTATGACTTGATGTAATTTGTGATTACTATTCTAAGTTGGTACTGAAAGATATTAACACTCTCTAATACCTCTCGCTTGCCAAGTTATCTAACCAAAACACGCTCTTTGACTAGACCTAGCTTTACTAATTCAACCTAAATACGCTCTTAGATTGTATTGAAAAACTGCATTAAGTTTTGTACAAGCTTCCCAACAATGTTCATTTCTTCTCATACGCTCGGAAGTGTGAAAACATGTGATAAATGTTCTACAATAAGAAAACTTATTGTTTGTTACCAACCATTAACTTTATAGAACGATTAGGTGCCCTAAAAGTTAATTAACTACACAAAAATTCAATTCATGAAAGTGGCCAATCAAACACAAATCAAATTAAAGGATTCTAGTTTAAACAAGAACATAATCACTATAATAGAATCACAAATCAAACATCAAATCATATGCTTCAAGTCAAGCAATCAACATGTTTTGAACAAGAACTAAAAACTAGGGTTTCTTAGCCACACATGACTAAGAACAAATCACAAGAACAAAAGATGGAAATAATGTGTGATTACAACTTACAAAATGCTAGAAATAATGTTTCCAAATGATTATTGATCAATCCCTTGCAATAACCTTCGAATTCCCTTCTCAAAATATGCTCTGATATGTTGTGTGTGTCTCAAAATGTCCCTCAACCCGTAATATGAAACATAGGAAAAACTGCCAAAAGTTGGTTTTTAGGTCGAACACGGCCCGTGTTAAAATAGGCTAAACTGACACGGCCCGTGTTCAGCAGCCAACACGGCCCGTGTTGATTTGCACTAAACTGACACGGCCCGTGTTCAGCATGGTCAACAGCTCCCATTTTGGTCAACACGGCCCGTGTTGATTTTGCAGTGTAAATCCAACACGGCCCGTGTACCCCTCTGACTCCGAATCCAAACTTGATTTTTCCAACTTTTTCGTTCTTCGCCCGATCATCCCGAAATCTTCACCAATGCTTCCCGGCACCTCCCAAAGCGCATTCCAAGCTCCGGTTTACCTGAAAAAGACATGAAAGTGTGCAAATATGGTTGTTCTAGAGACTAACATGAATATGATGAAATGCAATAAAAATGAAGAATAACTATGCTAAATAGATGCATAAAAAGGGACTAAAAGGTGTGCAAAAAGGTGCACAAATTGCACCTAACACTTCCGAAGGCCATAACCCTCGGTATGGCTGTCTGATGCCTAAATTAGCTCCCGTAGATATAAAGAATGACGAAATCACACTTAGAATGAAGAAGTTATGGCCTTCGGAAGATTGGCGGTTCTTGACCCTAGCCGAGTACGTTGGGCGTACGCTAGGAGTACGCCGGGCGTACTGGCTCGACATCCGGATATGATGGGACTATGCACAGACTTGTTTAAGTTAGGCATCGGGCCCACTTGATTGTAGCAGGTCATTTTTTGGTTAAGGCCATGTTGGGGGTTCTTGGGCCATATTAGGCCTTAGATGCCTTGTAGTTGGGCTTGAATGCCTTTTTGGGCTTTTAATGGATTTGGGCCTTAGGGGGAGGGAGGTCCATTAAGGCAGGGGTAAAGGAGCCCTTTTTGCCTTAAGTTAAGAATTAGGGTTTTGGACTTGAGTTCAAGATCATCACTTTAGAAGAAGACGAGCAATCATAGGAGAAGAATAAGTCATTCGTTCATGAAGAAACCCTAAATCGGTTTTTAAAGGAGGAATATATCATTTATTGTTTTGTCAATCATTATTATGTCATGTCATAATAGTTAAGCCAAGTTATCATTTAACTTATAAGAACCAGTTACCGGTGGGTAATATTTGAACAAAACATATAGTTTGTTGGTGTTTTTTGTACAAAAAGTTTACTTGGATGGTGTTTTTTGAACATACCAAACTTGGATGGTGTTTTTTGAACGATTTTGAAACATAGTTACCTCTTTGAGTCATTTTCCTATTGTTTTTTTTCCTTTACTTATTTTTTACCGGTAATTGTCGGTTACCAAATGTCAAATTTGAACAAAGAATGTACTTCGTTGGTGTTTTTTGCACAAATGTTTTACTTGGATGGTGTTTTTTGGACACACCAAACTTGAATGATATTTTTTGAACGATTTTGAAACATAGTTACCCATATAAGTCATTTTCCCTTGGTAAAAAGGACCTTTTATGTTAATGGGTGGGAAAATATTTGAAAAAAATTGTTTTTAAGAAAGAAAAAAAGTCATAAAAAAATCTTTATGAACTCTTTTTTCAAAAGAAAAAATAATAGATTTTGATTTTGCATGTGATTTCTTCTCGTGTCATCCATATCTCCATCACCACTACGACCACCACCGCCCCTAACGTCGCCCTCGCCATCGTCACCGTTGCCGTCACTGCCGCCATTATTACCACCTCCACCACCCCACCTCTCCCATCATCGTCGCCACAACAAACACTAACACCACCAGCCGTTTTTATAAAGATTTTAAAAAACAAATAACTTTTTATGAAAACTACAAAAAAATACAAAAAGAACTTTTGATTCATATTTTATTCCGTATACATGTAAAAGAGCGAACACATTTTAAATTTTCGAAAACAAACATCACTTAAATAAATAGCTAAATTTATAACATTGAGTTAAAATTCTCATAGGTTTATGTAACTAAAAAAAACTGTTATACACGTTACCTTTTTGCTAACTTTTTGTTATAGGTGTGTAATGTGTTTTACCTTTAGCTTTTTCTTTTTCTTTTTGGTCTAGGTATAATGACTTAAAAGGGTAATATATTTTTTGATTTGTACACATTTAGTCACTGAGTTTTTTTTCGTCCACATTTACCCCTTCAACTTGTTAAACCGTACAAATTCAGTCCTTATGACCGGCTATTCCAGGTTAGCCGGTAAAAATGACTTAATAGGGTAATATATTTCTTACTTTGTACACATTTAGTCCTTAATATTTTTGTACACATTTAGTCCTTAATATTTTTTTTTTTTGCAAAATAAGTCATTTTTGTTTTTGTAATCATTCAGTACTTATAAATGATTTCTTTAGGTTTTTTTTCACAACATCTTATGTGAGACAATCATTAATGGGGTGTTTGGGGTTTTTGATACTTATGTTCATCGCGACCTCGACTACTTGGTTGCTTAGGTCATGTGTTATGAACGTCATAACTTCTTTATACGATCTCGGATTTTAACGATCTTTATTTTCATGCGTTCGTATTTTAGTCAACTACAACTTTCATTTAGATTACTCCAATTAAAAAGTAATATATTTTTAGTTACGGTTTTTATATTCATACATTTTTTATGAATGCATGTATGGATATAAAGATCGTTAAAATCTGATATCGTCTGAAGAAATTACAACGTTCAAAACACAAGACTTAAGTCAAACTACAAGACCTACGTAACCAAGCAATCGAGATCGTGATCGACGTAAGCATCAACAGCCCCAAACACCTCATCAATGATTGTCCTATGTAAAATGTCGTGAGAAAACCCTAAAGAAATCATTTATAAGTACTGAATGAGTACAAAAACAAAAATGACTTATTTTGAAACAAAAAAATATTAAGGACTAAATATGTACAAAAATATTAAGGACTAAATGTGTACAAAATGATAAATATATTACCTTATTAAGTCATTTTTACAAGTTAACCTGGAGTAACCGGTCATAATGACTGAATGTGTACAATTTAACAAGTTGAAGGGGTAAATGTGGACGGAAAAAAAACTCAGTGACCAAATGTGTACAAATCAAAAAATATATTACCTTTTTAAGTCATTATCTCTTTGTTCTAACAGTTTAAGTTTTAAATTGTTCATGCAATAAGTTTTTAATTCAAAAGCTATTTCAAATACCATTTGCAGGTTTTTAAAATTTTGGAGTTTCGTTTTTGGTTATTATGTGCTTTTACGCATTTAAAAACTAACATATATATATTTTTTTCAAACATTTATATACAAATAATTGCTATATCTTTCAGTTTTTGGCTAACAGCTAGTAGCTAGTTTTGCCAAATATATTCATATAATAATATTAGTTTATTTATTCTTGCGTTGTATATTTATATTTGAAAACGTATAGGTATCTGACGTATTTTTAATACTTTAAGAGATTTAAAAGAGTTCTGAATATGGCGGTGCTATTTTTAGTATATTCACCCAAAACCTCCAAAATCTAAAACACAATAATTATAATAATAATAGTAGTACATATGTCAAAAAAAAGTCGACAACAATTTGATGGGGAAACATGTAGTATAAACTGGAAAATATATATATAGCAATGTATTGGAGGCTTAGAAGTTTGACCTGTAAACTCATGTTGTTCAGGGCCTACGACAGTTCACTTATAGTGACGCATCATGGGTTAATTGAATGGCCCAATAAAAGGGCTCACAAATCAAAATGGTGACTTTTTACCTAACACTAACCGCCCACCGCACCTGCGTCGAAGCTTCCGTACACATGGACGGGCCATCGTCGCCTCGTGGGTCATCAATAATATTTTCACGAGAACAAGAAAAAGAAGTTGCATATTACGTATTTTATTTTATTAAGGCAAGGCAAAGGTTTATATGTGATTCGGATATCCTAAAGCAGTTATAGTTTATATCGAGATTGGCGAAACCAGTTTCACTGATTCGGAGGTGAATCTTGATCTTCATTTTGATATTATCCTACCACAAAAGAGAAGAATGGATTCCATATTAATCATAGAAGTTCAAACGATTAGTAAATACAAACGACTAAAAAGAATGATTATATATAACTTTTCAATTCGCTAGTAGAAGTTCGTTGCGATTAGTACCGTCTTCTAGTAAATATTATAAAGTTGGATATTTGTATCACGGTTACAGTTACCACGGCTAAATAATTCCCATGTCATTGCCCTTCTAAAAAACATTTATTTGATTATTTTGTTGACCATATTTATTTGAATAATTGTTTGAATAAATGTGAAATAATATTTGAAAAATATTAATAAGAATTTGATCATCAATTAACAACATGTTTTCTACACAAGTTCTTCATCGCATAACTCTAACAAACATAATTATTACCATCGAGCTGTTGTAATAGATTTAAACGAATCGTCTTTGTAAGCCATATAATATCTATAATCCATTGATCAACGTAGATTTCAATATATTGTCACATCAACCATTAAATATTTATATAATCTTACTTTTATAACCAACAATGGGTTAAATATTTATTCAATTCTAATCACTGTTTTATTCTTCATACTAACGGTTGAATGATCATTCAATTCCACTCCATTTCATCATCATTAAATACATATTCAACCTAATCACCATCTTATTTAACTTTTAAGGCTAATGGGTATGAGTCACATATTCACATGATATGTTATGTCATCTCTACATCATTTCATATTTGTTAGGAAATACTCACCACACCATTACACCATTTTAATTTTCATGTCATGTCATTTTTTTCGAGTTTTAATTCTTTTTTATTTTTTTTCATTTTTTGATAATTTTAAAAATAAATTACATAATTTTATAAAATATAAGTTTATAAAACATAACATTTAAATAAAAACATAACATGAAAAAATGCATCACTAAAAACACTATTCATCATCATCATCATAAATTGTCAAGATTGTCGGTATTGGCATTGTAGTAGATATGTTCCGTCAAGTCCTATCGTGCATTATGAAAATGAATGTTTCATAATCTTCGAAGGGAGGACGAGTCAAATGATCCATAAACAGGCCCAACCCAAAGGGCGAAGCAACATGGGCAATATCCCCAGGCCCAACAGCGGTTTGGGGCCCATTATTTATCAATTAATTTGTATTTGAATTATATATATATATATATAATAGTCACAAACAAAAATTATTAAAATATGTTGTTTGCAAGATGACAGGGGCCCATGTTTTGTTTTTTAGAGATAGCTTGTGCAAAACCTTGCAGTAATTAGAATAAGTATAGTGGGTATCCGTCTTAATTGTCTAGAACTAGAACTGCCGGTTCTTGAAACATTGGAACCGGAATCGGATCCGGATATTCGGTTTCTAATTAAGTTACAAACCCTAAACCCTAAAAGTAAGCATCTATTATCAATTAAAAAGTATTTGTGAGTGTTTATTAATAAACATTATTAATTGATAAGCACAGCAGATTGATAAGTCGTGTACCACAAAACTTATGAGAAACTGTATAATAAGAAAAACTATATGAGAAAGAAATTTAAAAACCCATCTTAAACAATTGTTAAATGTTTCTTATTAAATTAGGAATAACGCTAATATTAAATATCTAAACCATAATTATTTTTTTATTTCAATTTGTTTTGCATATAAAGTAATAAGAGCCAAGTATTGTTCTTGTTATGAATTTTTAAATCGTGAATAAAAAGTGTTGGTTATCTTATATACTCTTTAATCTTTATAATAAATTGAGAATTAAATTTGCTATTTAACATCAATCCATTATTATATGAGTTAGTTTATACACAAACCGCTTCCGGCGGTTATCCATGGGAAGTAGTTCCGAAAAAATGAGAACCGGAACCAGAACTGTTTAAGACAGTTTCGGTTCGAAAGCAGGTACCCTGTTCCGTTGTTCTCCCCTAATAGTAACACTTTAAGATCTAATATTCAACTCATATATATATATATATATATATATATATATATATATATATATATATATAAAGGTTCAAATGAGAACCACAAAAGAATAATACCCTAAGAACTTCTAATTTTAGCTTGTTAAAATAAAATAGTGGCATTATTGTACATAACAACACATTTGAGTCTAGTTTCACAAACAATATATCAGATGTTGCAAACTAGATCTAAAAGCTAGATCTGATTCTTTCTTTCATAGTTCCCAAAAAATCAACCCATCAATTATCTCCCTCATTCCACCGGTGGCAGGAACCTCCAGCCGCCGTTGTCGCCGCCGTCGATGTCCACCTCGCCGGAATCCAAGTTTGCACTGTCGCCGTCATCCAAATGTGTGATTTCTACCCGAGATCCACTTGATCGAACCACCAGATACATCGCTAGCTTCGTCCTCCTCCACCTTCAGAGCTATGATTTTTGCCGGTAGCCGCCACCACCGACGACCAGCGAGATCAGATTTACAGCTGCATCAAGTCCGAAGACATACCTCCTCCAACGACATTACCTTCTTCATCCTCCACCGTCACTCCACCAGATCTACAGCCATATCCGTCATTTTCTCTCCGATTTCTTGTGAACCAATAGATCTACATCAGATCTCTCTAGATCTGGATCAAATCTCATCAGATCTGCATCGGATATCACCATATTTGATGTGTTTGTGCATTTTCAATTCAGATCAGATCTGGTCAGCGCACCAGATCTTGAGATTAACGAAGTTTCAAACGCCAGATCTACTACCTAACACCAGATCTTCATCAAATCTGATGTATACGATGCATTTCATGTATGGATTAGGTGTATCTGGTGCATTTCATGTTGGCTTGCATCAGATCTGATTTTTGAAGATAAATCTTCAAAAAAAATCACGTATGTCGATTTTTATAGATAAATCTCCTTTAAGTTTTGTTTGCTACTTGTTTTTCTACTTGCATCTGTTGTAGATTTCTGTGATATAGTTTTTTTTGTTTGTTTTTTCTGTTAAAGTGTGAATTTGATGTTTTAATCTCTCATTTGTCGTATAATTTTGTTAATCTTAGTTTTAACCGCTATTAAGTTGTGAATGTATAATTTTTTTTGAATTAAACTTAGAATTTATTATACTAGTTTGCGAATTTTCTATATTAAATTGTGTATTAATTGTAATAAGTGTTTTAAGTTGATAATATGGATGTGAATACTACTTTTTGTGTATTAAAATGTGAATTTAGTGTACTAAGCTGTGATTTTTGTGTTTTAAACTGTGAATTGATTGCATTAAGCTTTGAATTTTCTTTTTAAGCTACGAATTGACTGCATTAAGCTGTGAATTTTCTGTTTGAACTGTAAATTGACTAGATTAAGTTGTGAATTATGTATATGAAGCTATGAAGTTACTTGTATTAAGTTAAGCTATGAGTTTTGTGTATAAACTTTGAATTGACTATTTAAAGAGTGTTAAGTTGAACATATGGTTATGGATGCTTACTTTTTGTGTATTAAACTTTAAATTTTGTGTACTAAACTGTGATTTTTGTGTTTTAAACTATAAATTGACTGCATTAAACTGTGAATTTTCTTCTTAGACTATGAACTGACTATATTAAGCTGTAAATTTTGTGTATTAAATTATGAATTAATTGTATTAAGCTGTGAATGAATTGACATTAAGTTGTGATTATTTTATAATTTTTTTGTTTGCTTTTGAAATAATGTAAGTTTTATTCACGACTTAATATATTAAATTCACAATTTAAAATATGAATGATTTATGTATAAATTTTTTTGTTAATTTTCTTCTGATTATATTTATTTTTTGTGTTGTATAAGTATGTAAGAATACATTAGTTTTAATAATAGTTTTGCATTAAATTCAAAATGAGTGAATAAATGGTTTTATTAGACTGTGAATGTAGTATTTAAGTTATTAATGCATGATTTTATTTACAGATCTGATTTAGAAGAAAATGATGGTTGCGATGCTGGTACAGGTGGTTAGTGGCAGCGTGTGGTGGTGGTAGTAGTAGAGTTTGAATTTTTGATTTCTTTGAGTTTGTGAATTATTGTAAAATGGTTTGTATTAAGTTGTGAATTTTGTGAATTAAACTATAAAAGGACTGTATAAACTTGTAATTTATATAAGTTTTGTGTTCAAATATGAGAGCATATAAGAATGAAAATATTATACTGCAAAAATTACCATTTTGCCCTTTTGTATCAAAAAAAGAAAAAAATAGGATTTTTCATGTTTAATAAGAATATTATGTAAATATTTACTAACTAATGGGGGTTCTTAGGGTTTTTAATCTTTTGTGGTTCTCATTTGAACCACTCCCTATATGTATGTGTGTGTGTATATATATATATATATATATATATATATATATATATATATATATATATATATCAGTGTTGTAAAAATCGGTCTAGGCGGCCGATTAATCGCTAAGCGGTCTTCAACCAAATAGGATTAAGGCTAATCGGTCGGCTTAATCGGTATTGGTCAAAGGGGGTCAAAGTCGGAGCTAGACGGTTCTAATCGGTCCTAGACGGTCCTAATCGGTCCTAGTCGGCCTAATTGGCTAAATTTTCAAATTTTCAAATTTTTAAATATTAAACCAAAATTTTCAAATTTTCAAAAGTTCATAGTATTTCAATGTTCAACTAATATATACAAAAACTAAAAAAAAAATTAAAGTTTTTCTTCAAAATTTCTATGTTTTCAAATATACAAATACCCAAATTTACTTATTTTCTTAAGAGATATTAAAATTTGAATAATATTTTTATTAATTGGATGATAAATTGTTGTGTTTGTTAAAATTATTATTAAACTTTTATGCTTATTTATTTATATTCTTACGATTAAATTTAGATTTAACACAATCCTTTTAGGTTTCCCTCAAAACTAGCAACTGGACAGGGTGATTTTGGAGAATGAGGTTGAATTTATTATTTGATTAATAAATTGAAATAAATGATTTGTTAATATATTATGAGAATAATATATTAATTTGAAATAGTAATATTTAATTAATATTTAATTAGAAATTAATTGAAATTAATTTCGGGGTTAAAAGAATTAATTAAAAGTGCATGGACTGAATTGTAATTGTTCAATAGTTAAGCAAGAGGCAATCTAGAACCCACCATAGGCTATGTACGTTTTTTCCATTAGGTTTGGATGATTTCTTCATGCCTAAGAAATTCTAGAATTATCCTTGGAGGATAAATAGGAAAGTGGATAACTGTTCGGTTTAAGATAATATTGGATTAGGGCTTATCTAGGGTTTCCTGACTGCACTATAAATAGGGCATAACCTTATGATTTTCGGTCAACTGATTCCGTAGAGGGTTAGGCCAAAAATTCCATCCTCTCTATTCCTTCTTCATCAACTTCCTTTGCTAGTGTTGGGTGTGAACCATTAGTGGTGTTTGCTCTCAAGGCTTCAACAACACAAGGTTTTCATTGTTATTACTACATATCAATTGAGGTATGATTTTCTTAACCCTAATTGTGTATTTTGATTATATACTAATGTACTAGGGTTTCTACTTTGTTGTTCAATTTGTATGTTCAATTAGAGAAAACATAGATCAATTTATTTAGGGTTGCATGTACACATAGGATTGTTTGTTATGCTCAAAACTCATCAGTGGTATCAAAGCCAAGTTCAGTTTTCTATTAAATTGATATAATGGTGAACTTGAACAAGGAGGAGAAAACAGAATCGTCATTCTGTTCTTCAAACACGCCGTGGTGTTCTTCTAACACGGCGTGTTGGCCTGCAACACGGCGTGGTGATCACCAAACACGGCGTATTGTGTTGTCAGATCCGAAATTTTGTGCCTAATCTGTCTAATATGCTTTTATATTATAATTACTTGCTATACTTATCCTCGAAATTCGATTTTGGTGTATCTATGATGATTAATTAAAAGCCTAGACGTTAGGAGATAAGTATTTGGCTTAATTAATTGTTTTTTGTTGATTTATATGATTATTTTAAGTGTATAAACAAATCTAGATATTAATTGAATTAAATAATTAATGTCAAATAATAATTGGTATTTTGAAAAGTTTAAAATACATCCATATGTATCTTATTATTAATTTAATTAAGTAATTAATTAAAGGAAAATTAATGAATCCATAAAATGGTTTATATTTAATTAAATTAAAAGTTAAATTTATTAAAAGATTAAACGCTTGCAATTTTAAAATGTTTTAAAATTCACCTTATACTATATATATTATTAATATATATTATACGTATAAGAAAAGTCAGTCGAACCGCTAGTACGCCTTATTCACGAAGCCATGCTATAAGGGGAGTTTAAGGAAGCAGCCTGTAAAATGACCGCCATTGGGTATCCATTCTTACACACCGCTCACTTGTTTGGTGGAGGGTCGTTAGCCGAATGGTTTTGATAGTACAAATTAATCTCATTAAAAGTTTAATGATATAAAGTAACTAAACTAGTTTAAATCCCACTCTTAGTTACTTTAGGAAAATGTGAATTTGTATGATAATCCATGAAATTGCACATTACACTTTATGAGTCGTTAGTGGAGCGTGTGTGGTTAACCGACACACTAATGGGGGTGTAACATCCCGATGTTCAGTTATCTCTAAATTCATCCCTATAATTTTATTATATGTCATTTTGGGTCCCTAAGTCCAAGAGTTTGTGCCTTGAAGCCCTAGTGGCATTATGGTAATTTCAAGTTGTAGGAGTACGCTAAGCGTACATGAGGGTACAATGAGCATACTAGAGCGCGCCCTAGTACGCTGGGCGTACACTCATGTACGTTGGGCGTACTTATGTCAGGAGGAAACCCTAAGTTTTAGGGTTTGGGAGGTATTTAAGCATCCTTATAGCTCATTTCTCTCTGCCTTTTCAGCCTCCAAACCCTTTGAGGCGTTTTTGAAAAACCCTAGCCCCTTGGTGAGTGTTTTAAGCTCAAGAGTGTGTTTTTGGTGTGATAAAGGAAGGAGTTGTATCAAGGAGCTTGGAAGCTTGAAGAAAGGCTTGGATCTGGAAGTTTTGCTCTTTTCTCCATCATCTCAAGGTATAAAGTTCATACCTTGATGACTTGTTTGCTAGATCTCATTTTTGGGTGTTTTTATGTTTCTTTTTGGTCCCAATTGCTCCATCTTGTGCATGGCATGTTCTGGATGTTTTGAGTTGTCCTTTTCAGACCCTAAGAGGGGTCCTTAGTCATAAAAATGAGGTCCCAATGGCTAGAATTGTCTTATGCATCTTGTAGAGGGTCTTAATGGATTAAGACCTTGCGATAAGGACTTTTTGGACGTGTAAAGTCATAAAGTTGGAGACTTTATGACTCTAGGGTGCATTTGGACCATAGATCTGAAGTTTGGGCTTGAGTGCTTAAGCCATTAAGCACTTAATGGAATTGTGGAGTTTACGAGCGTACGCCCCGCGTAGGTGGGAGTATGCCTCGTGTAATCGGTCAGCCACCCCGTAATCTGGTCAATGCGAGGCTTCGTGTATGTTGTGCGTACGTCTGGGTTACACCCCGCGTACTCGTATGAGTCAGCCCATGTTGAGTTGACTCGGCTGGGTTAACTCAGTTGGTTTATTGGGTTTGACTATTTGACTTTGAGTTTGACCAAGTTTGACTTTGAGGACATTTTTGGTATTTTGGGTTACTGATGAAATTGGTCACTTGGTGGATTTAGGTTTTGTATTGAGAGCTGAGATTTGGAGTCGGGCCTCATCAGTTCTAACTAGTTGTGAGGTGAGTTTTTCCTCACTGTACTTGCGGGTCGAAGGCACCAAAGTCGACCCATTGGATCGATATCCTGTTATGCATGCTATTGTACTGTAGTGATTTGTTAGATCGGTATCATGGTATATAGGATGATGTTATGCTTAGTGATCTGTAGATATGTTTGAGTGGTTGTAGACTGTTATATGATTATCTGTTATATGTGCACATATTTGGTCGGTGGCTGAGGCTTCACTGCTTTGTGTGTAAGCCAACAGGCTGAGGCATTCTAACCCGATGGTTGGGAGCCTAGGTTATTCCATCCCGATGATGATTGGACACATAGTATGTTGGCATTCCAATTCAATGGTTGGGGGTCTGTGGTATTACAACCCGATGATTGATTGGACCTATAGTATGTTGGCATTCTAACCCGATGGTTGAGGGGCCTGGGGTATTCCAACCCGATGGTTGATTGGACCTATAATATGTTGTTATTGTATATGTGTTATTTATTGTATGTTGGTACATTAGGGGAACTCACTAAGCTTTGGGCTTACAATTTTGGGTTATGTTTCAGGTACCTCAGATGATCGCGGTAAGGCAAAGGCTTGATTGTGCCCCTCCTCGTGTTTTTTTTTTTATGATTTTGGGAAAACTCCGATAATAAACATGTTTTGGAAACTATTTTGTAAACAATGATGGTTTGTGGAATTGTTTGAAAAGTTTTAATTTCTCATGAATTTTATGGATGTTACAGGGGGACTTATAAAGGGTGGTAATGGGTGTCTCAAAAATTATCGTTGATTAATGGAGTGTGTGTGGTTAACCGACACATTAAAACGAGATGATAAATGACATCGAGAGCTAGAGTACCAAGCTAATTTTCATGGTTATTCACATCTTTTTTGTGATCCTCGGCATCCCAGTTCAATGAATCTCAAAAGATCTAGGAGTTTCATGAGATTGAAATTGGTAAATGTTTTACCTACCTGAAATAGATTTGAATTTGATTACGACATCCCTCTTTAAAGTTCGAATCGAAAATATGGATCCTAGTCTTAATTTAAATTTATGGGTTAATAATTAAGGGTTAAAATCAACTAACTTGATTTTTTTTTCAGATGTCAAGTTCAGACAACAATGGTCTTCCTCGTTCTTCTGGAAAAGTTTTTCCTCTACCTTCTAAAGATGATCTTCCACATGTTGATCAAGGTGAAAGAATGTTCCCTTCTTCGAGCAATGGTGAAACTCGAGATCATGCTTCTTCAACTCTTCCTACTCCTCCTCCAGTGACTCTCCCTAAGTCATGCTTTCTTCAAGTTGAAAAGTACGAAGTTACTCAAGCCCTGTTGGCATGTAAACATCAAGATGGAAAGTTTGTGTGTGTGCATGTTCTGAAAATGAAATCACACATTGACAGATTGGGTATGTTGGGTGTCGCTTTCCCAAGGGAGCTTGTCATTGACTTGGTTCTACTTTCGCTTCCTAAGTCATATAGTCAGTTCATTAAAGACTACTATATGAAGGACCACGACGTGACCCTAATTGATCTAACACATATGTTGATTGTTGCTGAAGCAGAAATGCTTAATAGCAAAAGTCAAGTAAAAGTGTTTGAAGGATCCGAGTCCCAAATTTCATGGATATTAACAATGGCAACAATGGTAGTCCAGAAAAGGTTTCTCTTCCCATGGAAAGGGACCGGCCAAGGTCAAACCGTTTGACCTTATGGTAAAGAGAAAGGCTAGTTGTGAGATAGTTCTATGTGCTAATCCTAAAAGGTCCACATGTTTCTGTTGCCAATTGGAGGGGCATTGGTTACGAAGATGCCCTGATTACCTGAAAGATCTTAGAGATGGTAAAGTCAAGTCGTATGACTCCCCTTCAGGTACATCCATTATCTAACTCCATTATTTTACTAACTTCTTATTCATAGATTCTTAATACATGATGTGATGATCACATTTTGATGTTTGCAGGATCTAAGAGAAAGAAAGAAGCTTAAAGAAAAGTGAGTTGAATCTGATCGTGAGAGATGGATTTCGGTCGCATGGTTCGAGGATCAGATTTTGGAACTGCTTAGGAGTTATGATAAACTTAATAGATTGCTTAGGAAATGTCTAGCAACATTGTTTTTCATTTCTGCATTGTAAGGACAAGTTCCAAATTTTCATTTATTATTAATAAAAGTGAAATTTTGTTTGGTTTAGTTTATATTTCCTTGCAATGGCATTTATGAAAAAATTGGTGGTTGCATTTCTATTATGAGCAATATTAATTGTGGATTTGATTCTTGTTTTTTCATTTGTGGAAATGTCATAATTAACTTAGTGATTAAGAATTCTCATCACCCAAGTTCCAATTGGATAGAAACTTGGAGTCATGCAATTTGAATTGTGTGATGTATGAGAATCTTGATCATTGGAAGACTATGACTAGTTATTTGATCACATGTTTATATGAGTCAAAGTGAGGGACTAATGGATCTAGTCCATTGATATGGACGATTCATATCTGCCACAAAGGATGAAAAATACTATTCATCATAATTTACTGATGATTCAGTAAATATGGTTGTGTTTATAAGATTACGCATAATTCTAACATTTAAAGGGTTTTTCAAAGAGTGGCAGAACGAATAAAGAAGAATCTGTTAGGCAAAAAGATAAAGGTTTCTCCGATCTGAAAGGAAATGAGAGTACTTTAGTATCGTGTTTTGTGATCATCTTAATGATTGTGGAAATATATCTCAATTGATCCTTGTAGAACATCTTAGTGCAATTGTTTGACTAAGAAGAGGAATAAGATATTGTTGAAATAGTTAAATCGAGAGATGAGTCATACTTCGTTTCCAATCAAGTTTTAGGGTCATACTCTAATTACTACACATCGTATTTTTAAGTAGGTTTATAACACCTCATGAAATGTGGAGTAATAATGTTTTCTTACTCTAGCACATTAGAATTGGAAGTTATGATGTTTTGGTTAAAAACAAAGGATGAACTAAGAACGATTGATGAAGTGTTTGTTGTCGAGAATTCACACTAACTTTTAAATATTTGTTTTTTCTCGTCAAGGAATGTTCATTGAGAAAGAAACTTATATGTCAAGAAGTCAGTGGGAGTCTTATTGATCTTGAAAAGTTTTAGGAGTCAATCGAGAATAAACCTTTCAATTTTCACTAGCACGCGACTTGAGGTTGATAACCTATCGTGTTAAGTTGACTCATTATTGTTTCTGTGCACCTTCCAGTTGAGTTGGCAATGCTTATGAGTTCAATGGTTCTCATTTGACTGTAAAAGGCAGAGCACGTTGGTGAGTGAAAGTACATTGATCAATATGAGTGAGTTTCTTAATGACACAAAAGCACTGGTAGGCCCTTGTGCTACCAGAGGGCAAGAAATTTAGAATGACAAAGTTCAGTCCATGAAGTAAAGCTAAATTTGAATTTGGTTTTGTCTTAAACCTTATCTTGTGATTGTAGGTTGGAAATGATAGATTCACATGGATGGGAACAATTACACCATAAAATCTAGGTGGAAAAGTTTTCGCTCTAATTCATGAAAATAATTATGAGGAAACACTTTCGCTAGTAGATTTTAAGGATTTGATAAATATCATTATGGTTAGTGTTTGTGATAATTGCATTCTCAAATTTGCAATATGATTACGACATCCCTTTTTATAGTTTGAATTGTGAGAAATGGCAAGTAACTGTTTGAACGTTTAGGACTTATAGCTATAAGTTCTGAAAGGGTTTAAACACACACACACACACACACACACACATATATATATATATATATATATATACTATCTAATAAATGTGTATAAGCTTGAGAAGTCTAGATAAAGACTTATCGAAGCATCACGTATCAGAAATCTGCACTTTAGTAAGGAAGTTAAAAAGTATTGATTTATATAAGTCCAGCTGATTTCTGGATACATGTCAAAGCTAGTGGGAGCATAATTGTTGTGCTAAGTGTTGCAAGTTGGCAATACTATTTGTAGGAAACAAAGTCTACAAATTTGCAAGTTGTAAAGTTTGGAAATTGTTTCGCTATAGTCAAGGCTCAAGGGAGAGGACACTCATACTTTGTTTCGAATTCAAAAGTTTAAATTGCATAATTTAATAGGACTTTGTCATGGACATATATGAATATCGTGTTGGAATATATCAACATAGGAAATTTGATATATGGAAAATATTATAGCAAGAGACTAGAACGTGGTGTGACTAAAGTTGTTAAACAACTGTCAAGAACAGTCTGAGGTTCACTGAAGATTGGTTGCTTGTGGACAGTCGGAAGTATAGTATTATAATGGACTGACCATATTGACATAATTCTGGGTGGAGGTGATTCTTATCCAGAATGAATGGTCATATGGGGATATGGAAAATGTTTCCATAATAAGAGTTGATTATTTAAATCTACTTGTGAGTTAGGAACTTTAATGCAAAGAAGGTGTTCAAGGAGTGTATCTTGAATTTGAGACTTCGTTATCAAGGAATTGCTTTAAGTAACAAAGTTTCAATGGAACATTTTGTAATATCATTGGCAAAGTCTCTGTGACTTTGAAGCCTCGACATCACAAAAGGGATATTGCATGTAAGGTTGAACTCTAACACATTTAGTAGTAACAAGAATTTGAAATTGTGAAATGAGTATCACTGGAATAATATACAAGCGATTTGTTCACAAAGGAAGGACCATACAGAAACATAGTATGCATGTTTATAACATGGCATGACTGATGTTTAATTCAAGTGTTTAGTTGATTACTCGAAACATTATACAATGAATAAAGTCTTATTAATATGGTGATTAAATAATAATAGTTTTATTTATATTCAATAGTTTTGAGACCATAGTTAGTTAGGTTATTATTGTGTTTCACTTTGCATGTTTTACTTCCCGAATAATTGGATTATTCAAACATCCACAGTCGCTCGTACTTTTGGAAGTAAGTAACGAATTAAGACTGTCATGAACTGGATTGTAGATTGTCTAAAGAGTTTTAGACATAACAATAGTTTTGCTACAATGTTCATAAGTACTTGGAAATGGAGATTTTGAGTATTAGAATAACCCACGCTCAGAGAATTACTTCATGGATTTTATCACGAGTAACTCTGAGACGATAATATCTTATATTCTTGAAACAAAGATATATGAGTTGTTGTTTACAAGTCGGTTGTGCATTGATAATACGTAAACACATCAGTAACTTGATGTTATAAAACATATTCTTGTATGTGATTTAATGAGTAAATGGTGCAAGCATTAAGTCGAAGTTTATCCGTTCCTTTTTCCCTAACGGGAAAAGCGATATCTGTGGGCCCCTCAATGATTTGATGATGACATCTAAAGTGCTTGGCCAAGCCTGGACTGAATTGATGTGTTCATTTGGTAGTCTGATTTCAGTCGCCAAAAATCAGAAACTGGGAAACAAATCTTGGACAGAGAGATTGATTATAATCCATGTCTCATGTCTTTACGATATCTTGTAGAACATAGGAATATTTGATCACTTATCTTAGGACACGTAACTGACTGAGTCAGAGTTCGATAACAGCTTTGAGAGCTATAATTTGCTAATTGGTTTTTGAAGAATATACTGGTAACTATAGTTACTAGACTTATCCAAGTGGGAGACTGTTGGATTAGGTGTCTAAGCCCATAACTATAATTGGTATGTACTTAAATTGATAGTATCATAGTCCTTTTGGGTTTCCCTCAAAACTAGCAACTGGACAGGATGATTTTGGAGAATGAGGTTGAATTTATTATTTGATTAATAAATTGAAATAAATGATTTGTTAATATATTATGAGAACAATATATTAATTTGAAATAGTAATATTTGATTAATATTTAATCATAAATTAATTGGAATTAATTTCGGGGTTAAAAGAATTAATTAAAAGTGCAGGGACTGAATTATAATTGTTTAATAGTTGAGCAAGAGGCAATCTAGAACCCTCCATAAGCTATGGATGGTTTTTACATTAGGTTTGGATGATTTCTTCATTCCTAAGGAATTTTAGAATTATCCTTGGAGGATAAACAGGAAAGTAGATAACTGCCCGGTTTAAGATAATCTTGGATTAAGGCTTATCTAGGGTTTCCTGACTGCACTATAAATAGGGCATAACCATATGATTTTCAGTCAACTAATTCCCTAGAGGGTTAGGCCGAAAATTTCATCCTCTCTATTCCTTCTTCATCAACTTCCTTTTCTAGTGTTGGGTGTGAACAATTAGAGGCGAGACATTTGTGGCGCTTGCTCTCAAGGCTTCAACAACACAATGTTTTCATTGTTATTACTACATAACAATTGAGGTATGATTTTCTTAACCCTAATTGTGTATTTCAATTATATACTAGCAATGTTGTAAAAATCAGAAAACTCGGCTGAGTACTCGGCGAGTTACTCGGACTCGGCCATCCACCGAGGCGATTTCTTCCAACTCGGCTAAAAAACTCGGAAATAATTTAAAATCAGTTAAAATCAGACTGACTCAGTCCAACTCGGATAGAATCGGTCCATTTCGGACTGATTTCAACTAAACCTATTGGGTCCATGACCTAACACGGTCCAAAGTGGTCTAATGTGGGGATACCTTTAACAATAGAGACTTATATTTATAATAGAAGGCATGCCTCTTATTTCTTTGTTTGAGTCGATGTGGGATCAGTATTACACAGCCAAATGAAAAAAAACGATGTCTCTGCAATCACAATGCGATCGATGCCTGAGATTGACGCCTCTTCACATATGAAACTAAGCACGTACATTAGCGTCATCTTCTCCTCTTCACATATGAAATCGAAGCTAACTCACAATTGAAATCGCTGGTTTCACTCGAGTCATTATCAACTTCGATACTCTCTCTTTAAACGGGTCGTCACCATCACTGAAAGGTAGGGTTTAACCTCTTGTTGTCTCCCTTTATATTACAAGGGTTTTAATCACTATTTAGAAAGAGGGGTTTTGAACTCTAGGGTTCTGCGAGTTCTTAATTGGATAAGTTTGTTTGTAATTTTCTTCTTTAGATTATTGGTTGTAATTCGTTTTATGTTCTTCTCAGATAATGTTGAATTTTGTATATATTTGTGTGTATCTGATTTGCAATGCTTATTGATGCATCGAATGTTATTAGGATTTAGAAGCAATTAAGAGATACACGCTTTCTGATTCAAAAATCGATATGGATATGCTAGGAATTCAACATGATTTTTAAGTTTTAGAGTTTTATCACATAGTTCATAGCAGTTTCAAAATCAAAACTCGATGCATATTTGCAATTTAGTGAAACCGAATCAAGTTATACTTGCCCTAATCAATTGTTATCATTGAGTGAATTGTTAGATCTACCTAATTATATCTGACTTGTGGTTTAGAGTTATTCCAGTTTGATTGTTTCATTGCAATTTCAACTTCTTGATCCTCTAATGATTTAATTTTCAATGAATTACAGATCTCAACATGGGAAGCAAGACATCAAGCTGGTCTGATCAATAGGGAACTGGAGCATTTAGTCAAGAAATATTGGTTTTTTTCATAAGTGTTGTGTTTGGATGATTTAATCATATTTGTGAACAAAATTAAGTGATATTAATGATTACATAAGTGATATTAAACCTTTTGTTATTAATATCTAATGAATTTATACTCAAGTTAAAATATTAGTTAAAATATTAAGGGGTTTGCAAATTAGTTATTTAAATAGCCAATAGAGAAATTAAACCTTTTGTTATGAATTTTAATCAAATAATGATTATAAATTATGATATTTTTGACATATATAATTTTTCTAAAATATTTCTCCATGATTTATCGTATCCGAGTACTCCCCGAGTAATCCGAGTACTCGCTACTCCCCTGTCGGCCGAACAGGTGCCGAGTACCGAGTTTTGCAACCTTGTATACTAGTGTACTAGGGTTTCTACTTTGTTGTTCAATTTGTATGTTCAATTAGAGAAAACGTAGATCAATTTATTTAGGGTTGCATGCACACATATGATTGTTTGTTATGCTCAAAACCTATCAAAAATGTATTTTCATTTATTTTTATTATATAAAAACAATTGGATATCTTTTGAAATTATAATAAAAGGTGTTAAGCATAAATAATAATAGATATATTTTAATATCATTTTTTACTTCAAGTTCAACCGCTAAACGAATAAATACCAACATGCCTTTCTATAATAGTATTATACATCAAAAATATTTGAAGACATTATGCTTCAAAAAGTAGAAAATATACTTCATTATCTTATATATAATACATATCCAAACTTGGTGAAACAATCAAGTGTTCACATCCATTTATTTGACTGAATTTTCATAGTTATTCACGACCATCAAAAGAATACGTAATTAACTCATTTACGTAATTAACTCATTTACCAGAAGTGAAGATTCATGATCCTTGATTTTATACATATCAAAATTTGGTGCAACAATTAAATATCCAGTTTAAATGCAAATTACAATAAATTCTTAGTAATTTAGTAAGAAAATAAATAAAGCAAAACTTAGTGCAAAAATTACTCATTCTAAAACAAACAATAACAACAATATTACAATCAGCAACTGTGACATCCCCATTTTCACGGCCAAAAAAGACCGATTTTGTTTATGCTTTATAAAAATCAGAGTGCCTCTTTTAATAAAAACTTTGCGGAATTTGTTCCCAGAAAAACATGATAAATACGTTATCAAAGCATTTCCGAAGAAATGTATTTTTATCCATTTTAAAACTTTGGGATGTCATCGTCAATACAGAAACATAAGCATAAACAGATCTTACATTCATTTACACTAGTGATCTACATCTCTTTTAAATCCCTCAGTGTAAAGTAGCTTCATATCGACACATGTGATATAAATAAGCTTGAGTGGGTCAGGTTGGGAAACCTGGTGAGTACATAGGGTTTTCAACCCACAATAATTTAATTATTATGTTTAAACATCAAACAATCAACCCAATTATCCATCCCCATTACCTTCCTTACACTTAAGGATCTACCCTAAGAATCATCTATCTTGCATTCGTTCATTTCGAAGCTCATTGCTTCCAGGGTTTATATGATAGGCACTAAGTCCATAGCTGTCAATGCTTGTTCGTAAAGCACTAATTCCATAGCTGCTAAAGTTCATTCATCGGGTACTAAATCCATAGCTACCAGTGTTCAGCTAATAGGTACTAAATCCATAGCTACCAACGTTTATTTAACAGGTACTAAGTCCATAGCTACCAACGTTTATCTAACAGGTACTAAGTCCATAGCTACCAATGTTTATTCGATAGGCACTAAGTCCATAGCTGCCGATGTTATTTGTTAGGCACTAAGTCTATAGCTGCCAATGTTCACTCATATCATCTTTCATCTCTCATCATTCATCTACCCATGTTTTACCCAACATATTCGTAGATATAAAATACATATACAGTTTAAATTATTTAAAACATGTATAAAATCGTTCATCCAGCATAGAAAGCAAGTATTCAAATAATATGCACACATAGCACGTAATTTATATAAAATACTTCATATCTATGTGTAAGATGAAAGTAACTATGCACTCACTTGTTAAAGTGATGATTCCAAACTAGGGCAGCGCTTCACTTTTAACGATTCTATTTTCCTTCGACGAAACCTAGCATTATTATTGCTAAATTTTAGTCTAATATTTATCGTGACTAATTATTAGTCTTAGCATTATTATTATTATATAAGCGTTTAAACAATATTTTCCAACCACTATGTACAGACAGGGGCCAGACATAAAACACCGGAGGGCAGGACCATTTTGGCATATAGCACTTCTGAAATCCAACAACCCTATGCTGCCCTTTAAACCAGATTCCCCGTACCGCGAGTAATTAAAAAGATATTGTAACGACACTTATATAATCCATAATAATAGCTCAAATAATTATTATAAGGTCCTAATAACGTTACTATATTTAAATAAAAACTATATTAAAAATTAGGTAGGCGTATCTTACCTACGAGGGGGTTTGGCTAGAAGCCGGGATCTACAGGGGCAGGACTTCTGAGCCGAAAACTCTTCTTCCCGGAGCCGTCGAGCGCTCCGGGGCTTTCTTCTAACGCTAGGGGAGTTTTTTTGGGAGGTTTAGAGAGAGTGTAGAGAGAAGAAAGAATGAGAAATGTGTGAAGAAAATGAGGGTGGGAGAGGTTCTATTTATAGGGTGAAATATGGTTGAACTTGGTGCCACATGTCACCATCTGGTGGCAAGACTTGGGGAGAAAGCAATGGCCAAGATTGTGTCACGTCACCCATTTTCGCACAGCACACTTCCGACTTCTAAAATCCATAACTTTCGCATACGAGCTTCGTTTTTGACGTTCTTTAAATCCACGCGTAGGTAAAAATAAGATCTACAACTTTCATTTTGACTCCGTCAGCTAATTCTTGACCGATCTTAAATTTAACAGTAGGAGGAGATTATACTGTTAAATGACCGCAAAAAATTCGTAACTCTTTCATACGGACTCCGTTTTCGTCTTTCTTTTTATCGTTGACTTCCTATTAATGAGATCTTCAAATCTCTTTTAGGTCGCGTAGGCCAAAAACCGCTCGATCTAAAATTCGAGTTTTCGAGTCGTGCACTGCTATGTCAAATCTTAGAAAATTCATAACTTCCTCATACGAAGTCAGATTTGGGCGTTCTTTTTATGCACGCTCTCGGTTTAACGTATACTACAACTTTTGTTTCACTAAGGCCAAAAAGTCCTCTATCGTAAATTCACTATTTACGTCTCCCGGTGCCGTGCCGGTTTTGCCGTAAAAACTTCGACGGACCATAACTTCTTCGTTATAACTCGGATTTCGGCGTTCTTTATATGTACGGAACCCTTGTAACATATACTACAACTTGGTTAAGATTAATCCTTATAAATAATATTCCATAAATAACTCATTTTTGATGCTTCTTGTCTCTAAATTGACTAGCCCGAATGTTCGGGCGTTACAACAACTGCCTTGGACAGTTACAAAAAACCATCACCATGGGCAAAATTGTCAAACTGGATAAAAAAACTGTAACATATTAGCAGAAAAGGTTGAAATAATCAACTAAACTCCATTTGTTAGATAAAAAATCATCTCCAATGGAAAAAAAGTCCAACATGATAAAAACAGTAACTAATGGATATCATCTTCAAGGGAAATTGACCAATACATACACAATTTGATCTTCACTTAGCAAGTTTGCAACCAAATGTTTTTCATGTACACGACCACCCTCTGTAAACAACACAAGAACCAAGAATTATCTGATAAAAAACAAAAATACACGAAAAATTAACCTACAAAATGGAAATGTGGGTTAAAAGCATAAAACATTATAATTGGGTAGTAAACAACCGTTATTCGATTTATGCATATCACGGCAAGTTCTTGTTGGAATCTATTTTAGGCAAAGACAACCAATTTGATGTATGCCTCTAATAACAACGTACTTACAATGAATTAGAGATATATAAGGTGCTAATAGAAACGTACATACAATCCACTTGTATGACCACCAGGTGCTTCAATGTTTCAAAATGTCCAGTTGCTACAAAGAAGTAAAAATCAAATGTTGAGGTGCTACAATTTATCATAGTTGGTTGGCATATATAAGTGTCATCCGTATAAAGTGCCAAAGAATTCAATTATACAAATACCAGACAAACTTTTCAATACATACAAATTAGGAACATTTTTTTAACCTTTTAGTCTTCAAATTTAGAAGACTACATGCTCTAGCTATCCCTGCACAACAACTTTGTGATTTAAAAAAGTCCCAACATAAAGGAAAAGATAAACACCACATAAATATGGACAAAATACATGAATAACAAATACACCCAACAAATAAGAAATTTTCATTTTATCTTTTTGACATGTTTTAGAAAATTAGCTTCTATTAGATTATCTACCCATTTATAGCAACAAACTTTCATTTCTTCAAAAGCAACAGATTCAAATAACAAAGCATGATGTTATTTTTACCCCTTTTGAAAACATGAAAGTATGATGCCTTCTCGTTCACAACTCCAGCAGCCTCCTGTACCAATGTAATTATATGAATGTATATAGCTAAAAAATAATGGCATTTTCTATTATGTTTTTTAATGTAAACCAAACCTTCTTGAATGCAGCATCAACTTCTTCTGAAGCTATCAACTCAACTGATAGAACTCTTGTATGGACTGCCATCTCCACACACCTTGTTTTGTTGAGAAGCTCCTTATCCTAAAGAAACATTAACCTTTTTTCACACAACCATTTATGATTAAAATAGAAAAAGTATTAAAATTGGGAAAATGTAAAATACTTTCAAAACTTACACTTCTTTAGATATTTAAATATAAATATAGTTATACTCATTAAAAAAATTGTTTAACGATTCAATACGACTAAATGACAAAGTGCATGATTCATCATCTATGATTTACCAATCCTACAATTTTTTTTTTGCTAATCAGAAGGTAGTAAGATGTATTTTCAACTGAACCAATCAAGATTCATCTATTGAAACTTACTTTGAAAATTGAATGAACTTCAAGAACATATACCCCAATCTTTTCTGTGATAACATAGATTAGGGTCATGGTTCAAATAATAAGCTTTCTTCCTTTTAAAACAAAAACTCACTCAAAGACTTAACACAAAATCAAGATTCAAGAAGCTATCAACCCACAATCTGATTTTGAAACCATATGAAGATAAATAAAAGATGTCAACTCTCGAAAAGCACAAACTTTAAATAGTTACCAAAGAGAAAATAAAATAATATTTCAGCACTTTAAGCTCTTTGTTTTACCTGGGCGGGTGAAAAACATCTAAAATAGAACTAAAATAGTTGAAGAACACATACAACTTTAGCTTCCTTGAATTCGGTCACGACTTTGTGAGAAGCATTCGAGAACACCACATCAGGGCCCAATTCAGGAACAATGTAATGGTTGTGTATAAACAACAGTTCATGGCATCAAAATGGAATTATATCAAGGAAAAGAGAAATAAGAACTTGAGCAATGCAACTTACTAATTTGTGTCGAACCACTTGGTCATTTCCCTAGAAGGCACAAATTCATTTCGTCTTTCCATCCCAAAACGATTCGAGCGTAAAATTCAGTTCTCGTTTGCAACAAAGGAGGAGTGAGAAATCGGTTTGTGTGTGATGCTTGGTGGCGATGGTGGAGCCACTTTAGGGTTAGGGTTTCCAGTAAACGGTGTGTGACGATGACGTTGATGGTGGCGGCGAGATAGACTTAGGGTTTCTCATTTCGAATTAAGGTAGAAGCAGGGTGGTAGGGTGTCGTCGATGGAGGTAATGGCGATATTAGGAGGGTGGAGGTAGCGACTATGTTAGGAGGCTGGTGGTTACGGATACCTGCCGGAGACTGGAGAGAGTAAAGAGGGAGACAGAAGATGGGAGAAACAGCCACTGAAAATTTTAGGTTTTCCACATAAACAAATCTAATACTTTAAGTTACAAAAGAGAGCGCGTGTACATCTACACTGCAAGCTTAATAAGATTGTACATGTTGTTATAATAGGTGCAACTCTTAATTTTCAAAAAACATCTAATATGTTTTATATAATAGTAAATATATTTTTTTCGATATAAATTAAGATCTAAAATGAGAGTTGAAAAAGTAATCTTAAAACAATATATGCATATATTTATATATGTCCAAAGTTAGTAAAAATACTGTATTTATACTAAAAATTTCCAACACTTACCATAGTTTTTTACTTTTTTATTTGGCTGAAGGGTCGAAAAAATTTAGTTTGTAATTTTACAAACAGTTTTGTTAACTTCAAAAAAATAAAAAAAAAAAATAAAGAGGGTGACGACTGCATATTGTAGTTCATTGGCTGTTGGTTTTTAAAAAATTGCAATAGAAAAACCAAAATCCACTCATTTTTTTTTTTAAATTGATAAAATTATTGACGATATTATTCTTAGTTCAAAATTATACAGATGATAATTCCAATAAAAATTATATATATCGTAAAGTGTCCCACAACTACCCTTTCCTATATAGACAAACAACGTGAGACGATCTATAATTGAATAAAAAAAAAAAGATATTTTAGCCATAATGTGCAGTTTCATACTTAAAGAGTTAAGGCCCTGTTGATTTATCATTTTTCATTATGAAGAATAACAAATTCTTATTTAACAGATTTTTATTTGAATTAGACATACAGGATAAATTAAACTTATAAACATAATATGATGATTAGATGATACTTAAAAGCGAAAAGTTAACTCCATCTTCCTCACGTCTCTTATCTTGATTGAAGATAAGGTGGACCAAGTTTTTTAGAATGGCAACATGTTGCAAAATTGGTTGGTGGGAGGCCCCCCAATAAGACAGCTAATATCTAGTACCATATCGTACAATGTATTTAAACAATAATAATAATGAACAGATACATAAAATATTATATAACTTCGAAAACTTGAGTTCAGAACGGATATTTTTCTTTTAGGAATCAATCAAATATTAATAATATTTTGAAACAAATGAACCAAAAAAATGATGGTTTTATTGTCATTGTTTTCTCATTAAGTTTTGAGAGGTTGAGTATGATATTCCATTTTACCCCGTTACTGAGAGTTAACAATGTAGACGTGGTCGTGGACCCTATTGCTTAGTCAGTTTTTTCATCAGAAATCGGACCAGATGGTGACGTCTTTGGCTCGTGGATCATGGCCACAAGCAATCAAATGTCAAATTTTTGTTCTTATAAATAGATCTTTATATCTCTGTAACCTAAACATAAACTTTTGTTCTTTTATATATATATATATATATATATATATATATATATATATATATATATATATATATATATATATATATAGGGTGAGGTTCAACAAAGAACCATGAACCAATTGTGAGCGTCGGAAATCATAATGATCAACGACCAAGGAAATATATGTACACTTTTACATTAGACGCACACACACCAGATTATACCAAAAATTTCACCCTTTACAAAAAAACCCACCACTTTTTTTCATTTAAAATTTTTTTAGCCCATGTTTTTTATCAAAAAAAAAAAAAACCGAATATACCGTTGTTCACGATTTTTCGTCTTCTTTCCATAGAGATCCATGATGATATATACAAAACGAACTTTTTTTTTTCGAAAAAAACTCACTTCATTTTCTTTGATGAAAAAAGTTAAGGTCTATTTTTTATAGAAAAAAGTTAATAAATATATCAAAATTCATATTTTTTGTACTTTTTAAACATAGATTCATATTCATGTTAAAAAAAACGATATTTAAGTTCAGATTCACATTGTGAACCTGTTGAGATTCATATTGTGAACCTGTTCAGATTCACATTGTGAACCTCCTCAGATTCACAGTGTGCATAATAATAAATCAGATTCACAGTGTGAATCTGAACTGATCGGAGCTTTTTCACATTGTGAATGTTAAAATTTGAAATATTTACAGTTTAGATTCACAGTGTGAATCTACACTGATCGAGTTTTTTTTTGTTTTTTTTTTTTTGTGAACCTTCTCAGATTCACAGTCTGCATAATAGTAATTCAGATTCACAATGTGAATCTGAACTGTTCGAGATTTTTCATATTGTGAATGTTAAAAATTGAAATATTTACAGTTTAGATTCACAGTGTGAATCTACACTATTCGAGGTTTTTTTTTAATCGGTGTTGATGTTTATTAATAGAGTATAAAAAATTAATATTTTTGGTATAATTATTTTTTTTTGATAAAAATAAACTTAAATATTGAAAAAACTAAGAAAATTAAGTGAGGTTTTTTTCGGAAAAAAAAGTTCGTTTTTTATATATCATCATGGATCTCTATGGAAAGAGGACGAAAAATCATGAACAACGGTATATTCATTTTTTTTCGATAAAAAACTTGGCGTAAAAAAAATTTTAAATGAAAAAAAGGAAGTGAGTTTTGTTATAATCCGTTACATATGCGTCCATTATAAAAATTTACAATCCTTCATTTTGCCGTTGGTTGCTTTAAATTCCGACGCTTTGGATTGGTTCTTTGGTTCGTTGATTAATAATGGTTCTCTATTGAAAATTTTCTTATATATATATATATATATATATATATATATATATATATATAGGGTAAGTTATTTTGTTTTAGTAACTATTGTGTGCCAGAATGCACAGATCTGGACCATCGGATGAAATATAATCAAAGGTCATGATCTGAGGGTCTATGATAGTAGAATAGGATAACATATAGCATATAATCATACAAATTTCAGCATAAGGGCATTTTAGTCAATTAACCTATATTAAATAAGGAAAATTTTGGATTTTTAGGGATAATTAATTTCTTTATTTTTAAAAATCTGAATATTTTAAATTAATTCAAAATTAAAAATCCGATTTTATTCTGTCAGAATGATAGAATGTTAACCATAAACTAGTAAATATATTTTTCGATTTTATTCTGTCAGAATGACAGAATGCCAAACATAAACTAGTAAATACATTCTGAAAAGAATACGCAAAATCAATTCTTGAACTAATAATATATCAAATAATTACATTGTATGATTGTGATTCATTGAATAATAACAATATTCTGAAAGAAAAAAGAAAAAAAAAACATCAAAATCTAACAAAAACACTAATCTATTCTGAGAGAATATTATTTTTTAGCAACACTTTATACATTATAGCATAACACATTCCGGTATAATACACTCTTGTTCTCTATGTTTTCTTCCTTCTCCACATCAATGTTAGCCTCTTCAAAACCTAAATCCACAAAGAAAACATAATCAAGTTTCAAAAATTAAAAAATTCAATGCATTCTAAGAGAATAAAAACTATAAATTATGACAGAATGTATTAAAGACTATAAAGTTTGACAGAATATAGTAGAAAATAAAAACTATAAATTCTGACAGTATGTAGTAGAGACTAAAAAGTCAACCATAACGTATCACAAATTCATTACCAGTTACACAAATATACTTGTTGACAATTATTCTCAAACATTCTAACATAATACATTTATATAAAATAAATTATAATAGAATACATTACATAATTCAAGATCTGTGATTGAATACAGAATTCAAGAGTTGTGATTGAATCATCAACACACATCTGCATTCATTCTCGGTCATGAATTCAAGAAACAAACACACGTTTACATTATCGATTTAAAAATATGAACACCAATTTTGACTTTTTCGAAACAAAATCCAACTTATGACTGTGAAGTGCAAGTTGTATCAGAATATTTCTTCAATCGAACATAAATAAACCATTGAAGAAATCGAACTTAATAAGATGATGAACACAATCTCGATCTTGAATCAAAATCGAGATAAAATCAATCTCGATTGAGGTAAATAATTTCCAATTATATCCCCTAGTTGTTGGATTACCGGACCAGAGAAAAAAGAACAGGAGGCTGCCAGAGCATACCTCCGTCCAAGTACCTGCAATCGCCGGTGTAACACCCAAAAATTTCAAACAAATTTAAACTTTTAAAACATGTCAAGTTCATCAAAACATTACAACTTTGTTTCCAAAATATTATTTATCAGAGTATTCCCATAAACATAAACATAGTATGAGGAGCTGTACGATCATGCCTTCGCCTTGCCGCGATCCCCTGATGTACCTGAAACAATAAACTGAAACTGTAAGCCCGAAAGCTTAGTGAGTTACCCCCAAAATACTGATACACATACAGTCCACATAACCATGTCAGCAATAGCATATCATAACAAACTGAACAGAACAGCACGTAACGGTCCACAACTTTACAGACTGGAATACCCTTGGGCCCACAGTGTGAGTCTGGAATGCCTACCGGGCCCTCAGCTCACATCTGGATTGCCACCAAGCCCTCAGTACGAGTCTGGAATGCTTACCGGGCCCTCAGCTCGTATCTGGAATGCTCCCAAGTCCTCAGTATGAGTCTGGAATGCCTACCGGGACCTCAGCTCATATATGGAATACTATGGGGTTTGTTGGCTACCGCACGGAGCAGTACAACCTCAACCCATCCCACTTAACATGTCGATATGTAACAGATAAATGCACATACAGGTAATCAATCAGTATCACAGGTAGTCCTACAGACCTACCCTCTAGCATATCAAACTAGCATGCGTAACCAACTCATACTCAACATAATACAACTACTAGGATATCATATCCACTGGGTCGGCCTTGGTGCCTTAGACCCCTTAGTATGGTGAGGATAACTCACCTTGCAACTGTCGTCTGAAACTAGAAAGCTCAACTACCGGATCACCAACACGAACTCCACCACCTATAGTTACCATAAAACCCTTTTTCATAAATCTCCAAATTACCAGAATACCCTCAGAGGTCAACTGGTCAACCCTTGGTCCAAGTCAAAGTCCACAGTCAAAGTCAACAGTCCATGTTGACTCGACTCGTCGAGTGCAGTTCACCGACTCGTCGAGTCCTTCCTGAACTCGAGAAGTCGTGAAATCCTTGATTGGCTCGTCGAGTTCCCCTTTAACTCGCCGAGTTCATACGTGTCCAAGAATTAGGAGAAACCCTGGCCGACTCGCCGAGTCTTCGAACGACTCGCCGAGTTCAAGGCAATCTTCAACGGACTCGCCGAGTTGTTCATCCAACTCGTCGAGTTCATGGCCATCTTCAACGGGCTCGCCGAGTTGTTCCTCCAACTCGCCGAGTCCTTGCAGACCTTTAGCCATGCAGACGCTTTTTAATCCATGGCAAGGTTCCAGATTATAGATCCAAGCTTTTAGGGCATGTTTATCACGTAAAGTCGCAAACTTTACGTGCATGCAAAGCTTTAAGACCCTTAAATGGCAAAACTAAGCTTGCAATGAAGTCTCACACTTGATGGAAGGCTCCTACTAGGCAAGGCTGATGACTTTATGGATCTAGAGGTCAAAGGGAGTCCAGATCTAAAGTTACAACTTCAGATCTTAGCTTAAACATGGGGAGCCTTTCATAAAACCCATCCAAAAGAGGTTAAAAGAGAGATGAGCTAAAGGAACAGCTTAATACCTTCCAGAGAGTGACAAATGATGAATCTCTTAGCTCCCCACGATTTCCTAGCCTTGATTTCCTTGCTTCCCCAAGTGTTTCCTTCTCTAAAGTTCCTCCTCCAAGCTTGAACACACCAAAGAACACACACACACACACACGATTTAGGGTTTGAGAGGGACAAGGGGCAGTAAAGGGGAGGCTGGGGGAGGCCAATGATCCTTTAAATAGGGTGCAAAACCCCGAGATTTAGGGTTTCATCTGCCAGCTCCTACTCGTCGAGTCCCTTCTTGGACTCGGAGAATAGGTCATTAAAATACGTGGACCAACCCGCTGCTACTCGACGAGTAGGGCAATCAACTCGTCGAGTAGCCCTTGAAATCAAGAACTCACACATAAATCAATACCTGAGAATCGGGGCGTTACCATTCTCCCCCACTTGAACTAGAGTTCGTCCTCGAAGTCTGCTGCAGCGAATAACTCCGAGTAATGCTCCCGCATTTCAGCCTCCGTCTCCCACGTCCACTCGGACCCCTTCCGATGCTCCCACTGTACTTTCACCAAAGGTATCTCCTTATTCCTCAGAATTTTCATCTTCTTCTCCAATATGGCCACAGACCTCTCTACGTAATTCAGGCGTTCATCCACCTGAATATCATCCAGCGGCACCACCTCCTCTTGATCCATGATGCACTTTCGCAGCTGCGAAACGTGGAAAGTGTTGTGTATCCGACTAAGCTCCTCCGGCAGCTCTAGCTTGTAAGCTACCTTGCCAACCCTGGCAATGATCCTGAACGGCCCAATATATCGGGGACCCAGTTTTCCCCTCTTCCTGAAGCGGATCACGCCTTTTCAGGGCGAGACCTTCAGGAGTACCATGTCACCGACCTGAAACTCTAACTCAGAGCGGCGCCGGTCGGCGTAACTCTTCTGCCGACTCTGAGCGGTCTGCATCCGCTGCCTAATCTGCTGAATCTTCTCGGTAGTCTGCAAGACCACCTCCGTCCTACCCATCACCCTGTGGCCAACCTCACCCCAACAAACTGGGGTGCGACATCTCCGCCCGTACAACAGCTCGAATGGCGGGGCGCCAAGGCTAGAATGATGGCTGTTGTTGTAGGCGAACTCCGCAAGCGGTAGGTGAGAATCCCAACTCCCACCGAAATCAATGACACACGCCCTCAACATGTCCTCGAGGGTCTGAATAGTCCGCTCGCTCTGGCCGTCTGTCTGCGGGTGGAATGCTGTGCTGAAGTGCAACCGCGTGCCCATCTCCTCGTGAAACTTTTGCCAGAAGCGGGAGGTAAAACTGACATCCCGATCAGAGACAATGGAAACGGGAACCCCATGGCGAGACACGATCTCGCGAACGTACACTTCGGCCAATTTCTCGGCAGATGAGCTCTCCCATACAGCCAAGAAATGGGCACTCTTGGTCAGTCGATCCACGATGACCCATATAGCATCAAACCCATTCGCCGTCCTCGGCTACTTGGTAATAAAATCCATCGTGATCTGTTCCCATTTCCACATGGGAATCTCTAGAGGCTGCAGCTTTCCATGCGGCCTCTGATGCTCGGCCTTGACCATCCTACATGTCAAGCACCTCTCGACGTACCAAGCGATTTCTCGCTTCATGCACGGCCACCAATAGCTCAAACTCAAATCCCGGTACATCTTGGTGGCCCCCGGGTGAATAGATAAATGAGACTTATGAGCCTCCTCCATAACCGTCTGCCTAACCCCACCAGATATCGGAACCCAAACCCGACCGCATCGGGTCAGTAGTCCCCGACTATCCTGCACGAACCGGGTATTCTCACCCTTGATCCTCTCTAGCTTCCAATTCTACGGTCGCATGCCCTCTACCTGGGCATCTCTGATCAAACTCACAAGCGGAGAATCCACCGCTATCCTCATACATACCGCAGGGGTGGAAGGCCCAGCTGACTTGCGGCTCAAAGCATCCGCAACCACATTCGCTTTACCAGGGTGGTAAAGGATCTCGCAATCGTAGTCCTTGATTACATCCAGCCACCTGCGCTGCCTCATGTTCAGGTTCGGCTGATCCATGATATGTCTCAAGCTCTTGAGATCCGTGTAAATGGTACAGCGGACCCCATAGAGGTAATGTCTCCATATCTTGAGGGCGAACACCACCGCCCCCAGCTCCAAGTCATGCGTAGGGTATCTCGTCTCATGCGGCTTCAGCTGCCGCGATGCGTAGGCTATCACTCGTCCTCTCTGCATAAGGACCGCCCCTAAACCTGTGATGGATGCATCACAGAACACCACAAAATCCTCAACTCCCTCCGGGAGTGTCAAGACTGGTGCCTCACACAAACGCTGACGGAGGGTCTCAAACGCCCTCTGCTGCTCGGGGCCCCACCGGAAATCCACCCCCTTCCTCGTCAGACGAGTGAGGGGTACTGCAATCTTGGAGAAATCCCGTATGAACCTCCGGTAGTACCCTGCCAATCCCAGAAAACTCCTAATATCCGAGGGAGATTTCGGAATCTCCCACTGCTTAACCGCCTCGATTTTGGCCGGATCGACCAAAATCCCCTCCTGGTTAACGAGATTTCCGAGGAACTGGACCTCTCGTAACCAAAACTCACACTTCGAGAACTTGGCGTACAACCGTTCTCGTCTCAGAACTCCCAACAGCTCTCGTAGATGCTCCTCATGCTGCTCTCGGGTCTTGGAATACACCAAGATATCATCTATAAATACTATGACCGAGCGATCAAGCATCGGTCTGCAGACCCGATTCATCAGGTCCATGAACACTGCTGGCGTGTTGGTGAGCCCAAACGGCATCACCACGAACTCGTAATGTCCATAACGAGTTCGGAACGAGGTCTTCTCCACGTCCTCCTCTCTAACCCTGACCTGATGGTACCCAGACCTCAAGTCTATCTTGGAAAACCAAGATGCGCCCTGCAACTGATCGAAGAGATCGTCTATCCTCGGGAGTGGGTAACGGTTCTTCACCGTTAACTTATTCAACTCCCGGTAATCAATACACATCCGGTGCGAACCGTCATTCTTCCGGACAAAAAGAATCGGCGCTCCCCATGGAGAACTGCTAGGTCGAATGAACTGCTTGCCCAGCACTTCCTGTAGCTGCGACAACAGCTCCTGCATCTCTGGTGGTGCCAATCGGTACGACGCCTTAGCGATAGGAGCCGCACCTGGCACCAGGTCGATCCTGAACTCGACCTGCCTCTCCGGAGGTATCCCTGGCAACTCCTCCGGAAACACATCCGCAAACTCCCTGACCACCGATACATCGGAAACCGAAATCTGATCCCTGACTCGCGTATCTACCACATACGCTAGATAACCCGCACACCCGTGCTGAATGTACTGCCGAGCCCTGGCAGCTGAACAAAACCCTGATCCTACTCTGGTGCCCTCGCCATATACAATCAGTTCTCCCCCACTTGGGGTTCGAACTACCACTCGCTGGCCCTCGCAATCAATCATAGCACCGAACCGACTGAGCCAATCCATGCCCACAATCACGCACACCTCCCCCATGGGGATCAGAATCAAATGTATCGGAAAGGACACCCCGAAAATCTCCAAGTCACACCCTCGATAAACTGAAGAAGCAGAACCACGTGTTCGTTGGCGATAGACACTCGCAACGGACACTCTAACTCGCCCACTGGCGCACTGAACTCCCTACTAAATGACTGAGATACGAAGGACCGACTCGCCCCCGAGTCAAACAAAATCAAAGCAGGCAAGGAGTTCACTAGAAACGTACCTAATCACAGGTACAACAGATAAGCATACCACATATATAGTAAATGAGATAAAGGATAGAAACATACCAGCAACCACATCTGGTGCTGCCTTGGCCTCCTCGGCCGTAAGCTGAAATGCGCGTCCCTGAGCCTTCGGAGGCTCTGCTCTGCCCTGCCTCCCATCGGTAATCCTCAACGTAGCCGGCGCAGGAGCCTGTGCCGGCTTGGCGGTAAGTAGTGGACAGTTGGCCCTCATGTGGCCAACCTGATCGCAGTGATAGCATAACCTCATACCCTGAACTGGGGCGGCCTGACGACAGTCCTTCGCGTAATGCCCCTCCTTGCCACACTTGTGGCACCCACTACCAACTCGACACACACCATAATGACCCTTGCCACACTTCCCATAAGTGCGGCTCTGCTGACCCCCGGTCCTAGTATCAGCGGTCTTAGACCGCTTCGGCGCCGGCTGAGAATGTGCCGGGGCCTGCCGCTGCTCTTTCAACTGCTGCTCAATCTCCAACTCACGCCGTCTGGCGGCCTTCTGCAACTCTAGAAGAGTATCACATCGCTGGGTAGACACAAACTGACAGATATCCGTCTTGAGCATGCTCAGATAACGGGTCATCTGAGCCTACTCTGAAGCAAACTCCGGGAAAAACATCGCCCTCTCAGTGAACATCCGGGTGATCTCCGTCACCGACTCCCCATCCTGTCTCAAACTCAGAAACTCCTGTGCCAAACGTTCCCGATCAACCCGCAGAATGTAACGGGCGCGGAACATGTCCCTGAACTGCTCCCAAGTAACAGCAGCTCTCTGATCATCAGTGTACGACCCAGTCGCAAGTCTCTACCAGTCCTTGGCCCCAGACCTAAGCAGGTTCAGAGCACACCTGACCTTCTGGTCAGCAGGACACGAGCAGGTGAAGAAACACCCCTCCACATCTGAAATCCATCTCATAGCCTTGATGGGATCCTGCGTCCCATCAAAAGTAGGGGGCTTCGTGTTATCGAAGTCCCTGTACTGAAAACCTCTACCAACTCCTCCCCTGCCGCTGATACAGCTGATGCAGCTGCCACGACGGCTGTCTCTGCAAGGGCTGCATAGCGCTCATCAAAATACTCCACCATGGCGGTCTTAATCGACCCGAACATCTCCGGTAACTGAGCCTAGAATGCAGCAACAACCTCATCATGCAGGATCTCTCGAATCCTGGCATCCAACTCCTCTGTACCCATCTGCACCACCGGCTCAGGTGCTGTCGGCCCCTCTTCGCCTCTGTCCCCTGATCCTAATCCCGAACCGGATCCGGCCACAAAGCGCCTCGTCATCACCATTCTGAAACATACCACAAGATATCAGATAATCCATATAAATAACTGGGAGCCAACTCCATACTAACCCTAGGGATTGTGACTTACTTGACACACGTATGGGTCCTGTGCTTTCAGTAGTACGGGCCTATACTACCTTCCACACCTACCCATATTTGTCTCAAGCATCATCACAATGCCCTAACTGAATACACAACATGGCGAGCGCTCAATTCTCACCCTAGAGGAATGATAAACATCTCATAACTGGCCTCCCGGCCTCACTCAACCCACCTATCCATGAAACTTCCACCAACCCTGTAGCACTAGTGTATGCTAGCCATACATAACGCTGGACCCTATAGACTTTCGAATATTCAATCCTACCCTAAGCTCCCAATCAAATAAGAACAGAACATAAGGCCAAATCAAACAGTCTCAGGCTATAAGATCTTAATTATATATAACTGTGATGCATACACTAAGTAACTACAGTAATGATGTCAATTTCATATAAAGGAAACCCTAGGCTAGCAGGCATCATGAAATCAGACAATTCTATCGTGCAATTTCTGAAGATCCCTAGCCTAGTACTAACATGTTGTTCGAACATATCACATAATCAAATAACTTGTATAGTATTTTGGGGTCTACTTACTGGCTCCGGCTGATCGTACACCCTGCATCCTCCTTTATTTATTTTGAAAACCTTTTTTTTTTGAAAAATCATTTTGAAAATCCTTTCCTTGATTTGAGACTGGAGTTACACGAATGTTCCTCCAATTCACTCAAACCAAGGCTCTGATACCAACTTGTAACACCCAAAAATTTCAAACAAATTTAAACTTTTAAAACATGTCAAGTTCATCAAAACATTACAACTTTGTTTCCAAAATATTATTTATCAGAGTATTCCCAGAAACATAAACATAGTATGAGGAGCTGTACGATCATGCCTTCGCCTTGCCGCGATCCCCTAATGTACCTAAAACAATAAACTGAAACTGTAAGCCCGAAAGCTTAGTGAGTTACCCCCAAAATACCGATACACATACAGTCCACATAACCATGTCAGCAATAGCATATCATAACAAACTGAACAGAACAGCACGTAACAGTCCACAACTTTACAGACTGGAATACCCCTGGGCCCACAGTGTGAGTCTGGAATGCCTACCAGGCCCTTAGCTCACATTTGGATTGCCACCGAGCCCTCAGTACGAGTCTGGAATGCCTACCGGGCCCTCGGCTCGTATCTGGAATGCTCCCAAGTCCTCAGTATGAGTCTGGAATGCCTACCGGGCCCTCAGCTCATATCTGGAATACTATGGGGTTTGTTGGCTACCGCACGGAGCAGTACAACCTCAACCCATCCCACTTAACATGTCGACATGTAACAGATAAATGCACATACATGTAATCAATCAGTATCACAGGTAGTCCTACAGACCTACCCTCTAGCATATCAAACTAGCATGCGTAACCAACTCATACTCAACATAATACAACTACTAGGATATCATATCCACTGGGTCGGCCTTGGTGCCTTAGACCCCTTAGTATGGTGAGGATAACTCACCTTGCAACTGTCGTCTGAAACTAGAAAGCTCAACTACCGGATCACCAACACGAACTCCACCACCTATAGTTACCATAAAACCCTTTTTCATAAATCTCCAAATTACCAGAATACCCTCAGAGGTCAACTGGTCAACCCTTGGTCCAAGTCAAAGTCCACAGTCAAAGTCAACAGTCCATGTTGACTCGACTCGTCGAGTGCAGTTCACCGACTCGTCGAGTCCTTCCTGAACTCGAGAAGTCGTGAAATCCTTGATTGGCTCGTCGAGTTCCCCTTTAACTCGTCGAGTTTATACGTGTCCAAGAATTGGGAGAAACCATGGCCGACTCGCCGAGTCTTCGAACGACTCGCCGAGTTCAAGGCAATCTTCAACGGACTCGCCGAGTTGTTCATCCAACTCGTCGAGTTCACGGCCATCTTCAACGGGCTCGCCGAGTTGTTCCTCCAACTTGCCGAGTCCTTGCAGACCTTTAGCCATGCAGACGCTTTTTAAGCCATGGCAAGGTTCCAGATTATAGATCCAAGCTTCTAGGGCATGTTTATCACGTAACGTCGCAAACTTTACGTGCATGCAAAGCTTTAAGACCCTTAAATGGCAAAACTAAGCTTGCAATGAAGTCTCACACTTGAGGGAAGGCTCCTACTAGGCAAGGCTGATGACTTTATGGATCTAGAGGTCAAAGGGAGTCCAGATCTAAAGTTACAACTTCAGATCTTAGCTTAAACATGGGGAGCCTTTCATAAAACCCATCCAAAAGAGGTTAAAAGAGAGATGAGCTAAAGGAACAGCTTAATACCTTCCAGAGAGTGACAAATGATGAATCTCTTAGCTCCCCACGAGTTCCTAGCCTTGATTTCCTTGCTTCCCCAAGTGTTTCCTTTTCCAAAGTTCCTCCTCCAAGCTTGAACACACCAAAGAACACACACACACGATTTAGGGTTTGAGAGGGACAAGGGGCAGTAAAGTGGAGGCCGGGGGAGGCCAATGATCCTTTAAATAGGGTGCAAAACCCCGAGATTTAGGGTTTCATCTACCAGCTCCTACTCGTCGAGTCCCTTCTTGGACTCGGCGAGTAGGTCATTAAAATACGTAGACCAACCCGTTGCTACTCGACGAGTAGGGCAATCAACTCGTCGAGTAGCCCTTGAAATCAAGAACTCACACATAAATCAATACCTGAGAATCGGGGCGTTACAGCCGGGATTTCCTCACCGTTCGCTCCTCGCTTCTCATTCGCGTTCACGGACCCCACAGCAGCGCCACTGCTCCTCCGCATCCCCTTCTTCAGCCTCATCGACCCCAGAGTCCATCATCGATTGCGAGACGAGAGTATGTGTTCCCTTTTGGATCCGTCGATTGTAGAAGAAGAAGCAGAATCGGTGATGGTGATGGTGTTGATGCCGATGATGAAGTGTTCGGCCACAAACATAACTAGGTCAAATATATTTAGTTTATTTCCTTAATTGAATGATTAGTTTATTTCCTTAATTGAATGATTTCAATTAAATGATTTCCTTAATTAAAAGTACAAAAGGTCCAAAATACCCTTTAATGATTTATTTAATTATTTATTATTTCTTGAATTCTCATTGGTGCATTTAGACACACAATAGTTGCTAAAAACATTTCAACCTAACTCTCTCTCTCTCTCTCTCTCTCTCTCTATATATATATATATATATATATATATATATATATATATATATGAGATCCGTTCGAGAACTTGAGAACTAAAGGTGGAACGTTAGATCAAAATTAACTCATTAAGTGCATGATCGTCATCTTACCGATCTCATTTAATGTTTATTTTTTTTGTTATTGGGAATATTAATAAAAAGTTCTAAAAATAAACATAATAAATCAAATTTCGGATTTGTTTTTTTTTTTTTAAATAAATTTCGATTTTTTCTTAAAAAAAATGAAGATTTTTTAATTTTTTAATTGAAAAAAAATATTTTTTTTAAAAAAAACTGCATCTTTTTATAAAAAAAACTACAATTTAAAAAAAAACTGCATTTTTTTCAAAAAAACTGCATTTTTTTCAAAAAAACAACAATTTTTTTTTAAAAAACTGCATTTAAAAAAAAACTACAGTTTTTTTATAAAACTGCATTTGTTTTAACAAAAAAAATTAACGTTTTAGATGCATATATGCATATTTTTCATGTATATATATATATATATGATATATATAGATGATATATATATATATATATATATATATATATATATATATATATATATATATATATATATATATATATATATATGCATCTTTCTTGTACTATAATATCCGTATGTACTCATATAAAAAAATCTATTTTTATTTAATAATCTATAAACACAATAGTACAAATATTTTATTCGATACAAAATAAAATATAAAAAAACAAAAAATACTACAAAATTTCAAAGCGTTTTCATGTCTTTGGGTCAAGATTTCCATATTTTCTTTAATTTATCATTTTTCACCACTTCAATATTTTCCACAAATTCTTCCAAATCTACAAGAAAAATAAAAAAAAATTGATTAATGCAAGAAAACTCATAAAAATATATGTGTGCATATAGACGTAATTTATATGTGATTCATTTGTGATTTATATGTGAATCACATGTAATTCATATGAAATTTACTTGTGAGTTACATGTGGTGTACATGTGAATTACATGTGAACCACATGTAATTCATATGTGAATCACTTGTGATTTACTTGTGAATTACATGTGATTTATATGTAAATTACATATGAATCATATGTAACTCATATGTGATTCACTTTTGATTTACATGTGATTTACATGTGATTTACATATGAATCACATGTAATTCATATGTGAATCACTTGTGATTTACTTGTGAATTACATGTGATTCACTTGTGATATATTGATAAAATGAAACAAATTAAAATAAACTATATGGTTAGAAAAAATAAATAATTAAGATGATTTACATGTGATTCACATGTAAATCACAAATGATTCACATGTGTCACAAGTGAATCACATGTAAATCACAAGTGATTCATGAAGCTCAATATAGAAGCAATTAAAATAAACTATATGGTTAGAAAAAATAAATAATTAAGATGATTTACATGTGAATTACATGTGATTCATATGTAAATCACAAATGATTCACATGCGTCACAAGTGATTCACATGTAAATCACAATATCTGATAAATAGACCTTTTCTTCCCCATCTTTTGAACCATGGAGTTGAATTCTGAGTTTTAGCAACATTTGTAGATTCATGTTTGTTAGTAGTATGAGGTTGTTGATCCATTGTTGTTCCAATTGTTGTCATCCTTAACCGCCACAAAATGACCTGTATTGTAGTGGCAAAATGTAAAAATGATGCAGAATTTTAGATCAGTTAAACGCTTAAATTTGTATTGATAACAACCAAATATCATCATTTCTTATAACAAGCCTATACATCATGATTTGGTGAAAATTAGACCAACTTAGGTTTAGTTTAGTGATGTTGTTCATGTTTGTAATGTTGATCGTGTATGTGTATGTTATATGATAGTGAAGAAATAGCAGTGCAGTGTGTATTCTTAAAGCTCCCTACAACAATCAAATCCATAAACTTGAAGCAGAATCCACTTAATTTGAAAAAAATTCATGAGCACAATCAACCCCTATTGAGTTCAAGCCCACCATGCAAGTTTCAGATATTGATATTATAAAAAAACATGAAACAATTTTGTTAAAACATGTATATTGGAATTGAGCAGTGAAAACATGCATCTTATGAAAGTACTACATACATTCCTCTTAGGCATTTGATCAAACAGCTTGTATGCAAGGCCAACCATCCCAAATCAGATCAAAAGACAAAAACCATCACACATATGAGCCTTAAGAACACAAAATCAAACATCTAATTCATGATATAGAATAATGTACACAATCAGATATCATACATGATCAGCAAACACATTCCTTTTTTTACAATTTTCATATATGAACAACAAATAAGTAGCAAATCAGTAGCAACAAACAAGTAGTTGTGGCTATCAAATGCAAAAAAAGTAAGAAATCAGACCAACCTCAGTTCATAATAACACTAGCATCAAAAGTACAAACTATATATTCCAATCGTCAATGATATACGACTTCAATAAATAGATCTTTACTTTATGATGAATCGATACCTGAATGAATTTCCATGGTCATATTCTTGACTTTCTGATCCCAGGCAAAGATCAATGATGACAAATCAATGTTTACACCCACTTGATAAATCAATGTTACAAGATCGTTGTTGATCGATTTTGATAAATCGACGTTGATGAAGAGACCTTCTCGGAGCTAGCAAAAGATCTGGACATCAGTTAACTCAGATCCATGGCTTCAAGCGACATGGTATTGTGGATTCTGCAACAAGTCATCAACCAAATCAGAATAGTATAAGCTTAGATGAAAGAAGATAGATAACTATGCAACAATTGAAAATCATGCTCAAGATCACAGCAATTTCATGGGAAACAATGAACATAAAGATGCAAAGTGATTATTCCACACCTGTTCATCGGCGATGAGAGAAGAGAGATGATGCCTACTGTGTGTTATTGATAATCAGGGCGGTCGACGGAGACAGGAAGGACACGATAAGGAAGACGATGAATCGATGACGAGACAATTACCGGTGGCGACCATGGATTCCGGACGGTGGTCGTTGGAGGGCAAATCGTAGAAGAGAGTAAGAAGGAAGGAGAGAGAGAACGTGATATGTTTCAAGCTCAATTTTCAGATCTGTGATTTAGGATATTATTAAAATAAATTTACATTTCCTATAATACCCTTGCCCATTTAAGTTAAGATACCCCCACCCCTATAAGTTTTTATTTATTTACAAAAATGCCACAAGTGATCTTGGTCATCCGTTTTTTTGATCTAACGTTCCATGTTTTATATATATATATATATATATATATATATATATATATATATATATATATATATATATATAAAGTTTTAGGTGACATAAATTTGGGTTTGGTTTTTTCGTGTCTCACTTTATATGTGGTCTAAAAAGTGTATATTTGATAGAGCGAAGAATAGAAAAAATAACTGAAATGTGCATGAGACGGGTGTGTGTTTGATGTCATTTGTCGTTATCAATTTCATATTAGATATAACAACTCTACACATGTGATGTAACCAAAAGCGGGAAAAAAAAGTCAAGCTTTAAGGTTAAGTTTGATTTAGTTGCTTAATTCTTTTTTTAAGGTCGAAGGTTATGAATATTTTAAAATCATATTAATTACAACATGTAACCAACTAACAAATTTTAATAGGCTAGGTTATTATTTACAAATTACTTTAAAGTTTTTAATTATTATCACGAATTTGGTCTTTTATCTTTTTTAAAAACACTTGCCTTGTTTTTTTAAATCAAGTCGTAAAATCTCAGGTGAATCAAATACAATCATTCCAAATCAAAGTATCAAAATGCGAAAAATCATAAAATCTGCAAGCCGGACTATAGTCACTGTACAGTCAAGCTTTCGCATTTCTGCGCTCATCTGAAGTACCTGAAACATATTTAATTCATAACTGTAAGCACAAAACTTAGTGAGTTTCCCAAAATATTACATACAGCTCAGCAAAATAAACAACTATGAGTTATCAGCAACCCTGTGGATTAACATCACAATTCAAGGGTTATCAGCAACCCTGGGGACTATCAGCAGTCCCGTGGACTCACAACCATCAAGGAGATATCAGTAACACAATTTTACAAATAACATTAATCAACAAGTAAGACCCAGCTGGTCAGCATGCATATACTACTACCCAGGTAATATAATGAGAAGACTCACCTCGCGAATAGCAGCTAAAGATACGACAACTCTCACACACAAAATAAACATGTACAACAAGTCACCTAACAACAACAAAGAGATACAGTTTCAGTCTAGACCCTAGAACCCTAGTCTGACCCGAAAAGTCAACCATGGTCAAAAGTCAACACAATGGTCAACCTCAGCCGATTGTCACGTTATGACCACCTATGAGTCACGTCGTGACATAGCTAAGACAAAACAATCACAAAATTGTCTCACTCATCACGACGTGACACACAACCCATCACGCCGTGAGATATGTTCTGAACAGCCTAAAGCATTAGGCTTTTAATATCTTAAGCCAATCCTTCAAACCTTCCAGAAGGTTTTCCCCAACCCCAAAGGACCAAAAACTTAAGCTTGGAGTCCAAACTACCACTAAATCTCAAATCTAAGGTGTATGTTACCTAAAAGGCCTGGATGATCCACAAAGTTGTCAACTTTATGGATCCCATGCATGCTACACACCCAACCAAGAAGAACAATGAATAAAACTTTGATCTAGCATGCATTAAAGAGAAATGCATGAGCTTTAGGACTTACAAAGGTCCAGAAGCAATGAAAGGTGGTGAGGAAGGGACTTGCTTGCCAAAAAATGATGCACCCAAGGAGTCTTCTTCTTCAACAAGGAGCTAAAACCACCAAATGAGCTCTTCAAGGTTACAATGAAGGCTAACTTCGATTTGGGCATGAGGGAGGTGGTGTGGGCTGAGGGTGTGCAAACACTAGCCCCTCACTTAGGGCTGTAAACGAACCGAACGAATACGAACGAGGGCTTGTTCATGTTCATTTGTTTAGATTCGTCGAACAAATAAACGAACACGAATGAATAAAAGAATAAGTTTTCTTGTTCATGTTTGTTCGTTTAACAAATTACATTGTTCATGTTCGTTCGTTTATGTTCGTGAACATGAAAAAAAAAACATAAACGAACGAACATAAATGAACAAAGATAATTGAACATATATGAACATAAAAGAACATATAATATAGAAATGTAATCGAACACGATTAACGATATATGAACATAAAAAAACTTATATGAACGAACATAAACAAACGTAAACGAACAACATAAACGAACGTTCACGAACATAATTGAACGAACGAGACCATTGTTCATGTTCGTGCGTTTAACTAAATGAACGGGAATTTTTGTTCATGTTCGTTTATTTATTAAATAAACGAACATAAACGAATTTCCCGCCGAACGGATCACAAACAGTTCGTTGAACGTTCAGTTCGTTTACAGCCCTATCTTGACTTCCTTTAAATAGGGCGCCAAAACACAGAATTTGGTTAAACTCGTCTTTACGTCGTGACCCCCATGTGTCACGTCGTGACCACCAAGAACGGACACGCATTTCTGCATTGATGGTCACGTCGTGACCAACTATTTTTGAGGGTTTTTCATCTTAATTAAATCAAAACATAAAAAGATCGAATACCTGCATTAAGTGTTACAAATGGTAGTTCTATTGCTCAACTTTATTATGTAAGTGTCATTAGTTGCCTAATTTACTCTAACAAATATACTAGACCATACACTGAGTTTATTGTTAATAAACTTCCAAGGTTTATCAATATTCCAAATAAACATAATTGGAAAACTATTGGTCAAGTTCTTGGATATTTAAAAAGAACCAAAATTCCCGGTTTGTATTATGGGGGTTTTTAGAAGTACTTGAGAGATATCTAGATACTAATTGGATTACCGGTGGAAATGAGAATAAATCCACAAATGGTTGGATTTTCACCATTAGTGGGGTGCTATTTCTTAGGCTTCAAAGAAACAATTCTGGTATTAGGGGCTGTTTGGTAGCCTCTTAATTGAAAATTTAAGAGGCAATGTCTGAATTTTTAAGATATAGAGTGTTTGGTAGGGTATGAAAAAAAAGCCTCTTAATTCTCTAGATGCCTCTTAAAGTTTCAGATGTAAAATTACATCTGAATTTAAAAAAGGACGCGCTTGCCCTTCGCCCTATTATTATTTCAGCCGCTTTTTTCCCCTTTCTACTCCATCGTCCTTTCTCCTACCTCTTGATCTGCAACAAAAGATTTTGATCTGCAAAAATCGCCTGGCGTTCTCCCCTCCACCATTGACGAAGCCGCTACTGGCTTCAACCCCGCCGCCATCGACTCCGACTGTTGCAGGTAAGGTTTTCTTTTATTATTTCCCTGAAAAACCATTCTCAGCACATACATCGATTTCTTCTTCTTTCTTTTTTGATTTGAATACGGTGGCCACATATATCTTCTTCTTCTTCTTTTTTTTTTTTTTTGCAATGAAAAACAACTCTCAGAAGATATATCAACTTTTTCTTCTTATTTGCACTGTATTTGATTATCATTATTGCTGGTGGTGTTTGTTTATTTCCGATGATGCACACTGCCATTCTATACAAATGGGTGTTTGAATTTACAAGAAGTAGGGTTGTGTTCATGTACACATTTAAAGTCGTTCAAGGGTCTAGAGGTTTGTGCAAACACTTTTGGTGCTGCAAGTATCTGGAGGTGGAGGTATATGAGGATGGTTGACCAATTGAACCAGATTGTTATAGATATGAGCATGAATTCCAACAAAGACAATAGTTAGACCTCTTTCTGAGAAAAATGGAAATAGAGGTGGTTGGCTATCATCTGTTCAATCTAATACCAAGAAAACTAATGAGTTAACAACCTATATTGGGTAAAACATTAATCAAACTTCCATTGATGGCGTTGATGAATCGACTGAAACAAAATCTTTATTATTGAATTCTGGATTATTTTGAAGGACCTGGTGGTGGAATTTTTTGTTTCTGCTTGTGATTCTTTTCTATCATTTGTATTATTTTGTTGTAAATATGACATGTCCTGCTAAAATCTGTTGTAAAATCTATTGTTATATGATGTTCCGGAAGGAAATTGTTTATATGGGTAAAAGGCTAAAAGCTTCATTTTGATTTGAATTTGTGTTATAATTTTGACTTATGTTTAATTTTTGGATTTTGTATGGCGTCCGGGGAGAACATTGGTCAAGCACAAGGGGGGAGAAGATGATGGCCAAAACGTACACGATATAGAAGGGGGTTCACAAGGCAACGAATACATGACTAATTTGCGTGTCCAGATTGCAAATCAATTGGGGTCAAATTAAATTTGTAGGATTTTATTCTGATTTTAGTATGATTTTGTGGATTTAAAAATATTTAAGTTTTATTTGGATTTGTGTTTAATTTTGATTTATGCTAAATTTGGATTTTATTTGGTGTTTATATTTTTTTTCTTATAATTATTTAATAAATTGATTAGGTTATTTTATAAACAGACACTTGAATTCAATAAAAAATAAAACAAAATGGTAAAATGGTCATTTTTATAATTCAGCACAACAATTCAGATGTCCCAACCAAACAACATGTTAAACATTCAGCTCTTAAAATTTCAGATCCTCTTAGAAATTCAGACATTTTAAAAATTCAGATCTTAAAAATTCAGATTCTGCCAAACAGCCCCTTAATTGTAGATTAGGAAGCATACTAGCTTAGAAATATGTTATTGGATATAGAGCGTTGGCCACAACCAATGTTAGCCATTTCCTCCAATGTTAGCCATTTCCTCCAATGTTAGCCATTTCCTCAAGCTAGAATAGTGAAGCAACTTTGTCCATGACATATAATAATATTTATAATGGTAAATCGAATATATATATATATATATATATATATATATATATATATATATATTAGACATGTCTATGTGCAACAATTAATTTTTGATGAAATTATAATTGTTGTTTATGTGCGCTCTTGTAGAAGTTTAGCAGATCTATTTACCAAAATTCTTGAAAGAGACATGATATTTGGAACTATAAGAGATATGGATTTAAAACCCATTTAATAGAAGTTAGTTGTAATAGAAACCTAGACTTTACTAGCATCCGATTCTATTTTTTGGTTCATTTTGGTAAAATCAAGTTCTTGATCATTAGTTTATTAACTTATGATTACTTCTTTAGGGTGAGTTATATACTCTTAATGAATTACTCATTTGGTCATTTAGGGAGCTTCACCTATGTAGACACAAGGAGTGGTGCCCTTTTAGCACATGCATTAACTTATTTGCTTTTGTAGGTTATTTGAATATGAGATGAACGCATGGCCATAAAAGTGCTTCCTTATTCATGAACATAAACGGACTGGTCACGTGTGTTATCTCTCTTCAAACTCATGGAATCATGGTTCAAATGTTTTAAGCCACCACTGATTCTGTTGGATTATTTAAGAGGTAAGCGCTAAGTTAAGGTTCAAAGTGAAAGCTACCCTAATCTAAGCATTATTAGTTGGATGCTGGTGATAAATCCTAAGTGGGGGATTGTTAGAGTAAATATAGTATTTATCACATTTTTAGGTAAAATATTTGTTAATTTGCTTTAATAACAAATCCTACATAGGCAGGTGAAGAAACCTTTAGTGAATTTCTTAAAGCTCCACTCAAATATTTGAATTGTGACTATGAGGGACTAAAGGGGATAGGTGGGGGGGGGGGGGGGGGGTTGTTCGTCTAAATTATATATTTGATGGACTAAATCCCTATCCCTATACTAATAAAAGAATAGTTTTAATTTCTTTTTGTCATGTGTCACTCTAATACAACTTCATATTAATATTATGCTATACGTCAAGGAGATATATTAGGCAAATCACTATCACAATATGAGGTTAAGATTTTAAATAATAGATTTTAAACTTTTTATAAAAACATTTATTTTTTAATTATATGTTAAATTTGAAGTTATAACTAACTTTAAAATTTTGGTATATCTTTTAATTAATAATTTATTTAAAATTATTTATTTAATAGAATTGATTAATAATTATGAATTTTTGCTATGAAAATTGAATTAATTTTATAACCGTTTTTCAGTGTTGTAAAAATCCCGACTAGGTCCCGATTAATCTCTGATTAATCCCTAGGCGTTACCCGACCGATTAGAGGGCGCCTAGCGATTAATCCCTAAATACACAATGAGTGAAGCAGTAGAACCCGATGAAATTTTAACACTTTGAAGAAGTTATATCTCAATATAAACTATTTAAGATATGATTAGTCTTTTATTAAAATAGATATTAGTGGTATTTATGAACTTTTATATGATATTAGTCATATTTAATTTTTTAAAATTTAACAAATTAGCAATTAATGGTCTCCGATTAATCCCCCGATTAATCTCCGCCTAGCCGATTAATCCCTTAACCCTAGTCCACCGATTAGCCAACGTCAAACGATTTTTACAACCTTGCCGTTTTTATACACTAGTAAATACCGTATAATAAAAAACTAGCACTTAGAACTTTTACATCTTGGAGCATCTTCCACCTTTTGCACTTGCAATTAAAAATTCCTTACATTTTGGTCCAAAAACTTAATGGCCGGTTAACTTTTTGTAAGTATTGGTTGTAGTTTTGTCACTTAATTTTTGGAGGGAAAAAATTTGTAAAACTATTTTTGAGAACCAGTGCAACCCTTCACAAAATGGTGTAACTACCAAAATTTTCGACTATAAATACAGGTGTTTTATCATCGTTTTTTGGTAAATCGCATTATTCACATCTTCATGATTATATCATTGTGTTTATGAGAGAGGACTATATATACAAGTGTTTTATCATCGTTTTTGGTAAATCGCATTTTTCATATCTTCATGATTATTATCATTGTGTTTATGAGAGAGGACTATAAATACAAGTGTTTTATCATCGTTCTTTTGGTAAATCGCATTTTTCATATCTTCATGATTATTATGAGAGGACTGTATGATTGTTGCATACATCTTCTTAACTCGAAGAGGTTTTTGGAGATCTTAATCATTTTACCCAATAAGGACAATAGTAACGACTAATTAAATATAATGGTTTTGCCAATTCCTCCTCTTACTGCTTTTCATAATTCCTTTTCTATTTTACATACTATTTCTAACATATGTATCATCAAAATCTGAAATCCTCATTTCAGAATTTATAATCATTTCAGAAAATATATAAAAGTTGGATAATTTACTAATTTTCATTTTGTATTTACTTAATAACAAAAGAATCTAAACTGACTAATTTGTCCTTCCACTTCTTTCAAAGGAATACAAAAGGATCTCTAGGAAGCACACTAATTACAATTTCACCCTTCCTAGAAACTTTAACAAAAAAAAAAAAAAAAAAAAAAAAAAAAAAAAACTATGGAGGGAATTAGCATGTCCAAATTTGTCATTCGTCATCTAGCTAATTCAGAGTGCAAAGATGAGTTCAACTCCACTTGTTCAGCTTCCCATCTCGCCTTTGCCACTACACCATCATGCATCGGGACGTAATCCTGTAATAAAAAACACACACCACATCCTTCAATGCATTAGTCACTTGTACCGTACAATCATTATAGTTTATCTATAAAGGTAACACTGTCAGAGCTATAATCAAGTTGAGTTCTGTATCAATTAGTTCGTACGTAATTTCACTTTGGAATTTCTAGATTTTGAGTAAAAAAATGATATCGAAGTATATAAAGAGTGGCTTTAGTGTTTATAAAAACTCAATACATGACTCTTTTTTTATATATTATTTATAAATTTTATGCTCCAAAACACTACAAAGAAAATGTTTGTTTACATACCTCAAGTTTTTGTACTAATTCTTTTGCATTTGGAGCAGAGACAATGATGTGGCGCTGAGCTGGCATGATGAAACCATCATCGACTGCTTTGTCGATGAATGTAAGTAGCGAGTTATAGTAACCATCCACGTTTAACAAGCCCACCTATTAAGATGTTCAAGTATATATGTATTAAGTCATTAATTACTTGTATTGTATAACCAAATAATGAAAACAGTTTCTTTTTTGCCTTCTACTTCGATATACAAATTAAAATTAAATGAAAAAAAAAAATATTTAAAAAAAAAAGAAGAAGAAGGAAATCTTTTTTTTTTCCATATGTGGTTTGGTTACTTACGGGCTTGTCATGAATTCCAAGTTGGGCCCACGTAATAACCTCTAATAATTCCTCCAATGTTCCATATCCACCTACAAATATTTATTAAAAAAAAAATTAGAAATCCTTATCTATTTAAAAATTAAAAACCTTTGTGAACATATTTATAAATTATATAAAAATTGGAATAACATAGATTAAAAGATTTTCGATCTAACGATATAAAATGTTCTAGTTCTAGAAAGGATAAATTTGACGAGATCCAAAACAATAATACATAATAAAAAAAATAAGATTGTCGTTATCTTAATAATAGTTTTTATAGTATATTTAATGTACAAGTTATTTATAAACTCTAATAAATATGCAAAATAGTTTGTTAGGTCAACGAGTTTCGATTTGTCCTAAAGACAAATCAAAATACGTCAATTTGAGTTGGAATTTTATTTTTAATGTATCAATTAAGAGGTAATATCTGAAATCATATATGGTTTAAATTATTATTTTGCTAAAATGGTCGAAAATCATCAAATTTTAAAATGCTTACAGATATTCTAAAACTTTTTATTTAGAATTTTAAATTATCATTTTGATTAGTAAATTATAAGTATATTTAAATTTAATATATATTAATCAACACCTTTGTTGCTTTACTTATAAATTATAAGGTATATAATTAGTTGTGTTTTAGTCATAATTTATAAACATCGTGGGTAGAGATGGAACCTGGTAAGGCAATAAAACAATCAGAATGACGAGCCATCTCAGCTTTTCTTTGATGCATATTAGATACGACTCTTAATTCTCCTATTGTTTCACCTGTTATCTGCATATACATATTAATAAAGAATAAATAATATATTTAAAAAATAATAATAATATACATTTTTAAAGAAAATACTAGTTCATTACCTCCTTGCACATGAGAGTCTTGGGAATAATCCTGAAAATATAAAGAATAATTATTTTCAACGAAAAAAAAAAGATTGAAGCTTTGAAAGCTTTGAAGGGCTAATTAAAAGGTAATTAGTCACTATATGTATTACCCTAAAACATGGCCACCACCACGGTGAACCTCCTGTGAGACCAATCCCATTAACCCTACACTCCCTCCACCATAAACAAGATCCACTTTCCTTTTCACCTTCATAAAGAACAACAAATATTAATTAACATTAATACATACATATACATATATACATGCATACATACATACATACATATAGATGATGGAGGGTAAAACTGGAATTTTAAAAAGATGAAAGGCAAGTTGGTATTACAATCCCATTAACCCGGCACTCCCCCACCATAAACAAAGATTTTGTTTTCTTTTTATAAACAAAACCATAATAACATACATTTACATATACATATAGACATGTATATATATGGAGGAGGGTAAAACTGGAATTTTGAAAAGATGAAGGGTAGGTTGGTCAAGTACCAGTTCTTGGCCTAAATCAAGAGCAGCATCTCTGTAACAATCTCTTTTACCAGCACTACTACCACAGAAAACACATACACTTTTGAATCTTGATCTTATGTCCTCCATCTTCTTCTTCTTCTTCTTCTTCTTCTTCTTCTTCTTCTTCTTCTTCTTCTTCTTCTTCTTCTTCTTCTAGTTGTTTTTCCAATATTTTGGGGTACTTCTTTTTTTGCTTTGAATATGAATGTGGAAAGTGTTTGGAATAATAAAGGAATAATGGAAGGTGGGTTGGTTTATATAAAGGATGAAGAACCAAATAATGATATAATTGGGATGACTTCTTGAATTATGTTGGGCCACGTAGGTCAGAGGCAAAATGGTAATTTACAGAGAGAAAATGTCACAAGTTATCTTATTTATTTTATAATTCCATGGTGTATATTATGCCGAATACCTTTTTTTTACATGAATAAGAGAAACTTTAGGTTTTAGATTAGTGAATATGATATTTACAGAGTTGATAATACCAGTGAAAACCGATTTTTTGCTTATCTCCAAACAAACATAGTTTAACCAAACTTAGATTATCGGATTAGTTTTTGGAATTTTTTTTACTATTCAGCAATATATATATACATAGCACTTATCTATTTCAGTATCATTAACTATTTGTTATAACGGTAATAGATAAGACCATATAACTATATAATTTTCAAACAACAATATTTTAAAGCATATAAAAACAAAACTATCGTTGTTTATATGGCAAGATTGAGGCGTGTGTATGTTAGTGTGTGTGCGAAAAAACAAAGATTACATACATCCTATTGAGTATTGAGGGTGAAGCTTAAATATGTAACATTAATTTAAAATAGACCCGATTAGTATAATGACAACTATAACATTCGACAATCTTATATAAATAGGATAAGAGGGAGATGGTCAGCAGCCCCTACAGTAAGATTAATTGGGAGACTACTTCCATATATAATTTTTTGTAACTACGTCCACACTTCCCTGCATAAGATTTTTGCATACGAAACGTTAACCAGCGAAAAATAATAAAGTAATGTATGTCTGAATAGAGGCTAATAAACGAATAAATATCCATGAGTGGAGGGGAAACAAAAATAATTAGTTTAAAAATGGCCAAAAAGCACAAACAAAAAACAAAGGTAGGCACTAGATACTTAATACTACTCTGCTACACTGATTCGAAGTCTCCACACATTGGTATCTCATATCTGAGATCATGTCCTCTGTAAGTATTAACTCTTTCAAGTCTAACCGCACGCTATCTTCTCACTTATTACTCGACCGACCATTCATCTTATTACACTCGACAGTAATCGACTCCACTCTCCTAACATAAGTTGTCTGTTGTCTCCTATGAACATGTCTAAACCAATAAAGTCTTCCTTCTTAATTTGTGGATGAACACCCTCGTACCCAATGAATTCCTAATTCACGTGCTCGATATCATATCCAACAAATGTCTTACCATATGTCCACTGCAACATTTTCATTTCTACAAACTTCATCTTACTCTCATGTTCCTTCTTAATCGGACAACATTCAGACCCATACAACAAAGTTGACCTTATAGCTACCTCATACAATTTTTTCTTTAGTTTCAGTGGCACCTTCTTGTCACACAATACTCTTGGCACTTCCCTCCACTTTAACCATCTCACCTTTATGTGTTGTGTAACGTCATCCTCAACACACCCTTCTTTATGGATCATAGAGCCCATGCACTTACAACTCCCTTTTTTGGGTGCAAAACATGCTTATCAATGCATAAATCAATTCCTTCATTGTTTTGCTCCCTACTGAAATTGCTCTATGGATATTCTATTTCTATCTTATCAGTGATGATATATAGCCCTTTTCCTTCTAAGGATGCCTTTAAGATATCCAACCTAATATTCAACTTTGTCCTAGACTAAGCTACAAGAACTATGTTTTCGGACTATAGCATACACAATGACACTTATTCTTAGGTTCATAATAGATTTCATCCATAATTTAAGTGAAGATGTACGAACTAAGAGTTGATCCCTATTGGAGTCTTATTTCTACTAGGAAAGCCTCGATGTCACCAATTACAGTTCGAATACATGTTGTATACCAACAATACATATCACGTATAGCCCAAACATAACTCCTAGAAACCCTGTTAGCTTCCAAAGTATTCCATATTGTCTCACGTGGGGCGCTATCACATGCCTTCTCTAGGATGATGAACACCATATAGAGATCCCATGTTTCTTTCTCGATATTTCACCATTAGATGTTTGAGCAAATGGATCACCTCAGTAGTAGACCTCTCATGCATGAAATCAAATTAATTTTACGATAAAATAATTTATTGTATTAACTTAGCCTTTAACACCATATCCCATAACTTCATGTAAGAAGCTTAATACTTTTATAGTTTCCATAAATTTGTGTGTCTCCTTTGTTCTTATAGATTGGTATCACAATACTAGATCTCTACTCCTCTGGCTTCTTGCATGACTTATGTTAAGGAGGTTTGTTAACCACTATACTCTCACCTCACCTAAGAACAACTGCATTGAAATATGGATTTGGTTAGAACCAACAACTTCGTCTCTTTCATTTCCATAATGCCATATTTACTCTCTCTCTCTCTCTCTCTCTCTCTCTCTCTCTCTCTCTCTCTCTCTCTCTCTCTCTCTCTCTCTCTCCATGTGGGAGAAAATATAGGTTGTCTGACGCTTCCCCAAGCGATCCTATCCCTAACCAACAAAGTAAACTTGTTAAATAAAGGATCAAAGTAACTACCACATGTCCTCTTAATACGAAACACCCCTTGTACGAGCTAGTAGAAATTAGGATATCCTTTAAAAAATTATTTTAAAACATTAAACTATTTTGAAATATCAGTTCAGAAATTGGTCCAAAAAAATTTAAATCATAGGATTTAGTTAATCTTATTCAATATCATTACAAAACGGTAAGATGAACCATACAAACATGTCTTCTAAATATCCAAGCTTACTATCCTAAACTTCATTTTCACTTACGAGTACATGTTAAACTATGAAATGGAATTCATAATGGTGATTCTCAATCCATAATTATAAATTCCAAAAATATTTTGTAAACCTATGTAAAACCATTTCTTTGTATCTCAAACCATTTCCAAAATATTTCTTTGTATCTCTAACTAGGTTCTATTTTATTTGCAGTAGTAGTTCATCTCTAGCATATAACTTATCATGATGGTCCTTTTAAATGTTAGTTAAGTTAAAGCTTGATCAACACTAGGTTTTATCGACATTACCAATTTAGCCATTGTTTTATATTTAACCTAAATAATTATTATTTTATTTTTAACTAAACTAAATAATTAATTAACATATATTCAAAAACATAATTTTAAGATTTTAACTTGGTATGTTTTATTTTGATTATATTACTTATTTATTTATTTATTTTATAAAATTTTATTTTCCACTAAAGTGGACAAAGTTCCAGACTTTAAAAGAGGATGTTACAATTATACGTCCCTTAAAATGATTTCATCTCCGGAATCACAATGACAGAAAAAAGGTTGTAATAATATTTTACAACATATATTTCTTTCACATATATTTCTTCCAGGCATTCATATTGTCTTGGTTATACAAAATCTCTTTAGAATATTTTATTTTTACTCTAGGTAGTAAAATAAGTTTGTTTCCTGCTTGCTTTCCTTGTAAAATCAAATCTTTTCTTTGTATATATAATTTTACTAAGTTTATATTTCATTCGTTTAATTAGTTGATGAGCACCATCCCTTAAGTTTTATTTGTAAAGTATTTTTTTAAATGGATGTGAATTCATTTATTAAGACTCTACCTTTAACTATTGTTATCCTATTCATATATTTATTCCCTTTAATATATATATATATATATATATATATATATATATATATATATATATATATATATATATATATATATAAAGAGATGGAGGTTCAAATGTGGATTGACATTTATTGTGCGGACGTGTGAGCAGTGCTATTCTGTGCGAATGACAAAGAAAATATGTTGTTTGATAATATAAATACGTTCAATATTACATAACTATTGTCATTATCACGCATTATCACTAATTAAATCGTCTATAAGGTTATTATAGATTTTTTTTATTATTCTCATTCTGTCAGAATGTTTATTGAGTCGTATTCTGTAAGAATGAAAATGAGTGAAAAACGATGCGTTAGAACAAAAACGAATAAGAATCTTCAAAATGCATGAAAATGACAATAGTTTTGCTAGGTTGAATGTATTCACATTACTAAACAGCCTAGTCTCTTAGTAATTATCATAAAATAATACTGTCCACACGTCTGCACAATAGTTGTCCATCCACATTATAACATAGCCATATATATATATATATATATATATATATATATATATATATATATATATATATATATATATATATATATATATATATATATATATATATATATATACGCGCTTTTGCTTCGCTCAAAATCTACTTACTTCATTTTCATTTGAATTTTCTTATTTAATATCCAAATCCTTATAAATCATTTTTATATGATTATTCTCATAAAATATTTAAACTCTTTCCATTATAAAACACTTCATGCATTATAACTTCCATTTATTAGTTTTTAAGAGAATTTCTAGTTTTGTATTTTTCTAAACCATATTACTATTGTCTTTGACTTCAAATGGATCATCAATAATGGGTATTATCTATCAGCTCATGATGGCTATCTTGTTCTCTTAAATCACGTGTTTCATCCTAACATGAGTTACTTTTAATGCAACTAAAATGATTTCTTAATTCTTTCTAAGTATATTTATAGAGTGATTCTTATATTGTCTTTATGTTTTATATCCATTGTAAGTTATGAAAACTTGTTCACACATCTTCTCCCATTAAGTTAAATTATGTTTTTTTTCCTCTATTCCAAGGTATAAATAACTATTAGGCATATGAATACCTAATGTTATATGAGATCCTTACCTAATTACAAGGAATATTCTAAAATCACTAAAGAGTACAAATTTGAGTACCTTTATATGTACCATAAATCCTTTAGATTCATGGAAAGGTTAAATAGGTTCACAAATTTTTTATTATTCAAAAATTAATTAATAATGGTATCGATGAAAACAAAGATATTGATACCACAAAAATCATACGTAATGAATCACGATAGATTCACATGAAGAGGAATTTTTAATACGTGAATTATTCACATCATATTCTAAACACCAACAATACTTAGGAAATGGGTAACAATTGATTTATTTGAATTGTACCTTGAGGACACCGCGGAAGGAGTCGTACTAAAGGAATAACATGAAGGAGAGTCTTATGAGAAACAAATATAAGTGCTTATCCTTATATCCTCTAACTAAACGAATTCCTTTGCAATTTTATTCTATTCTTTATTCTCACATGTTAACCTTTGATATCAATTCTTCACTTGTTGCTCTTTTAAGGCTAAAGCCACCTCATTTAGTCCACAAAGTTGAATCTCATCGTTGGTACGGATTGTAATTCATGATTCTCTTCCACTTCATTCCTTTCTACTTTTGGAGTTTAGTTTCTAGTTCTTATTATTATTTCTAATATTATAATTAAACATTTATAAACCTAAACACATGAAATTTCTTGTAACATCTGCTTTTTGAGAATTATTGATGTGTATTTTACTAATACTAGTTTTAATATTTATAATTTCACTTCATCACAGCTAGACTGCAACACAAGTATGCAAGTGTACCTATTTGTTTGACAGTATAGGAATGCCAAGTACGGGTTGTCGAACATTAGGGGAACGGGTATGATTTCAATAAAAACAACAACTACTAATTAAACTAGGAAAAATAATGTAAATAGGGTTTTTTCTAAATTTTCAAGTTCAAAACCTTCATACGAAAACGAACAAAACAGATAACGATTTACATCAAATTTTAAAAAGTACTTCCATTTAGCTTCAACTCACCTCTCTCCTATTGTTGATTTATTTAATAGTGTAATAGACTTGTTAGTTGGTTACCAAATTTTAGTGTGACTAGTTATCTTGATCGGATTTCCTAGTGCTAACAATTAATGAACGACTAATACAATGATCATGTAATTAGTGAACACGCAATTGATAAATATATATTCGGATTGTGAATGATAGATCTAATGATTTCTTATCTATGTTAAGACAATCAATCAAGCACATATTATGATATCTAATACTCTCTAACACGGTTACTAATTTATATTACCTAACCCTACGATTTTCTTAATCATTAGATCTAACAGTTTAATGATCATAAATAGTTAAAACTCAAGTTATTGTAATTAGAGTGATCCTCTAACTACACATAACTCATAGATAGGCGGTAAAATTATAACTTTAACATGCAAGGTAAACGATCTATCAAACACAAGTAATAACCAAGCTAAATAAATCTCATACCATCGAAATCAACACATAGTATCGACGTTTGTCTCCACCAAATGATAGTAAAGGGTTATTAGCCCATAACTAAAGTAGAAAATAGCTAAAAGCGATATAGACTTCATTAACATGTTTAGATAAGTAAACCGAATGATTAACGTTTTCTTCGTCTCTCGATCTCTTCAAATCTCGCTCTTCAATCGATCTCTGGCCTCCTTAGGGTTTCTAAGGGTTATTTGGTCGTAATTAGTCACCATTAATCGCATCTTTCTCTTTCAAAATGGTTTAGAAATGTATTTATAAGGTTTCCATATTTCACGCCATCACGCTGTGGTAGATGGCTCACCAAGCTACAGTGGACATTTCTTCGCATGTCCTACAAGACTTCTGACGTGTACCTCATCTGATGATTTTTATCGAATAAGGAATCTCCACCACACCATGGTATGCATGTGACCACGCCATGGGGCTTCAAAATCTTTCATGATTTGACTTTTGTTGACTCCATCCAGCAATCCCGCTTCCAGCTCCATATTTCTGCTCCTTTTATCCCGAGCATGTCTTCACTGCTACAAAACAAAATATGAACAAATTAAGTACCTTTTATCTTTAAATAAGACCAAATGTAACTAAAAATACCAGAATATTGCCTGAAATATAACTAAGTATGGTGATATCAAAATACACACACTTGTCTTTTGATTTTCCCCAAGCAAAACTGATGTTTATTATCATTCTATTTCAATACCATCCATCAAAAGCTTGCTCACCAACATCACATAGAATAACCTAATTTATGTAACACCTCAAATTTTAGACCAAATTTTTTATTTTTAAATTACCAAAAATCATAGTTTCACAACCAAGTTATCGAATATAATATCATCCCAAAACAAAAAAGTATCATAATTATCAGAGTTCATAAACATGTCCCAGTAGTAAATTCCTCAGCGTGTGTGTACAATCAGACCTTTGCCTTCCCGCGGTACTGTGAAGTACCTGCCACATATAAATCAACAACTTTATGCATAAAGCTTAGTGAGTTCTCCAAGATACCACATATAACACAACATAAATAAACAACTATGGGTTATCCGCAACCCTAGGGCTATCAGCAATCCCGGTGAGCTAACAACACGCTCGGTGGGTTAACAACAACCCTGGTTGGCTATCAGCAACCTCAGTCACATATAATCATCATAACATAACATAGCAGCTAGACCCAACTGGTCATCTTAATACAACTATCCTACCATAGAGGTAAGAGTAAGTGAGGAGATTCACCTGACACTAGCTACACGAGAAACCTAGCACCCGGACTGCCGGATCTAGACTACGCCTAGTCAAAAAAGTAATTAAAACTAATTAATAATTAAAGTCAAAATCTCACTTGAGAGTCCCAATCCCACAGATAAATCTTCTAAGGGAAAAAGGACCATTTTGCCATTCCCATGGTCTAAAAACCCTAAAACTTGACCTAGGGTTGAAGTCAACGAAAGTCAACACTCGGCGCGTACGCTGAGCGTACAAGTCCATACGTTGGGCGTACCACTAGGTCAGCGTGTATCGAGGAAGATTCAGGCTATGCTGCGCGTAGCCAGGAGTATGCCCAACATACTCCATCAGTCTCCAAATCCACTAAGTTGGTATCTTAATCCTTTAAGACAACCAACCCAACTACATATCTAACTAATTTAAGGCCTCTTAAATCATAAAATCGTGGGCTTTAATCCATTGCATGGTTAGGAGGGCTCAAAACATCACTTCATCCATTCTAACCTACTTTATGTTGGGTTTTATGTACTCTAACAATCATATGGTGCACATATAACCCTAATGCTTTGGATCTAAGTTTTCTCTAATTATACATGCAATATTGGTTTCCAAAGCATGAAGCCTAAACTAGCATACAAAATTTGATATATGAATCATAAAGCTAGTTAGAAGATTACCTTTTGATGTAGCTAGTAGAACTTTGGCCTTAAGAGAACTTAGCACCCCAAGTGTTGTGCCTCAAACAAGTCACAAACACCAATAAACAACTAGATGGATATGAGAGAGGTTTAGGAGACTCAAAATCGGATTCTTCTTCTTGGAATGCAAGTGTTCACGGATTTTAGGCTTAGAGTTACATATATATATATATATATATATATATATATATATATATATAGTGTAGAATTCCAAGAGTCATGTGTAACCCTAATTCATACACATAAGCTTATGATCCAACAATTGATTTGGACTAACACTTCATGGTCTAATCCATAAGCTTATCCCATCACAAATCAATCATGGATCATTAGCCCAATCCATATGTATCAATTTAATTAGTCTCTTTTGATCACTAAATTAATTCAATTAAATCTTGATCAATATTAATTAAATAATATGATTTCTCAATTAATATATTATACTTATAATATATCAATAAATTACAAATAACCTCTTTTTTCAAATATCCATCTACCAAGTTGTTCTGGTGAAGGCAACCCGAAATGGACCATGCTACTATCGGGTCAAGTAAATACCAATTATAGTTATAGGCTTAGACACCTAATCCAACAGTCTCCCACTTGGATAAGTCTAATAACTATAATTGTCAATGCAACCTAAAATTCGATTAGCAATCGTAGCTCTCAAAAAGCCACTGTCGTACTCTGACGCGTCCATTAGATAAGGGATCATATAATCCTCTGTTCTTCAAGATATCGTGTGGACAAAGACATGGAATAAAGTCATACTCATTGTCCAACAGTTTATTTCCCGATTTCTGATTTGTTTGACATTGAACTTAATTGAACACATCAATTGAGTCCTGACCGGGCCCGACACATAAGTCAAAACAAAATCATCGAGGGGCCCAAGATATCTCTTTTAATCCTCTTAGGATAAAAGGAACATATAAACTTCGACTTATATGCTTGTACTAACTACTTATTAAATCATACACAACAACACGTTTTATAACATCAAGTTACTGATGCGTTTTCGCACTGTCAATGTACAACCAACTCATAATCAACAACTCATATATCTTGGTTTGAAGACTATATGATATTATCATCTGACAATCACTCGTGATAAATTCCATGAAGTGATTCATGTGAGTGTGGGTTTAGTCCAATACTCAAATCTTATTTCAAGAGCACTCATGAATGTTTGTAGCAAACTTTGCTATGTCTAACACCTTGGACAATCTTACAAAAACCCATTCATGACAGTCTACTTTCATAACCTACTTCCAAAGTATGATCGACTGTGGATGGTTTGAATAATCTTATTATTTTAGAAGTCAAAACATGCAAAATGAAACAATAGTAAACAATTGACACAAGATAGTAACTTTACTTATAAATAAAACTCATTTTATTCAATAATCAAATGTCAATTACATTTAAACTATTACAAGTTTCTAAATATCTATCTAATCATTAAAACTAATATCGTCCTTCAGCCCGATACTCCTAGCGTGCTGCAAGTGCTTAACCCTACTCAGTCCATTCGTAAGAGGATCTGTTGGGTTCTCCTTTGACGATACCCCCTTCATTAAGAGGAGTCCTTTGTTGGATAAGGTGTCTAAGTCCATAACTATTTCTGGTATGTACTTGGCCCGACCCGGCATGGTCCATTTGGGTTGCATGGCATCATGCATTTGGATAGACTTAATGAGAGAAATAACACTTGTGGTTTATTAATATATTATAAGTTCTAATATATATTAATAGTATTATTTAATTAGTATTGATCAAGAATTAATTTGGAATTAATTAAGTGATCAAAAGATGACTAATTAAATATATGGGTTGATTATGTAAATCATCCATAACTTGTATAGTGGGCTAAAAGGCTCCATGGATTATCAAGTTGGGTTAAACCCATTGGATGCTCCATGGAGGCTCCATGGGAGTTATAAACCCATGGGTCATGGAAATGAAGAGTCATGTCACATTAGGTTTTACATGGTGTAACCCTAGATATGACACACTATATAAAGACTATGTTACTCACCAAAATAGGCTACACTAAGAACAAGAGAGGGCAAGCCGATTTTTACAAGTGTTATACATTCTCTAAAGTTATTCCAAAGCATTTGGTGTTGTGTGAAACATTTGAGGCATCACACTTGGGGTGCTAGGCTCTCAAGGTTTTCAAGGAATCAAAACAACTACAAGGTATGTAATTCTAGCCATCTTTTATGTTTAAAGTTCCCCATGTATGCTAGATAGGATTATGAACCTTGGAAAAAGTATTTTGCATGTATTTTAGACAAACATAGATCCAAGGTTTTGTAGGGTTGCATGTACACTTAGGAGTGTTAGAATGCTCAAAACCCATCAGTAGTATCAGAGCCTAGGCTTGTTTGTTTGATACTTGATGCAAAATTGTGAAAAAAACTCGTTTTTATGCATTCTGAAGCATGAACTCGCCGAGTCCATGGGGGGACTCGACTAGTCCATGAGTAAACTCATCCTACTCGTCGAGTAGGTTCTTGCACTCGACGAGTCGGAGCCCCTGAGTGCAGTTTTTCGAGTTTTGCTGCTGGAAATGGACTAGAAACATTACCCTAAACTGTTTTGGTGTTTTAAAACTTGTTTTAGATGGTGTAATGATTGTTCTAATCCATTTACAATGGCTAATATCAAAATTACATGATTATATGTATTCATATGTTCTTGAAATTTTGATATGATTATTCATGTTCTTATGAGTTCTTGATAGATCACAGGAATTACTTTTTTAATGCTGAATTCATGATCTTCATGTGTTTTAATGGAGTCCATAACTTGTCCTCAAGTTATGGATAGCCAAAAGTCACTTTGAATTAAATCCATTAAAAGAACACATAAGTTACAAAAATGAAGAGTCTTCATTTTAATAACTCATAAGTTATGAATTGAAAAAGTTTTGTAAAGTTACAAAATTTGCCCTCAAGTTTTGGAACATGTAAAGTCATCTAGTAAACTTTAGTTCCAACCCCTAGAATTTTAAAAGTTAAAATTCAACCCTTACACTTGATAGTAAACTGCAACTTAATGGGTGTCCACTCTCACCCACCGCTTCCTTGACTGGTGGAGGGTCGTTAGCCGAACGGGTAGGACAAGGACTTATAAAATTCTCATTAAAAGTATAATGATTATTATAAAGTAACTAAATGTTTTATTAAATTCCCAATCTTAGTTACCTTTGGAAAATGTGAATAAGGTGCTATCCCATGAAATTACACTTTGCACTTTGATTAAGTCGTTAGTGGAGCTGTGTGGTTAACCGGCACACTAACCTGGACTTAACAAGGTAGGTAAAGGGTGACTTAAGGTTTATCATAGGTCGGTGGAGCGTGTGTGGTTAACCGGCACATCGATTGAGTGATAAACATTAGGGGTACCAAGTAATTTGCATGGTTACTTCACACCTCGTTTTGTGATCCTAGGTATCCCAGTCATAAAACTTGGAGGGCACACTCGAGATTGAAACATGCCTTTGAAAAGTTCATTGAATCTCAAAAGAATCTAGGAATTTCTAAAGACCAATTACAACCTAATAGTTTATATTTCGTTTTTATGGTGGAAATTGGTGAATCGTCATTCGCCTACCTTCAAATATTCTATAGCTTGGATTACGACATCCCTCTTCCAAGTTATAAAATATTGTGTTGGGTCCTAGCCTTAATATTTCAAATTGAGTGTTATATTAAGGATTTTAATCAACTAACTTGAATTTCTCCCATTGTAGATGTCTGGTTTAGACAACAATGATCTTCCCAAATCTAATGGGACAAGCTTTCTTTGTGAAGATGACTTCCTGAGTTTGGCCCATGAAAATCATACTTCTCTTCCTCCTCCTCCTCCAATTGTTCTCCCTGACCCACAAGCCCGAAGACTTGAAAGGTTCAGTGTCACTCAAGCTCTACTAGAAATGAAACATAAAGATGGAAGACCTGTGTGCACTCATGTCTTAAGAATGAAGTCACACATTGACAGGTTGAGAATGTTGGGTGCTGTTATTTCAAGGAAGTTTGCTATTGACTGGGTTCTTCAGTCACTTCCTGAGTCATATAGTGATTTTATTAAAGATTACTATATGACAGATCATGACATTAGCTTATTAGATCTTTCTTATTTGCTGATTGCTGCTGAATCAGAAATGATTTGGCGCAAGAATCAAGCAACTATGGGTGGAAGATCTACTTCTCAAACTTCCATGGACATGGACAATGGTAACATTGGATGTCCAGAAAAAATTTCTCTTCCCAATGGAAAAGGGATCAGCCTTGGTCAACCCGGTTGACCGAAAGGTAAAGAGAAAGTTTAAGTCTAGAATAGCCTGTTGTACCATTCCCGAAGAGTCTATATGTTTTCATTGTGAAGGAAAAGGGCATTGGAAGCGAAACTGCCCTAGCTACCTAAAGGATCTGGAAGAAAAGAAGAATCAAAAGTTTGACTCTGGTTCAGGTAAGCCCACTATCTAACTCTGTTAAGTTCCTAATTGCTGATTGTTATTACATGATGTGACTAAGTTGCATTTTGATGTTTGGCAGGATCAAGCAAAGGGAAGGAAAACTTAAAGTAAAAGTATGTTGAATCTGATCGCAAAGATGGATTTCTATCGCATGGTTGAAGATCGGAATTTTGAGCTACTACTTAGGAGATATGATAGATTGCTAGAAAAATATGTAATAGCATAGTTTTCATTTCAAGTTGCATTGTAAGGGAAAAAGTTTTTTCCGCATTTATAAATAAATGCAATTTTGTTTTATCTTAATTATATCTCCTTGCAATGACATTTTATGAAAAATTGATGTGTGTATGGTTCTAGCAATAATGGAAATGTGAATTTGATTCTATCATTTGTGGTAGTGTCCAAATTTACCAAATAAGGAATATTCTCATCAACCAAGTTTCATTTGGATCGAAACTTGGAATCATGCAATTTGTATAGTATGATGATTGAGAATTTTCATCTTTGGAAAATTAAGACTAATTCCTTGATCACGTGTATATGTGAGTCAAGTGAAGGACTAAGGTATACAGTACACAGTCTTGTGCACTTTCTAAGGTCCACCACAAAAGATCGTCAAGACTATTCGTCATGATTTACTAAGGTTGAGTAAATATGGTTGTACTTAACAGTTTAAGTATAATTCTGCAGCATTGAAAAAAATTCGATGTATGGCAGAACGAATACGAAGAATCAAATTAGGCAGGAAGATAAAAGTTTCTCAAATCTGAAAATATGGGAGAGCACTTTAGTATCATGTTTTGTGATCATATTAACGATTTAGAAATCATATCAGAATTGGTCATCTAAGGACATCTTAGTGCATTTCTATGGCTAAGAAGAGGAATCAAGAATTGCTGAAATGATTGAATCAAGAAGATGAGCCATACTTCGTTCCAAAACAAGTCTTAGAGTCATACTCCAAGACTGTAAGTTGAGTGACATATCTTAAAGAAAGGTTTATAACACTTGTCAAATGTAAGAGTAAAAGTGTCATACTCTTGTACATTTGAAATTGGTAAGTTGTGATGTTTTGGATAAAACAAAGACCAACTAAGGCCAATTGTGCGAAGTGTTTCTCTTGATAAAGAATCTGCACTATCTCTTGAATATTTGGCAAGTGAGTCTTATATGTCAAGAGGACAGTGGGAGTCTTAAAGATCTTGGAAAAGCCTTTAGATCTAATCAAGAAGAAGAAACCTATAGTTTATCACTAGCACACAACTTGAGGTTTATAACCTATCGTGTTGACATACTCTTACTTCTGTGCCCATTCCAGGTAAAGTTGGCTTTGCATAGGAGTTCTGAGAGTTCTCAATTGGTTGCATAACTACTTGGAAGCAATGGCAGGCCCTGTACTGCCAGGTGGCAAGAAGTTAAGATTGCATAAGTTCAGTCCATATGAGTTTGAATTTGTCTTTAACCTTATCTTATGATTATGGTTTTGACAAATTCACGTGGATAAGAACACATACACCATAAAATCTAAGGGTCATAAGGTTTCTCTCCGATTCATGAAAATGATGGTGAGGAAACACTTCCACCAAGTAGATTTTAAATAAGATAGCAATTGTGATCTGTGCAGTCTCAAAGTCGTTAGTGGAGCATGCGTGGTTAACCGACACACTAACATGGACGTATGACAAATGAAAAAAATCTAAACAATTGAGACTATGACTACGACATCCCTCTTCATAGTTCTTAAATTGTTTAGACACACATGTGAGCTATCTTAGATAAGGTGTATGATATTGATAAAGTCTTATCAAAGCAATCTAGTATCAAAAATCTGAACTGTGGTAAGAAAGTCAATAAAGTATTGTTTTTCTAGAAGTCCAGCTGATTTCTGAGTACATGTCAAAGCTAGTGGGAGCATAAGTGTTATGCTGATAATCATCATGTTAGTGGGAGCATGATAATTATAATAAGTTTTGCAAATTAGCAATGTTAATTATAGAAAACAAAAGGTTTCAATTGGGAAAAGTTGTTTTACTATAATTAAGGGAGAAGAAATTATACTTCATTTCAATTATAAATGATTAGATTGAGGTTTTAATCATCTTTAGTCAAGGATATATATATGAATTTCATGTTGGAATGGCTCAACATAAGGAAATTCTGGGTCCATTATTTGCGTTCTAAAATTCGATTATGATTACGACATCCCTCTTCATAATCTGAATTATGAGAACTTGGCAAACATAATTAGAAATATTATAGCAAAAGACTGGTCTAGTATCATGTCTTTATGAATCGTGTCCCATATGCTTCGGATATAGGATCGATTGCATGTGCTATAATATTCATCTGTTCTAAATTTTCCAAAATGCCTAGAGCATTAAGAGGGGAAAGTAGTATAACTGGATATGACTGATTTGATTAAGCAATTGTCGAGGACAATCTAAGGTTTACCAAAGATTGGTTGCTCAGGGACATTTGGAAGTATAGTGTTAATTTTGGAAGGACCATATTGACATATTCTAAAAAGAGGCAAATCTTGTTCAAGAGTAATAGTCAAAAGGGAATATGGAAATGTTCCCATAGGTGGAAGCTATTCATTAAATCTGTGTAAGATTAGGAAACTTAATGCAAGAAGAATGTTCAAAACAATGAACTTTGAATATAGACTTCGTTTCCATGGAATTGATCTCCATTGGAATACTCTGTAATGTCTGTTGACAAGTCTTTGTGACTTTGTGCATAATCATTACAAGAGGACCACTGCATATAAGTTTAGAATCTAACAGATTAAAGTAAATGCCAGGAATCTGGGATTCGTGCATTTGCAGTATGGATGTGGGATTGTGAAATGAGAATCATTGGAAGTATGTTCAATCGATCTATTTCACAGAGTAAAGATCATAGACAAACATAGTGTGCATACTTGGTGTATGGCATGACTAGTGTTTAGAAAACATAGTGTACATGCTCGGGGCATGGGACAGCTATTGTTTTAATTCAAGAATAAAGTTGATAGTTTGAAACAGTATACAATGAATAATGTGCAATCAATGTGGTGATAAATAAGAGGTGTTTTTATTTATATTCATAAGTTCTGAGACCATAGTTGATTCGATTATTCTTGTGTTTCACTTTGCATGTTTTGACTTCCAGAATAACTAAGTCGCTCTTCCTGAATGACTAAGTTATTCAAACCATCCACAGTCGGTCATATGTTGGAAGTAAATATGAATCAAGACTATCATGGGTTGGATTGTAGAGGTCTAAGATGTTGGACAAAGTGGTGCTACAACATTCATGAGTGCTCATAAGTTCTGAGTATTGGATTCAACCCACGCTCACTGGTATCACTTCATGGAATTTTATCTCGAGTGATCGTGAGACGGTAATATCATATAAGTCTTCAAACCTAGAGATATGACTTGTTGCCTATGAATTGGTTATATATTGATCGTACGAAAACTCATTGGTAACTCGATGTTATAAAACGTGCCTTTGTGTATGATTCAACAAGTAGTAGAACAAGCATATGAGTCGAAGTTTATCTGTTCCTTCTTGGATTAGAAGCGATATCTGGGCCCCTTGATGATTTTGTTTTGACCTATGTACCGGGCCCGGTCAGAACTAAGTTGATTTGTTCACTTAAGTTCTATGTCAAACAAATCGGAAATCGGGAAACAAACTACTGGACAATAAGCAAGACATTGTTCCATGTATTTGTCCGGCTGATATCTAGAACAGAGGATTATATGATCACTTATATGAAATGGCGTATCATCATCTTCTCAGTTCTGAGAGACCTTGAAAAGAGCTACGATTGCTGATCGGTTCCTGAAGTCATACTTGCAGTTATAGTTATTAGACTTATCTAAGCGGGAGACTGTTGGATAAGGTGTCTAAGTCCATAACTATTTCTGGTATGTACTTGACCCGACCCGGCATGGTCCATTTGGGTTGCATGGCATCATGCATTTGGATAGACTTAATGAGAGAAATAACACTTGTGGTTTATTAATATATTATAAGTTCTAATATATATTAATAGTATTATTTAATTAGTATTGATCAAGAATTAATTTGGAATTAATTAAGTGATTAAAAGATGACTAATTAAATATATGGGTTGATTATGTAAATCATCCATAACTTGTATAGTGGGCTAAAAGGCTCCATGGATTATCAAGTTGGGTTAAACCCATTGGATGCTCCATGGAGGCTCCATGGGAGTTACAAACCCATGGGTCATGGAAATGAAGAGTCATGTCACATTAGGTTTTACATGGTGTAACCCTAGATATGACACACTATATAAAGACTATGTTACTCACCAAAATAGGCTACACTAAGAACAAGAGAGGGCAAGCCGATTTTTACAAGTGTTATACATTCTCTAAAGTTATTCCAAAGCATTTGGTGTTGTGTGAAACATTTGAGGCATCACACTTGGGGTGCTAGGCTCTCAAGGTTTTCAAGGAATCAAAACAACTACAAGGTATGTAATTCTAGCCATCTTTTATGTTTAAAGTTCCCCATGTATGCTAGATAGGATTATGAACCTTGGAAAAAGTATTTTGCATGTATTTTAGACAAACATAGATCCAAGGTTTTCTAGGGTTGCATGTACACTTAGGAGTGTTAGAATGCTCAAAACCCATCATCCTTCTCCTATCCGATGTCTTATGAAGTGATATTTTCTATCAATGTGCCTGGATCTGCCATGATCCCTTGGTTCCTTGGCTAAGGCGACCGCACCGTCGTTGTCACAGAAAATCTACATATGCTCCTTTATAGCTGGTACAACTCCAAGGTCTCTGATGAAGTTCTTTAGCCATATCGCCTCATTCGACGCTTCACTTGCTTCTATGTCTCCTGTTTGGAACTTTTCCAAGTTACTGCTCCTCCATTTAAGGTAAATATCTAGCCCGACTGAGAGCAGAAATTATCTTTGTCGGTCTGAAAGCTGGCGTCACTATAGCTTGTCACTCTCAAGTCATCACTACCACCGAGGGTAAGGACCCAGTCCTTAGTCCTTCGTAGGTACTTAAGAATGTTCTTTACCGCAGTCCAGTGAGCTTTACCAGGATTCCCTTGATATCTGCTAACCATGCTCAAAGCAAAGGCTACATCAGGGCGAGTACATGTCATAGCATACATGATTGAGCCAACTACAGAAGCATATGGTATTCGACTCATTTCTGCTATCTCAGCATCGGTACTCGAAATCTAAGTCTTACTCAGTTTGGATAGGTAATTCTGCTTTCTTAGATACTTTGACTAAGTCCTATTAGTCTTTTACTCCTGTTTCTCAATATCCTTATCCCTAGAATATAAGCAGCTTCCCCAAGGTCCTTCATAGCGAAACACTTCCCAAGCCAGGACTTAACCTTCTACAAGGTTGGGATGTCGTTTCCTATGAGCAATATGTCATCCATATACAATATTAGAAAGCTAACTATACTCCCACTAGCTTTGACATATACACAGGACTCATCCTCGCTTCTCGGAAAACCGAAATCTTTGACTTTCTCATCGAAACAAAGATTCCATCAGTGAGATGCTTGCTTTAATCCATAAATGGATTTATCAAGCTAACACACTCTATTAGGATACTTTGCATTGACAAAACCCTCTGGCTGATTCATGTAAACATCTTCAGCCAACTTCCCATTAAATAAAGCGGTTTTGACATCCATTTTCCATATTTCATAATCATGAAATGCAACTATGGCTAGCATAACCCTTATAAATTTAATCTTAGCCACTGGTGAGAAGGTCTCGTTATAGTCAACTACAGGAGTTTGAGTAAAGCCCTTCGCAACCAATCGTGCCTTATAAGTGTGTACTTTCCCATCCATGTCGGTCTTCTTCTTGAAGATCCATTTGCACCCAACCATCTTACGACCTGGTACATTGTCAACCAAGTTCTAAACTTGATTGTCATATATGGATTGAATCTCGTTGTTCATTGCCTCTTTCTATTTTGCAGACTTGGGGTCTGCCATGGCTTCCTTGTAGTTGTTAGGTTCATCCAAATATACCAGTGTACTATCACTGATAAATGTATCACCTTTAGTAGTAATATGGAAACCATAAAATTCAGGTGTCATTCTAACTCTACTGGAACGCCTCAGAGGTAAGGACTCGTCAACTGGTTCAAATGGAGTTTCCTCCTCGGGTTGAGCGCTAGTGTTTTAGGTTCCTTCATCACTTAACTCTTGAATCTCTTCAAGGTCAATTTGCCTCCCACTATCCTCTTGGCATATGAATTCTCTCTCGCGGAAAACCCCTCTCCTCGCAACGAAGACAACATTGTCACTCGGTCTATAGAAGAGATATCCAAAGGATTTCTGTGGGTAGCCGATGAAAATACATCGCTCACTACGAGGTTCGAGCTTGTCATGAGTCTCTCGTCTTACGAAAGCCTCGCAACCCCAAACCTTGATATGTGCTAACGAGGGAACCTTCCCTGTCCACATTTCGTGAGGTGTTTTGGCAACCTTTTTAGTTGGGACTAGATTGAGGATATGGGCGACAATCTCTTAGGCATACCCCCAGAATGAGATAGGTAACGAAGCTTGAATCATCATGGAACGAACCATGTCCAACAAGGTTCGATTGTGCCTCTTAGCCACACCATTAAGCTGTGGTGTCCTAGGTGGCGTCAATTATGAAACAATTCCACATTCCTTAAGATAGTCGTGGAACTCGATACTAAGATACTCACTACCTCGATCGGATCGGAGCATCTTTATCTTCCTGCCCAGCTGATTCTCCACTTCTTGTTTAAACTCTTTGAACTTTTCAAAGGTTTCTAACTTATGCTTGATTAAGTAGATATACCCATATCTGCTATAATCATCAGTAAAAGTCACATAGAAGCGGTTAGCATCCCTTGTGGTAGATCTGAAAGGTCCACACACATCTGTGTGTATGAGATCCAACAAACCCTCACCCGTTGCACAGGAACCAGTGAAGGGTGACTTGGTCACCTTTCCAAGCAAACAAGATTCACATGTGTCATCTGAATTTAAGTCAAATGACTCCAAAACTCCATCCTTTTGGATTTGTGCTATGCGCTTCTTGTTGACATGTCCAAGACGACAATGCCATAAGGATGCTTTGTCGAAACCATTGGACGAATCAATATGCAACACATTATTTCCTAAGTTATCTACAACCATCACAGTTTCATATATACCATTACAAGGCAATGCTTCAAAATAAAATTTATCATTATAATAAGCATTAATACTACCAATCTCATTATTAAATGAAAAAGTAAAACCTTATTCATACAAACCATGAAAGGAAATAATATTTCTTGCCATATCAGACGAGTAGCAACAATTATTCAATTCTAAATTTAACCCACTACTAAGCAATAAAGAATAAACTCCAATCTTGGTGACATGCGACTTTTTCCTATTCCCCATGATCAAGTTCATCTTCCCGTGCTCCACATCCCTACTTCTTTTTAGACCATGCAAATCAGAACAAATGTGAAAACCACATCCTGTATCAAGGACCCAAGAATTAGCATGTGATGAGTTATTAGACAGAATAGTGTAAATACCTACAAAGGAGGGCTTGATCTTCCCATCCTTTATGTCCGGCAAGTATTTGGGGCAACTTCGTTTCCAGTTCTCTTTTTCATGACAATGGAAGCACTCTGCTTCCTCTGGATTTGAGGAGGGGATAGCAGAACCACCTTTGGACCCACCAGAAGAGGATCCAACATGGGAATTTCCCTTGTGGCTCTTTGAGGAGGCTTTCCTCTTCTTTCCCTTCCCATGTCCAATTGCCAAGACAGGGGCAGTAGTAGTAGGAGTAGGTACAACAAATTTGCCTTTCAAACTGCTTTCAATAGTTCTCAAAAGACCTTGAAGCTTGCTTAGAGTAACCTCCTCCTTGTTCATATGATAAGTCATACGAAACTGATCATAACAAGAAGGGAAATAGTGTAGAATAATTTCAATGGCCAACTCTTCATCGAAATTGACATTCAACTTCAGCAAGCGGTCCACAAACCTTTGCATCTTTTGCAAGCGGGCCGTGATAGACTCTCCATCCTTCATTTTGGTAGTAATCATCGTGGTAATGATTTCATACCTTTCCTGTCGAGCACTTTGATGGTACCTTTCCATCAAATCTTGATGCATTTCATAAGGCCAAAGGTCCTCATAGGACTTCTGAAGTTCAGCAGTCATGGTAGCAATCATAATACACGACACCTTTGTCACGTCTCTCTCATGGGTCTTATACTCAACAATTTGTTCGGGAGTAGCAGTGTTCTCATCAATCTCCTTTAGCTCTTTATCGAGGACATATTCTTTGTCCTCCTAGAGAATGGCCATGCGGATGTTTCGAATCCAATCATTAAAGTTCGATCCATCAAAGATGACTCTCCCACATAGGTTCATGAGGGAGAAAGAGCCGGAAGGGATTGGGTTTGAAGCATTGTTTGAAGCAGACATCTGAGAAGAAAGACAAAGTTTAGACTAGATAAGGATCCTTAATATAACACCCAAATGAAATATTAAGGCTAGGGCCCAACACAATACTATACAATTCGGAAGAGGGATGCCGTAATCCAATTGCAAAATATTTGAAGGTAGGTAAATGACGATTTACCAATTTTCACCATGAAAAACGAAATTGATTATTAAGTTTTAAATGAATTGAAATTCCTAGATTCTTTTGAGATTCATTGAACTTTCAATGGCATGTTTAAATCTCGATTATGCCCTTCAAGTTTGTGACTGGGATACCGAGGATCACAAACAAGGTGTGAATAACCATGCAAATGTGCTTGGTACTCTTAATGTTACATATCACTTGATCAATATGCCGGTTAACCACACACGCTCCATTGATCCATGATTAACATCAAGCTACCCTTTTCCACCCTTGCTAGTCCCAAATTAGTGTGCCGGTTAACCACACACGCTCCACTAACGACTTAGCAAGGTGCAAAGTCAAATTTCCATGGAATAACACCATTTTCACATTTTTCTAAAGTAACTAAGATTGGGAATTTATAAAAGTTTAGTTACTTTATAATATCATTATACTTTTAAATGAGAATTAATGTCCTATCCTACCTGTTCGGCTAACGAACCTCCACTAGTCAAGAGTGCGGTAGGTAAAAGTAGATAAATGACGGTCATATTATAGGCTGCTTCCTTAAACACCCCTTAAAGACTAGCCTCGTGAATGAGGCCTACTAACGGTAAGACTGACTTGTCTTATACATATATAAGTATTAAACTTTAATATTATAATAGTATAGGATTGAATTTTAAACTTTTAAAATTCTAGGGTTTGGAATTAAAGTTTCATAAATGAGACTTTTCAAATTCCAAAACTTGAGGCAAGTTTTGAAACTCTTCAAAACCTCTTTAGTTTTAGAATTTATGTTACATAAAAGAGATTTTCCAAGTTCCATAACTTGAGGACAAGTTATGTAACTCTTCAAGACCTTTGGAATTCTATAACTTAAAAATTAATGTTTCATGAATGATGACTTTTCATATTTCATAACTTGAGGACAAGTTATGAAACTCTTTAAGAAACATTTAGATCAATTTAACTAATAACATTATCATATAATTTATCATTTACCAATTGACCTAATATTATTCATATAATTTCAAATTTTTACAAATAATTAGTTTTTCACAAAATCAAGTAATTATCTTAAAAATTGACAATGATTATGTTATTGGATGGGGATAAACATTATCATATCAGTAAAATCGAATTTTATGAACCAAAATAGTTTGTGGTAATGATCCTAATCCAAAATAGGCGAAAAACTCGAAAATTCTGTCATCTGATGATCCAACTCGTCGAGTATCATTATGGACTCATCGAGTTCATCATCATATGATCCAACTCGTCGAGTTCCATGATGGACTCGTTGAGTTGGCCCTGACAGAATCCAGAAATTTAGTTTTTTCAGCTTTGAAAATTACACAATTGCATCAATATAATAGAAAACACCCATGGCTCTGATACCACTGTTGGGTTTTATGTACTCTAACATTCCTATGGTGCACATACAATCCTAATGCTTTGGATCTAAGTTTTATCTAATTATACATGCAATATTGGTTTCCAAAGCATGAAGCCTAAACTAGCATACAAAATTTGATATATGAATCATAAAGCTAGTTAGAAGATTACCTTTTGATGTAGCTAGTAGAACTTTGGCCTTAATAGAACTTAGCACCCCAAGTGTTGTGCCTCAAACAAGTCACAAACACCAATAAACAACTAGATGGATATGAGAGAGGTTTAGGAGACTCAAAATTAGATTCTTCTTCTTGGAATGCAAGTGTTCACCGACTTTAGGCTTAGAGTTACATATATATATATATATATATATATATATATATATATATATATATATATATATATATATATATATATATAGTGTAGAATTCCAAGAGTCATGTGTAACCCTAATTTATACACTTAAGCTTATGATCCAAAAGTTGATTTGGACTAACACTTCATGGACTAACCCATAAGCTTATCCCATCACAAATCAATCATGGATCATTAGCCCAATCCATATGTATCAATTTAATTAGTATCTTTTGATCACTAAATTAATTCAATTAATTCTTGATCAATGTTAATTAAATAATATGATTTCTCAATTAATATATTATACTTATAATATATCAATAAATCACAAATAACCTCTTTCTCAAATATCCATCTATCAAATTGTTCTGGTGAAGGCAACCTGAAATGGACCATGCTACTATCGGGTCATGTACATACCAGTTATAGTTATGGGCTTAGACACCTAATCCAACACTTTACTCATGCATGAGCCAAAGGGGAAGATCAAGCAAGCATTTTTATCAATCTAGATGTCTTAATATGCATGAAAGGTCATCTTAAACCCTCTGGAGAGTCCTTAACCCAAAAGGTCCAAACTTGGGGACTCTTAGCTCACATATCCTAACCAAAGAGATTTAGAATAACACTTTCCAAGGTACAAGCTTTATACCTGAAAATGATGCACAAAGGTGGAAAGTTTCCGGATCTTCAAGCTTGCTAGCACCTTCTTCTTCTTCTCTAACCTCCTTCTTCAACTACAAGAGCCAAGAACACTCAAAACTTGCAATAACATACAGACAAGACACACACACGAGATTAGGGTTTATGAGAGGGTTGGAGGCTGATAAAGGTGGCCAGAAATGTGGCTATAATGTTCTTTTAATAAGGACAACCCTTAAAATTAGGGTTTTGCATTTGAGCTAGTACGCCCAACGTACCATATGTACACCCAGCGTACTAGCTGGCTCTCCACGACCATGCACGCTGGATGAGTATGATAAGCATACTCATATGTACGCCCCACGTACAATCCTGGCTTGCCAAATTTCTCTATTAGGGACCAAATGTGACACTCTTGATAAGGATTCAAAGAATGATTAATGTTCCTTATTTCGGGATGTTACAATTCTCCCCCATTAGAATCAGACTTCGCCCTCGAATCCATCCTTCGGAAAACAGCTCAGGGAATTGCACACGCATCTGGGACAGAGGTTCCCACGTCCACTCTGAAATTCTCTGGTGCTGCCACTAAACTTTGACCAAGTTCACAACCTTGTTCCTCAAGGTTTTTACTTTTCGATCCAAAATGGCTACAGGATTATCCACATAATTCAGGCGACCATCGACCTGAATGTCCTCCAAGGGAACCACAGTTTTCTCATCGGCTATACACTTTCTCAACTGGGAAACATGGAAGGTATCATGAATCTGCCTCAGCTCCTCCGACATCTCTAACCGGTAGGCCACCTTGCACACACGGCCCAAGAATCGAAAAGGGCGAATGAACCTAGGGCCCAACTTGCCCTGCTACCTGAAGCGGATAACACCCTTCCAGGGTGACACCTTCAGGAGCACTAGGTCTCCCACCTGAAACTCTAACTCAGAGCATCGTCCATCCGCATAACTCTTCTGGCGGCTCTGTGCTGTTAGTAATCTTTGGTTAACCTGCTGTATAATCTCAGTCGTCTTAAGTACGACCTTTGTGCTCCCCATGACCCTCTACCCTACCTTGCCCAAAAACATATGAGTTTCACATCTCTGACCATAAAGAAGCTCGAACGGGGGCATACCGATACTGGCATGATCGTTGTTGTTATACGAGAACTCAGCCAACGGAATATAGGAGTCCTAACTCCCACCAAAATCAATAACACAAGCACGCAACATATCCTCGAGCATCTGAATAGTTCGATCACTCTTCCCGTTTGTTTGCGGATGGTATGCGGTACTGAAGTGTAGTCAGGTACCCAACTCCTCATGAAATCTCTTCTAGAATCTGGAAGTAAAGCACACATCCTGGTCAAACACAATAGGCGTCGGCACCCCATGCCGAGCCACCACCTATCGAATGTAAATCTCGGCCAACTTCTTTGCAGAAGAGTTATCACTAATAGCTAAGAAGTAAGCACTCTTCCTCAAACGATCCACTATCACCAAGATAGTGTCAACACCCATCGCAGTCCTCGGTAGATTTGTAATAAAATCCATATTAATCTGCTCCCACTTCCATAAGGGAACCTCCAGAGGGTGCAATTTTCCATGAGGGTGCTGGTGCTCCACTTTGACCTTGCGTTAGGTCAAACATCGCTCCAAAAACCGTGCCACATCTCTTTTCATACATGGCCACCAATAATTATGCTTCAAGTCAAGATACATCTTTGTAGCCCCCGGGTGGATATAAAATCTCGATATGTGGGCCTCCTCCATTAAAATCCATCAAGCCCCACCCGCATACGGTACCCATACCCGCCCATGAAGTGTTAAATGCCCTCGAATGTCCATATCAAACGACAAAATCTGGACGATCACCCGCTCACTCTTCCGGTTTTCCTCTTTTATGGCCTCCGACTGCGCTTGCTTGATGATCTCTAAAACTGGAGTCATCATGGTCATTATCATGCACACATCCCGAATTGGGGTACTCGTCGCCCTCTGGCTCAAGGCATCAGACACTGCATTGGCCTTACCCGGATGTAACAAAATCTCACAGTCATAGTCGTTCACTGCGTCTAACCACTTCATTTGCCTCATATTTAAGTTAGGCTGATCCATAAGGTATCTCAGACTCTTATGGTCTGTGTAGATGGTACACCGAACACCATAGAGATAGTGGCACCAAATCTTGAGGGTGAAAACCACCGCCCCCAACTCCAAATCATGAGTGGGATATCTCGCCTCGTGAGGCTTCAGCTGCCTCAAAGCGTAGGCTATCACACACCCTCTCTACATCAACACAACACCTAATCCTTCAATTGATGCATCACAATAGACTACGAAATCCTCAACTCCCTCAGGGAGGGCAAGTACCGGTGCTCCGCAAAATCTCTGGCGAAGTGTCTTAAATGATGCCTGCTGCTCAGGCCCCCAACTAAAAGCAACATCCTTCCATGTCAACTTGGTGAGAGGAACAACAATCTTGGAGGAGTCTCTAATGAATCTCCGATAATAACCTGCCTATCTGAGGAAGCTTCGAATCTCAGATGGAGACCTCGGCACTTTCTTGTGCATCGCCAGCACTATCTTGGCTGTGTCGACCAAGATACTATTCTGATTGACGAGGTATCCCAAAAAATGAACCTATCACAACCAGAAGTCACACCTGGAGAATTTGGCATGAAGCCTCTCACTCCTCCCTCTCCCCCCCCCCAAGAATCTCTCGAAGATGCTCCTAATGTTGTTCCTTAGTCTTCGAATATACCATAATGTAATAGATAAAAATGATCACTGATCGATCCAACATGGGCCTACACACCCGGTTCATGAGGTCCATGAACGTTGTCAGTGCGTTGGTGAGCCTAAAAGGCATCACCACAAACTCTTAATGCCCATAATGAGTTCGAAAGGCCGTCTTTTGAATATCCTCCTCCTGTACCCTCATCTGATGATAGTCGGACCTCAAATTGATCTTGGAAAACCAAGATGTCTTCTGAAGCTAGTCAAAAAGATCATCAATCCTCGGCAAAGGGTAATGGTTTTTCACACTCAACTTGTTCAGTTCCCGATAATCAATGCACATCCGGTGCAAACCATCCTTTTTCCTGACAAAAAGGATTGGGGTTCCCCAAGGAGAACTGCTCGGCCTAATGAGCCCCTTTCCCAACAGCTCCCACAGCTTAGAGGATAATACCTGCATCTCAGGAGGCGGAAGATGGTACAGTGCCTTGGCGATCGGCATCGCACGTAGAATCATATCGATGCAGAACTCCACCTGCCTCTTAGGAGGCACACCCGGTAACTCCTTGGGAAAAACATCAGGAAAGTCACATACCACCGGAACATCAGAAACAGAGTTCGATCCTTCTTCTCAACTAGAGTATCCACTACATATGCCAGATAACCCATACACCCATGCTGTAAACTCTGTATTTCCCAGGCGAAAGAACAGAAAGCTGATCTCGATCTAGTACCATCGCTATAGATAGTCAGCACTCCTCCACTAGGATCCCGAACTATCAGTAGTTGACGCTCACAGTCAATCCCAACCGACTCAACCAATCCATACCCATGATCATGCAAGCATCTCCCATCGCGATAGGGATGAGATCTATCGGATATCCAACCCCGAAGATCTCTAACACACAACCGTGGTAAACATGAGTAGTTGAGACAGATCGCTCATCAGTTACCGATACTCTCAAGGGCCTGCTCAAGGTCTCTCGCAGAATACTAAAACCGCGAAAAAATGATGATGACACAAATGATCGACTCGCACCCGAGTCAAATAGCACAAGAACAGGCACAAAATTCACAAGAAAAGTACCTACACAATCGATAATATAAGCAACATAAATAAGGCAATAAAAATATAAAGAACACATACGAGCGACAACATATGGAGCTGCGCGGGCCTCCTCTGCCTATCAACTGAAACGCTCTACCTCGAGCCCGCGGTGCCTCAGACTTCCCCTGCCGGCCATTAGTGCTACGCAGGGTCGCTGGGGCCAAAGTCTAAACCGACCTAGATGCAAGCTGAGGACAATTTTCCTTCACGTGACCCGTCTGGTTGTAGCTAAGACAAACCCGAAATCCTTGGGGGCAATCCCTAGCCATATGCCCCACCTTTCCACACAGGTAGCAAGCCGATCCGGACCGACATGGTCCCTCGTGTCCTTTGCCGCACTTCCCGCAAGTGCGACCCTTCTGGATTCCAACTCTATGATCAGTGGGCCTGGATCATTTAGTCACCGGCTACGACTAAACTGGCCTCCTGTCTCTCCCTTGGGTCTCCTTCTCCTCCCTAGCATGGGTCTCTAGCTCGATCTCCCTCCTCCTTGCATTGGTCTGCAGCTCAACCAATGTCCTATACGTGGTGTTCGCCACGAACTCACTGATATCCCTCCTCGGAATACTCAAATACCAAGTCACACAGGCCTGCTCCGTGGATACCTACTCAGGGCAGAAAAAAGCCCTCTTAGGAAACATCTTGGTGATCTTAGTCACCTTCTCTATCTTCTGCTTAAGAGACAGGAACTCCTGGTTCATCCTTTCCTACTCAACTGCGGGTACAAACTTATCCCTGAACATCGAAGTAAACCTATCCCAGTTCATCGTAGCATGCTCTGCAAGCGTGTAGTCAGCCGTCACAAACTTCTGCCAGTCCTTCGCTCCCAAGCGAAGCAGGTTCAATGCGAATCGAACCCTCAAATTCTTCGGACAGGAGTAGGTATAGAAGCATCCCTCAACTTCAATGATCCATTTCATTGCGGAAATCGGATCCTGGGTCCCATAAAACTGGGGTGTCTTCGTGTTGGTGAACTCCCGATACCACAACGAATCACCCCCCTGTGGTCTCGCAACAACAAGAGTTGTGGTGGCTGCTACAGCAAGCAGCCTCAATGACAGCGGCATAGTGCTCATCAAAAGTCTCAATCAGCATGGTCTTAATAGACCCAAACATCTCCGGGATAGCATCTCGGATTCTGTGGCAATAATCCTGCAGATCTCATCATCACTGGCACTCGGGCTCTCGAAGTCGTTGGAGCCTGAACCTCGGGTAACCACCATACTGAAATGCATAAGAAAATTATCAACAACAGGCTAAAAAACATATACCGACACTCACACTCCTACAAGCTCTTTAGTCCCTCGAGGTTATTCCGCGAGCCGCATACAGATCCGGTGCTTCCAGTAGTACTGGCCTAATACTACCTTCTACACCAATCCGTATTTGCCTCGAGTCGTACCCTCGATACCTCAAGAAATCTACCTCCTCATATAAGCTATGGATTTGCCCTACTGGTTCCTTAGAACCACAACCATGCATCTAGACACTAGCTCTAGACTGCTCCCAGCATTGCTCTGCCTCATGAGATATCCGTTGCCCTCGCTATTTGCTTCGCGTATTCCAATTGTACATAGTACGAGACTCGATAGACATTCAAATAATGATCCTACCTCAAATCCACAACCAAACAAGGAACAGGAAGAAAGGCTAAATCAGACATTCTAAGGCTATAAAATCCTAACTATGTACAACTATATAGAATACACTAAGCAAATAATAAAGACAGATTTGATCTCATAAGGGATGAACTCCTAGGCTAAGGCATCATAAATGAGGCATATTTTCACACTAACTCTACAAAATTCCTTAGCCTACCCCTAGCTAGCATGTAATTCTATCAGCTCATAATACAAACATGTCTGCTCTTCATTACTCAAAATGTAAGTTGAGGTATTTTGGGAAACTGCCACTCGAGTGCTGGTCGATTGTACACACTTCTTCTCTGGGTTTTTCTCCTGTAAAAGTCATCATTTTTTGTTAAGTTCTTTAAAACTATTCATATCCTTAGTTTGAGTTTGGAATCACCTAGAGGTTCATCCAAATCCCTCAAACCAGGGCTTTGATACCAAATTGTAACACCTCAAATTTTAGACCAAAATTTTCATTTTTAAATTACCAAAAATAATATTTTCACAACCAAGTTATCGAATACAGGATCATCCAAAAACAACAAGTATCATAATTATCAGAGTTCATAAACATGTCCCCATAGTAAATTCCGCAGCGCGTGACAATCAGACCTTCGCCTTCCCACGGTCATGTGAAGTACCTTCCACATATAAATCAAAAACTGTAAGCACAAAGCTTAGTGAGTTCCCCAAGATACCACATGTAACACAACATAAATAAACAGCTTTGGGTTATCCACAACCCTAAGGCTATCACTAGTTCCAGTGAGCTAATAGCACGCTCGGGGGTTATCAGCAACCCTGGTTGGCTATCAGTAGTCTCAGTCACATATAATTATCATAACATAACATAACATAGTAGCTAGACCCAGCTAGTCATCATAATACAACTATCCTACCATATATGTAAGAGTAAGTGAGGAGACTCACCTGACACTGGCGACACGTGACACCTAGCACCCAAACTGCCGTATCTAGACTCTGTCTAGTCAACAATATAATTAACCCTAATTAGTAACTAAAGTCAAAACCTCACTTGCGAGTCCAAATCCCACAGATAAATGTTCTAAGGGAAAAAGGACCATTTTGCCCTTCTCATGGTCCAAAAACCCTAAAACTTGACCAAGGGTCAAAGTTAACGTAAGTCAACACTCAGCACGTACGCTGAGTGTACAACTCCATACGCTGGGCGTACCACTGGTTCAGTGCGCATCGAGGAAGAATCAGGCTACACTACGCGTAGCCAGGAGTACGCCTGGCATACTCCATCAGTCTTCAAATCCACTAAGTTGGTGTCTTAATCCTTTAAGACAACCAACCTAACTACCGATCTAACTAATTTAAGGCCTCTTAAATCATAAAGTCGTGGGATTTAAGCCATTGCATGGCTAGGAAGGCTCAAAACATCACTTCATCCATTCTAACCTACTTTACTCATGCATGAGCCAAAGGGGAAGATCAAGCTAGCATTTTTATCAATCTAGATGTCTTAATATGCATGAAAGGACAACTTAAACCCTCTGGAGAGTCCTTAACCCAAAAGGTCCAAACTTAGGGACTTTTAGCTCACAAATCTTAACCAAAGAGATCGAAAATAACACTTGCCAATGTACAAGCTTTATACCTGAAAATGATGCACAAAGGTGGAAAGTTTATGGATCTTCAAGCTTGCTAGCACCTTCTTCTTCTTCTTTAACCCCCTTCTTCAACTACAAGAGCCAAGAACACTCAAAACTTGCAATAACACACATACAAGCCACACACATGAGATTAGGGTTTATGGGAGGGTTGGAGGCTGATTAAGGTGGCCAGAAATGAGTCCTTAATGTTCTTTAAGTAGGAGCAACCCTTAAAATTAGGGTTTTGCATCTGAGCTAGTACGCCCAACATACTAGCTGGCTTTCCGCGACCATGCACACTGCATGAGTACGCTAAGAGTACTCATATGTACGCCCTGTGTACAACCCCTTTTTGCCTACTTTCTCTACTAGGGACCAAAAGTTACACTTTTGATAAAGATTCAAAGAATGATGAATGTACCTTATTTCAGGATTTTACAATTTGAATTCACCAATTATGTCTCACCTCAATACATATATTTGGCTAAATCCCAATTACTTCCCAAGTCCTAAATACTCACAATCTTCATAAACGTTCCCCACTTATTTTGAACAACATTCATTTTTGCATCCCTTCGAACACACCCTTCAAAATTTTTCTTAACCTCATGGTATTTTTGTTAAATTCACAAGCATACATACAATAAAATAACCTATAAATAAAAATTACAACTTGATTACTTAGCCTTTGGCTTTTGGCAATTTGCCTTATTTCTTCTCTTTCTTCAAGATCTTCATACTTTTTCAAGCTCTTATTCACTCAACAAATTTTCACAACAAATTTTTATTATTTTTAAAAAAAAAAATTATCTTTTTTTTTCCTTTTTTACAACTTTTTTCACTTTTTTTCTCTCTACTAAAAATCTAGAAAAACATATGCTTAAGCTTGGAAACTTAACCTCAACCTTTATTAGTTAAATATATTAGTTTAATGTGCAATGACTATATAAATATTTTGTGGTACATTTTAGCAAACATTGCAAAACTTTTTATATCCCTCAAACTACACAAGTTTGCGTTTTTGTCTCACGATTTCACTAGAACAGGCAAGCCACAAATATAGTATAACATATTAGCTCAACTAAATCTTCGAGTTCATATCAATATATCCCACATAACACTAGCAAACTCAATTCTAACGCAATAATATCAGAACAAAAATTTAACTTTACTAGATTTTTTTTAATGTGGACCATTTTTTAAGCCTTCATTTTCGTCATTTTTTAATTCTAGCATATATATTTTTCTAAAATCTAGCATGCTTGTTTTCCTTTTTCGACCCCTACCCCACACTAATTTCATATAATGCCATCATTGTATGCATAAAACAAATAAAGAATATAAAAGTTAAAAGGGAGAACAATGAATAGACTCCTTTGGGTTAGTAGTGACGAGATTGATTATGAAAGTTGTGGGTAAGCGTCGACATCGCAAATAATTGCTGGAAAACTAGACCTTGAACTTCTATGGAAAGTGCTGAAAAAATGTACCAAGAAAGCGGATTTTGCATGTGGTGCACAATAAGCGAAGAATAGAAATGTACCTTGATAACATCGTGGCATATTGATGACAACAGTAAGGCAACGAGGATATGACTGGGTAATGTCGTGATCGAAACTTACACCACGGCGTGGAAAATGTGCCACCACATCGTGGTATCGCAGATTTGTGAACTCCGCGTGTGAAAATAAAATGATCGATATATGTCGAGATGACACACTTGTCTTATGTCAAATACTTTATTTCCTAGTCGTAAGGTTGTAAAACCACCAATTCGCTCAAATCTTCTCGACTTCGTACATATGCACCCCTCTCTTGAATTTTTTATCGCTCTGTAACATCCCGACTTCCAGGTATAATATTTAATTAATTGTATTCATTTTGTCAAGGAAACTCGATGAGTTGGAGGCCCCAACTCGCTGAGTAGAGATGGAGATAGCCGCGTGATTTTTAGAGTCTACTCGACGAGTTGGAGGACCCCAACTCGACGAGTAGGGGCTGAGTGTGAAAACCCTAATTTTCAGGGTTTGCATCCTATTTAAAGAACCAAAAGCCCTTCATTCCGCCTCCCTGGTCACTTTAGCACCTTGAGAGAAACCCTAAACGAGCTGGTATCATCTGAGAGAGAGAGAGAGAAGCTAAAAGTGTGTGATTTGGTGCATTCTTTGAAGGAGTTGGAGGAGCAAAAGGCTTGGAACGACAAGGAGCCCTGGGATCCAGTATTCTTTCAGTGTTAGCTGCCATTTGGAGGTAAAAAGCTATCACCTTGACCATTAGTTTGTTAGATCTCTTCACTAGGGATTTTATGGCCATTTCCATCTTCTCTTTGAGTCCCTTAGTTGTTTGAGCATGCCTTGAAGATGACACTTCAGATCTGGACAGTATGAGGTCCCTTGAGCCTAAAGATTCAAGCTTTATCGATCTATTGACCAACTTTCATGCATTAAACCCTCTATTGAGTTTTGCGTTGGGAAACTTAGCCCTATATGCCATGCGTGAACATAAAGCTTGCAGCTTTACGTGGTATTTCAGCCTTAGAAGGCTAGATCTAGAGCATGGGGCCTTAGTTCTGCTTAAAAACGTCTGAATGAGAAAATGGACTGAAGGGACTCGACGAGTTGTTGAGCCAACTCGACGAATTGGTTAGGGTTTTCCCTGATAATCTGGACGCGTTACGAACTCGGCGAGTTGATGAGACAACTCGGCAAGTTAAGTTGGATTTTCCCCGATTTTTCAGAGAAACGAAGGAACTCGACGAGTTGCATAGATGCACTCGACGAGTTGGGTCAACATGGACTGTTGACTCGAGTGTTGACTTCCATTGACTTTTAGGGTTTGGTCAAATTATGGATTATGGAGACCATGGAGGGGTAAAATGGTCATTCACCCTTTCCGAGAGTTAGAAAAGGTGTTAGATTAACATCGTTTGCGTTGTTATAAATTGTTAATTAGAGATGATTATGACATGTAGGCGGAGATTAGACCGATCGTTAAGTACGAGTCTTCTCACTATACTTACCTAAGTGGTAATACTGTGTGACCGGAGGGTCTTATTTGAGTTATTGACCGGAGGGTCTTATTTGAGTTACTGACCGGAGGGTCTTATGTGCTTATACTGAGTTGTTTGATATCATGCATTTTGTCTTTGTGATTTATGCTGTATATTATTCCGTGCCTTATTGAGTTAGGATCGGAGGGTCCAAACCGAGTTGTGAGACCGGAGGGTCTTGACTGAGATACCACAATGGAGGGTCCGACCCGAGCTGTGAGACCGGAGGGTCTTCACTGAGACACATGACCGGAGGGTTCTTATTGAGATATAGTCATGAGAGGCTAATTATTTGTGTGTGGTATTTTAGGGAACTCACTACTTGTGTGAAATGTGTTTCAGGTACCTCTCAGGATCGCGGGAAGGTGCCGGCTTGATTGTACACACCAGCTTGAGATTATGTTGTTTTGAGGATTTTGGGATATTATCAAACATTTTGTTGTCTTGTGTTTTGAACAACTTATACATTTGGGTTTTGGGAAATCTGAGATTGTGTTTTATGTGGTTTTAAAAATAATTTTTTTTGAAAATTTAGAGTGTTACACACTCCTATCGATAGTTTATGTTGTACTCTCGATAGTTTATGTTGTACTCTCGATAGTTTATGTTGTACTCTCACGCTCTAACACGCGTAACAAAAATGATAATCATTCAGGTTTACAATCCAACGAAACAAATAAAACACACCAAACATACAAGCCAAACACATAGGTTTTAAACAAACCAAACTAAAGCAAATTAAAACATAAAAAAGGATAATTCACTCGTCATCATCATACTGACGAGTTCTGTTCGTGCCTGCTCCATCGCCTTGGTGTCCCCACCTCTCGGTCTATGTAGGAATGTAGGGGAATTACGGTACCATGTGATATGGTTGTACGATCACCATATGATGCATCATCAAGTCAATCGATGTTCCTAAATATATCATGCCCCCGCGCATGTCATCCAAATATTCACCAACCCGCACCGAAAAAGGATCCATAGGGGGCTCATCCCCCATGGGTATGTCTTGAGGTGGTTTTTGGGTTGGTGCATCGACTCTTCTTCTCTGGTTCCGTCCGGGCTGTGGTTCATGTTCCTGCTCCTCCATTCCCCCTATCGATATGAATTTTTCATCTTCCGGTACAACATTACCATAACCAATATTGACAAAAATTTTCATGGTTTTTATTTTCTCACAGTGAGGCGCTGACTTGGAATTAGTGTCAAACTTTGTAGTGTAGCCGGGTTCAAAATCACATAAGACTTCGCAAGTCTCGTAACAAAATGGCCCCCCATATATGGGACTACGCTCCTATGACTTCATAGCTTTTTTAGACAAGAATCGTGAAATAGCATAAGGGATGTTGCATAACATACCCGGTGTAATAATACTCTACAAATAAAAGAGGTCCAAGCTAGGGACTTTGTCACCCTGTCATTTGTGATTGACACTGAAAGTAATGAGACGATGTAGAAAATGATGAATCGTCGAACGGATTGTGTTCTCTTTTGACGATCCCATATCATAAATATCATTGGCAATGGTAGTCCAAAATTCGTAACTCTACACTTCTACTGGAAAATTTGGATGTCCGACTGCTAAGAATGTGGTGAAGTTCTGAGTCCTTGTTTCCTCATTTTCATAAATCCTCAGTCCCCATGCAACCTCAATCAAACTATACTCCCGACTCTCACCACCTAGCCGGAAAGAGAGTGCCTTCCGATAGTGAGGATCCATAGTGTTTTCTTTAAAATTTATTATTGCGAAAAACTCAACACACAATTCTCTATATACCGGTTTAGAAATCATAAACAAATTTCTCCAACCCTTGCACGTGACTAAAAATCCGTCCCCGATAAACACCTTAGTCAAGTATACTTCGACACTTTCCATTACCCCATTATTTTTCAACCAAACCCAATCTATTTTAGGCGAAACTGTGAAGTCGCTATTATAAAGTCAACAAAACCAGTTTTTATACAACATTAAATGTTCCTCCGGAACATTGGTTGGAAAATGGTAGAACATGTTCGAATGTGGGGCATTCAGATCCTCTTAAGGCTGCTGCTGATGATTTACTCTTCTTATGGGTGCCATTTGCCTACAAAACATAGAAACAACACATCCTAAAAATCCCAAAATTAACAGGTGAGTGTTCTGTGGGAGTCAAAAAGTTTCCTTATGCAAACATTGATGTCATTGTAAAAAGTAGAAATTTCTTGTTGCACGTTTAGATCGTGTTGTGGGCAATGTTGTAGCATCTCTTTTTAGCGTTCCCATGCTTCATAAAATGACTCCCTATCGATTTGTTGGAAGTTTTGGATGTTGTTCTTTAGTTTGGAAATCTTTGATGGTGAGCTGAGCTATTGTATGAATTGTTCTCTTAAAGTAGCCCATGTAGTTATCGATCCTACTGGTAGCGATTTCAACCATTGTTTGGCCTTATTTTTTAACTTGATTGGCAACACTCTTAGCATGACTGCTGTTAGGTGCATTTTGTGCACCTTTTTGCACACTTTTTAGTCCCTTTTTATGCATCTATTTAGCATAGTTATTCTTCATTTTTATTGCATTTCATCATATTCATGTTAGTCTCTAGAACAACCTTATTTGCACACTTTCATGTTCTTTTCAGGTAAACCGGAGGTTAGAACGCGCTTTGGGAGGTGCCGGGAAGCATTGGTGAAGATTTTGGGATGATCGGACGAAGAACGGAAAAGTTGGAAAAATCAAGTTTGGATTCGGAGTCAGAGGGGTACACGGGGCGTGTTGGATTTACACTGAAAAGTGAGCACGGGGCGTGTTTGACCAAGAAGAAGCTGTTGACCATGCTGAACACGGGCCGTGTCAGTTTAGTGCAAATCAACACGGGCCGTGTTGACTGCTGAACACGACCCGTGTCAGTTTAGCCTATTTTAACACGGGCTGTGTTCGACCCAAAAACTACCTTTTGACAGTTTTTCCTATTTTTCATATCACGGGAATTGGGTCATTTTTACACACACACATGATACCAGAGCATATTGGGTGAAGGAATTTTGCAAGGATTTAATCGGTTATCATTTGGAAACATTATTTCCCTTAATTGTAAGTTGTAATTGCACATCATTTCCATCTTTACAACTTGTGATCTTGTTCTAGCCATGTGTGGCTAGAACCCTAGTTTCTCAAACTTCATGTCTTGACTTCTTAGTTGTGATTTCAATCATATGACTTGATGTTTGCTTTTAATTTCTATCTAGTGAATTTGATTTTTCTTTAATCGAATGTTTGATTCTAATTGTGATTCTTATTGGCCATTTGAATTAGGGTTAGGTCATTCAAGTTATCTCTTTTACAAAATCCGTAATTGTTTTGTGAAATTGAACAAGTAACAAGCACCAAACTTAATTCCATTGAATGAATTTAGTGTAAATCTTATTCACACACTCTTACGCTCCCGAGCTTGTGAGGAGTATTGGGTGTTGTTGGGAACATTCACATAAAGTTTAATGCAATCTTTCAATCTAATTCTAAGAGCTTGTTTAGATTAGGTTAGTAAGGTTAAGGTTAATCAAAGAGCTTGTTTTGGTTAATTAATGTGGTGAATGGGAAGTACTAGAGCTTGTTAACACTTTCAAGTACCAACTTAGATAGAATTGAGCAAATATCATGTTATCTTGGAATCACACTGCTAAGTTGTCATACATAGAGTTTGAGTCCTTACAAATTCTGAGTTTAATTCACTCATTTAGCTGATTACCTCTTTTTTTAATTGGTTGCTTAATCATTGCATTCTAAACCCCCATCTCTTCACTATTGGTGACCATAGTACCTTGTGTAAAGAGGTATAGACCAATTGTCCCGTGTCTCTGTGGATCGACCCTACTTGCCTTGTACTACCTTTTAGTGCAATATAGTAGTGTTATTTTGGAGTATATCGTACCCTTTTATTTGTTGGGTCTGACACGCCCTAACAACTGCATATTTTCTTACCCCAACAATGTGAAAGTAATCAACAATCTCTTGAACTGCATTTGTGTGGATAAGCGTCTTCGGGATCTTTTCGTAGAATGGAGTTTTTTGGAGCATGTTAACGAATTGTCCTTTTAGCTCAAAATTCATTGCTTCTTGGATTGTCGGTCGCATGAGGCCAGGTCCAATGCCTTCCGGGATTGCCGGATTTTCGTAGAATGGATTTCTTGTTAATTGATGTTGTCTCCTTCAGTTTTGATTTATGTTTTTGGATTAGACTTGTCTGGTTCATAACCTTCTTCTTTCTTTCCTCTTTTTTGCTTGTGAATTTCTAATTCCATATCGTTGAAGGAAGTTACTATCTTTGATGATGATTCCCTCGTCATGTACTAACTAAAAAAACAAAAACAAATGCGTAAAACAAACAAAAACTAAATTAAAATAAAATTTAAAACACGTAACCACGACGTGGAGTGAGATTCACCATGTTTTTGTAACTGGAAAAGCAAAAAACAAAAAACTAACTTTTTATGTATTTTACTCCACAAAAAGGACCGATTAACTAATGGTAGATAATTTTCACTAAAATTAAACCGTACCCCGACAACAGCGCCAAAAAACTTGAGGTGTATTTTACTACGATTAGCTTTAATATTTATAATTATACTTAATCGCAACTAGACTGCTACACAACTAAACAAGTGCACCTATTCGTTTGAAAGTAAATGAATGACAAATACGGATTGTCGAACACTAGGGGAACGAGTATGATTTCAATAAAAACAACTACTACTAATTAAACTAGAAAAAACACTGTAAATGGGGTGTTTTTTGATTTTTCAAGTTAAGAAACTTCAGTTATAACCTTAAAATATTTCATAGCTAAGAATTAATCAAACTGCAACGAACAAAGCTGATAACAATTTAAATCAAGTTTTAAACAGCACTTTCGTTTAGCTTCGACTCATCTCTCTCTTATGGTTGATTTCTTTAATAGTGTAATGCAGTTGTTAGTTGGTTACAGAATTCTAATGTGACCAGTTATTTTGATCGGATTTTCTTATGTTAACAATTAATGAACGACTAATATAATTATCATGAAATTAGTGAAAACGTAATTGATAAAATATATATTCAGTGTAACGACCCAGACTTTCTATCATCTAATCTAAAAGGATTATTAGATTTATTACAAAAATTTGTGGAATTCTATTAACTCATAAAAATAAAACCATCTAATATCCCAGGCATAGTCACGGGTTTAGAGTAAAAATCTTCATACAAATTACAAACCTACAAGACATGTCTTAACTTTTGGTACCACGGTTGCTGCTACACAAACCTACAAAACATGAAACATCTCTACAACATCAGACCGCAATGTCTGGTGAGATATATTCTTTCTATTTTCATGTTCATCTGCTCTTTCTATCATTCATACTATAATCTTTCCTCTTCTCTTCTATCTCATACTCTACATCTTAAACTCTTCTTCTTATGGAATAGACTGGTAGTGTTTTCTCATCTCATCATATCTATCTCTATTCTTCTATCTTTTCTCATGCCTCATCATTCTGTTCTCTCATACGCGTACTCCATCCTCTACTATTCTTCTCAAATAGCACACACTGCTATTCTCACCAATCATTTATCTCTTCTATCTTTCTTAGCCTCTTCTCAGGCTCATCTCATAATTTGTAAATAATCTATACCTGCCTCTAACTCAGCCTTTTACCATGTTCTCTATTCGTTCTCTTCTATGATCTATATATATTCTCTACTCTACTCTTTCTCTTCCCTATTCTCATCTCTAGTTCCCCAACACGATGTTCTCATCTAGACCCAACGGTCATATCTCATATTATGATCTTCTCTATCTTCTAAGGGAATCAACATCCCACTAGCTTTATCAGGTATTCTCATCCGATATTACCTCTCTCTCTTATGATCCCTCTCTATCCACAACCCCAAAGGGATCATCTATCTATGTTCCATATGGAACTGTGACATCCCCAAATTCACGGTCATTTTAAAATTTTTATTTATGCTTATTTAAAAATCAGAGTATCCTTTTTGAAAAGTAGTATTGCGGAATTTGTTCCCAGAAAACATGATAATAGTATTATCAAAGCATTTCTGAAGAAATGTATTATCTTTATATTAAAACTTTGGGATGTCATCATCAATACAGAAACATAAGTATAAATAGACCTTACGTTTATTTACACTAGTGATTTACATCTCCTTTAATCTCTTAGTGTAATTTAGCATCGTATTGACACATGTGATACAAATAAACTGAGTGGGTCAGGTAGGGAAACCTAGTGAGTACATAGAGTTTTCAACCCATAATAATAAAGTTATTATGCTTCATCATCAAACAATTAACCCAATTACCCATCTCCATTATCTTCTTTATTTCTTAAGGATATACCCTAATAATTATCTATCATTCACTCATTCATTCCTAAGGATTGTCCTAAGGAATAGGCACGAAGTCCATCGCTGCCAAGGTTTATTTAACAGACACTAAGTCCATAGTTGCCAATGTTATTTGTCAGGCACTAAGTCCATAGCTGCCAATATCCATTTATAGGGCACTAAATCCATAGCTGCCAACGTTCATTTGTAAGGCACTAAGTCCATAGTTGCTAATGTTCATTTGTAAGGCACTAAGTCCAGAGCTGTCGGGATTTATCTATTTGGCACTAAGTCCATAGCTGCCATGGTTTATCTCTCAGGCACTAAGTCCATAGCTGCCAATGTTCATCTATTTCATCTCTCATCTCTCATCATTCATCTACCCATCTTTACCCAATATTTTTGTAGGTATAAAATACATATACATTTTAAATCAAATAAAACATGTATATTTTGTTCATCCATCATAAATAGCAAGAACACATAATATGCACACATAGCATGTAATTTATATTAAATACTTCATATCTATGTGTAAGATGAAAGTAACTATGCACTCACTCGTTAAAGTGATGATTTCAAACTCGGGCAGCGCTTCGCTTCTAACAATTCTATTTTCCTTCGGCAAAACCTAGTATCATTACCGCTAGATTTTAGTATAATATTTATTGTGACTATTTACGAGCGATATTGTTTTATAAGTGTTAAACAATACTTTTCAACCACTATGTAAAGATAGGGGTCAGCCATGAAACACCAGAGGGCAGGACCATTTTGGCATTATAGCACTTCTGAAATCCAACAACCCAATGCGACACTTCAAACTAGATTCCCCGTACCGCGAGTAGTTAAAAGGTATTATAATAACACTTTGTATGTTATATTTTATAATATATTTAATGTTTATAAGTTCATAATAATGATATTGAACTTAAACATAAGCTATACTTAAAGTAGGGTAAGCATAACTTACTTACCGGGAGGTTTGGCTAAGAACTGGGCTCTGCGGGGGCAGAACTTCTAAGCCGAAAAGCTCTTCTTCTCAGAGCCTTCTGGCGCTCCTGGACTCGCCACTTACCACTTGGGAAGTACTAAGGCTTGGGAGAGGTTTAGAGAGAAGTTTGAGAGAGAAAGAATGGGAAAGGTGTGAGTTTTTGGGGTGATTTGCGCCTCTATTTATAGGCTGAGTCCGGTTTGAATGCGAGATGTTCCCATGCTAAACGTTGGCCGTTCGTGGCCAGGTGTCATCATCTGGTGCCAAGCCGTGGTGAGGAAGCAGTGGCTCAGATCGCGTCACGTGTCGCTCGCTGGTTACTCTAAAAACTAATTATCTTCTAAAATCTGTAACTTTTGGATACGAACTCTGTTTTTGAAATTCTTTATATCAACGCATAGGTATCGACGGGATCTACAACTTTCATTTAGACTCTGTCGTCTAATTTTGAATTTATTTTTTAAGTTATATTTTAAATGTCTTAGATAGTTAAAATCCGTTAAAAATTCATAAGTTTTTCATCCGACGTCCGTTTTCGACTGTCTTTATATCGTTGAGCTCCTATTAATGAAATCTTCAATTCTCATTTAGGTTGTGTCGGCTAAAAATCGATCGATCGATCTAAAATTCAATTTCCGGGTCGTGTACTTCTATGCTAAATCTTAGGAAAATCATAACTTCCTTAAACGAAGTCAGATTTGGACATTCTTTTTTTTGTACGCTCTCGGTTTAATATATACTAAGACTTTTGTTTAGATTGCTAAGGCTAAAAAGTAATTTATCAAAAATTTACTTTTTACGTTAAGCGGAGCCGTGCCGGTTTTGTAGTAAAACTTCGACAGGTCAAAACTTCTTCCTTATAACTTGGATTTCAGCGTTCTTTATATGTACGGAACTCTTGTGACATACACTATAACTTGGTTAAGATTATTTATTCTTAATAATCTTCTATCAAAAAGTCATTTTTTACGCTTATTGTCTCTAAATTAACTAGCCCGAATCTGCGGGCATTACAGGAACCGTCATATCATTCCCAAAGGAATCATACTCTTGTTCCCGATGGAACCTCTATCTCATTTCTGAAGGAATCATAATCTTGTCCCTGAAGGAACATCTATCTCTATTATATGACTCATCATATAATGCTTGTCCCACAGACATTCTATCTCTTTATTTAATCAAGAGATCTTTTATTACACTTCTAGTACTTAATATTTATCTATGTCAAATAACATATAGGTATTCTACACAATACCATCATGTCAATATATAGATAGATACAATTATGATTATATAACCATTCTACACAATACCATCATGTCAATACATATAATCATTCTTTATCTTTATCTAAAGTCTCTTAGGTATACACATATACCTTTTCTTATCATCTACTCTTGCATAGGATTATAAGACATATAATCCCATACTTTCTTTATATACTATTAAGAGTATTAATCATAATACTCTTGTTCCTTCTCTATACATACCTACATATTTTGGTTATACACACATGCTCAGATACATGGTCTTAAGTGTATAACCAGAAGTACCTATTCTTAATTAGGATTATAATACATATAATCCCCTTCTTTCTTTCTCTTTTTCATGCTCAGATCCATGACTCTCAAATCAGCATATATATATATATATATATATATATATATATATATATATATATATATATATATATATATATATATATATATATGTAACATCCAAAAATATGGTCCCAAAAATTTCAATTTAATAATAAGTAAAATAGTACTTTTCCCATAACATCCAAACATTTGAATAAAACCAATGTATCAACTTGTCATAAATCAGAGTAAAACATCATAGCGGAATCTCAATGGTGTGTGCAATGTAGTCATCCCGAGCTCTTCCATTTACAACCGGAAGTACCTGAAACGTAAACTAAAAACCGTAAGCACAAAGCTTAGTGAGTTCCCCAGAATACCACATACCAAACATACAATAAACATATAGTGAGCCCCGCCCGGCATGGGACCCCGTCCGGCATCGAGCTGAGCTCGGTAAAACGGGCCTCGCCCAACGTACAATAACATATATCAAATAAACACATACACATGCAATAATCACAGTGATACATAGCATACATATATCCATCAGGCCCCGCCCGACATCGAGCCTTAGCCCGGAAGACATATAAACACAAGCACATGCAAGAGTCACAAAGAGCACTACCATAGTAACAACATAATATGAACATGGGCCGACCTTGGTGCCTTCGACCCACTAAACCCGGTAAGGAAACTCACCTCGAATACAAAAAGGTAGCTGAATGGATCCCGACTCCGAATGTCGACTCTACTCAACCCCTAAGCGTAAAAGATTTCCTTAAGTACAACCCAAAATGCCCAAAAGCCCCTTATAGGTCAAACTTGGTCAAAGACTAAAGTCAAAGTCAAAGTCAACAATCCGAGTTGACCCAACTCGCCGAGTCTTCCTTCAACTCACCGAGTTTATCCATTAGTCTACAAAGTCGGGAAGAAACTGATCCAACTCGCCGAGTTCATTCATAAACTCGTCGAGTTTGCCATAAATCCAACATCTTAATCTATTAAGCCGACCTTAACAAAACTAAGAGCTTCATGACTCAGATCTTAACTGAAATGGCCTCAAGAAGGGTAAAGTTTCCAACTTTACTCCTAAGAACCATCAAAATGGGTTCAAAACCCAAACCCTAGGCTTAAAAGGGTAAGGACTTAATCATTAAGCACTAAATCACCAAAGGCATAACCCCAAACTGAAGATCCGGCCCTAAAAGCTGAATGACTACGTAAAGTTTCCAACTTTATACTCATGTATTCCTAGAAGAAGCTCAAATGCTCAAAAGAAGCCATAAGATGGACTTAATGAAAGCATGATGCCCTTAAGACCATAAAGTTGGCACCTTCATGCCAAAAGAGCTCATGCGGATCATAGATATGAAATAATAACACTTGGGACGCCCTACAACCCCATTAACCACCCCAAACATGGCTAAAAGCGTATAAACTAACCCAAAAAGAGATCTAAGCAAATATTAAGCAAGGTTAGAACTTTATACCCGAAATATGCTGGAAATGGTGCAAAGAATCAAGATCTGAAGGCTCCTACTTGAATCACCACCTTTCACCAAGCTTCTCTTCCTTCAATGAGCTTTAAACACGCCCATAATAAGCTCACAACACTCAAGGAGGCTCTAGGGTTTCGAGATTAGGGTTAGGGGATATGGAGGCTGGAAATAAGGCCAACACCTGGGACTTAAAGTGTTTAAATAGGGTGAAAAACCCTAAAATTAGGGTTTCCTTCCCAGCTGCCAACTCACCGAGTTAAGGCACCTCAACTCGTCGAGTTGACTCATTAAGCTTCGCGGCCAAAACAACTTTGACACGTCGAGTTGAGGCCTTCAACTCGACGAGTCCTCCAGTAAAAATGCAATAATTGGAAATAAATTCACCTGATTAGTTAGTAAGGACTAACTATCCTTCTTGGCTCCTTTATTTAATTGATGCATCTTGGCTCATCCTCTTGCTCCAAGCTTTATATGTTTTTGATGCCTAAGCTTTGTCTCTAACTCTTTGAACCGCCATAAGATCGCCCTTCATCCCCAAAATAGTCGGAGCTCTATCTCTAAAGGAACGGGGAGTGTTTTGGGAAGAATGAGGCTGATCAGGGGATGTTAACCCATGTGACACCGCGTCGATGTTTTCTAATCACTGCGTTGCGACTAACTTTTGTCTCAAGGTCAATCGCTACCATTTATTTTCCACATCGTGTTATTCTTTCTCAAGGGCATCGTACTTTAGCCACCACGCCGTGGTACCTATATTTCACGCCGCAAGACAAAGTACCTTGTCATTCCCTCTTATGAAGATCACTCACCGTGCCGTGTAGATTGATCCACCGTGCTGCGGTTCCGGTCTTGACAGTAGCCCTTGGTTGATTCCATTCCAACCTTGGGACAATTTTTCTTCAATCTTTAGTCCCTCATATCTCATTCTTTACTAACCCATTTCGATGTTATTTATATCCATGTGAAGGTGGGAACGTACTCTATAAATCTATTGAGTCACTTATCATCGAGTTAATACGAGTCTTAATCTTTTAAGTCACAAACTTGGCCCAAAAACAAAAAATTTCCCATTTTTCCCTTTTGGCCGAAATACATCTTCTCATGCATTCTCTCTCTTGAACTTACTCTTCTAAACTCTTCTAAGTGACTTAAACTCTTAGTGACCATTTTTCATGAAGTCACAACTTCATAATCTCATCTCTTTGTTATAATTGACCATTTTACCCTTTAGGTCAATATTCGACTAAAAGTCAACTTTTGGTAAATTTCAGGTTCTTACATTTAGAGTATGAATGATATGATCTAATGATTTCTCATATATTTTCAAGAAAATCAATCAAGCACATAGCATGATATCTAATGCTCTCTAACACAGCCAAAGTTACTAATTTGTACCACCTAACCTAGGATTTGTTCAATCAGTAGATCTAACAGCTAAAACTCAAGTTAATTTAATTGGATTAAGCATCTAACTACACATAAGTCATAAATAGGTAGTAAAAATCAGAACTTTAACATTCAAGGTAAACGATCTATCAAACACAAGTAATAATCAAGCTAAATAAATCCCATACCATCAAAACCAACACATAGTATCGATGTTTGTCTCCACCAAACGTGTAACGCCCGCAGATTCGGGCTAGCCAATTTAGAGACAATAAGAGTCAAAAATGACTTTTTATGGAAGATTATTTATAATAAATAATCTTAACTAGGTTTTATTATATGTCACAAGGGTTCTGTACATATAAAGAACGCTGAAATCCGAGTTATAACGAAGAAGTTATGACCTGTCCAAGTTTCGTGACAAAACCGACACGACACCGGGAATCGTAAAAAGTAAGTTTACGATAAATTACTTTTTAGCCTTAGTGATCTAAACTAAATTATTAGAGTATGTCTCCACCTACGCGTGGATATAAAGAACGTCAAAAACGGAGCTCGTATGCAAAAGTTATGATCTTCCGAAGATGTAATTGTCTGAGGGCATGACACGCGGTAGAAACTCTAGCCGCCTTAAGTCCACGACGTGAACATTAAGTCCACGATGTGAAATTATTCAAGGACACTAATCGAGGCTATAAAACACGTGGTAAGGCTACGGGACGACTCATGGAAGTTCACGACGTGAACTTAGGTATTTCACGACGTGGAAATGTCATCCGGTCACTTTTTGAAGCTAGAACGCAAATGGAAAGCCTACGAAGTGATTCATCCATGCGCCACGACGTGAACATGTCATGACCATGACGTGAACTTGCCCAGAACACCCTATAAATAGCAAGTTCGACCCTTTCATTTCTTACACCAAATCTTCTTACCTCTCTCTCGTTTGCCGAAGGCATTCCGCGTCTCGAGCCCGACGATCACGAACCGCTGACCGTTTCTAGTTAGATTCTATGAAATCACGCTACTAATGTGAGTGCATAGTTACTTTCATCTAACAAACAGATATGAAGTATTTAATATAAATTACGTTCTATGTATGCATATGTAACCTTCCAAAACTCAAGACCATAAATTTCATTTTTAATTAAGTAATTATAAACACAATAGTCTGAAAACACCCATAGTGTCATCTCATATCAAAACCAATATGTCAATAATCAAAACATGTCATAATAAAACAACATCAGACTTTAACTCCTAAAGATCTCATGTGCAAAAAACATGGTGTGATGTGATGCGATCATGCCGACTCCTTTCCTTTCGAAGAAGAAGTACCTGAAACCAAAAATGAAAACCGTAAGCATGAAGCTTAGTGAGTTCCCCCATCATACGACATACCATACAATAAACATACTGCCTAGCATATTCGGGTGCTGTCCTACCCCTTCGGTCTCTTTCAACCGGTACTTCCTAGCATATCAGGGTGCTAGCCTACCCCTTCGGTCTCTTTCAACCGGTAACTGCCTAGCATATCTTGGTGCTGGCCTACCCCTTCGGTCTCTTCCAACTGGTTACGGGGTCTATTTCGCCCTTACCACTACCACATAACAACATACATAATCATACATAAACATATTGTCAGGCATATCTGGGTACCCGACCTACCCCTTCGGTCTTATCAACCGGATACGAGGTCTATTTCACCCGCTTTCACTACCACATAATATCATAGCATACTAGCACATAAATCATAACAGATAATGGCATACCAGACAATTATCACAAAAACAATCATCTAACTACAAACTCCTACTAGTGGGCCAGCCTTAGTGCGTTAGACCCACTGCTACCGGGAAGGTAACTCACCTCAAAAACTGGAAGTAGCTGAACAATCCCTGGCTCCGGATAATCAACCCAACTCAAACCCCTACAGATAAAAGATTTCCTTAATTACCCTTTCATACTCATAACCCCTTAAGGGTCGACTTTGGTCAAAGTCAAAGTCAAAGTCAACACCCTGGTCAAAGTCAAAGTCAACATTCCGAGTTGACTCAACTCGTCGAGTTTCCATAAATCACATAATCGTGATATCAAGATCCAACTCGTCGAGTTTTTCCTACAACTCGTCGATTCCCTATTTTTCCAACAGATTCGGGACACTTCCAGAACAACTCTTCGAGTTCTCTTATGAACTCGTCGAGTTCTTCAGTCCGTCAACCTTCTTAATGCATTAAGTCCATATTCTTCAAATCAAAGTCCTATCTTCTGGGTCCAAGCTGGAAATATATCTAGAAGGGTAAAGTTTCTAACTTTACCCACTATGGACCTCTCCCCAACGCATAAAACTCAAACCCTAAACCAAAATGGCTTAGATCCAACTCTAAAAGCCATCAAAACTTCAAGATAGACCATGAGGTCATAGATCTAGACTCAAGAGACAAATTGGCCACGTAAAGCTCTCATCTTTACTCGCATGAAAGACCTAATAGGGCTTAAAAGACCAAAAATATGGTCTAAAAGTTGCATGGGACTTCCATGGCCATAAAGTTGGCACCTTTATGCCATGAAGTCCCCTCAAGACCCTAGATCTGAAGGGTTTGCCCAAATGGGACGTCCAAATCCCAACCATCAACATACTTGGACCAAAGCATGAAGCAAAACATCCTAAGACTAGATCTAAGCATGCCATGGACAAGGTTGAAACGTTATACCTCAGATGAATCAGAAATGAAGCCCAATTTCTGGATCTACTCTCCTCCCACATGTTCTTGCTCCTCCTTCAAGCTTGTTCTTCTTCAAACTCATCAAGAATGCACAAGATTAGCTTACAATCACCAAAAATGGCTTAGGGTTTCGAGATTAGAGTTTTGGACAGTGGAGGTTGGAGATAAGGCCAACACCTTAAGGTTAAGGTGTTTAAATAGGGTGCAAAACCCTAAAATTAGGGTTTCATTTCTGCCAGCCTACTCATCGAGTTGAGGCCTCCCAACTCGTCGAGTAGGTTTCCAAATCCGCGGTCCAATTCATCTCTACTTGACGAGTTTGGGGCCTCAAACTCGTCGAGTTTCTATATATGAAAGTGAATAATTATATTTTAAATACATACCAGGAACCACACATTACAATTCTCCCCCACTTATCTCATACTTCGTGTTCGGAGTCTGCTGCGTCTGGAAATAGCTCTGGGTAGTGCTCCCTCATCTCATCCTCCGGCTCCCACGTCCATTCCGAGCCGTTGCGGTGTTGCCACTGCACCTTCACCAACTCTACCCTCTTGTTCTTTAGATCCTTCGTCTTCCTATCGAGAATGGCTATTGGTCTCTCGATGTAGTTCAGGCTGTCATCCACCTGAATATCCTCCAAACGAACCACCGCGGTATCATCGAATATGCACTTCCGCAGCTGCGAAACATGAAAAGTGTTGTGGATCTGTCTAAGCTCTTCCGGAAGATCCAACTGATACACCACTTTGCCTACCTGGGCTATAACCCTGACAGGTCCGACATATATGGGGCCCAACTTTCCCCGTTTTCTAAAGTGGATGACACCTTTCCAAGGTGACACCTTTAGAAGGACCATCTCCCCGACTTGAAACTCCAAGTCCGATCGGCGTTTGTCGGCGTACCTCTTCTTCCGACTCTGGGCCGTCTGGAGTCTACTCCCGACCTGCTGGATCTTCTCCATCCTCTTGATTACCACTTCGTTTCTCCCCATGACCCTATGACTAACCTCACCCCAGCATATTGGGGTCCTGCACTTCCTCCCGTAAAGCATCTCGAAGGGAGGTCGGTTGATACTGGCGTGGTAGCTATTATTATAGGAAAAATCTGCCAAGGGAAGGTAGGTATCCCAGCTACCATTAAAGTCTAGAATGCACGCCCGCAACATTACCTCCAAGGTATGAATGGTCTGCTCGCTCTGACCATCCATCTGCGGGTGTAAAGCCGTGCTAAAGTGCAGACTAGTACCCAACTCATCATGAAATTTCTTCCAGAATCTGGAAGTGAACCGCACATCCCTGCCAGAAATCACAAAAAATGGCACCCTATTTCGAGCTACTACCTCTCTGATGTAGATGTCTGCCAGCTTCTCTGTCGAAATGCTCTCCTGAATCAGTATGAAATGGGAGCTCTTGGTTAATCGATCCACGATGACCCATATCGCGTCAACTCCGCAGGCCGTCCGAGGTAACTTCGTAATGAAGTCCATGGTAATATCCTCCTATTTCCACATAGGTATATCTAACAGTTGCGCTTGCCCTGAGGTCTCTGGTGTTTGGCCTTGATCTTCCTGCAAGTCAAGCACCTCTCGACGTACCAGACTACATCCCGCTTCATGCAGGGCCACCAGTAATCAGGATGGAGATCTCTATACATCTTCGTCTCCCCGGGATGGATGGAAAATCTGGATTTATGCGCCTCATCTATCAGGATTTGGCGCACACTACCCGCATACGGAACCCACACTCTATGATGGAGTGTCGATAGCCCGCGACTATCATAGTCGAAGGAGGAAATCTGACCCACGATACGCTCACTCTTCTGATTTTCCTCCTTCATAGCCTCCTACTGAGCCTCCCGAATCCACTCCAAAAGCAGAGTCACTACTGTCATCCTAAGGCATATGTCTCTGATCGGGGCCTCGAATCCCTTGCGGCAAAGTGCATCGGCCACAACATTGGCCTTCCCCGGGTGGTAGAGGATCTCGCAATCGTAATCCTTCACCACGTCCAACCACCGTCGTTGTCTCATGTTTAGATTTGGCTGGTCCATCAAGTACCTCAAACTCTTGTGATCCGTGTAAATGGTACAACGGACCCCATAGAGGTAGTGTTTCCAAATCTTGAGGTAAAAAACAACCGCCCCCAACTCCAGGTCGTGCGTCAGGTAATTCGCCTCGTGAGGCTTCAACTACCTCGAGGTGTAACCAATGACGTGCCTTCTCTGCATCAACAATGTGCCCAAACCTGAGATAGACGCGTCACGGTATACTACGAAATCCTCAACGCCCTCTGGCAGGGTCAAAATCGGTGCCTCGCACAACTTCTGCCTCAAGGTCTGGAAAGTTGCCTGCTGCTCAGGCCCCTAGCCGAATGTCACCAACTTCTTGGTTAGTTGGGTTAGTGGAACAACAATCTTGGAGAAATCCTGGATGAATCTCCGATTGTAACCCGGCAGACCAAGAAAACTCCGAATCTCGGATGGAGACCTCGGAACCTCCCATCTCATCATGGCCTCTACCTTGGCCGGATAATATACCGTTCTGGTTGACAAGGTGCCCCCGAAATTGCACCTCGCGCAACCAAAACTCGCACTTGGAGAACTTTGTGAAAAGTCTCTCCCTCCTCAACGTCTCCAGCACCTCCCTCAGGTGCTCCTCGTGTTACTCCTGCGTCTTGGAGTAAACCAAGATGTCATCAATAAAGACTATCACAGACCGATCCAACATCGGTCTGCATATGCGGTTCATGAGATCCATGAATTGTTGGATAAGGTGTCTAAGTCCATAACTATTTCTGGTATGTACTTGACCTGGTTTGGCATGGTCCATTTGGGTTGCATGGCATCATGCATTTGGATAGACTAAAATGAGAGAAATAACACTTATGGTTTATTAATATATTATAAGTTCTAATATATTAATAATATTATTTAATTAGTATTGATTAAGAATTAATTTAGAATTAATTACGTGATCAAAAAGGTGACTAATTAAATATATGGGTTGATTGTGTAAATCATCCATACTTGTACAGTGGGCTAAATGCTCCATGGATTATCAAGTTGGGCTAAGACCCATAGGATGCTCCATGGATGCTCCATGGATGCTCCATGGAGGTGTAAACCCATGGATCATGGAAATGAAGAGTCATGTCGCATTAGGGTTTACATGGTGTAACCCTAATTGTAACACACTATATAAACAACATAAAGCTCACCAAAATCGGCCACTAAAAAGAATAGAGAGGGCAAGCCGATTTTAGAAGTGTTCTACATTTCTCTCAAGTCATTCCAATAGCATTTGGTGTTGTGTGATACATTTGAGGCATCACGCTTGGGGTGCTAGGCTCACAAGGTTTTCAAGGAATCCAAACTACTACAAGGTATGTTTTTCTAGCTTACTTTTACATTAAAAGTTCCCCATGTATGCTAGATAGGATTATGAACCTTGGAAAATCAATTTCGCATGTATCTTAGTCAAACATAAATCCAAGGTTTCTAGGGTTGCATGAACACCTTAGTGATGGGTTTTGAGCAACACATCAATCCTGTGGTGTACATGCAAACCCTAATAGCTTTGGATCTAGTTTGTCTAATGAACATGCAATTGATAATCCAAAGCCATTAACCCTAGATCTAATAAACTATAACTGAAATTGGGGTTTAGATCTTACCTTTGATTGTTATATAGCAATAACAATCAATCCTTGGCTTCAGAAAGCTTAGTGCCTCAAGTGCTGCACCTCTAATGGAGTCACAAACACCACTAAGCAACTTGGATGAAGAGGGAGGAGAGAGGAGGTACCAAAAACGGCTGGAAACCCTAAAGGAACACTTAGCCACGTTTTTGGGTCTCAAGGGTTCTTTAAATAGGTAGGCAATTAGGGTTATCTAACAAGGAAACCCTAATTTGACTGCTTAAGCCCTAAGCAGCCCATGGACCCCTTCTGGAACATGCCTTGGACGATTTCTAATGGGCTTCCCCATAGAATTCATCCAACCTATTATTCCAAGGTGATCCATAGCCCAATTGCAATTACCCTATAATTACAATTCCAGTCCCCTAAGTTTAATTAATCTCTTTTAGCCACAAAATTAAATTTTAATTAATTCTTGACTAATATTAATTAAATATTATGATTTCTCCTTTAATATATTATTCTTATAATATATTAATAAATCATAATTAAACCTTTCTCTCCTTAATTCATCCTACATATTGCTATGGTGAAGGCAACCCAAAAGGACCATGCTCATAATCGGGTCAAGTACATACCAAAATAGTTATGGACTTAGACACTAATCCAACAATCTTCCACTTGGATAAGTCTAATAACTATTTTGCATAACTTCAGAACCTGATCAACAATTGTAGCTTTCAAAAGCCGTTGTCAACTCTGATCTTATTAGATACGCGTGTCCTTTAGATAAGGGATTATATATTCCTCCATTCTCAAGATATCGTATAGACACAAGACATGAATTTTAATCATTCTCTCTATACTGTTTCCCGACTTCCGATTTATGACGACTGACAACAGACTACAATTGAACACATCAACTTAGTCCCGGCTTGGCCAAGCGCTTAGGGTGTCATCACTAAATCATCGAGTGGCCTACAGATATCGCTTTTATCCCACTTTGGGTAAAAGGAATGGATAAACTTAGACTCAAATGCTCGCTTACATTTACTAATCGAATCACACACAACAATAAGTTTTATAACACCAAGTTACTAGTGCGTTTACTTATCATCAATGTGCAACCGACCGGCAAATAACAACTTACACGTCTCGGTTTCAAGAATATATAATGTTATCGTCTCACAATTACTCATGATAAAAACCATGAAGTGATTCAAGTGAGCGTGGGTTTGATCCAATACTCTAATCTTATTAAAGCACTCATGAACTCTGCAGCAAACTTGTGCTATGTCTAAACACTTAGACAATCTACAGACAGATTCATGACAATCTTCCTTCATACCTACTTCCAACGTATGACCGACTGTGGAGGTTCGAATAACCCAGTTATTCTGGAAGTCAAAACATGCAAAATGAAACACAAAGATAATACTTAATCCTATATGGCCCCAAAACTTTTGAGCGTAAATAAAACACTTTTATTTAAACACCATATTGATTACTCATTATTCATTGCTTACTGTTTCAGAAAATCAACTTATTACTTGAATTACAACAATAATTGTCCCATGCTCCAAGCATGCACACTTTGTTTCCTATGGTCCATGCTTTGTGAAATAGATCAATTGAAAACTTTTCCAATGATGCTCATTTCACAATTCCTAATCCTCATCGTTAGTGTAAGAACACAAGGTTCTTGCCACTACTAGAATACGTTAGATTCTAACATTTTATGCAACGATCCTTTCGCAAAGTCATAGCACAGAAGTCACCAGGACTTGGCTAATAAAATTACAAGGTCTCTATCAGAAATTGTTACAAACAATTCTATAGATGTGATGTCTCTCACTCAAAGTACATTCCTTTGAACATCCTTTTGCATAAAGTTTTCTAATCTAGACATAAATTCTCAATTTTCAACTCCCAATATGGAAACATTTCCATATTTGCATATGACAACTCATTCTAAATAGAATCTTATCTATTCATAATAATGTCGATATGGTCCATCCAATACTATACTTCCAACTACTCACAAGCAACAAATCCTTGGCGAACCTTAGATCGTCCTTTGATAATTGTTTAATTATTTTAGTCAAATCCAGTTCTAGTCCTTTTTCCCTCTTAATGCCCTAGGCATTTGGAAAATTTTAGAATGGTCAAATATTATAGCATTTGCAATCGATCCTATACCCTAAGCGTATGGGACACGATGCATAATGTCTTACATAAAGATATGATACTTTATCAATCTTCTGCCATACTATTTTATGTGTCACGTTCTCACAATTCGAACTATGAAGAGGGATGCCGTAATCATAATCGAAATTTGAGAACACACTATGTATCCTTTGACTAAATTTATTAAAATTTCTCATTCTAAGCTTTAGATTTTGAAACGAAGTATAATATTCTCTCCCTTAATTATAGCAAAACAATTTTTCAACCCTTGCGACTTTGCAAAGTATAACTCTTGTTTTCTATAACTAATATCGCTAACTTGCAATACTTACCATAATAATCATGCTCCCACTATCATGATGATTATTTTATTAACAGCATAACACTTATGCTCCCACTAGCTTTGACATGTATTCAGAAAACAGCTGAACTTCCAGAGAACAATGCTTATTGAATTCCTTAAGTTCATATTTCTAATACTTGATGCTTTGATAAGCCTTTATCTAAGCTTCTTAAACTCATACACCTTTGCCTTAGAAAGCTTATATGTGTGTCTAGACAAATTCAGAACTTATGTTACTAAGTCCTAAATGTTCAGACTAATTGCCAAATCTCACAATTCGAACTATGAAGAGGGATGCCGTAATCATAATCGAATTTGAGAATACAATTTTCACAATTGATATCTTCTTAAAACCTCTCTTAGTGAAAGCATTTCCTCACAATCATTTTCATGAAGGAGGGAAACCTTATGTCACTTAGATTTTATGGTGTATGTGTTCCTATCCATGTAAATTTGCCAAAACGAAAGTTTGCGACAAATCCAAAAACATATGGACTGAACTTTCTCAATTTTGATTTCTTGCCTCATGGTAACACGAGTGCCCACCATGTCTTCCAAGTAGTTTAGCAACTCACCCTTACATATCAATGTACCTTCCATTGATCAAGGTGCTTGCCTTTATGCATACAAATGAGAACTCATAGAACTCAGATGCATAATTAACTTAACTGGAATGGCGCAGAAAACAAAATTATGTCATCCACGATAGGTTACAAATCTCAAGTCGTGCGCTAGTGATGATCAATTAGGTTTATTCTTGATTTATTCTTGAAACTTTTCAAGACCATTAAGACTCCCACTGACTCCTTGACATATAAGGTTCTCTTGTCAAGAAACATTTCTTGACAAACAAATATTCAAGAGTTAGTGTAGCTTCTTATCAAGCTTAACACTTCACATAATTGGTCTTAGTTGGTCTTTGACTTATCCAAGACATCACAACTTACCAATTTCAAATGTGCAAGAATATGAAAACTTTTCCAAATTCCACATTTGATGAGTGTCATAAACCTTCTTAAGACTTGTCACTCAAGTCACAATCTTAGAGTATGACTCTAAGACTTGATTTTGGAACGAAGTATGATTGACTTCTTGATTTAACCATTTTCACAATTCTCGATTCCTCTTCTTAGACATACAAATGTACTAAGATTCACTTAGAGGATCAATTGAGATATGGTTCTTAATCACTAAGACTTATCATAAAACACAATAAAAGGTACTCTCCCTTCTTCTTAGAATAGAGAAACTTTTATCTTTCTGCCTACTTGATTCTTCTTATTCGTTCTGCTATTCATTGAAACTCTTTCAATCAACTCAGAATTACACTTAATCTTATAAGTGTAATCATATTTACTAAACTTTAGTAAACCATGACGAATATCTTTATCACTCTTGTGGTGAACTTGATCAACGCACAACCTAGTGTACTCGATCTCCTAGTCCTTCACTTGACACTTTGTCAAAGAATTAGTCTAATTTCCAAGTATGAAGTTTCTCATTCATCACGCAACCAGGTTGTATGATTCCAAGTTTTTGTCCAATTGAAACTTGGGCGATGAGAAACTCTCCCTATTTGGTAAACTCTCGACACTTCCACAAATAACCTAATTAAGAATCAAATCCATCATTGCTAACAATGGAAACATTCAAACATCAATTTTTCATACATGCCATCGCAAGGATAAATAAATAAGACAAAATCAAAATATATTTTATTGCGGAAAAAATTTGTCCTTACAATGCAATTCAACTGAAAAACTATGCTATTACATATTTCTTAGCAATCTACCCTAACTCTAAAGTAGCAACTCAAAAATCCGATCTTTGAATCCATGCGATCGAAATCTATTTCTTCGTGATCAGATTCAGCATGCTTCTTCCTTAAGTTTCCTTTCTTTTCTTCGATCCTGCAAAACATCAAAATGTAATCTTATCACATCATGTATTAAGAATCAAAAATAGGAACTTAAAGAGTTAGTTAATGGATTTTACCTGAAGTAGAGCCATACGTCTTGACTCTCCCATCTCTTAGATCTCTCAGGTAGCTAGGGCAGCTTCTTTCCAATGCCCCTTCTCTTGGCAGTAAAAGCAAATGGACTCCTTTGGTACAGAGCAAGGGACAACCCAGTCATTTCTGGACTTCCAATGTAGCCAGTGTCCAATGAAGTATGGGAGTTTGATCGACCAATCAAGATTGCTTGACCAGTGCGCCAAATCATCACTGATTCAACAGCAATAAGCAAATAGGTCAAATCAATGAGGGTCACGTCGTGAACCATCGTATAGTACTCTCTTACGAACTCACTATACGAATCAGGAAGTGACTGAAGAACCCAGTCAACAGCCAACATCTCTGAGATATCGACACCCAACATCCTTAACCTATCAATGCGTGACTTCATCTCTAAGACGTGTGCACACACAGGTTTCCCATCTTCGTGCTTACTTGCCAATAGGGATTGAGTGAGCTTGAACTTTTCAAGCCTTTGAGCTTGTGGGTCAGGGAGAATAATTGGAGGAGGTGGAGGAAGTGAAGTATGACTCTCATTTCCTTGATCGTATCTTGGAACGCCATCTTCATTTGGAAAGCTTGTTCCAATGGATTTGGGAAGACCATTGTTAGATTCAGACATCTACAAAACGGGAGAAATTCAAGTCAGGTTGATTAGAATCCTTGATGTAACACCCAAATGAAACATCAAGGCTAGGATCCAACACAATACTCTACAACCTAGAAGAGGGATGCCGTAATCTAGTTGCAGAATATTTGAAGGTAGGTAAATGACGATTTACCAATTTCCACCATGAAAAACGAAAAAGAAATTTAAGTTTTAAATGAATTTAAACTCCTAGATCTTTTGAGACTCATTGAACTTTTCAATGGCATGTTTAATCTCGATTATGCCCTTCAAGTTTGCGACTGGGATGCCGAGGATCACAAACAAGGTGTGAATAACCATACGAATCACGTGGTGCACCCGATGCTACTATCACCTAATCAATGTGCCGGTTAGCCACACACGCTCCATTGATCTATGATAAACATCGAGCCACCCTTCGCCACCAATGCCAAACCCAAATTAGTGTGCCGGTTAACCACACACGCTCCACTAATGTTTCGACAAGGGTACAAAGTGTAATTCCATGGATTAACATACAATTCCACTTTTTTCCTAAAGTAACTATGATTTGGGAATTTGTAAAAGCATGTAGTTACTTTGTACTTCATTATACTTATAATGGAAGGTTTCGTCCTATCCTACCCGTTCGGCTAACTACCCTCCACTAGTCAAGAGTGCGGTGGGTAAGAGTGGATACCCATTCAATCGCCATTTTATAGGCAATTTCCTTAAACACCCCTTATAGACCAGCTTCGTGAATGAGGCCTACTAACGGTAAAACTGACTCTTTACTCATATATATAATATTAGACTTTTAATGTTACATATATATAGTATAGGGTGTATTTTACACTTTTAAAATACTAGGTGGTTCAATTTAATAAATTGTACTTTTAATTTAATCAAATGTAAACCAAAACTTTATGGAATTATTAAATCTCTTTTAATTATACACTTTAATTATTTAATAAAACCATAAGGGTGTAATTTGAACTTTTTCAAAAAATACGAGGGTTTTAGAATTTAACATTTCAAAATTAAACTTTTAATCAACTTTTAAATTCCAAAACTTGAGGGCAAGTTTTGAAACTTTTCAAAACATTTGGGTTCAGAATTTAAATATTTCAAAAATTAACTTTTAATCAAAAAATTTAAATTCCAAAACTTGAGGACAAGTTTTGAAACCTTTCAAAACATTAGGGTTCAACTATTCAAATTTCAAAAACAAAACTTTTGAGTTCAAATTTAAACTATAAAACCTAAAGGGGAAAATTTAAACTTTTTCACAAGATAATTCAAATCTAAATTACAAATAATCAATCTTTATTTAATAAAACAAAAGATTATCTAAATTTTGACAATTATCTTCTATTTTGGCAAGAATAATCTCCAAATATTGATAAAAATCGGATTTTATTAATAAAACATGTTTTAGGTAATTATCCACAGCCAAAATAGGTCAAAATCCCGAAATCAGCTCCATCTGACTCTCTGACTCGTCGAGTCAGGCTTGGACTCGTCGAGTTCACTATGGACTCGGCGAGTCAGCCAATTGACTCGGCGAGTCAGCCAATTGACTCGGCGAGTCAAGTCGAAAAACCTCAAAATTTTTGATTTTCAACCAATTTTCGATCAAATAAGCATCAAATTCACTAACAAACAGCCCTAGGCTCTGATACCACTGATGGGTTTTGAGCAACACATCAATCCTATGATGTACATGCAAACCCTAATAACTTTGGATCTAGTTTGTCTAATGAACATGCAATTGATAATCCAAAGCCATAAACCCTAGATCTAATAAACTATAACTGAAATTAGGGTTTAGATCTTACCTTTGATTGTTATATAGCAATAAACAATCAATCCTTGGCTTCAGAAAGCTTAGTGCCTCAAGTGTTGCACCTCTAATGGAGTCACAAACACCACTAAGCAACTTGGATGAAGAGGGAGGAGAGAGGAGGCACCAAAAACGACTGGAAACCTGAAAGGAACACTTAGCCACGTTTTTGGGTCTCAAGGGTTCTTTAAATAGGTAGGCAATTATGGTTATCTAACAAGGAAACCCTAATTTGACTGCTTAAGCCCTAAGCAGCCCATGGACCCCTTCTGGAACATGCCTTGGACGATTTCTAATGGGCTTCCCCATAGAATTCGTCCAACCTATTATTCCAAGGTGATCCATAGCCCAATTGCAATTATCCTATAATTACAATTCCAGTCCCCTAAGTTTAATTAATCTCTTTTAGCCACAAAATTAAATCTTAATTAATTCTTGACTAATATTAATTAAACATTATGATTTCTCCTTTAATATATTATTCTTATAATATATTAATAAATCATAATTAAACCTTTCTCTCCTTAATTCATCCTACATATTGCTATGGTGAAGGCAACCCAAAAGGACCATGCTCATAATCGGGTTAAGTACATACCAAAATAGTTATGGACTTAGACACTAATCCAACACTTAGGAGTGTTAGAATGCTCAAAACCGTACAGTGGTATCAGAGCCTAGGCTTGTTTGTTTGATACTTGATGCAAAATAGCTGAAAAAGTCGAAATTCTTGTTGTCTGCATAGGGGACTCGCCGAGTCCATGGGGGGACTCGACGAGTCAAAGCGTATCTTCAACCAACTCAGCGAGTCAGTTCTTGCACTCGACGAGTTAGCCAGGCAGAGTGCAGATTTTCAATTTTTGCTGTTGGAAATGGACTAGAAACATTACCCTAAAATGTTTTGGTGTTATAAAACTTGCTTTAGATGGTGTAATGGTTGTTCTAATCCATTTACAATGACTAATATCAAAATTCCATGTTTATATGTGTTCATATGTTCTTGAAATTTTGATATGAATATTCATGTTCTTATGAGTTCTTGCAAGATCATAGGAATTATGTGCTATTGATTGGTAGTTAATTCATGATCATGATATGTTTTAATGGAGTCCATAACTTGTCCTCAAGTTATGGATAACCAAAAGTCACTTTGTAATAAATCCATTAAAAGAACACATAAGTTACAAAAAAAATGAAGAGTCTTCATTTTTAATAAACAATAGCTCATAAGTTATGAATTGAAAAGTTTTGTAAAGTTACAAAACTTGCCCTCAAGTTTTGGAACATGTAAAGTCATCTAGTAAACTTTAGTTCCAACCCCTATAATTTTAAAAGTTAAAATTCAACCCTTATACTTTATAATATTATAAGTTAATAATATATATACATATATATATATATATATATATATATATATATATATATATGTATAAGATCAAGTCGTTTTACCGTTAGTAGGCCTCATTCACGAAGCCGGTCTATAAGGGGGTATAAGGTTGTTGCCTATAAAATGGCAACTTAATGGGTGTCCACTCTCACCCACCGCTTCCTTGATCGGTGGAGGGTCGTTAGCCGAACGGGTAGGACAATGACTTAAAAATTCTCATTAAAAGTATAATGATTATTATAAAGTAACTAAATATTTTTATAAATTCCCAATCTTAGTTACTTTAGGAAAATGAGAATAATGTGCTAACCCATGAAATTACACTTTGCACTCTGATTAAGTCGTTAGTGGAGCGTGTGTGGTTAACCTGCACACTAACTTGGACTTAACAAGATAGGCAAAGGGTGACTTATGGTTTTTCATAGGTTGGTGGAGCGCGTGTGGCTAACCGGCACATCGATTGAGTGAAAAACATTAAGGGTACCATGTAATTTGCATGGTTACTTCACACCTTGTTTTGTGATCCTCGGCATCCCAGTCACAAAACATGAAGGGCACACTCAAGATTGAAACATGCCATTGAAAAGTTCAATGAATCTCAAAAGAATCTAGGAGTTTCTAAAAACCAATTAAAACCTAATAATTTTGTTTTTCATGGTGGAAATTGGTGAATCGTCATTCACCTACCTTTCAAATATGTTATAGCTTAGATTACGGCATCCCTCTTCTAAGTTTTAATATATTGTGATTGGATACTAGCCTTAATATTACATTTGGGTGTTATATTAAGGACTATCTTTATATCTAATCTAAACTTGTTCTCTTATTTTTCAGATGTCTTCCAACAATGCTGCTTCTGGCTCAAACCCTACCGGCTCCTTCTCTCTCATGAACCTTTGTGGGAGAATCATCTTTAATGGATCCAACTTTATGGATTGGATTAGGAACATCAGGATGGTCACTCGGTATGAGGACAAGGAATATGTCCTCGACAAGGAGCTTAAGGTACCCGAGTCGTCTGCTTCTTCTGAGGAGGTCGCTGAATATGAGGCACATGAAAGAGATGCTACCAAAGTGGCATGCATCATGTTGGCCACTATGACAGCAGAGCTCCAAAAGTCCTATGAGGACCACTATCCTTTTGAGATGCACCAGGATTTGATGGACCGCTACCATAAGAGTGCTCGTCAAGAGCAATATGAAATCATCTCCTTCATGATAACAACCCGGATGAAGGATGGTGAACCCATCACGGTCCACATGCAGAAAATGCAAAGGTATGTGGGCCGTTTGCTGAAGCTAAATGTGAAGTTCCCTGAGGAGTTAGCAATAGATATCATTTTGCATTCCTTACCATCGTGTTATGATCAATTCCGCATGACATACTACATGAGGCGTGAGACTCACGATAAGCTCGAACCTCGAAGTGAGAGGTGTATTTTCTTCGGCTACCCATACAAATCCTTTGGTTACCTCTTCTACAGACCCAATGAGCATGTGGTTTTTGTAGCAAGGAGGGGTGTCTTTCGAGAGAGAGAGAGAGAGAGAGAGTTCATAATCCAAGGAAACAGTGGGAGGCAAATTGACCTCGAAGAAATTCGAGAGTCAAGTGGTGAAGGAACTTCAAACCCTAGCAGTCAACCTGAGGAGGAAACTCCTGTTGATCCAATTGACGAGTCTGTACCTCTAAGGCGTTCCAAAAGGGTTAGGAATGCACCTGAGCACTACTATGGTTTCCATATTACTGCGGAAGGTGAGACACTTATTAGTGATGAGACACTGGTAAGTCTGGATGAACCTAACAACTATGCGGAAGCCATGGCAGGCCCCGAGTCTACAAAATGGAAAGAGGCAATGGACAACGAGATATAGTCCATGTATGACAATCAAGTTTGGAACTTGGTTGAAAATGTACCAGGTCGCAAGACAGTTGGGTGCAAATGGATCTTCAAGAAGAAGACCGACATAGATGGTAATGTACACATGTATAAGGCGCAACTGGTTGCAAAGGGCATTTCTCAAACTCCAAGAGTTGATTATGATGAGACCTTTTCACCAGTAGCAAAGATTAAGTCTATTAGGGTCCTGTTAGCCATTGCTGCATTTCATGATTATGAAATATGGCAAATGGATGTCAAAACCGCCTTCCTTAATGGAAGTTTGACTGAAGATGTTTACATGTGTCAGCCTGAGGGTTCTGTCAGTACAAAATACCCTAATAGAGTGTGTAAGCTTGAGAAATCCATCTATGGATTGAAACAAGCATCTCGCAGATGGAATCTTTGTTTCGATGAGAAAGTTAAAGAGTTTGGATTTTCGAGGAGTGAAGATGAATCTTGTGTATATGTCAAGGCTAGTGGGAGTATAGTTAGCTTTTTGGTACTGTATGTGGATGACATACTACTCATACGAAATGACATTCCAATATTGCAGGAAGTGAAGTCCTGGCTTGGGAAGTGTTTCGCTATGAAAGACCTAGGAGAAGCTGCCTATATTCTAGGGATAAGGATTCTGAGAGACCGGAGTAAAAGACTAATTAGACTTAGTCAGAGTACCTACTTGGATAAGGTGCTGAAGAGGTTCAGCATGCAAGATTCCAAGAAAGGAGAGTTACCCATCCAGAGTAACGCCAGATTAAGTAAGACTCAGAGCCCGAGTACCGAGGCTGAGATAGTAGAAATGAGTCGAGTACCTTATGCTTCCGTTGTAGGCTCGATCATGTATGCTATGACTTGTACTCGTCCTGATGTGGCCTTTTCCTTGAGCATGGTTAGCAGATATCAGGGGAATCCTGGCAAGGCTCACTGGACTGCGGTAAAGAATATCCTCAAGTACCTGCGGAGGACTAAGGACTGGGTCCTTACCCTCGGTGGGAGTGATAACTTGAGAGTTGTAGGGTATAGTGACGCTAGCTTCCAGACTGATAGGGATAATTTACGCTCTCAGTCGGGCTGGGTCTTTACCTTAAACGGAGGAGCAATTACATGGAAAAGTTCCAAGCAGGAGACATTGGCTGATTCAACTTGCGAATCAGAGTATATAGCAGCAAGCAAGGCTGCAAAGGAGGAAATATGGCTGAAGAACTTCATTGGAGACCTTGGAGTTGTACCAGCTATAAAGGAGCCTATGGAAATTTTCTGTGATAGTGAAAGTGCAGTTGCCTTAGCGAAAGAACCAAGGGATCATGGGAGATCCCGACACATCGACAGAAAATACCATTTCATCAGACATCGAATAGAAGAAGGAATCCTCATGGAAAAGAGGGTATAATTAGATGAGAACCCAACAGATCCCCTCACGAAGGGACTGGGTAGGGTTAAACATCTCCAGCATGCGAGGCGCATAGGGCTGAAGGATGATATTAGTTTTAGTAGTTAGATAGCTCTGAAATTTGTAAAGTGTAATTGACATTTGATGATGAATAAAAGTTGTGTTTATTTATGAGTATAGTGTTGCTATCTTTTGTCAATCGTTTACTATTATTTCATTTGCATGTTTTGACTTCCAGAATAATTATGTTATGTTGTTTCATATTATTCAAATTCTCCACAGTCGGTCATATGTTGGAAGTAGGTATGAATTAAGACTGTGATGGGTTGGCTTGTAGAGGTCTAAGATGTTGGACATAGCTACAACACTCATGAGTGCTCATAAGTTCTGAGTATTGGATTCAACCCACGCTCACTGGTATCACTTCATGGAATTTATCTCGAGTGATCGTGAGACGGTAATATCATATAAGTCTTCAAACCTAGAGATATGACTTGTTGCCTATGAGTTGGTTATACAATGATTGTACGAAACCACATTGGTAACTCGATGTTATAAAACGTGCTTTTGTGTGTGATTCAACTAGTAGAACAATCATATGAGTCGAAGTTTATCTGTTCCTTCTTGGATTAGAAGCGATATCTGGGCCCCTCGATGATTTTGTTTTGACCTATGTACCGATCCCGGTCAGAACTAATTTGATGTGTTCAATTAATTTCTTTGTCAAACAAATCGGAAATTGAGAAACAAACTGCTGGACAATAAGTAAGACAGTGTTCCATGTATTTGTCCGGCTGATATCTAGAACAGAGGATTATATGATTACTTATCTTAAATGGCGTATCATCATCATCTCAGTTCCGAGAGACCTTGAAAGATCTACGATTGCTGATCGGTTCCTGAAGTCATACTTGCAGTTATAGTTATTAGACTTATCCGAGTGGGAGACTGTTGGATAAGGTCTCTAAGTCCATAACTATTTCTAGTATGTACTTGGCCCGGTTTGGCATGGTCCATTTGGGTTGCATGGCATCATGCATTTGGATAGACTAAAATGAGAGAAATAACACTTATGGTTTATTAATATATTATAAGTTCTAATATATTAATAATATTATTTAATTAGTATTGATCAAGAATTAATTTAGAATTAATTAAGTGATCAAAAAGGTGACAATTAAATATATGGGTTGATTGTGTAAATCATCCATACTTGTATAGTGGGCTAAATGCTCCATGGAATATCAAGTTGGGCTAAGACCCATAGGATGCTCCATGGATGCTCCATGGAGGTGTAAACCCATGGATCATGGAAATGAAGAGTCATGTCACATTAGGGTTTACATGGTGTAACCCTAATTGTAACACACTATATAAGTAACATAAAGCTCACCAAAATCGGCCACTAGAAAGAATAGAGAGGGCAAGCCGATTTTAGAAGTGTTTTACATTTCTCTCAAGTCATTCCAATAGCATTTGGTGTTGTGTGAGACATTTGAGGCATCACGCTTGGGGTGCTAGGCTCACAAGGTTTTCAAGGAATCCAAACTACTACAAGGTATGTTTTTCTAGCTTACTTTTACATTAAAAGTTCCCCATGTATGCTAGATAGGATTATGAACCTTGGAAAATCAATTTTGCATGTATCTTAGTCAAACATAGATCCAAGGTTTCTAGGGTTGCATGAACACCTTACGAGTGTTAGAATGCTCAAAACCCTACATGAATATGGCAGGATCATTGGTGAGCCCAAATGGCATCACTACGAACTCGTAATGACCATATCGAGTCCGAAAGGCTGTCTTCTGTACATCCCCGTCTCTGAATCTCATCTGATGGTAGCCTGATCGCAGATCAATCTTGGAAAACCAAGATGCTCCCTGAAGCTGGTCGAAGAGATCGTCAATCATCGGGAGTGGGTAACAGTTCTTCACCGTTACCTTATTCAACTCCTGGTAATCTATACAAATCCGATGTGACCTGTCATTCTTCTTCACAAACAGGATCGGGGCTCCCCATGGCAAACTGCTCGGCCTGATAAATCCCTTGTCTAACAGCTCCTGCAACTGTGTAGACAACTCTTGCATCTCGGGAGGAGCCAACCGATACGGTGCCTTGGCTATCAGAGCCACACCCGGAACTAGGTCAATCCTGAACTCCACCTGTCTCTCCGGAGGTATCCCAGGTAAATCCTCTAGGAACACATCCGGATACTCCCGTACAATTGGCACATCGCTCACAGTCGCCTTAACCTCCTCCCAGGTATCCATAACGTAGGCAAAGAAACTTGTACATCCCTGATGAAGGTAGCGCCTGGCTCTCGCTGCTAAACACATGACTGATCCATGCTGCGGTCTCTCACCCTGAATCACCAGCTCTCCCCCACTTGGGGTCCTAACCCAAACCAACTGTTGCTCGCAGTCGATCTCCGCCCTATTAGGTCTCAACCAGTCTATGCCTATGATGACCTTGTTCCCACACAAAGGAATGGGAACCAAATCCACGAGATAGCGCTCGCCACACATCCTCAAAACACAATCCCTATAAATCTGTGATGCCCGGACGGATCGGTCGTCCGTAATCTCGACCTCTAAAGGACAATACAACGTGCCTGAAGACTTAGCAAACCTCTTGCTGAGTGCAAGAGATACAAATGACCGGGTAGCCCCCAAGTCAAATAATACCAATAATGGGATGTCGTTCACATGGAACAATCCTAAACAAAACACATAGAATATAAATATCAAAACCGCCATATAATAAAAGTTAGGGAGAGGAAAACATACCTGTCACCACATCAGGTGTGGCACACGCCTCTTCGGCGGCCAGCTGGAAGGCTCGGCTCTTCACCACAGGAGCATCTGTCTTGCCCTGGCGGCCATCTGTGATCCGCAGGGTCGCTGGAGCTGGCGCCGTCACTGGCGCTCCTGATACCAATCTCGAACAGTTGGCCTTTTTATGGCCTCGCTGATTGCAGAGAAAACAAAGCATGTCTAATGTCTGAATAGTGGGGGTAGGGGCAGTACAATCCCTGCTAAAGTGCCCCAACTTGTCGCACTTATAGCAGCCCGATCCCCCTAATCTTCAAAATCCTTCATGCGTCTTGCCGCATTTCCCACAGCGGCTCCGACCCTGCTATCCCTTCAACCTCGAATCGAATCCCTTGGGTTTCTTCACCGAAACCCCAGTCGTCTGCCCAGTCTCCGCCTTCCTCTTCCTGATGGGCTCTATATCAATCTCCATCTCACGTGCCATAGCTATCATATAATGCAATGTCGGGCACGCCGAATAGCTGACATATTTCCGAATGTCAGCTCTCAACATATCATGGTTCCGGGTTTTCTTTATCTCCTCATCACCCACGTACTGGGGCACCAACAAGGCCCTCTCCCCAAACTTGGCGGTAATCTCCGCCACCATCTCAGTAGTCTGTCTCATATCCAAGAACTCCTTGGCTAGCTGTTGAACCTCCACATCTGGCTCATACTCTCCTCGGAATCTGGTCACAAAATCTGACCATGTCATAGCCTCAATGGTTGGGACTCCCAAAGTATCACCGAATGCCTCCCACCAATCTCTAGCCCGCTCCCTCAAACAACTAGCAGCAAACCTGACCTTCGACCCCTCAGGGCAGAAGCTCGTCAACTGTGCAGACTCAATGTCTGCAATCCATCGTCTAGCCACGATGGGGTCTTTCATCCCGCAGAAGTCTGGTGCTCCGCATCCCCTAAAATCCTTGAAGGAGAGCATACGAGTCCCAGGTTGGCCAAGAGCCATGTCGCTCCTGAATGCCCTAAGGCAATCCTCCATCAGCTCAATGATACCCTCCTTGATCGAGCCGAAAATCACTGGGGTCAAATCAAGGATGCCTCTCGTAATCTCGGATGCAATGAACTCGTGTAATCCATCATCAACCGACTCGGGACCTGTACCCGTACCCGAACCAGACCCAGACACTGAGCCCCCTTCTCCATGACGTGTCATCACCATTCTGAAACAAACCACACAATCGTCAGAGTCATACATAATATTGAGAGACCTCACGCACACTACAAGTTCCCTGGTTTAATCTCAGTTCTCCTTGACTCGAGTACGGATCCTCTGCTTTCAGTAGTACGGGCCCATACTACCTTCCACATCTATCCGTACTTTCCTCAAGGATTTCCTTGACTTCACCAAGTCCCTTTTCACTATTTCTGCTCTCCACACTAATCTCATCCTAGGCTTGACCTAGGGTAATCTCCGACCCACTCTCCGCCATCAGCTGCATAAGAAGTCCATGTTATATCTCCCTAACTAGCTCGCGAATACCATTACATATTACTAAGACCAGATAATTCTTCGAATGAAAGGTCTCTCCCTACAACGGTTGGACTCAAAAAAGAGCTGCAAAATAAGGCTAAACCTAACCTTCTGAAATTATTTAGTCCTCGTAATAAGTAACTTAGTGTATTCGTTTACTAGTTAGTTAAAGATAACTAGAACTCCTAAAAGCACAAAGCAAGCAACATTCGAGCATTGAGTAAACAAAACCAAGCATATCCTAATCAGGCCATCATATCACTGACTAATCAGTACTAGCATGCAGTTCAATAAGCCCATATAGTAGGCATACAAGGCATCCTTCCTAGATCTGTAGCCCTAATCTAGCATGTTATACACATATTCACATACAGTAGGCATACAAGGCATCCTTCCTAGATCCTTAGCCCTAATCTAGCATGCAGTTCACATATTCACACTTCATATCATAATATAATATGTATGGGTATGTTGGGGAAAACTTACTTGAGCTCGCCGATTGCACGCATCACACTCCTTGTTCTTTATTTGAAATCCTTAATTTTAATTATTGAAAAAAATATTTTCCTTGTAAAAACCTCTCAAACCCTCGATTTGAGTCCAGACACCCTCGAAAGTGTGTCTGAATCCCTCAAACTAAGGCTCTGATACCAACTTGTAACCTCCCAAAATTCAAGACCAAAAATTTCATTTTTAATTAAGTAATTATAAAATCAATAGTCTGAAAACATCCATAGTGCCATCCCATATCAAACCCAATATGTCAATAATCAAAACATGTCATAATAAAACCACATCATAGTTTAACTCCCAAAGATCTCATGTGCAGAAAACATGGTGTGATGTGTTGCGATCATGTCGGCTCCTTTCCTTTCGAAGAAATAGTACCTGAAACCAAAACTGAAAACCGTAATCACGAAGCTTAGTGAGTGCCCCCATCATACCACATACCATACAATAAACATACCGCCTAGCATATTTAGGTGCTAGCCTACCCCTTCGGTCTCTTTCAACTGGTACTGCCTAGCATATCAGGGTGCTGGCCTACCCCTTCGGTCTCTTTCAACCAGTAACTACCTAACGTATCTGGGTGCTGGCCTACCCCTTCGGTCTCTTCCAACCGGTTACGGGGTCTATTTCGCCCCTACCACTACGACATAACAGCATACATAATCATACATAAACATACTGTCAGGCATATGTGGGTGTCCGACCTACCCCTTTGTTGAGAGAAAAACTTTGAGACACACTTGAACAAACGTTAGAACAAGTATATTGCGGAATAGTTAATCTCGAAGGATCTAAAAGCTCAACAATAATATTAATAAGTTAGAGTTAGATACTTAGAGAGTTAGTTGCGGAAAAGTAAAGAAATGGAAATGACAACATTTGTTATATCAATAATACACATAAGTTGATTCATAACGAGGAATGCATTCAAGCCAAGTTAATAAGTGAGATCAAACTTAGTGATTAAGTCACACGAGACTTGCTCCGAAGAGAGATTGTAATCAGTTATATTCTAGTAAGGTTTGAGTGTAAGAAGAGATGTGTAATCAGATAGAGAGATAGAAAAGATAGCTTCAGAGATCTGTTTGAATAAGTGAGAATGAGCTCTATTTATAGAGACTCAAAGAGTTACATTAGATTCATTCTCTAAGAGTAGCCATGCATGGCATACTGGACAATAGAGAGTATTACAGAAAGATAAATAAACTGATTAAAGTAAGAATGACTGCGGTTGGCTAGATGACTTCGGATGCGGTTGCTGATGGGAGCTTGACTGCGGGTGCTTGTAGACTGCGGTAGCTGAAGTTCAAGAGGGTCACTTTTCATGATTCAACAATTTCCCCCTAAGTGACCTCTTTAACTTTTCTTCAGCTATCAAGTTTAAGAAACTTGATCAGGATCCACCAAAACTTCCTAATGTTTTCCAACCAAGTGATCCTCCTTAAAATCTCGAACTTGACTTTGGCAGTTGTGTGCTTTGATCTTTCAACTGCGGTTCGATAGATTTCAAGTTGCTTCCTTGTGAGGCGATTCATGGCAGTCATAGGAATGAAGTATTTGACTTTATCGGCCTTCCTTTTGAAAATGACTCCGAGTTCAGGGAAGTTGGTTGCACCTAAGGATCTTTCTTGATAACCTTCGGTAGGCATCGGTGCAGGATCGAGTGGTGGTAGATCGATCTTTTTGGCAATGGTGGGGTAGATGTCTGCGTCGATTTTAGCAAAATCACAGACAGTTTCCTTCAAAAACGTACTAGCTCTTTCAAGCGCTATCTTCATCTTCGGGTGCTTCTCCGACTTGTTCTGGAACACCTTTGCTATAAGAAAGACTTCTTCAGGGTTCATGCAGGGGAAGTCAGCTTGGGTGCGGACATAGTCGTGTTCCCTTCTTGTGAGAGTGTATTGGATGAAGTCAGCCTTCATGAACTTCCGAGGCTTGTAGTTTTTAACTGCGGATGGTCTATCGTTAGACCAGATTTTCTGTATGGAAGACGCATGTTTGGCATAGAACCGATTCAGTCTTTCGAATTCCATAGGCAGCCTCTTGTGTTCGGGCAAGTTGCGGTCAAAGGGCTCAAATACAGTAAAGTACTTAGCGTTTGGGGAGATTGGAACATCCCAGTAGCCATCCGAAGGGGGTTCAACATATGTAAGATATGGTTTGTAGTCGTCATCCAGCAGTCTTCGGTGGGGATTGATCCAAGAGTTTATCAAGGATTCATCCAAAACAGTGTCAAAACCGCATTCTCTCCATATGAGCTCAGCAAGTTTAGCTGCTTTCCAATCCTTTTTCTTCTGCGTGGTGACTGGGGAGTCATTTGAGCTTGTAGAGGACATGTGATCCACCAGATTCTTGAAGTGAGGGGGGGTCTCTGGTTTCTCAGAGTGATCTCCTTTTGCGGTGGAGTCTGATGAGATGGTGGCGGTGAAGGTTGCGGTGAAGGAATTCTTTCTGTAATGATGGGGGGACATTGATGTTGTGAGATGCTTTTGGAGTGATGGTCTTCTTCTTCACTTCCCCCTCTTGAGGAATGTAACGCAGGAGCTTCCTCAAGCCATTTTCGGAGACCATCAACTTTGGCAAAAACTTCCTGAAACTGGGCTTTAAGGGCGTCCGCCAACTATTGATTGTTGGGGATGGTGGAGTTGAAGAGCAGCCTGTGAATTTCCTTAGTGAGTTGAAGGATTTTAGGACCATGGAAGTTGGTGGACAAAGAGCGTTGCAATCGATTGATAGTAGCTTGAAGGACTGAGATAGTGGACTCATATGTAGTGTGAGTCTCAGCTATCAGCTTTTGGGATTGAGTAGACTGGTCCGCAATGGCTACTTGTAGATCTTTCTTGATTGTGGTCACCTCAGAGATGAGGCGCTCCGCAACAATCATGAATTCCTTGTGATCTGCTTTACGATTGTTATCAAGAGACCGAATTCCCATTTCAACTTTGAGAGAGATGCGCTCAGCAGCCAATCTCTCACGAGTTTCCAAGCGTTCTATCCTTTCGATCAAGGACTGCAGTCCGGGCATGTCTGCTGGTTGCGGTTGAGTTGGCTTGACCGCAGCGAGAATCTGATCGACCTTTGCTTGCAGGCTCAAAAATTCTTTTCTTGTTACCGCATTCTTCTTCTTTTTCTTCTTCTCTTTGGGCTTAGAAGTTGAATGATGAGAGCCACTGGATTCTTCTTCTTCATCAAACATCATGAGATCATCATCAGAGGGAGAGGGTTGATTTACCTCCTGAAGATCAACATCATCAAAACCGAAGGTGGGAGCAGAGCTGACTTCTACTGCGGTTCCTTCGTCTTGTGATTCTTGAACAGTGGGAGTTGGAGGGACTTTGGAAGCACCAGCACCGTCATGAGTGGACTGAGCCTTGCGGATCATCTTAGCCATCTCAGACATCCAGTCTTGTACTTTCAGGATGGTGGCTACGGTATTGGCATTGTTAATTGCGTCTGCCCAATACTTAGCCACAGATTGGATTTCCTGTTCCTTTTGCTGCCGTTGCTTGATTTGTTGATCTTTTCGTGCTTGGAATGCCCTACGGAAAGCAGCATACTTTTTGATGTCGGCCTCGGACACGGGAGTGTAGTGTAACCATGATTCATTAGATTCTTCACCGTCAAATCCTTGGAATCGCACCGAAGTGTCCTTCGGGTCCACGGATCCTCGCACATTTGTGCTCACCGTGCCTAAACCACCTGTTACTGATGTAAGTAGAGTAGGATTTCCTGAGCTTCCTCGGTCTCCTTGACCCATAGTCAAGTTTGGCCTCGGCTTAGTTCCGACAAGGGCGGAAGAAGTGCCCTGCGGTTGGGAAGGTGTTTGAAGTGTTTGGGTTACATTCAAGAGGATGGAGTTCAACTCCTCAGGAGAAAAGAAATGCAGTCGGGAAGCCCTGGAGACCTTAGGGCGAGAACTAGTGTTATCCTCTTGGGATTGAACTGGGGGGAGTCTCCACGATGCGGTGAAACAGACTCACTTTCTGAGTCTGAGTGGAATTCGATAGTGGTGTTGAATGGGTCTGCGGCCACCCCAAGGACTACCGAAGCCTTTTGAGAGGCTGAGGTATCAGTCCGGTCACGCAGTGGGCTAGTGAGATTGGTTTTCTTCTTCTTGAGGATAGATATGGGTTGAGCATCCTCATCAGAATCACTATCATTTATGGGTGCGGTTGGGGTGATTTTGCGTTTCTTTGAGGGTGCGGTTGGTTTGGGAGCATCTTTCTTTGGGGTTCTTTGATTCTTGGAGACGTTGCGAGGGCCTTGATGGGTTGAGGCTAATTTCTTTCTTCTTTGAGAAAGATTGGAGAGAGTAGTGGAAGATTGGACTGCGGTACTTCCAGGGGTAATGATTGCGGATGGGGTTGGAAGAGGCGGGGTAGGAGGGTACGGGGCAATACCTTCCGTAGCCTCAATATGATCTGAGACATCAGCAGTATTAAGACCAAGAGTGGAAAGAATGTGGGTTGGAAGTCTTCTAATAGGTCCAAAAACAGATTGATCAGATGAGGGATTGTACCTTTTGAGATCCTTGGTGACAAAGAAGTGGATGTCGTTGCCCATGCTGATTCCTGCATCCGCATGGACGTCTGAAATGCAGAGGGAACAGAACCTTGCAAATGTAAGTTCGGTAGGGTTCTCCCTTGGGCTCTCCTTTGGAATGTATTGCAGAAAATCGTCCCATAGAATCTGACCGTAGTTCACGTCATGGCCAGTGAAGATACTCCATACTAACTTTAGGAGTTTGAGTCCCATGTTATCCGTGCCTCCGGTTCTGCCAGATAGACTGCGGATGACAAAATGGCAAAAGAATTGCCAGACCGTAGGCAGTTGGTTTTTCTTGAATTCCCCAATGCCTTTGATTTTCTTCTGATATCCCATTTTGTAAAGTGCAGAAGTGATGTCCGCCATGGATGGAGTAAAAATCTTGATTGAGGGATGAACAAGAAGGTTAATGGCAGAGATAAACTTTTCTTTAGACAGAATGACCAAAGAATCGTTAACAAGGTTAAGATTCACTTCTTGTGGATTCTCGAGTGGTCGATACGCTGAAAAGGCACATTTGAATAGGGTTGAAAGTGGGACAATGTCTGTGAACGAATCGAATGGACCAAACAGAGGGTGATTGGTCAAGAACTTGATCATTAGCTTGATCGGAGCATTGTAAGATGAATGGTCTTCGAATACAGCTCCGAAATTACTTGAGGCAATCGTAGGTGTGGGATGTCTTGAAGCAGAGTCTGAACCAGTAGGATTCACTGATCCAGATGCTTTGGAGTGTTTCTTGGATACACCGGATTTCATCATTGTAGGAGTTTGAGAGAAAAAGTAGAACCAGAGTGTGAAAAGGGAGAAAGGATTCAAGGTTCAGAGAGCGTAAACTGTTCTTGGGGAAGAAGAAAGGTTTTTATAGGGATGGAGTTGAAAAGTAACCGATTTTAACCTAGGTAAAAAGAATAAGGTAAAAATAAAACGTTTGGGGGTTCTTTTGATTTGGGAGGTGAAATCTCAGCCACATGTTATGGAACGGTTTAAATTTTTGAGATTTTACCAAAAAAGGGTTTTCATTTAATGAAATGTCAGACGTACAACATCACGTCTGGTGATCGTGTGGTGAGGGTTGGTTTGATCCGTTGTGCAAAGAGAAGTTGTAACGGATTGGACGTGCTGGGTAAGAGGAAAAGACAGATTAAGGATTTGTTTATGGAAAAACGTTCTTTTTGTCATCATACCTAAAATAGTTCTGACACAAGATTTATTCAAAAAGGAGATGGGACAGTTTCTCAAGGAATGTTTTTATTTAATGTTATTTAATGAAGGATCATTAAATAGCACACCATGATTCAAGGATTAATGAGAAAGTTGAGAAACTATTAATGTGATTGCGGATGGAAATTTCATTGCGGATGGATCCCTTGCCATTGTGGATGGATCATTTGATATTGCGGATGGACAGATGTATGACTGTAGTAGAAGAACTGAGGAGAGCACTTGTACAAGAAGTTAGTAACAATAAACAATAAGGACCAGTGAAGGATAAATATGATATATGGTTGCGGTACATAGACTGCGGTACACCGAATATACCAAAACCATCTATCATAAGTAACTTTCAGTTAGGACCGCAACAGAGACCAAGGATGGTCTGCGGTACCTATCAATTCAAGAAGAATTGTGGGTCCGGATTCATCATTCCTAACATTTGTAAGAAAGAGTTGAGTTTTGTAGAGTCAAGTGCCTTTGTGAACACATCAGCAATCTCTTCATGAGTATGGACAAAGATGAGTTCAATGTTACCTTTCAGGATGTGGTCTTTGATGAAGTGATATCGTAGTTCAATATGCTTGGTCTTGGAGTGCTGAATAGGATTGTGAGATATTACTATAGCACTTTCAGAGTCACAGTAAATTGGTATCCGCAGCATTCTGTATCCGTAGTCCATAAGTTGTGTCTTCATCCATAGTACTTGTGAACAACAGCTGGCTGCAGCCACATATTCAGCTTCTGCGGTAGACAGAGATACACAATTTTGTTTCCTTGATGACCAGCTGACGAGTCTTTCACCTAGAAATTGACATCCACCTGAGGTGCTTTTTCGATCTAGTCTGCATCCGGCGTGATCCACATCTGTGAATGCTTGAAGACTGAAGTCATTGCCTGCGGGGTACCATAATCCAAGAGACTTGCTTCCTTTCAGGTACCGTAGTATTTGTTTGGCTGCGGTCATATGTGACACTTTTGGGTCAGCCTGATACCTTGCGCATACACCTGTTGCAAAGACAATGTCTGGCCGGCTTGCGGTGAGATACATCAAGGAGCCTATGATACCTCTATAAGTCTTGTGATCCATAGATTCGTCTAAGGGATCAGCAGAGATCTTATATCCGAAGGCCATGGGGACCTTAGCCGAAGAGCAGTTGTCCATAGAATATTTCTTTAACAGTTCAGTGGTGTATTTCTCCTGATGAATGAATATCCCTTGCGGAACTTGTTTCACTTGAAGTCCTAGAAAGAAGTTAATCTCTCTATTCATGCTCATTTGGAACTTGTTGGTCATGAGCTTAGCAAATTCATCCACCATTCCTTGATCAGTTGATCCGAAGATGATATCATCCACATATATTTGTACAAGCATAAGGTGATCACCATTTGCTTTTATAAATAAAGTGGGATCAATCACTCCTCTTTTGTATCCGAATGAGACAAGAAATTCAGAGAGAGTCTCGTACCATGCTCTTGGGGCTTGCTTCAGACCGTAGACTGCTTTTTCAAGTTTATAGCAGTGGTCTGGGAATTCAATACTTTCAAAGCCTGGAGGTTGCTGAAGATAAACCTCTTCTTTTAATTCCCCATTGAGAAAAGCACTCTTTACGTCCATTTGGTGTACCTTGATGTTTTTGTGGGCTGCGTATGCTAAGAAGATTCGGATGGCTTCCATTCGTGCCACCGGAGCATACGTTTCATCATAGTCAATACCTTCAAGTTGACTATAGACTTTTGCAACTAGCCTTGCCTTGTTTCTGACTACCGCACCAGATTCATCCAGCTTGTTTTTGAACACCCATTTAGTACCAACAATGGTGTGACCATGCGGCTTCGGGACGAGCTGCCACACTTTGTTTCTTTTGAATTCTTCTAGTTCTTCTTGCATTGCGGATATCCAGTCTGGTTCTAGTAATGCTTCTCTGATCGTTCGGGGCTCAACCGAGGACATAAATGCTGCATAGTGACAGTGATCAGATAAATCCTTGGAAGATCGAGTCTGGATACCTGCGGATGGGTTGCCAATGATTTGTCCTGGTGGGTGGTCCTTCGTCCATACGTGTAGAAGGGGTTGCAAATGATCAGCAGTTGTGGTAGAGGGAATGTCCTCGATATCAGAAGACTCTGCGGTTGGAGATGGTAGTTCCCCCTGGATTTGAGAACATCCTGCGGAGTCATCTTGGATTGTTGGAGCGAGAATGGAATTTTCTTGAGCAGTTGGAAGAGGTTCCCCTGGATTGCTAATCGGAGTTCCCCTGGAACCTGAGAAGGTTCCCCCTGGATTGCGGATGGGAGAGTGATAATCCTTGAGTCTGTTCTTGTGTCAATGTTCTCTATGTTTTCATCATCCGAGTCCGAAGATACGTTTGATGTTAATGATTCTCTGCGGATGGACACTTGAGCTATATCAAGTACTGGAACCTCGATGGTTGTTGCTTGATCCGGAGTAGAGCTTTCCCCCTCAACCGGCAAGGTGGAAGTATTGAGAGATGCTACTTCGGATAGTGATGGACCAGATACATCAGCGTGCTGCTGTTGAGCTTCTTGAGACACAAGAACTTCGGATAATTTGGCTGTTTCTACAGGGTCGAAGAGATCGTCATAGTTGACTTCAACTAGGTTTAATGGACCCGAAGAGGCAGGAATATCACTTTCCAGGATTGATGTGGTTTCAGTGGATGGAGGGGTGTTGCGGATGTGATAGTCATCAAATTTCACATCGAAGCTTTCAATGATCAACCTTGTGCGTCTAATGAGAACTCGATAAGCAACCTTGTTAGTGGAATAGCCAAGGAAGATTCCTTCATCAGACTTTGGTGCAAACTTGTTAAGATGATCTCTGTTGTTGATCACAAAACATCTACACCCAAAGATATGAAAGAAGCGGACATTTGGCTTGCGGTTGTTAAGGCCCTCATACGGTGTTTTGTTGAGACGTTTGCACACAATGCTTCGGTTCTGTACAAAGCATGCGGTTGCTACTGCTTCAGCCCAGAAGTAGAGAGGAAGGTGTGCGAAGTTGAGCATGGATCTGGCTACTTCTACTAGAGTGTGGTTCCTTCTCTCTACTACCCCGTTTTGTTGCGGTGTGTAGGGAGCTGAGAAGTTGTGAGTGATGCCTTTGGACACCAAGAAACTATTGAGGAGATGATTAGTAAACTCGGTTCCATTATCACTACGGATACGTCTTACTGGCAGCTTGATCTGAAGTTCTATTTCCTTGATGAAATTGATGAGAATCTGCGGTGTTTCTGACTTGAGTCTGAGGAAGAAAACCCATGTGAAACGTGTGAAGTCATCTACTATAACCAGTATGTATTTCTTGTGATGGAGACTGGCTACGGTGGATGGACCGCAGAGATCAATGTGCAAGAGCTATAGTGGTTCATAAATTGAAGAGTCAATCACTATGGGGTGACTTGCTTTGGATTGCTTTCCACATTCACATACAGGATAGAGAGTATCATTGCTGAACTTGAGAATAGGGAGTCCTCTGACTAGTTCTCCAGTGACCAAATTATTGATGTATCTGAAGTTGAGATGAGCTAGCTTGCGGTGCCATAGCCAACTGACTTCGGATACGGCTTTGGATAGGAAACATAACTACGGTTTGCCTATGATCAGAGAGACATCCATAGGATACATAGTACCTTCGGATCGGGATTTGATCAGACATGTGTTCCTATCACTTGTCATTACATATCAAAATTGATCATCAAATTCAACTCAATGGCCTGCTTTACATAGTTGGCCAACACTGATGAGATTGTATTTAAGGCTTTCTACATAAGCAACCTTTTGAATAGAGAAGTTCCCCGTAGTAAGAACACCATAACCTCGGATGACCCCATTCGCATTGTTGCCGAATGTGACATTTCCACCGTTGCAAATTGGCTTGAAATCCCGAAGGTATTCTAACCTTCCGGTCATGTGCAAGGAGCAGGCACTGTCGATTAACCATTCTTCTTCTTGTTCCTCCTTGCACAAAGCCTGAGAATTACATGGTTAGTTTAGGCATCCAAACTAGTTTGGAGCCTGGGACAACAGATGAGTTCCTGAATGATGCATGGACCGAGGTTGCAGGGACTGGTTTCTTGTCAACTTTTAATCCTAGTCCTGGGTGTTTGTGCAGTTTTGGAGTGTTGTGTTTTTTTGAAAAATTACGAGGTTTCTGACTCCAACTAGATTTGACATAGGATGAATCTTTTTGACACCTACACTGACATTGACAGGTTGAGATTTTGTCTTTTGTTCTTACACCACGTTTGGTCCGCGGTCTAAAGGATGAGTTGGGTTTGTGACCGGTCCGAGGTTGGAAATATCTGACAAGAGTGTTGTTGGGTTTCTGAAAAGTTTGTTTTGAAAAAGGTTTAGCACGTGTAGATCTTTGAGTCCTTTTTGTTGGATTTGGGAGAATACCCTTCCACTTGTTAAAATTTTGATGTGACTTTAAAAGTGTTGGAGTGGGTAAGATACCCTTCCATTTTGGATTATCTGAGGAATAGACTTGAAAACCATTGTTTCGAAAAGACTTTACACTCTCTTGGGTTGTGTCAGATGAAATAGGAATGACTGTTGAAACTGTACATTCCTTTTTGTATGTTCACTTGATGGGAGAGTTTTTTGAAAAAAAGTGTGAGAAAACAAATTTTTCTGGACTTTTGGACTTTGGAAATCTGATATGTTTCTTGTTTTTCGAAAAAGTTTGTCTATTTGAGCCTCGGGAGCGAATTTCCTCTTTGAAAGCCTTTTTAGCTAAAGTTTTTGGGGAACCGCAGTCTTTGATGTTCAACTGCGGTTTCCTGGAATTCTTAGAAAATTTTTGAAAACGTGGGCTTGAGTCATCCGAACTTGAAGATTCAGGGGTTTGAGAGCATTAACCCACTTCAAAGTTTTCTATGGGTAATTCATGATGAATTGGCTGAAGAGTCACAGTTCCTTTTACTGAGGACTGCGGTAGTGATGATTTGACTACCGCAGAGTAAGTCTGAGTTGGGACTTCAGTGGGACTTTTGTGGGACTTTTGACTACAGTGTGAGACACTGCGGTCCGAGGGCAGAGATGGGAAGTCTTTCGAGACTTCGGGGCCCTCAATAACAATTTCTTCATCAACTACAGATGAGGTTTGAGAATTTGGATAAATGGTGCCACAGATAGGAATTTGAGCACTTGTGTGACCCGAAACCTCAGGCACAATTTCCTCAATGACACAATTATTGCTTAGATTATGAAGTCTACCGAAGTGAGTTTTGATGTCTTCGGGAAAGGTCTTGTCATTGACTGGGAAATGAAATTCTCGGTCTGGAGGGACATACAGTCTGTCTTTGTTGAACCAGGGTGAGGAATCCATTGCGGTAGGATATCCATTTGACCAACCCCAATTGTATGTATTGTCCACGGTTCCATTATTTACCAAATTTTCAATAGCTTCACTTTCATTGAACAATTTTTCGATTAAGAGATTTAAGCGTACAATTTCACTCTGAGCTAAATCTCTCTGGTTCAAAGCTATCTCTAATTGTGTTTCACTCAACATTCTTGCATCTTTTTCTAACTCTAAGTCCTTTTCTAACATAGCCATTTTGAGTCTTTTGTTATCCAGTCGTCCTCTCACATGGAACATCTCTTGGGACGCAATGTTCTTCTCATCTAAAGCTTTGTTATAGTCTGTAAGGACGACAACACATGTGTCATTAAGATCATCTATGAAAGGTTGACAGTCATGCATGCTATATTTTAGAGTTTGGATCATGAGTTTTACCTGTTCGACGATGCTTAGAGTTCCATCCTTTGCCATGTAGCAGTAGTTCTTTTCCAGCTTTGTAGACCCATCATCATCCGCAATTGCCAGCATGCAGATTTTCCCTTTTCCTTTGACACTGCTGATGGCTTCATCTTCGTCTCCGGATGACCAAACTTGATGGTCTCTTTTGACATGGGCTACGTATGCCCTTGCTTTTTCTTTATCTTCCAATTCTTGAGCCATTCTAAGGTAGAATGCTCTATCTTTTACTACATTAGCCTTACAATCTCTTGCAAAGTGATTCTCTTGGTTGCATATGTGACAAATCACAACATCAGTCTTGTCTTCTGAGGGAGTACCGGAGTCAGTGGTTTGAGTAGACTGCGGTGCTTCCTTTGGTTGAGAATTTTGAGATTGCGGTGGTGGATGAGAACTTTTGGGATATCGAGGATGGTTATTCTGCGGGTTGAAGTTACGATTGAATGGAGGTTTATTGAACTGTTGATTCTTGCGGAAGGAAGGAGGTGGTAGACGGTTGAACTGTTGGCTAACCAGAGCAATTGCCTTCTGAAATTCTTCTTCATCATCATACTCTGAATCAGCTTCGTATGACTGCGGTGGAGTGTCATACGAGGGAGAGTAAGATTTATTATGTGGAGCTTGTGCTATGAGAGCAAGTGGTCCTCCGAAGTCAGCACAGTCTTTGAGTACGGTGGATTCTTATGCTTGCAGTTCTCCGTAGAGCTTGTAGAGTGACAAAGAATGAATTTTTCTATCGCCTTGTACTATCGTCTTAGCCGTAGTCCAATGTCTTCCCAAACCATTAAGAAACTGAAGATTTGTTTCATGGTTACTGCGGATGGTGCCCGCATTGGATAGCTTGGTGACTATCAGGTTGAACTTTTTGAAGGAGTCTTCCAAACTTTCGCCAGTATGAGCTTTGAAGTTGTTGAATTCATTGAGTGTGGTTGTAAGCTTCTTGTCTTGTGCTTGTTCTGAGCCTTCGTACAAATTCTTGAGAACTTCCCAGATCTCTTTTGCTGACTTGCAGTTTATGATAATATCGAATTTGTCAGGAGCAACTCCACAATAGATTTCATAAAAAGCAACAGCATCATTTTCCATTTTATCGATATCATCCTTGGTGGGACGGTTCATGACTGGTTGACCTCCTCCTAGTCTGGTTGTAGCTCCGTCAGTTTGGACTGGTGTAAGAACTGGGACATGTGGTCCTTCTTCTACGGATCGCCATACATCTCTACCAAGTCTCCTTAAATATATTTCCATTCTTTGGGACCAGTGATGATATTCATTTGCTACCAGTATTGGGGCTCGATTAGAACCACCAACACTGTTGGAAACATTCCGAGATAACGATTGTGCCATATTTCCTTGTTTTTTTTTTGAAGTTTTTTTTAAGAAATGAGCTTCAGTGGTGTAGAAGGCCCTTTGAAAATCAGAGTTCCGTTTTTCAAAAAGCAACCACTATGGCTCTGATACCAATTGTTGAGAGAAAAACTTTGAGACACACTTGAACAAACGTTAGAACAAGTATATTGCGAAATAGTTAATCTCGAAGGATCTAAAAGCTCAACAATAATATTAATAAGTTAGAGTTAGATACTTAGAGAGTTAGTTGCGGAAAAGTAAAGAAATGGAAATGACAACATTTGTTATATCAAGAATACACATAAGTTGATTCATAACGAGGAATGCCTTCAAGCCAAGTTAATAAGTGAGATCAAACTTAGTGATTAAGTCACACGAGACTTGCTCCGAAGAGAGATTGTAATCAGTTATATTCTAGTAAGGTTTGAGTGTAAGAAGAGATGCGTAATCAGATAGAGAGATAGAAAAGATAGCTTCAGAGATCTGTTTGAATAAGTGAATGAGCTCTATTTATAGAGACTCAAAGAGTTACATTAGATTCATTCTCTAAGAGTAGCCATGCAAGGCATACTGGACAATAGAGAGTATTACAGAAAGATAAATAAACTTAGTAAAGTAAGAATGACTGAGGTTGGCTAGATGACTTCGGATGCGGTTGCTGATGGGAGCTTGACTGCGGGTGCTTGTAGACTGCGGTAGCTGAAGTTCAAGAGGGTCACTTTTCATGATTCAACACCCTTCCGTCTTATCAACCGGATACGGGGTCTATTTCACCCCTACCACTACCACATAATATCATAGCATACTAGCACATAAATCATAATAGATAGTGGCATACCATACAATTATCACAAAGACAATCATCTAACTAATAACTCCTACTAGTGGGTCGGCCTCTGTGCCTTAGACCCACTGCTACCGGGAAGGTAACTCACCTCGAAAACTGGAAGTAGCTTAACAATCCCCGGCTCCGGATAATCAACCCAACTCAAACCCCTACACATAAAAGATTTCCTTAATTACCCTTTCATACTCATAACCCCTTAAGGGTCGACTTTGGCCAAAGTCAAAGTCAAAGTCAAAGTCAACACCATGGTCAAAGTCAAAGTCAACATTCCGTGTTGACCTAACTCACCGATTTACCCTTCAACTCGTCGTGTTTCCATAAATCACATAAACGTGATATCACGATCCAACTCGTCGAGTTTTTCCTACAACTCGTCGAGTCCCTCTTTTTCCAACAGAGTCGGGAAACTTCCAAAACAACTCGTCGAGTTCTTCAGTCCGTCAACCTTCTTATTGCATTAAGTCCCTATTCTTCAAATCAAGGCCCTATCTTCTGGGTCCAAGATGGAAATACGTCTAGAAGGGTAAAGTTTCCAACTTTACCCACTAAGGACCTCTCCCCAACGCATAAAACTCAAACCCTAACCCAAAATGGCTTAGATCCAACTCTAAAATCCATCAAAACTTCAAGATAGACCATGAGGTCATAGATATGGACTCAAGAGACAAATTGGGCACGTAAATCTCTCATATTTACTCGCATGCAAGACATAATAGGGCTTAAAAGACCAAAAAGGTGGTCTAAAAGTTGCATGGGACTTTCATGGCTATAAAGTTGGCACCTTTATGCCATGAAGTCCCCTCAAGACCCTAGATCTGAAGGGTTTGCCCAAATGGGACGTCCAAATCCCAACCATCAACATGCTTGGACCAAAACATGAAGCAAAACATCCTAAGACTAGATCTAAGCATGCCATGGACAAGGTTGAAGCTTTATACCTCAGATGAATCAGAAATGAAGCCCAACTTCTGGATCTACTCTCCTCCCACACGTTCTTGCTCCTCCTTAAGCTTTTTCTTCTTCAAACTCACCAAGAATGCACAAGATTAGCTTACAATTACTAAAAATGGCTTAGGGTTTTGGACAGTGGAGGCTAGAGATGAGGCCAACACCTTGGGGTTAAGTTGAGTTGAGGCCTCCCAACTCGTCGAGTAGGTTTCCAAATCCTTGGTCCAATTCTTCTCTACTCGACGAGTTTGGGGCTTCCAACTCGTCGAGTTTCTATATAGGAAAGTGAATAATTATATTTTAAATACATACCAGAAACCAGGCGTTACAGCATATTATCTGTGTTCTTGATATCTATGTTGGATGAACGATTTATACATGTTTTAAATGATTTAAACTTTATATGTATTTTGTATCTACGAAAATGTTGGTAAAACATGGGTAGATGAAATAGTTGATGTGTGATAAAATGATGAGAGGCCTCGATGTTTAAGTTGATCCAGTCATCTAGCAGAGTATAGATGACGACCACAGACTATTCTAGACAGTCCAGTGGAACACTAGTAGGCTCACAACCTATAGGTGTTTTGAACGATGTGTTCATTAGATGTACTCTAAATATCATGGCAGTTGCACCTAAAGGATAATATTGGCAGTTTTGCTTAACTTTTGAACTACGTGTTCACCAGTTGTAATTTAAAAACCCTGGTAGCTATGAACTTAGTGTCTTATGAATGGACATTGGTAGCTATGGACTTAGTACCTAAAGGATAGTTCTGGCAGCTGTGCCTAAGAGATAACATCGGCAGCTATGGACTTAGTGTCTGTTAGATAAACCATGGCAGCGATGGACTTCGTGCCTATTCCTTAGGAAGATCCTTAGGAATGAATGAATGAAGGATAGATGATTCTTAGGGTAGATCCTTAAGAATAAAGAAGATAATGGGGATGGGTAATTGGGTTGATTGCTTGATGATTAAACATAATAATTATATTATTATGGGTTGAAAACCTTATGTGCTCACCAGGTTTCCCAACCTGACCCACTCAGTTTATTTGTATCACAGGTGTCTATATGAAGCTACATTACACTGAGAGATTAAAAGAGATGTAGATCACTAGTGTAAATGAATGTAAGGTCTGTTTATGCTTATGTTTCTGAATTGACAATGACATCCCAAAGTTTTAATATAAACAAAATACATTTCTTCGGAAATGCTTTGATAATATTTTTATCATGTTTTTCTGGGAACAAATTCCGCAACACTTTTCTTTAAAAGGATACTCTGATTTTAAAACTTATGCATAAACAAATCGGTCTTTTTTGGTCGTGAAAATGGGGATGTCACAGTTGGTATCAGAGCATTAGTTTAAAGCGAACTAGGAATTTGTAGGATTTCTAGACTTAAACTTAGAAATTCTAAGCGATGATTGTGAGATGAGTGTCTACTATATTTTAGACACGAGCACTAGCTTATTTTAGGAAAGATGCCTAAATTGCTATTATGTGCTAAATGATTTATGTTATAGCTATAAAGATGCCTTATATGTTATTATTTGATCGGATCTATGGTTTGTTGTTGACTGGATCTGGAAACCTTATGTGTTTATGATTCTAAATGTTCGACTACGTTATTAGAACTAGCATGTAACATTTCGGAGTGACAAGGAGGATCTAAACGTCTATCATAAATAAAGCTTTCCTATCTAAATTCTCGTCACTACACACCGAACGTCTGATTTGGTGTATAGATCGTCATGGTAAGAACCTGAAGCGGATTCGGAAACGCCAATGGAAATGCTAATGGCAATCAGCAGCCTCAATCCCAAGTGGTAGTGCGTGCACCGGAAGTAGTAGTTGCACCTGAGCCAATCATAATGGTAGGAGTGCAAGCCATGATTCCGGCTATAATGGCCGAACAGAGGGAAGAGATGAGGAAAATGTTGCTGAATAATAGGGATGAACCTACGATGCCTATTGAACAGCCTGAACTGAATGAAGGTCAGTCGGAAGAAGGAAATTATAGTAGAACCGTCAGTCAAGCTAAACCATGAGTGGGAATGAGAAACCACCACAATGGAGGAAATGACGAATGTAGATGAAAATACAATGATTTCATGGAATCCAAACCACCGAGTCTTTCTGGAAGCCCAACACCGGTGGAAGTCATGGACTGGATCTCCAAGATGGAGATGATGTTTGAAAGTTGCGACTGCAGCAACAAACAGAAGACCGCTCTCGCGGTTACACTGTTAAAGACTGTGGTATTAAGCTGGTGGAAGCTACTAGCTGATACCATGCCCAAGGGAGAAGCTAGTAAGATGTCTTGGGAAGAATTTTTGGTGCAACTGAAGATGCAGTACTGCTCTGAGCAGGATCTGCTGCAGATCAACAATGAATTTTAGAACCTAAAGAAGGGAAGGATGAGTGTCACCGAATATGCTGCAAGTTTTACGGAGAAAATGAAGCTTGTTCCATATTTGGTTCCAACTGAAATCTCCAAGGTCAACAAGTTTGCCAATGGATTACCAGCAGACTTTGGTTCAATGGTCAAACAAGCAACCACCTTGTACGCCGTCATCTGGGCAGCTAAGAATGTAGAGACCCAGATAAGAGAAAGATGTCTAGAAAAAGATAAGGCAAGAGAAAAGAGGAAGCTTGAAGGATCCTCAAGATATGATAATAAAGGAAGATTCTCCAAGTCCAACCTGGATAACCAAAAGTATGGAATCAAGTGGTGTGAGCAGTGCAAGAAGAAGCACTTCGGAAGATGCGACAGAGAAGTGACTTGTTACAAGTGTGGGAGGACCGGTCACTATTCCAGAGATTGTACGCTTAATGATAAGGTATTCTATGTATGCGGAGACAAGGGGCATATGTTAAAAGATTTCCCGAAGAGAAATGAAGTAGCAAGGCCAAATGCACTGCCAAAGCCAAAGGCAAGAGCATTCCAGATGATCCTCGACGAAGCAGGTGACAATGCAAGGATTCAGGAGTGAGGACTTTATATCCGAAGATCAAGATATGAAGTATCCATGCGGATAGTATCATGTGGTGTAGCCTATTAGAGGCATAGTATAGGTTGAACTTGAACACCCTTGTAATCGTTTCGAGAAGTAATATAAACCTTAGTTATGTTATCCAAGGTGTTAAATGACTATGTGAAATTATTGTATGGTGACTTGGAGAATTGCGAGACAATACTTGGGACGAGTATGAGTACGTGTGAAAGGTAGTAGAGGCCTATACTACCGGAAGCACAAGACTCGCACTTGGATCAGGGAAAGTCACACGGTTACCAAGGCACTAGTAATTGATTCTGTTTTGTTCATGTATGTCGTTACCATTGTTTCAGTAATGACTAAGAAGATGATTGTTATTCCGACCCTAGTGGTCATATCAAATCGATTCCGACTAAGACGAGTATGTTACGTGGTTCAGAAAACCAATATCGATGTAGCATCTGACTTAAGCCAGGAGATTGAAGTGAAAGAAAATCGAAGCGATCAATAGAAGTATCACGATCGTTGTAAGAGCTTGTAGCTAGAAGTACTACATACTAGAATGTGATTATATCACATTAGATCATGAAGGAAGGTATCTTTCATTCTGGAATTTGACTCTAAAAGACCTGAGTCTAAGAGTTGCATCATAGGATGAGAGGTCATTCAAACATGACCCATCGGTCTGCTACGATAAATGAAGGAAAAAACTTATCTTAAGTATTTTAAAGAAGAATAAGGTGTATTCAATAAGGATTAATTTTGTAACTCGAAGGTTACGATTGAAAGTCCAACGTGAAATACAGAGCGGGTGCAAGATCGAACACCGCCTGCAGTCGAGACGTCCAAGAGTTAGATACTCATTCGAAGGAATATAGAAGTTACGGTTATTACCTAGGATGAAGAGATAACGTATGGAGTCAATATACAAGCCATATTTTGTTGATGATTCTGGGACGTAATCATCCTAAGGGGGAGATAATTGTAACATCCACAGATTCGAGCTAGCCAATTTAGAGACAATAAGAGTCAAAAATAACTTTTTGATGGAAGATTATTTATAATAAATAATCTTAACTAAGTTATAGTATATGTCGGAAGGGTTCTATACATATAAAGAACGCCGAAATCCGAGTTATAACGACGAAGTTATGACATGTCGAAGTTTTACGACAAAACCGACACGACACCGGGAATCGTAAAAAGTGAGTTTACGATAAAGTACTTTTTATCCTTATTGATCTAAACTAAATTATTAGAGTATGTCTCCACCTACGCTTGGATATAAAGAATGTCAAAAATGGAGCTCGTATGCAAAAGTTATGATCTTCCGAAGATGTAGCTATCTGAGGGCATGACACGTGGTAGAAACCCTAGCCGCGTTAAGTCCACGATGTGAAATTATTCAAGGACACTAATCGAGGCTAGAAACACGTGGTAAGGCTACGGTATGATTCATGGAAGTTCACGACGTGAACTTAGGTATTTCACGACGTGGAAATGTCATCCAGACACCTTTCGAAGCTAGAACGCAGATGGCAAGCCTACGAAGTGATTCAACCATGAACCACGATGTGAACATGTCATGATCACGACGTGAACTTGCCCAGAACACCCTATAAATAGCAAGTTTGACCCTTTCATTTCTTACACCAAATCTTCTTACCTCTCTCTCGTTTGCTGAAGGCATTCCGCGTCCCGAGCCCGACGGTCATGAACTGCTGACCGTTTAAAGTTAAATTCTATCAAATCATGCTACTAATGTGAGTGCATAGTTACTTTCATCTTACACATAGATATGAAGTATTTAATATAAATTACGTGATATGTGTGCATATTATTTGTGTTCTTGATATCTATGTTGGATGAACGATTTATACATGTTTTAAATGATTTAAATTGTATATGTATTTTATATCTACGAAAATGTTGGGTAAAACATGGGTAGATGAAATAGTTGATGTGTGATAAAATGATGATAGGCCTTGATGTTTAAGTTGATCCGGTCATCTAGCAGAGTATAGATGACAACCACAGACTATTGTAGACAGTCTAGTGGAACACTAGCAGGCTCGCAACTTGTAGGTGTTGCGAACGATGTGTTCACCAGATGTACTCTAAATATCCTGGCAGCGGTGCCTAAAGGATAATATTGGCAGTTGTGCCTAACTTTTGAACTATGTGTTCAACAGTTATAATTCAAAAACTTTGGCAACTATGAGCTTAGTGCCTTATGAATGGACATTGGTAGCTATGGAGTTAGTACCTAAAGGATAGTTATGGCAGCTGTGCCTAATAGATAACATCGGCAGCTATGGACTTAGTTCATGTTAGATAAACCTTGGTAGCGATGGACTTCATGCCTATTCCTTAGGAATGAATGAATGAGGTATAGATGATTCTTATGATAGATCCTTAAGAATAAAGAAGATAATGGGGATGGGTAATTGGGTTGATTGTTTGATGATTAAACATAATAATTATATTATTGTGGGTTGAAAACCCTATGTGCTCTGTAGGTTTCCCAACCTGACCCACTGAGTTTATTTGTATCATAAGTGTCGATACGAAGCTACATTACACTGAGAGTTTAAAAGAGATGTAGATCACTAGTGTAAATAAATGTAAGGTATGTTTATGTTTTTGTTTCTGAATTGACAATGACATCCCAAAGTTTTAATATAAACAAAATAGATTTCTTTAGAAATGCTTTGATAATATGTTTATCATGTTTTTCTGGGAACAAATTCTGCAACATTATTCTTTAAAATGATACTCTGATTTTAAAAATAAAGCATAAACAAATCCGTCTTTTCTCACCGTGAAAATGGGGATGTCACAAAACAAAAGTAAAGGGTTATTGGCAAGAATGAGGCTGATCCGGGAAGGTTAACCCGTACAACACCGTGTCGCGACAAATGTTTGATTGAAGGTCAATCGCTTCCATTTACTTGCCATGTCGTGCCATCTACTTGCCAAGTCGTGGTATTCTTTCTCAAGGGCATCATACTTTAGCCACCGTGTCGTGCTATCTATATTCTGCATCACGTGACAATGTACCTTTCTGTTCCCTCTTATGCATCACTTGACAGCAGCCCTTGGTTGATTCCATTCCAACCTTGGGATTGTTTTTCTTCAATCTTTAATCCCTCATATCTCCTTCGTTACTAACCCATTTTTGATATTCTTTATATCCACATGAATCTGGGAATGTACTCTACAAATCTGTTAAGGCATTTCACATTGACTTAATATGGGTCTTAATATTTTAAGTCTCAAACGTGGCCCAAAAACATAAATTTTCACATTTTACCCTTTTGGCCAAAATGCATCTTGTCATGCATTCTCTCTCCCAAACTTACTCGTCTAAACTTTTCTAAGTGACTTAAACTCTTATTGGCGATTTTTCATGAAGCCAAACCTTCATAATCTCACCTCTTTCTCATAATTAACCATTTTACCCTTTAGGTTAATATTTGACTAAAATTCAACTTTCGCTAAGTTTCATGTTCTTACATTCGGACTATGAATGATATGATCTAATGATTTCTTATATATGTTCAAGACAATTAATCAAGCACATAACATGATATCTAATGCTCTCTAATACAGTCAAATTTACAAATGTGTATTACCTAACCTAGGATTTGTTCAATTAGTAGATATAATAGTTAAAACTTAAGTTAATGTAATTGGAGTCAGCATCTAACTACACATAACTCATAAATAGGCAGTAAAAATCAGAAATTTAACATGCAAGGTAAACGATTTATCAAACACAAGTAATAACCAAGCTAAATAAATCTCATACCTTCAAAACCAACATATAGTATCGAGGTTTGTCTCCACCAAATGAAAGTAAAGGGTTATTAGCCCATAAATAAAGTAGAAAAATAGCTAAAAACGATGTTAACTTCACTAAGCATGTTTAGATAAGTATACCAAATGATTAACGTGTTCTTCGTCTCTCAATCTCTTCATATCTTGCTTTTCAATCGATCTTTGGCCTCCTTAGGGTTACTAAGGGTTCTTTTGTCGAAATTAGTCATACAAAATCACAGCTCTCTCTCTCTCTCTCTCTCTCTCTCTTTTTCAAAATGATTTAGAAATGTATTTATAAGGTTCCGATATTTCATGCCACCACGCCGTGGTATATGGCTCGCCACACATTGGTGGACATTTCAGTGTGTGTCCTCCAATACTTCTGACTTGTACCTCATCCGGAAAATATTATCGAATAAGGGCTCTCCACCACGCCGTGGTATGCATGTGACCACGTCATGGGGCTTCAACGATGTAACAGGAAAATAAAAAATAAAAAACTTGGAATTTTGACAATAAACAAGGAGTGTCATTTCAAAGATCCTTTTATTTATAATAATTTATAAGGAGAGACATATGAGCTTACATAAGTTAAGTTTCTCCTTACAGTAGCCTTTAGCCATTTCGTTACAAGAACTACACAAAAAATCTTAAAAAGATTAATTATCTACATCACAAATAAAATCTTATCAATCCAATCATTTAATATATATTTGAACATCTCATATTAACATCCTCTTAAAATAGAAACTCCAATCAAGAAAAAGTTGTGGGTTATCTATCACAACCAAGTACAACTTTGAGCCTCCCTAAGCCACATGTTACCTGAGAAAAATACAAAAGTGTGTTGTCCATAATCAATATTTGAAAGTATTTCTAAATAACTGAACTTTATATGGCCTAGCTTTGAGAGCACGTCTAAAATTATATATAAATGTTATGTAAACCTAAAAACAAATAATCATGGGATGATCTTCTTTCCATCATCCTTTTGTTTCATCTATGTATAACATCAATGTGATAACATATGACGCGATTCATGGATCTATTCAAACTATATATATATATATATATATATATATATATATTAATCAATTGGTGTCATAAGTACATTTAAGTTTGAATGGTTATATTTGATTAGGTGAAAATGAATGGTATGAGAGTTTCAAATGAATGTTCTGCAACTAAAAATGTCTCTTTTATAATATTTCATGTTTTTAAATACAACGATGTAATAGGAAAAAAATAAAAAAACTTAGAATTTTGACAATAACCAAGGAGTATCATTTTAAATATCCTTTTATTTAGAATAGTTTATAAGCACATACACATGACCTTATATAAGTTATGTTTCTTCTTATAGTAGCTTTTAGCCATTTTGTTGTAAGAACTTTAAAATAAAAAACAAAAATCTTAAAAAGATTAATTATCTACATCATAAATCAAATATTATCCACCCAAACTTGTAAGATATATACAAACATCTCATATTAACATCCTATCAAAAATAGAAACTCTAATCGAGAAAACGTCGTGGGTTACCTATCACAACCACGTATAAATTTTAGCATCCATAGGCCACATGTAACCTGAAAAAAAAAATACAAAAGTGAGTTGTACATAATAAAAATTTGAAAGTATTTCTAAATAACTTAACTTTATATGGCCTAGCTTTGAGAGCACTTCTAAAATTATATATAAATGTTATGGAAACCTAGAAACAAATAGTAATGAGATGATCTTCTTTCCATCATCTTTTTATTTCCTCCATGTACAACATCAAGATGAGAATATATGATGCAATTTAAGGATCTATTCAAACAAAATGTTAGTAGTAAAGCAAACATATAGTTAACATATTAGTTTTATTAAACATTATAGTTTAATTTTTAAGTCATTGTGATATATACAATTATTTGATAATTTTATAAACCGTTTAAAATTGTGTAAATTATATATCAAATGAATGATAATATAACGGGTAACAAAACGTATGAACAAAAATATGAACTGCAACTTTTAGTAACATAAAAATAGAAAAACATCTATTATAACATTTTTATTAAAAAAAATATATATATACAACGAATAATAAAAAATATGGAAAATAAACACTATAACTTTTAATAACATAAAAACACTAAAACATCTATTATAACATTTATATTAACTCTTCATATTTAAATCACAAATCTCTTCAAATACATTAATATTTTTAATGAGCAAAACTTTACAACCTTATAAAAGAAAGGAAAATAAAAAGTTATTAGTGATTACTAATTAATAATCATAAGTTAAAAACTCTTGAGTTGTAACTAATAAATATACATAAATTAGAAAACTCTTGAGTTGTAATGTGAGTTTCAAATGAATGCGGTACTTGGAAATGTATATTTATTATTATTATTATTATTATTATTATTATTATTATTATTATTATATTCGTCTAAATAATTGGTTTTGATGCATCATTTTAATCCCTTCAATTATTAAACATAAAGATATTTAATTATAAATTTATAACATACATAGGTGCATATACATGTTAAACAAATCACATATATATATATATATATATATATATATATATATATATATATATATATATATATATATATATATATATTCGTAAATGCCATATGTAATTCTTGTCGTAGTAATATGGATAAATTACTTTCATATGAAGAACATATCATGATAAGTCTATCATAATTACATATAAAATGTTCAAAATTATGTTATCGCTTAAATATTTTCTTTAAAATATGTTGTGTATGATAACCCAACAAAAAAAAATAATAGAAAAAAAACATAAAAAAAAACGACAATCAAATAAATAAGAGCATTGAGTGGTTGAATATACAAATAAAGATGTTACATAAACATACATTTAAATCAAAAGAGAAAACTAACATTCGTCAACTTTGCTCAAACAAAAAAACCTATATCCATTTTATGAATCTTCTTTCCTCATTTAACACTATTCAAACATAGAAACTTGATGACAATTCTTCACTAACCTGCAATCAAAATATTTTTCTTGAAAAAGAAGAATCAGAAAGATATTCCAAGCAAAACATTGATGTTTGGAGAGTCACATTCAAGATTGAATAATACATACAAATCACATATAAATATTAAATGAGAAAGTGGATATAAAGAATGAATAGAAAAGCTTCATTTGTTTTGGTTGAAAGAAAAAAATCATATTACAATTACCATCGATGCGACATAACCCATTTCTTCAAATCATCATATTTGGATCGTGAATGCTTCAACTATATGAAAACTTTTGAATCACAATATCTTCAAATCTTTCTTACATGTAAGATTTTATATTACACAAAAGACACAAAAAATTGGCCTTTTTATAGTAAAATTTTCACTAAATGCTAATTAAAGATAATATAAGTTATAAAACTTTTGAGTGTTAAATCATAATTAAGAAAACTTTTGAGTTGCATTAGTTAAAAAAGAGGGTTTCAAATGAATGTGGTTTGAAGAAGTTAAAAAATAGGGTTTCAAATGCATGAGATTCAAGAAAAAATGTTAGCTTTATAAGTATGTATGATATATATATATATATATATATATATATATATATATATATATATATATATATATATATATCATAATGTTAATCAATTGATGTCATAAGCACATTTAAGTATCATAAGTTAAAAGACTTTTGTATCATAAGTATCATGTGGTTTGAAGAAGTTAAAAAAATAGGGTGTCAAATGAATGATGTGCAACTAAAAATGCATCTTTTAGAAGTATTTGCCTACTCATTACATGCTTCATATAATACTAACTCCTTTCTCCCACTTTAGCAACAATGATACAATACAAAATATTTCATGAATATGCCAAAATATACTTATAAATAAACATATAAATATCATAGAATAAGTTATAAGGACAGAAATATGAGCTTACATAGGTTATGTTTCTTCTTACAGTAGTCTTTATCCATTTTGTTGTAAGAACTACAAAATAAAAAACAAAAATCTTAAAAAGCTTAATTGTATACATCATAAATCAAATCTTATGCACCTAATCATGTACGATATATACGGACATCTCATATTAACAGCCTCTAAAAAATAGAAACTCCTATCGAGAAAAAGTTGTGGTTACCTATCATAACCAAGTACAACTATGAGCCTCCTAAGCTACATGTTACCTGAAAAAAAAAATACAAAAGTGAGTTGTCTATAATCAATATTTTAAAGTATTTTTAAATAACTTAACATTATATGGCCTAGCTTTGAGATCACTTCTAAAATTATATTTAAATGTTATGGAAACCTGGAAAAAAAATAATCATGGGATAATCTTCTTTCCATCATCTTTTTGTTTCCTCCATGTATAGCATCAAGGTGATAACATATGATTCATTTCATGGATCTATTCAAACTATATATATATATATATATATATATATATATATATATATATATATATATATATATATATATATATATTTCAATTGGTGTTACTGAGTACATTTAAGTATCATAAGTTAAAACACTTTTGAATGGTTATTTTTGATTAGTTGAAAACGAATAGTCATTGAGGTTTCAAATGAATCTGGTATAACTAAAAATGCCTCTTTATAAGTGTACTAGGCGAATGCTCGCGCGTTGCGCAGAAACACCTATATAGTTGAAGTCTTTATAAATATATATATTTTTAAAATATAACAATAATTTTGTTATTAAATTTGATATAATAATTCGTATACTAAATTGATATAATATATTGATTATTTTGAATTATATGATAATATATACATCTATTATAACTGCATTATCTCAATCGTTTGAATGACTTCTACCCGCGAGTTACACATGAATAAAATTAAATATAATATATGGTTTAATGTTATTTATAGTTATTGTTATTGTTAATTAATTTTTTAAAATTTATTTTCTTAATGTTTTAATTTCTATCATTATATTATTTAAAACATCAAACATTGTTTTTTGATTTTCAAGGTAACAATATAATCATTTATATAAAGTTACTTTTAACTATTGTTATTGTAAGTTATTTAAGATACTTATTTGAAAACTTTTAATCATTATAAAAATATTTTTAGGAAATATTTTAGTTAAATTGAGATTACAATTTAGTTTTTGTATTTATCACTACAATTTATTACTTTTAACTATTTACAAAATATTCTTTGGTTTTTTTAAGTGAAACTGAAATTTATATTTAAGTTGACACTATAATGTTATATTTAAATTAACAATTTAAGTATTTTGTCTAAACTATTTAAAAGTTGTAGCTTTAAACTGATAATGGTTTACATACAACAATATTTTAAATCTAATAAATTAAGTATAATATGTTAAAAGTTAAAGACATAACTTTATAAGTAGAAGTAAAGATAATATTTTAAAATTAAAATTTAGTTTATTTATGATTACACTTTAGGTTTGATATTTATTTAACCTTATTAACCAACTTATAATCATTATTAGAAAAACACTACAATTTATCACTTTTAACTATTTACAAAATATTTTTTGGGTTGTTTAAGGTAAACTAAAATTTATATTTAAATTGAGGCTGTAATGTTATATTTAAATTAATAATTTAAGTATTTTATACAAATTGTTCCAATATTGTATCTTTAAAATTATAATGGTTTACATCCAACAATATATTAAAACTAATAAATTAAGTATAATTTGTTAAAAGTTAAAAACATAACTTTATAAGTAGAAGTAAAGATATTATTTTAATATTGAAATTTAGTTTATATATGATTACAATTTAGGTTTGATATTTATTTAACCTTATTAACCAACTTATAATTATAATTAGAAAGAAATTGATAAGTCATGAGAGTTTCAAATGAATGTGGTGAAAGAAAAAATGAATGGGAGTTTCAAATGCATGAGGTTCAAGGAAAAATGCTAGTTTTATAAGATACTAGGTGAATGTCCGCGCGTTGCGCAGAAACACCTATATATGTGAAGTCTTTACAAACATATGTTTTTTTTAATATAACAATAACGTTGTTGTTAAATTTGATATAATAATTTTTATAATATATTGATTATTTTGAATTACATGATAATATATACATCTATTATAACTTCATAATCTCAATCGTTTGAATGACTTCTAACCGCGAGTTACACATGAATAAAATTAAATATAATATATGGTTTAATGTTATTTATAGTTGTTGTTATTGTTAATTAATTTTTTAAAATTTATTTGCTTAATGTTTTAATTTCTATCATTATAATTATTACTATTAAAAAGCATTTGAAATATTAGATTTTAAATGAATTTTGGTTGAAGTGTTTTGACCTCTATTATTATTATTATTATTATTAATATATATATATATATATATATATATATATATATATATATATATATATATAGAGAGAGAGAGAGAGATGGAAAGTATAACATATGTATGAGTTTTAATTAATTATCTTTTTGAAACGGTACAATTACAAAACAAAAAAACATATTTAAAATATGTAATTAAATATTTTCGACATCACCCTATATAACGTATGATCAATATATTAACGATTAAACCACAATATACAACGACTGTATTACAATAATTCAAAAACGAAGAAAATCTAAAAACGAATTAGTATAACAAACTTACAAATTAAAAGCTCTAATATAATAGAATATCTCCAAAAGTGGTCATAAGACCTCAACCCAACACAAAAAGCTTTAAGTTTGTTTTCTTTTTGAAAATTGTATATGATTTGTATGCATGTCTTCCCAAAAGATTGACCTTTTTATAGTAAACTTTGCACTAAATGCTAATTAAACATAATATAAGTTATAAAAACTTTTGAGTGTTAAATTATAATTAAGAAAACTTTTGAGTTGCATTAGTTAAAAAAGGGGGTTTCAAATGAATGTGGTTTGAGGAAGTTAAAAAAAGGGGTTTCAAAGGCATGAGATTCAAGAAAAAATGTTAGCTTTATAATAATTAAATATTTTCGACATCACCCTATATAACATATGATCAATATATTAACGATTAAACCACAATATACAACGACTGTATTACAATAATTCAAAAACGAAGAAAATCTAAAAACGAATTAGTATAACAAACTTACAAATTAAAAGTTCTAATATAATAGAATACCTCCAAAAGTGGCCATAAGACCTCAACCCAACACAAAAAGTTTTAAGTTTGTTTTCTTTTTGAAATTTGTATATGATTTGTATGCATGTCTTCCCAAAAGATTGACCTTTTTATAGTAAACTTTTCACTAAATGCTAATTAAACATAATATAAGTTATAAAACTTTTGAGTGTTAAATCATAATTAAGAAAACTTTTGAGTTGCATTAGTTAAAAAAAGGGGTTTCAAATGAATGTGGTTTAAGGAAGTTAAAAAAAGGGGTTTCAAAGGCATGAGATTCAAGAAAAAAATGTTAGCATTATAAGTATGTATGACTAGGCGAATCTTCGCGCGTTGCGCAAAATACAATTATAAATTTAAAATATATGTTGTTTAAATATAAAAATGTCATAGTTAACTTTGATATAATAATTATTATACTAATTTAGTATAAAATATTAATTATTTTGAATTATATGATCATATTAAATTTATTAAAACTATATAGGCTTAATCGTATCAATGGACTCTATCAGCATGTTACTCATAAATAAAATTAAATAGAGTATATAAATTAATGTTATTTATAGTTTTTGTTATGATTAATTAGTTCAAAAAATAGATTTTAAAAACTACATTTGATTAACTTTTTAATTTCTATTATTGTTGTTATTTAAAACATCAAACATTCTTTTTGTTTTTAAAGGTAACAATATTACTTTTAACTATTATCGTTGTAAGTTATTTGTAAGATACTTATTTAGAAATTATTAATGTTTATAAAAATAGTTTTAGGAAATATTTTAATTGATTTGGGATTACAATTTAGTTTTTACGTTTAACACTATAATTTATAACTTATAACTATCTACAAAATAGTCATTGGACTTTCTCAAAGTTTAATTGAAATTTTCATTTAAGGTAGTACGTTAACACTGTATTTAAATTAACAATTTAAATATTTTATACAAATTATTCAAAAGTTGTGACTTTAAACTGACAATTTAAGAAACAACATATCAAAACTAAGTATAAGTAAAATATGTTAATTTAATATTCAAGTTTAGTTAATTTTAGGATTACAATTAGCATTTTACACCTATTTAACATTATTAACCAATGTATAATCATTATTAGAAAGAAATTGAAAAGTAATGAGAGTTTCAAATACATGCGGTAAAAAGAAAAATATATCTTTCAGATTTACATGGAAAATTTAAAATATTCACGACTTTTACTTAGTTACTTTTTTGAAGCGGTACAAAACAAACAATAATATTTAACATATCTAATTAAATATTATCTACATCACGGTATGTAAAATATGATCGATACATCTATCTAATCTAATATATATTAACGATTAAAGCACAACATATAACAATTATATTAAAAGAATCCAAAACCAAGAAAAATATATAAATAATAAGTATATAACAAACTTACAAATTAAAAGCTATAACATAATAATATATCTCGAAAAGTGGCCATAAGACCTCAAACCAACACAAAAAACCTTTAAGATTGTTTTCTTTATGAAATTTGTATGTGATTTGTATGCATGTCTACCCAAAAGATTGATCCTTTTATAGTAAACGTTTCATTAAGTGCTTATTAATCATAATATAAGTTATAAAATATTTGAGTGTTAAATCATTATTAAGAAGACTTTTGAGTTGTATTAGTTAAAAGATGGGGGTTTCAAATGAATGTGGTTTGAGCAAAAATGCTTCTATATAATCTTGGGAGTTTCAAATGCATGAGATTCAAGAAAAAATGCTAGCTTTATAAGATACTAGACGAATTCTCGCGCGTTGCACAGCGAAGATTAAAAATATATTGTTAAAATATTGAAAAATATATGTTTAAAATGGTTATGTTATTGACATTAACTTTGAGATAATATTTTTACACTAATATATATATATATATATATATATATATATATATATATATATATATATATATATATATATATATATATATATAATCTCTATTATTTTGAACAATAATATTCATTGACATCAACTCATATTCCTCATTAATAGAATTAAATATAATTATCTATTTAGTATTATTTTTAACAATTATTATTATTGATTAATTATATTTTTCCTTATGCGATCATTTTCTAATTTCAATAATGATGTTCATTTAAAATACAATTTATTTATAGCTAAATATAATTTATAATTTGATGTTATTATCATTTAAAATTGTTATTCATTAGTTTTAAACCACTTATTATTAATAATAAGTTAAAGAAGACTTTTAAGAAACACTTAATATTATTATTAAAATATGAAACATACACTAAATAATAAAGTGATAAGATAGACAATTTGCATTTCAAAAGATACTTGCATGAATAATATGATATATCCATGTAATTTGATTTTATTATTTGTAATTATTGCTTATTAATTTTAAAACCACTTGTTATTATTAATAAGTGAAAGAAAGTTTTAAAAAACACTTATTGTTATAATTAAAATGTTAAACATATACTAAAATATAAAGTGATAAGATAGACAATTTGCATTTTAAAAAAGGCTTACATGGATAATATGGATAATATGACATATTCATGATTTTTTAATTAATTATTGTTTTGAAGCAACATGAACATACAAACATGTATACAGTAGTTAATTAAATATTATATATCATCTTCAATAACATATGATCGATAACATGAATCTAATCTAATTTACATTAAAATTCCAACCACAACATACAATGATATTCTTAAAAGAATACTTAAATCAAGAAGATGCAAAAAATAATTAGTATATAACAAACTTACAAATTAAAAACTTCAACATAATAACATGGCTCGAAAAATTGTTCAAAGCCCTCAAACCAACACAAAAAACTTTAAACTTGTTTTCTTTGTGAATTTTATATGTGATTTGTATTTATGTGTTTACTCAAAAAGATTTACCTTTTTATAGTAGAGTATCCATTAATTGTTTATTAAATATATTATATAAGTTATAAAACCTTTGAATTGTTAATCATTATTAAGAGACTTTTGAGTGGTATTCATTAAAATAGGAGGTTTCAAATGCATGAGGTGTTTGCAAAATTTTATGGGGGTTTCAAATGCATGAGTTCAAGGAAAAATGCTAGTTTTATAAGTATGTATGGTATAGATATAGATATAGATAGATATAGATATATACTAGGCGGATATTCGCGCGTTGCGCAGGAATAAAATTATATTGTTTAAATTTTTTTACAAGTATAGGTTATGAAAAATATCTAAAGTATTATCATTAAATATAAAATAATTAATAATTCTTATATATATATATATATATATATATATATATATATATATATATATATATATATATATATATATAAAGTTCATTTAAACATTGTTGTTATCTTATATCCTAACGTGTTCATTTTGCTTGCATCACATTTACTTCAAACTCCCACAACTTTTTACATTTCTATCTAATTTTATAATTAATGATTTTTATTGTTGTCTCATAGGTGTGATATTTTTCTTAAATAAGTCTTTCAAAATTTACTTTCATCATGTTATTGCTCAAATACATCTCAATTACATCAATTTGTATATTAAGTTTATCTACTTAATCTTTATCAAAATATCCATATAAACTCGGTTCGTACAATTTGTGGGCAGTTTTAATCTAGAAAATATTGAACGTATAAATTAAAAGTTTTAACATTGTCACTTTACCTCAGAATATGGCCGAAAAACCTTGATCCAACAAAAACTTTTAATTTTTCCAAATACTTCTTCATATTCGTTTTTCTCTATGATTTGTTTATATGATTTATCTCTCTCTCTCTACTTAAACAATTCACATTTTTATAGTAATAAAAAATCACAAATAATCCAATTGTAAAATTTTTCATTAAATTAGTTAAAATCAATTTGATTCTCATCATAAATTATACCATATTAAATGAATATTTAATAATCATGTAGCAATAAATAAGAAAGTTGAAAAGTTATATAGGTTTCAAATCAATATAAAACTTTCAAAATATTTTAAATATAAATAGTGTTTTGATAATTTTCAAATTTATTTAATAGTCTTATTTAAGTTATATATTTAAGCTTGTATATATTAACAAATTAAGTATATGATAATTCAAAATAATAGAGAATTATCTACATTGGACCATATGATTTTATTTTAAACTTGTTATTTCAAAAGTTTGTGATTTTTTGTAATTTTGTCCAAATGTCAATTTGACTATATGTATTAAGATGTAATATCTTGGTAAATAATCATGCATACAATTATTTTAAAATTTTAAACACCAAAATATATAAATAATATTTTCTTTTGTAATCACAAAAATCACACAAATTTATAAATATCAAAACTTGTATTATATGGAGATGTTAATGTCATAATTTATCATTAATAATACCAAAATACTCAAATAAAAATCCAAATCATCAACCAATTAAATAAGTTTGGTCTTGAGTTACAAAATTGACATAAAAACGTAATTAAATAGAATAATATAGGAGCCATACTTCAATACTCATGCATCCATTGTAAAAGTAGTTTCACACACTCATGTTTGATAATGGTTGTAGGTCAATTTTAATCTATAAAACATAATTAAAACTATTAAACTACTCTACTAATATATAACGGTCATCTAAATGAAAAGTTTTAACATTGTAACTTGCCTCGAAACGTGGTCGAAAAACCTTGAACCAACACAAAAACAATTATATTGCTTATACAAACAAAGTAATTTTAAGAAACTTTTTATAATTGAATAAACAAAAACAAAAAAAAAACATATAACTTTACCTATATGTGTATATTCTTTTATATTTCCATGCACTCTAGATAACAAATGCTAAAAATGAGAAAATCATGTGTGAGTAAACAAAAATTAAATAAAAGCAAATATGAGCAAAACATTTCAATGTTCTTATATAGACAAAACTTTTTAATTAACCAATCAATTATACCATTAAGTATCGAAAGTTATAAAAACTATTGAGTTGTTTTTGTTAATTAGGTGAAATTATTATTACGTAAAATAATTATTATAAAGAAATATGAAAAAGCATGAGAGTTTCAAATCAACATGGTGCTAGAAAAATTTCCCCTATTATAATAGACTAGGCGTAACCCCGCGGGTTGTGCAAGAATGCATTTAAGTGGTTAAAATAATTATGAGAAAGAATAGAAATATGTTGAAATTTACGTTTTTAGTCATGTTTTGGGCATTAACCGAATTATCAAATAACATAAAAATTCATCAACTTATATTTTGATACTATCTAATATAGTTCATACCTTATAAACTTTACTTTTACTTTTATAATATCCAATATATATTATAAGTTTTTGTATAACATTAATATAATCTACTTTTCTTATATCCGATAATATTTTTGGGATAAAATAAGAAATAAGTTTTTTTGAATGAGCTATTAATAAACAATATTGAACTAATAAACTTTGTATTACACTATTTATATTACACCAAAACATCCAGGGTTTGATATATGAACTTTCAAATATTAAACATTGAATTTAAGAATGAAGTCATACAAAATATATCATTATACATAAATGTCATCAAGAGTTTTAAAATAAGTCGATTAGTAAATATGATATTTAATTTTAATTACATATTTTGCAAGGTGTACGTTTGACTTTATGTTCGTGCGCCGAGAACCCTCTTCCTTAATTTATACCTAAAAAATTAAGGTGAATAGGAATATAAAATAGATATTACTAAACATTAATATAAATAATTAAAAAGGATATGTGGATCTCCTACCACCGGTTAAAGACAACATACCTCTCTAGTGATATTGATTCCTATGTGAAATTGAAGTAGTCATTCTATGTACACCTTGTTTTCTAATTACATAAACAAATATGAGCAACCAAACATAAAAATATTATCTTTATGTAGGAAAAATATTTTAGTTAACTAACAAATTAAATAATATAAGTTTAAGAGTTAGAAGTTTCAAAACATTAATATTTTTATTAATCAATCAATTAAGTAACACATGTTGAAATTTTTACAATCATTATTAAAAAGCATTTAAAATATTAGATTTTAAATGAATTTTAGTTGAAGTGTTTTGACCTCTATTATAATATATATATATATATATATATATATATATATATATATATATATATATATAGAGAGAGAGAGAGAGAGCGAGAGAGAGAGAAATGGAAAGTATAACATATGTATGAGTTTTAATTAATTATCTTTTTGAAACGGTACAAGTACAAAACAAAAAAAACATATTTAAAATATTTAATTAAATGTTTTCGACATCACCCTATAGAGCATATGATCAATATATTAACGATTAAACCACAATATACAGCAACTGTATTACAATAATCCAAAAACGAAGAAAATATAAAAACGAATTAGTATAACAAACTTACAAATTAAAAGCTCTAATATGATAGGATATCTTCAAAAGTGGTCATAAGACCTCAACCCAACACAAAAACCTTTAAGATTGTTTTCTTTATGAAATTTGTATATGATTTGTATGCATGTCTTACCAAAAGATTGGCATTTTTATAGTAAACTTTTCACTAAATGCTAATTAAACATAATATAAGTTATAAAACTTTTGAGTGTTAAATCATAATTAAGAAAACTTTTGAGTTGCATTAGTTAAAAAAAGGGGTTTCAAATGAATGTGGTTTGAGGAAGTTAAAAAATGGGGTTTCAAATAAATGAGATTCAAGAAAAAATGCTAGCTTTATAAGTATGTATGACGATACTAGACGAATCCACACGCGTTGCGCAGAAACACTTATGTAGTTGAAATCTTTACAAATATATGTTTTTTTAAATATAACAATAACGTTGTTGTTAAATTTGATATAATAATTTATATACTGAGTTGATATAATATATTGATTATATTGAATTATATGATAATATATACATCTATTAAAACTGTATAATCTCAATCGTTTGAATGACCTCTACCCACGGGTTACTCAGGAATAAAATTAAATATATTATATGCTTTAATTTTATTTATAGTTGTTATTATTGTTAATTAATTTTTTAAAATTTATTTGCTTAACGTTTTAATTTCTATCATTGTAATTATTTAAAACATCAAACATTGTTTTTTGTTTTTAAAGGTAACAATATAATCATTTATATAGAGTTATTTTTACCTATTGTTATTGTAAGTTATTTTAAGCTACTTATTTGAAATCTTTTAATGATTATAAAATATCTTTAGGAAATTTTTTACTTAAATTGAGATTATAATTTAGCTTTTGCATTTAGCACTAAAATTTATCACTTTTAACTATTCACAAAATATTCTTTTGGTTTTTTAAGTGGAATTGAAATTTATATTTAAGTTCACCGTGTAATGTTATATTTTAATTAAAAAATTAATTATTTATCCAAACTGTTCAAACGTTGTAGTTTTAAATTGATAATGGTTTATACACAACAACATATTAAATCTAATAAATTAAGTATAATATGTTAAAAGTTAAAGATATAGGTTTATAAGAAGAAGTAAATATATTATTTTAATATTGAAATTTAGTTTATTTATGATTACACTTTAGGTATGATATTTATTAAGCCTTATTAACCAACTTATAATCATTATTAGAAAGACACTACAATTTATCACTTTTAACTATTTACAAAATATTCTTTGGGTTGTTTAATTTGAACTAAAATTTATATTTAAGTTGACCCTGTAATGGTATATTTTATTTAACAATTTAAGTATTTTATCCAAACTGTTCAAAAATTGCAGCTTTAAAATGATAATGGTTTATATACAACAACATATTAAAACTAATAAATTAAGTATAATATGTTAAAAGTTAAAGATATAACTTTATAAAAAGAAGTAAGATATTATTTTAATATTGAAATTTAGTTTATATATGATTACACTTTAAGTTTGATATTTATTTAACCTTATTAACCAACTTATAATCATTATTAGAAAGAAATTGAAAAGTTATGGGAGTTTAAAATGAATGTGTTGAAAGAAAAAAATGATTCCTTTATAAGTATACTAGACGAATGTCCGCGCGTTGCGCAGAAACACCTATATAATTGAAATCTTTACAAATATATGTTTTTTTTTAAATAACAATAACGTTGTTGTTAAAATTTGATATAATAATGTGTATGCTAAATTGATATAATATATTGATTATTTTGAATTATATCATAATATATACATCTATTATAACTGCATAATCTCAGTCGTTTGAATGACTTCTACCCGCGACTTACTCATGAATAAAATTAAATATAATATATTGTTTAATGTTATTTATAGTTGTTGTTATTGTTAATTAATTTTTTAAAATTTATTTGCTTAACGTTTTAATTTCTATCATTATAATTATTTAAAACACCAAACATTGTTTTTCGATTTTAAAGATAACAATATAATCATTTATATAGAGTTATTTTTAACTATTGTTATTGTAAGTTATTTTAAGCTACTTATTTGAAAACTTTTAACGATTATAAAAATATATTTTAGTTAAATTGAGATTACAATTTAGTTTTTGCATTTAGCACTACAATTTATCACTTTTAACTATTCAAAAAATATTTTTTTGGTTTTTTAAATGAAATTGAAATTTATATTTAAGTTGACCGTGTAATGTTATATTTTAATTAACAATTTAATTATTTATCTGAACTATTCAAAAGTTGTAGCTTTAATTTGATAATGTATTATACACAACAACATATTAAATCTAATAAATTAAGTATAATATTTTAAATGTTAAAGACATAACTTTATAAGAAGAAGTAAATATATTATTTTAATATTAAAATTTAGTTTATTTATGATTACGCTTTAAGTTTGATATTTATTTAACCTTATTAACCAACTTATAATCATTCTTAGAAAAACACTACAATTTATCATTTTTAACTATTTATAAAATATTCTTTGGATTGTTTATGTTCAACTAAAATTTATATTTAAGTTGACCATGTAATGTTATATTTAAATTAATAATTTAAGTATTTTATACAAATTGTTCAAAAGTTGTAGCTTTAAAATGATAATGGTTTACATCCAACAATATATTATAACTAATAAATTAAGTATAATATGTTAAAAGTTAAAAAAAAACATAACTTTATAAGTAGAAGTAAAGATATTCTTTTAATATTGAAATTTAGTTTATATATGATTACACTTTAGGTTTGATATTTATTTAACCTTATTAACCAACTTATAATCATTATTATAAAGAAATTGAAAAGTCATGGGAGTTTTAAATGAAGATGGTAAAAGGAAAAATGCATGGGAGTTGCAAATGAATGTGGTGAAAGGCAAAATGCTTTCTTTATAAGTATAAATAAATATAGATATAGATACAGATACAAGGCGTGTACCTGCACGTTGCACCGGAATAAAATAAATGATAAAAAATATTGACAAGTCACATACACTTTGAAACTTTAGATCTAATCTATATATCCAAAAACTAAATAATAGATATTATATATCAATAATAAAATTTTCAATCTAAAATATAACAAACTACCATAATCACTTTTTTAAAGCTAATTATATATACCGAATCCAATACTATAACATAATTATACATATTTGATTGAATATCTTAAACCTAAAAAAGAATAATAATAATAATACTAGTAAGAATACAACAATTTCATCTAAATGTATTGTTGTGAATCTTTGTGTTCATAAAACCCACTATGTAAAAAAAATACAATTTATGATTACATGATGTAAATTTTTATTCATTAAGTAATTATTAATTGGAGATTGGAAATTATATTATTAAAATATTACTTCAATCCAACTTACATATATAATATTTTTATCTTTTAAATAAAAAATAATTAATTGCATACTGAAATTTTGATAAAATTAATATACAAATCTAAAGTAAGTTACAACATGTAATCAAAATCTTAAACATTTTATTTAACTAATAAATATTTAATAAAATATAATTTAACTTTTTGTATAGTATGTCTTTTTATGAAAATATATGAATATGTTTTTAATAAACTTATTATTAGTAAAAATTTGTTTTTCAATCAATTTTTTTCTTTTATTATTTTCTCTTTGTAAAAAGTAGTTTCCTTTGTAATATTTTATCTCTTTTTTTCACTAGTACAAAATAAAATATTTTCATGTGGTTAAAGATACATATAGATATCATAAACCACATTAACTAATGCAATAAAACTATTAAAATTTATTGAAACTTTATTTGAATATTTCAACTCTTCATATACCAATTAAAGTTAATTAGCATTAAATCACTACAACTCATGGGTTTTTATACTTATATGATACTTAATTGTTACTTATGGTACTTAATTATATAATATCAAAATACTTAAATTGATTTCACTTAATTAAACGAATAATATAAAATACTTAATTGTCTAACATTATATTATATATTATATTGGAACCTTTTACTTATGTTAATAAAAATAATAATATGATATTTCCATCCTTTTAAATTTTACATTATAATTAATTTTGTGTGTTTGTTTTAAAGTAAGTTTAAAACCATATACTCTATATGTGTTCTGAAAAACTATTATCTAATGTGTTGATAAAAGTTATTTGATAATACATAATTGGTGAGTGTTTAATGTATTTTATTGTAGAAAATATGTTTATATTTCATTCATTAAGTATATAATAAATCAACATTTTTTTAATATTATATCATTTAAACTAAGCATCCAATTAAACAATTATGTCAAAAACTACAAAGTCACTATTAAAAACTTTATTATAAACATCTAATATTTTATGTATATTACTTATATAAAATAAATTATATAAGACTATATTGGTAAGAGTTTTTAATAATTTATGATTTTTCTATGATATATATCTAAGTTCAATATGTGGTGATTTCAAATTTCCAATTGAATTACCAAATTGATGGCTCACACAACACATGTCTTTTCTTCAACTCTTTCTTTTTTTTCTTAATCATCTTTCTGTTTTTTTAATTGTCATTAAATCATTTTGTTATTACTATTTAACGTTCACATGAAATTGCAAATATGAATTTTGGTTGAAAATATGTAACATCGGTTTCGAATAGTTTCACTGTTCGGGGCTGTGGCCCGGTTATCAGTTATCATAAGGCTTTGGGCCTTGGGGAAGGAAGGATTTGGCCCTTCTTGGATGATAGTGTTATGGTTTAAGTGATCCAAGTGTTCGATGGTGTTTTCGGAGCCCAAGGGTATAATTGTAATTTGATAACTCGGACTTTTATGAATTTTGGTTTTTTGTTTGGGGAGTTTTAAGACTATGGTGTATTGTTAGAAGCGTAGGTCTCTTCGCCACCTTTCCGTATATATAAAGTTCGTTGGAAACGGGCTTATAACGAACAAGTTATGGTAGTTTGAAGTTTTGGCTGTTTGGCCCTTGGTGGAATAACTTGGCAGATTAGTCCCATGTGTTGAGCTAAGGGACGCGTGGGTGGACCAGATACACCCATCGTACCTAATGGTACGCCCTGCGTAATGGATAGAGTGCCAAACCTTATTTTTAGGGTTTGGGCACTAAATAAACATCATTATAACCTCAAGACTCCCTCATTTATCAACTTCCATTGTTATAAAACCCTAATTTCGAATCCTAGCCTAAATAAACATCATTATAGCCGCTATCACCACTCACCTAGTTCGTGTTTCCGACCAGATTGAGGCCGCCAAGTGAACGCCACCGTGTCGTGGTTGCCGAAGACGTAACCAAACCGTGAGGGAGCCGCCTCCACCACCCTCGTTTCCTATTGCATCGTAGCATCTACCGTTCACAACGACGTCGGCGGCCCTTGTGCCGTCAGTGAAGATGAGCGGATGCCCTCCTTCGTAGCTGCGCTGCTGATTATTAGTCCTGTCTCGTCGTCCGTCGTGCTGCTGCCGTGAGAGCCCCTGCCGTCGCCGATGGTGCTGTTGCTGCCATCCCAAAATGATTTCTGTCGTCGCTAACTCCGTCTGTTGACGCCGTCGCGGTGCGTTTCAGGGAAGGTTTAATGCCGCCGGATCCTCGTGGATGGCTCAGTCGAAGATGAGGTTGTGTTCGTGGGTTATGGTTGTCCCACCGTGAACTGCTGCCATCCTCCGCCGCCACCAGCCACCATGGAAGGTAGCTGTGTGCATGTCTTACTATGTGTAGGTGTGTGTGGTTGTATTTTATTAGTTGTATGTTTGTTGGGTGTTTTGGGTAGCCGGAGTTCACAGAAGAGCCACCGCCACCACAAGCCACTGCCGGCCACTGCTAGGGTGGCTGTGTGTGTGTGGGTATTAGTTAGTGTGTGTGTGTGTTTATTTTTGGATTAAGCATTGTAATTGTAATTAGCAAAGATTAATGAAAAGAACCATAACCACCACCGTAAGGTGGTGGCCGCCGCCGTGAGCCGCCATTGACCACCACTACCCGATGTGGTAGTGGGTGGTGCCCCACTAGCAAAACCCTAATGGGCTTAAGGATTGGTTTCGGGCCTATTGGGCCATGATTGGGTGAAAAACTCTAGTTAGGGTTTAGAAAACCCTAATTGTGAGTATTTGGGCCTTGGACTTATTGGACCCACTTTTGGGCCATGGAGATTAATTGTGTACTAAGCCCAATTACTCCATATCATTTATCTAATAGAGTAAAGGACTTAATGGATTGAGTCCTTAATAGGTTAAGTGAGAAACACTTAACCCTAATTGTCATTTTATGTGAAACCCTAATTTCACTTGGACTTTGAGTTGGGCCTTCCTAGTGGGCCTTGGTGATTGGGATAATAGTGGACCATCCAAGGGCAAGCAAATGGACTAGAATAATCTAATGGACTTAGGGTAAGGCCCACGTAAGGAGTTTGGGCCCAATTTGAAAAATTGGGCCATAGATGGGCCATAGTCTGGGCCTTGATGGTTATGAGATGTTGGACTATGAGAATGTCAAGCGTTGGACCAAGAATGAATGATTGGGCCTTAGGGCAAGACCATGTAGAGGTTGGGCCCAATTTGGAAAATTGGGCCATAGTTGGGCTTTGGTCCATTATTAGACTTTTGGGCCTTTGGATTGGGGCTTGGGCTTGAGTCAAGCTAAGATAGGGGTAAAGTAGTCTTTTACCCCAAGTATGGACTTATGGTTATGAGTTGGAACCCAATTATTAATTAGGTGTTATTTTGATGATTGACAGATTCGGGAATCTGTCATCCAGCAGCTATGGTTTTGTCAGCGGGACTTCAGCAGTGTGAGGTGAGCCCTCTTCCAGTAGGAACGGGTCTAAGGCACTAAGGCCGGCCCGTATATGAGATATGTTAGTAGCTGAGTGTGGGCAGGGCCCATATCTCATTATTATCTGAGTGTGGGCGGGGCCCATATCTCATTATTATTGGATTGCTATACTTGTTGTCTATGTGATGCTTGTATATGTTGTTAGGAATGCGAGTGTGGGCGGGGCCCGAATCTCATAGTAGCTGAGTGTGGGCGAGGCCCGTATCTCATAGATAGCTGATATGGTATATATTTATATGCTAGTGAAATTTGTTGTTCGTTTAGAGCTTGTATGTATCTTCATGACTAGTGAGGGTGGGCGGGGCCCGTATCTCATAGTAGCGGAGTGTGGGCGCGGCCCGTATCTCTTATTAGTCGAGTGGGGGCGGGGCTCGTATCTCGTAGCTGTACTTGATTATGATATATGATATATGACTGAATGATAGATTAGTTATACATGTTGTCTATGTGATACTTGTATGTTTTGGCACAGCAGCTGAGTGTGGGCGAGGCCCGTATCTCACAGTAGTCGAGTGTGGGCAGGGCCCGTATCTCGAAGTACCTGAGTGTGGGCGGGGCCCATATCTCAGAGATAGCGGAGTGTGGGCGGGGCTCGTATCTCCTAGACAGCGGAGTGTGGGCGGGGCCCGTATCTCCATGAGTGTGGGCGGGGCCCGCATCTCCTAGTTGCATGTTATATGTGGATGGTATGTGGTAGATTGGGGAGACTCACTAAGCTTCGTGCTTACAGCTTTCAGTTTTGGTTTCAGGTACTCAATTTTCAAAGGAGAAGCTCGGGAAGATTGCAGTACACACACCATTTGTTTAACCTGAGATGTTTATACTCTGATATATTTGACATGTGACCTATGACTTTATATGATGAAGATATTTATGGTTTTATTAATGGTTTTAAAAAAGATATTTTTGGACTGTATTTTTGGGATGTTAGAAGTTGGTATCAGAGCCTTGGTTTGAGGGATTCAGGCATACTTTCGGGTGTGTCTGAACTCAAACTAAGGAATTGGTATAGAAGTTTTCAAAAGGAAAATCAATTTTTGTAAGAAGGATTTTGAGGAAAGAAAAGTGTTTTAGAAAAAGCGAAACGAAATTTTAGAAAGAAAAGAACTTTGAAAAGAGAAAAGGGTGTGGTGCATGAAATCAGCCGAGCTCAAGTAAGTACTCCCAAATTACCCATACAAGTTTATGCTATGCTATGATTATCTGCTTTATTAGAACAGCATGCTAGATTAGGACTAAGGATCTAGGAAGGATGCCTTATGTGCCTGTTATATGTGTTTCAGCTTGATGAGAACTGCATGCTAGTACAGATTAGTCAGTATGATAGTCAGAGTCGTGGATGCTTGATTATGTGTACTCAATGCCCGAATGTTGCTTGCTTTGTGCTTTTAGGAGTTCTAGTTGTCTTTCACTAACTAGTAAACGAATATGTTAAGTTACATATTACAAGTACTAAATAATTTCAGAAGGTTAGGTCTAGCTCTATTTCGCAGCTCTTGTTTGAGTCCAACCGTTGTAGGGTAGGATCTCTCATTCGAAGAATTATCTAGTCTGAGTAATATGTAATAGTATTCGCGAGCTAGTTAGGGGAAGAAAGCAGGGACTTCTTATGCAGCTGATGGCGGAGAGTGGGTTGGTGATTACCCTAGGGCAAGCCTAGGATGAGATTAGCAAGAAATCAGCAGTAGTAGTAGAAGGGACTTGGTGGAGTTGAGGCGGTACTTGAGGAAAGTACGGATAGATGTGGAAAGTAGTATGGGCCCATACTACTGAAAACAGAGGATCCGTACTCGAATCAAGGAAAGCTGAGATAAGACCAGGGAACTTGTAGTGTGTGAGATCCCTCGAGTTTTGATGAGTATTGTGATGTTAGTGATGGTATATTACCGAGTATAGTGACGCTACGTGGTAGACCAGATGGTAGTTCTGGTGACGACCAGGGATCAGGCTCGGACTCTGGAGCCGGGCAGGTTGATGATCAGATGAGGGAGTTCATTCCATCTGATATTACGCGTAGTATCATTGACCAGACTCCTTTGATCTCCAGTATGATCAAGGAGGGCATTATAGAGATTTGTGATGAGAGGCCGAGTGCATTCTGCACTGAGATAGCAGTCATGATAGGGACGCGTACATTGATGTTTCGGGAGTTCAGAGCTTGTGAATTTTCATATTGTCGTGGGGGTTAGGGACCCCATTGATAGCAGCAGATGGTTGGCAGATGTCGCCAACACTTTTGTGCCAGACATTGTCTCGAAAGGAGACAAGATCTGACTTACTTCCTGTCTCCTGAGCACGAGATTGATAGGAAGAGGTTGGTAGTGAGTTGAGTGATGATGCGGTTGACGCTGTGTCATGGGATGACTTTTAGACCAGATTCTGGGCAGAGTGTGCCCAGGCGATTGAGGCGCAACAGTTGGCAAAAGAGTCGTTAGATCTCCACCAGACGACTGAGACTGTGGCAGAGATCACTGCCAATTCTCGGGAAAAAGCTTATATGGTGCCACCGTATGCATCGGATGAGGAAATGTAGAAGGTAAGTTATCAGAACATACTGTAGAATGATAGCAGGGAGATTGTGAGTATCTCGGGGTGCAAGACCCTGAATGATATGACTTCTAGAGCTCGAGAGCGGGATATTGACTTAGAGCACACTGGGAAGAGGGAACTAGATCAATTGCTTATAGTGAGGGGTCTCGGGAGGAGACCGTAGATTTGAGATCAGCTTCTGAGAGGCCAGCGGGGTCAGATTCGGTGCAGCACTTGCGGGAAACTGCACAAGGGAGCCTTTTATTCCAAGGGTTGAGTAAGTGTAACCCTAAGTTATCCTCGGTTTGTGTCTAAATTATATTTTCAAGAGATGTCATATGCCAATTGCATGCCGAGAAGCATTAGCGAATAGTGATAGAGCAATTCCCCAGATTACGGGATTGAGAAAGTACAGCGTCATCTTGGTTTATTCCAAGACTGAGGAGCAGCACGAGAAGCACCTGAGGGAGGTGCTAGAGATTTTGAGGAGGGAGAGAATTTTTGCAAGGTTCTTCAATTGTGAGTTCTGGTTGCGCGGGGTGCAATTTCTTGGGCACCTTGTCAATCAGAAGGATATTCTAGTCGATCCGGCCAAGATAGAGGTCGTGATGCAGTGGGAGATTCCGAGGTCTCCAATTGAGATTCGGAGCTTCCTGGGTCTAGCGGGTTATTACCGGATATTTATTCGGATTTTTAGAAGTTGTGTGATCTTTTGGATTAGCCGGTGTTGAAACCCTAGCAATGGTAAGCGTGGTTTCTAGCAGATTGGTCATGGGTGATAAGAAGGATTGAGAATCCTTCCAGTATTGTGTGTTGTGGAACGTTAGTTGAATCAAAGTGGGGGAGAATCATCCAAGGATTCAGAAGTAGGAGCTATTTTGAAGTTGGGATAAGTTTCGCATCCTTGTGTGGAAGGAAGACAGCCCAAACGGCTGTATGGTTGGAGGATAGTGTGAGATGGAAGTTCGGAAAAACTTGCCAATAAGGAGAACGTGTTCCCGTAATGTTTGCTAGCAAGCCTTAGGGAATCAGGTTGGAGATTCCAGTCAGGACATGAGTTCAGCTGAGTGCGGGTCAAGCGCGTGTTCGATCCAATATAGATAGTGTTAGAGTGTTGTAAGTCTGCGGGTGTAGCCGTAGCATTCACTAGCAGCCAGATAGTGTTAGAGTGTTGTAAGTCTACGAGTGTAGCCGTAGCATTCACTAGCAGCCAGATAGTGTTAGAGTGTTGTAAGTCTACGAGTGTAGTTGTAGCATTCACTAGCAGCCAGATAGTGTTAGAGTGTTGTAAGTCTGCGGGTGTAGCCGTAGCATTCACTAGCATCCATATAGTATTAGAGTGTTGTAAGTCTGCGGGAGTAGCCGTAGCATTCACTAGCAGCCAGATAGTGATAGAGTGTTGTAAGTCTGCGGGTGTAGCCGTAGCATTCACTAGATTGGTAGATAGCGTGAGTGCGTTGTTAGGACGTGGAAATAATAGTAGTACCCACCAGTTCGGGTGTAGCAGTGAGGATATGGAAATCCACGGATTTGATTTCGGAATTACCGAGACGGATTAGACCTGGTTAAGCCAGTGATAAGACGGTAGAAGCGCCACTACAGCTATGAGAGCAAGGAAGCAGTGGACTGCTTAAGATCATTTATGACATAAGGCTACCAATGGTCATGTAGCAATCACTTTTAGCCTTGGGTTTGGTGACGTCAGGATTCGACGCATGGAACCAATTGGTTAGATCAGAAAATTGTTAGAGTCACAGTGGCATGATAACTAGTTGCAACGTGTTCCAGAGAAGGATTCGTTCAGAAGTCGTGTGAGGCGACTAAGTGGGAGTCCTTTGGCTCCGCAGCCGGGCCGGAACTCGGTATTTTAGATGACTGGTGAACGAATTGAGACCCGGAAGGTCTCGGTAGATTTTGGAAAGCAGCCATATTGCAGCATACTGCTTCAGGCAGTTCAGGGTTCGGGCAGTGTTAGTATTTGTATTTTAGGTTGCAAGTACGGACGGAATAGCTGGTTGATTGGGAAGTGACAAGTCACTTACAGCGGGATTATCTGAGTTTTGGCCAGGTATAAGTGAATCATAGCGATAAGTGGATCTGTGATTCTGTTTTTCTAGTGGGAGTCTTGAGTTATTAGGAGATGAGTAGGCAGCCGAGAGACAAGTGGACTGGATTCAGAAATAATGATTCAGTAAGAGTGGACTGTCAGGGATTCAGACCGTCTCGAGACAGCAGAATTCAGATGAAGTAGATGGGATCCTGTTGCGAGGAACTCGCTCACCTGCGATTATTAGGGCTTTTGCGAAGATTGGTCACTGCTACCCTAGGAGGGCTTGGGTGTGCCCAGGATGGTGACCATGTTACTAGAAGTGGATGAGCGTGTAAGGAATGGTAAGAAATGATTTTGAGGACGAAATCTAATTTAATTAGGGGAGAGTTGTAACGCCCCGTTTATTTACATAAATTAATAAATGTAAGTCCCGGACTAATTTGTGAAGAATTTTAAAAGTCGGGGGTTAAAAGTGCAAGTTCTGGACTTAATTTGAAAAGGATTTCAGAAGCCAGGGTCCGTTTGGTAATAAATGGGTTTAAATTGAAAAGATTTGAAGGCTTAGGGGGCTTATTGGTAATATGGGGATCTATTATGAAAAGAAATTATGGAACCAGGGGCAAGAGAGTAAATAATTGATTAAAGTTGAAAAGTTTTAATGAAGGAGGGGCTGATCCTGTCAATATGGAAATAAGTTTAATGGCACCGAGTATATATGTATTTCGGGAAACCCTAACCCTAACACTATTGTTCGGCCGCCACCTTCATTCTATCCCTCCTAGCCGCCGGCCGCTATCACCACTCACCTAGTTCGTGTTTCCGACCAGATTGAGGCTGCCAAGTGAACGCCACCGTGTCGTGGTTGCCGAAGACGTAACCAAACCGTGAGGGAGCCGCCTCCACCACCCTCGTTTCCTATTGCATCGTAGCATCTACCGTTCACAACGACGTCGACGGCCCTTGTGCCGTCAGTGAAGATGAGCGGATGCCCTCCTTCGTAGCTGCGCTGCTGATAATTAGTCATGTCTCGCCGTCCGTCGTGCTGCTGCTGTGAGAGCCCCTGCCGTCGCCGATGGTGCTGTTGCTGCCATCCCAAAATGATTTCTGTCGTCGCTAACTCCGTCTGTTGACGCCGTCGCGGTGCGTTTCAGGGAAGGTTTAATGCCGCCGGATCCTCGTGGATGGCTCAGTCGAATATGAGGTTGTGTTCGTGGGTTATGGTTGTCCCACCGTGAACTGCTGCCATCCTCCGCCGCCACCAGCCACCGTGGAAGGTGGCTGTGTGCATGTCTTACTATGTGTAGGTGTGTGTGGTTGTATTTTATTAGTTGTATGTTTGTTGGGTGTTTTGGGTAGCCGGAGTTCACAGAAGAGCCACCGCCACCACAAGCCACCGCCGGCCACCGCTAGGGTGGCTGTGTGTGTGTGGGTATTAGTTAGTGTGTGTGTGTTTATTTTTGGATTAAGCATTGTAATTGTAATTAGCAAAGATTAATGAAAAGAACCATAACCACCACCGTAAGGTGGTGGCCGCCGCCGTGAGCCGCCATTGACCACCACTACCCGATGTGGTAGTGGGTGGTGCCCCACTAGCAAAACCCTAATAGGCTTAAGGATTGGTTTCGGGCCTATTGGACCATGATTGGGTGAAAACCCCTAATTAGGGTTTAGAAAACCCTAATTGTGAGTATTTGGGCCTTGGACTTATTGGACCCACTTTTGGGCCATGGAGATTGAATTATGTACTAAGCCCAATTACTCCCTATCATTTATCTAGTAGAGTAAAGGACTTAATGGATTGAGTCCTTAATGGGTTAAGTGAGAAACACTTAACCCTAATTGTCATTTTATGTGAAACCCTAATTTCACTTGGACTTTGAGTTGGGCCTTCCTAGTGGGCCTTGGTGATTGGGATAATAATAGACCATCCAAGGGCAAGCAAACGGACTAGAATAATCTAATGGACTTAGGGTAAGGCCCACGTAAGGAGTTTGGGCCCAATTTGGAAAATTGGGCCATAGATGGGCCATAGTCTGGGCCTTGATGGTTATGAGATGTTGGACTATGAGAATGTCAAGCGTTGGACCAAGAATGAATGATTGGGCCTTAGGGCAAGACCATGTAGAGGTTGGGCCCAATTTGGAAAATTGGGCCATAGTTGGGCTTTGGTCCATTATTAGACTTTTGGGCCTTTGGATTGGGGCTTGGGCTTGAGTCAAGCTAAGATAGGGGTAAAGTAGTCTTTTACCCCAAGTATGGACTTATGGTTATGAGTTGGAACCCAATTATTAATTAGGTGTTATTTTGATGATTGACAGATTCGGGAATCTGTCATCCAGCAGCTATGGTTTTGTCCGTGGGACTTCAGCAGTGTGAGGTGAGTCCTCTTCCAGTAGGAACGGATCTAAGGCACCAAGGTCGGCCCGTATATGAGATATGTTAGTAGCTGAGTGTGGGCGGGGCCCGTATCTCATTATTATCTGAGTATAGATATCAGTCAGATTATTGGATTGCTATACTTGTTGTCTATATGATGCTTGTATATGTTGTTAGCAATGCGAGTGTGGGCGGGGCCCGAATCTCATAGTAGTTGAGTGTGGGCGAGGCCCGTATCTCATAGATAGCTGATATGGTATATATTTATATGCTAGTGAAATTTGTTGTTCGTTTAGAGCTTGTATGTATCTTCATGACTAGTGAGGGTGGGCGGGGCCCGTATCTCATAGTAGCGGAGTGTGGGCGCGGCCCGTATCTCTTATTAGTCGAGTGGGGGCGGGGCCCGTATCTCGTAGCTGTACTTGATTATGATATATGATATATGACTGAATGATAGATTAGTTATACATGTTGTCTATGTGATACTTGTATGTTTTGGCACATCAGCTGAGTGTGGGCGAGGCCCGTATCTCACAGTAGTCGAGTGTGGGCGGGGCCCGTATCTCGAAGTACCTGAGTGTGGGGGGGCCCATATCTCAGAGATAGTGGAGTGTGGGTGGGGCCCGTATCTCCTAGACAGCAAGTGTGGGCGGGGCCCGTATCTCCATGAGTGTGGGCGGGGCCCGTATCTCCATGAGTGTGGGCAGGGCTCGTATCTCCATGAGTGTGGGCGGGGCCCGCATCTCCTATTTGCATGTTATATGTGGATGGTATGTGGTAGATTGGGGAGACTCACTAAGCTTCGCGCTTACAGCTTTCAGTTTTGGTTTCAGGTACTCAATTTTCAAAGGAGGAGCTCGGGAAGATTGCAGTGCACACACCATTTGTTTAACCTGAGATGTTTATACTCTGATATATTTGACATGTGACCTATGACTTTATATGATGAAGATATTTATGGTTTTATTAATGGTTTTAAAAAAGATATTTTTGGACTGTATTTTTGGGATGTTAGAAGTTGGTATCAGAGCCTTGGTTTGAGGGATTCAGGCATACTTTCGGGTGTGTCTGAACTCAAACTAAGGAATTGGTATAGAAGTTTTCAAAAGGAAAATCAATTTTTGTAAGAAGGATTTTGAGGAAAGAAAAGTGTTTTAGAAAAAGCGAAACGAATTTTTAGAAAGAAAAGAACTTTGAAAAGAGAAAAGGGTGTGGTGCATGCAATCAGCCGAGCTCAAGTAAGTACTCCCAAATTACCCATACAAGTTTATGCTATGCTATGATTATCTGCTTTATTAGAACAGCATGCTAGATTAGGACTAAGGATCTAGGAAGGATGCCTTATGTGCCTGTTATATGTGTTTCAGCTTGATGAGAACTGCATGCTAGTACAGATTAGTCAGTATGATAGTCAGAGTCGTGGATGCTTGATTATGTGTACTCAATGCCCGAATGTTGCTTGCTTTGTGCTTTTAGGAGTTCTAGTTGTCTTTCACTAACTAGTAAACGAATATGTTAAGTTACATATTACAAGTACTAAATAATTTCAGAAGGTTAGGTCTAGCTCTATTTCGCAGCTCTTGTTTGAGTCCAACCGTTGTAGGGTAGGATCTCTCATTCGAAGAATTATCTAGTCTGAGTAATATGTAATAGTATTCGCGAGCTAGTTAGGGGAAGAAAGCAGGGACTTCTTATGCAGCTGATGGCGGAGAGTGGGTTGGTGATTACCCTAGGGCAAGCCTAGGATGAGATTAGCAAGAAATCAGCAGTAGTAGTAGAAGGGACTTGGTGGAGTTGAGGCGGTACTTGAGGAAAGTACGGATAGATGTGGAAAGTAGTATGGGCCCGTACTACTGAAAACAGAGGATCCGTACTCGAATCAAGGAAAGCTGAGATAAGACCAGGGAACTTGTAGTGTGTGAGATCCCTCGAGTTTTGATGAGTATTGTGATGTTAGTGATGGTATATTACCGAGTATAGTGACGCTACGTGGTAGACCAGATGGTAGTTCTGGTGACGACCAGGGATCAGGCTCGGACTCTGGAGCCGGGCAGGTTGATGATCAGATGAGGGAGTTCATTCCATCTGATATTACGCGCAGTATCATTGACCAGACTCCTTTGATCTCCAGTATGATCAAGGAGGGCATTATAGAGATTTGTGATGAGAGGCCGAGTGCATTCTGCACTGAGATAGCAGTCATGATAGGGACGCGTACATTGATGTTTCGGGAGTTCAGAGCTTGTGAATTTTCATATTGTCGTGGGGGTTAGGGACCCCATTGATAGCAGCAGATGGTTGGCAGATGTCGCCAACACTTTTGTGCCAGACATTGTCTCGAAAGGAGACAAGATCTGACTTACTTCCTGTCTCCTGAGCACGAGATTGATAGGAAGAGGTTGGTAGTGAGTTGAGTGATGATGAGGCTGACGCTGTGTCATGGGATGACTTTTAGACCAGATTCTGGGCAGAGTGTGCCCAGGCGATTGAGGCGCAACAGTTGGCAAAAGAGTCGTTAGATCTCCACCAGACGACTGAGACTGTGGCAGAGATCACTGCCAATTCTCGGGAAAAAGCTTATATGGTGCCACCGTATGCATCGGATGAGGAAATGTAGAAGGTAAGTTATCAGAACATACTGTAGAATGATAGCAGGGAGATTGTGAGTATCTCGGGGTGCAAGACCCTGAATGATATGACTTCTAGAGCTCGAGAGCGGGATATTGACTTAGAGCACACTGGGAAGAGGGAACTGGATCAATTGCTTATAGTGAGGGGTCTCGGGAGGAGACCGTAGATTTGAGATCAGCTTCTGAGAGGCCAGCGGGGTCAGATTCGGTGCAACACTTGCGGGAAACTGCACAAGGGAGCCTTTTATTCCAAGGGTTGAGTAAGTGTAACCCTAAGTTATCCTCGGTTTGTGTCTAAATTATATTTTCAAGAGATGTCATATGCCAATTGCATGCCGAGAAGCATTAGCGAATAGTGATAGAGCAATTCCCCAGATTACGGGATTGAGAAAGTACAGCGTCATCTTGGTTTATTCCAAGACTGAGGAGCAGCACGAGAAGCACCTGAGGGAGGTGCTAGAGACTTTGAGGAGGGAGAGAATTTTCGCAAGGTTCTTCAATTGTGAGTTCTGGTTGCGCGGGGTGCAATTTCTTGGGCACCTTGTCAATCAGAAGGATATTCTAGTCGATCCGGCCAAGATAGAGGTCGTGATGCAGTGGGAGATTCTGAGGTCTCCAATTGAGATTCGGAGCTTCCTGGGTCTAGCGGGTTATTACCGGATATTTATTCGGATTTTTAGAAGTTGTGTGATCTTTTGGATTAGCCGGTGTTGAAACCCTAGCAATGGTAAGCGTGGTTTCTAACAGATTGGTCATGGGTGATAAGAAGGATTGAGAATCCTTCCAGTATTGTGTGTTGTGGAACATTAGTTGAATCAAAGTGGGGGAGAATCATCCAAGGATTCAGAAGTAGGAGCTATTTTGAAGCTGGGATAAGTTTCGCATCCTTGTGTGGAAGGAAGACAGCCCAAACGGCTGTATGGTTAGAGGATAGTGTGAGATGGAAGTTCGGAAAAACTTGCCAATAAGGAGAACGTGTTCCCGTAATGTTTGCTAGCAAGCCTTAGGGAATCAGGTTGGAGATTCCAGTCAGGACATGAGTTCAGCTGAGTGCGGGTCAAGCGCGTGTTCGATCCAATATAGATAGTGTTGTAAGTCTGCGGGTGTAGCCGTAGCATTCACTAGCAGCCAAATAGTGTTAGAGTGTTGTAAGTCTACGAGTGTAGCCGTAGCATTCACTAGCAGCCAGATAGTGTTAGAGTGTTGTAAGTCTACGAGTGTAGCTGTAGCATTCACTAGCAGCCAGATAGGGTTAGAGTGTTGTAAGTCTGCGGGTGTAGCCGTAGCATTCACTAACAGCCATATAGTATTAGAGTGTTGTAAGTCTGCGGGAGTAGCCGTAGCATTCACTAGCAGCCAGATAGTGATAGAGTGTTGTAAGTCTGCAGGTGTAGCCGTAGCATTCACTAGATTGGTAGATAGCGTGAGTGCGTTGTTAGGACGCGGAAAGAATAGTAGTACCCACCAGTTCGGGTGTAGCAGTGAGGATATGGAAATCCACGGATTTGATTTCGGAATTACCGAGACGGATTAGACCTGGTTAAGCCAGTGATAAGACGGTAGAAGCGCCACTACAGCTATGAGAGCAAGGAAGCAGTGGACTGCTTAAGATCATTTATGACATAAGGCTACCAATGGTCATGTAGCAATCACTTTTAGCCTTGGGTTTGGTGACGTCAGGATTCGACGCATGGAACCAATTGGTTAGATCAGAAAATTGTTAGAGTCATAGTGGCATGATAACTAGTTGCAACGTGTTCCAGAGAAGGATTCATTCAGGAGTCGTGTGAGGCGACTAAGTGGGAGTCCTTTGGCTCCGCTGCCGGGCCGGAACTCGGTATTTTAGATGACTGGTGAACAAATTGAGACCCGAAAGGTCTCGGTAGATTTTGGAAAGCAGCCATATTGCAGCATACTGCTTCAGGCAGTTCAGGGTTCGGGCAGTGTTAGTATTTGTATTTTAGGTTGCAAGTACGGACGGAATAGCTGGTTGATTGGGAAGTGACAAGTCACTTACAGCGGGATTATCTGAGTTTTGGCTAGGTATAAGTGAATCATAGCGATAAGTGGATCTGTGATTCTGTTTTTCTAGTGGGAGTCTTGAGTTATTAGGAGATGAGTAGGCAGCCGAGAGACAAGTGGACTGGATTCAGAAATAATGATTCAGTAAGAGTTGTCTGTCAGGGATTCAGACCGTCTCGAGACAGCAGAATTCAGATGAAGTAGATGGGATCCTGTTGCGAGGAACTCGTTCACCTGCGATTATTAGGGCTTTTGCGAAGATTGGTCACTGCTACCCTAGGAGGGCTTGGGTGTGCCCAGGATGGTGACCATGTTACTAGAAGTGGATGAGCGTGTAAGGAATGGTAAGAAATGATTTTGAGGACGAAATCTAATTTAATTAGGGGAGATGTGTAACGCCCCGTTTATTTAAATAAATTAATAAATGTAAGTCCCGGACTAATTTGTGAAGAATTTTAAAAGTCGGGGGTTAAAAGTGCAAGTTCTGGACTTAATTTGAAAAGGATTTCAGAAGCCAGGGTCCGTTTGGTAATAAATGGGTTTAAATTGAAAAGATTTGAAGGCTTAGGGGGCTTATTGGTAATATGGGGATCTATTATGAAAAGAAATTATGGAACCAGGGGCAAGAGAGTAAATAATTGATTAAAGTTGAAAAGTTTTAATGAAGGGGGGGCTGATCCTGTCAATATGGAAATAAGTTTAATGGCACCGAGTATATATGTATTTCGGGAAACCCTAACCTTAACACTATTGTTCGGCCGCCACCTTCATTCTATCCCTCCTAGCCGCCGGCCGCTATCACCACTCACCTAGTTCGTGTTTCCGACCAGATTGAGGCCGCCAAGTGAACGCCACCGTGTCGTGGTTGCCGAAGACGTAACCAAACCGTGAGGGAGCCGCCTCCACCACCCTCGTTTCCTATTGCATCGTAGCATCTACCGTTCACAACGACGTCGACGGCCCTTGTGCCGTCAGTGAAGATGAGCGGATGCCCTCCTTCGTAGGTGCGCTGCTGATTATTAGTCATGTCCCGCCGTCCGCCGTGTTGCTGCCGTGAGAGCCCCTGTCGTCGCCGATGGTGCTGTTGCTGCCATCCCAAATAGATTTCTGCCGTCGCTAACTCCGGCTGTTGACGCCGTCGCGGTGCGTTTCAGGGAAGGTTTAATGCTGCCAGATCCTCGTGGATGGCTCAATCGGAGATGAGGTTGTGTTCGTGGGTTATGGTTGTCCCACCGTGAACTGCTGCTATCCTCCGCCGTCACCAGCCAGCGTGGAACGTGGCTGTGTGCATGTCTTACTATGTGTAGGTGTGTGTGGTTGTATTTTATTAGTTGTATGTTTGTTGGGTGTTTTGGGTAGCCGGAGTTCACAGAAGAGCCACCGCCACCACAAGCCACCGCCGGCCACCGCTAGGGTGGCTGTGTGTGTGTGGGTATTAGTTAGTGTGTGTGTGTGTTTATTTTTGGATTAAGCATTGTAATTGTAATTAGCAAAGATTAATGAAAAGAACCATAACCACCACCGTAAGGTGGTGGCCGCCGCCGTGAGCCGCCATTGACCACCACTACCCGATGTGGTAGTGGGTGGTGCCCCACTAGCAAAACCCTAATGGGCTTAAGGATTGGTTTCGGGCCTATTGGACCATGATTGGGTGAAAACCCCTAATTAGGGTTTAGAAAACCCTAATTGTGAGTATTTGGGCCTTGGACTTATTGGACCCACTTTTGGGCCATGGAGATTGAATTGTGTACTAAGCCCAATTACTCCCTATCATTTATCTAGTAGAGTAAAGGACTTAATGGATTGAGTCCTTAATGGGTTAAGTGAGAAACACTTAACCCTAATTGTCATTTTATGTGAAACCCTAATTTCACTTGGACTTTGAGTTGGGCCTTCCTAGTGGGCCTTGGTGATTGGGATAATAATAGACCATCCAAGGGCAAGCAAATGGACTAGAATAATCTAATGGACTTAGGGTAAGGCCCACGTAAGGAGTTTGGGCCCAATTTGGAAAATTGGGCCATAGATGGGCCATAGTCTGGGCCTTGATGGTTATGAGATGTTGGACTATGAGAATGTCAAGCGTTGGACCAAGAATGAATGATTGGGCCTTAGGGCAAGACCATGTAGAGGTTGGGCCCAATTTGGAAAATTGGGCCATAGTTGGGCTTTGGTCCATTATTAGACTTTTGGGCCTTTGGATTGGGGCTTGGGCTTGAGTCAAGCTAAGATAGGGGTAAAGTAGTCTTTTACCCCAAGTATGGACTTATGGTTATGAGTTGGAACCCAATTATTAATTGGGTGTTATTTTGATGATTGACAGATTCGGGAATCTGTCATCCAGCAGCTATGGTTTTGTCAGCGGGACTTCAGCAGTGTGAGGTGAGCCCTCTTCCAGTAGGAACGGGTCTAAGGCACCAAGGCCGGCCTGTATATGAGATATGTTAGTAGCTGAGTGTGGGCGGGGCCCGTATCTCATTATTATCTGAGTATAGATATCAGTCAGATTATTGGATTGCTATACTTGTTGTCTATGTGATGGTTGTATATGTTGTTAGCAATGCGAGTGTGGGCGGGGCCCGAATCTCATAGTAGCTGAGTATGGGCGAGGCCCGTATCTCATAGATAGCTGATATGGTATATATTTATATGCTAGTGAAATTTGTTGTTCGTTTAGAGCTTGTATGTATCTTCATGACTAGTGAGGGTGGGCGGGGCCCGTATCTCATAGTAGCGGAGTGTGGGCGGGGCCCGTATCTCTTATTAGTCGAGTGGGGGCGGGGCCCGTATCTCGTAGCTGTACTTGATTATGATATATGATATATGACTGAACGATAGATTAGTTATACATGTTGTCTATGTGATACTTGTATGTTTTGGCACAACAGCTGAGTGTGGGTGAGGTCCGTATCTCACAGTAGTCGAGTGTGGGTGGGGCCCGTATCTCGAAGTAGCTAAGTGTGGGCGGGGCCCGTATCTCAGAGATAGCAGAGTGTGGGCGGGGCCCGTATCTCCTAGATAGCGGAGTGTGGGCGGGGCCCGTATCTCCATGAGTGTGGGCGGGGCCCGTATCTCCTAGTTGCATGTTATATGTGGATGGTATGTTGTAGATTGGGGAGACTGACTAAGCTTCGTGCTTACGGCTTTCAGTTTTGGTTTCAGGTACTCAATTTTCAAAGGAGGAGCTCGGGAAGATTGCAGTGCACACACTATTTGTTTAACCTGGGATGTTTATACTCTGATATATTTGACATGTGACCTATGACTTTATATGATGAAGATATTTATGGTTTTATTAATGGTTTTAAAAATGAAATTTTTGGACTGTATTTTTGGGATGTTACATAGCATTATATGAGTTTTGGTCCCATTTTGGTCTCATGGTGATTGGTCCTTATTGCTAACTCCTTTAAGTTTAATCCGTTAACTGAAGGGCATTTTCGTCATTTCACTACCACAGGGACCATTTATGATGTTTTCACTTATTAAAAAAATGAAATAATATGCAAAAGGGATCCTCCCCCCCACTCTCTCTAGCAAATTCGCACACACATACCTACACTTCTACTTCCCTTTTTCCTCATTTACTATCTTCTCTCATTTTTGTCGATCGAAGCTAGCATCTATGGTAACAAACAATAATGACATGAAAAGTGAATTCGAAGAAGCATTTGACCAACAGAAGGGACGATTTCTTCTCTGAATTTATATGGAGTCTCTTATTTCTTCCATCGGGGTTTTTTTCTTCATTTTAATTTATATGCTATCACTAATCTCTAAATGATGAGCGAATCTTCCAGCAACAATAACTCTACCACGGTTCATGCAATCGAATGTTTCAGTGGCTATAGGAGGATGTGTTTGACCAAAAATGTCAACAAAATATTTGCTATTTGCTTTAATATTGCTGGATCTGCTACTCTTACCCTAGCTTGTGCTGATAGCCATAGTTTTTCTTCTTCGTCATCTAAATTTTAGTCCAGTCCTAATCTTAAAATTTCGTGACACTCAGATGAAATATTCATCATTTTAGAGCCTAGAAGTTCATCAAACAAATAAGAGAGAAGCCGAACGAAATGAAATTCCACCTTCATAAATGTACTCATAATCATGATTCTCAAAGGCAAGAGTTATCTTGCAAACCCATGTATTCTAGACTCACCATTCTTCTTCTTCATCATGGAGGTAAACTAATATTTGACTTTTGGTCTCCGCCTTGGCCATTTATTCCCAAATTCATTCCACACGCACACACACACAAGCTTCTTCGTTCTTGACCAATCACAAACTTATCAAGCCCTTTACAGTTCTTTTTAGGTGTTGGGAAGTAATGCCCCAAAGCAGATCCTCCCCAATTCCCATCTCCAGAACCTTTGCCCAAACTCACTGGTGCTTGTGTCACTGTCATCTTAAAACCCAGCTGAGGAACAATCCCATCTCCAGGAGGCTGCCAAACCTCAGGCAGATCACCATAACCACCACTGCCTTTACCACCAGACTTTTTTTCCTCCACCGTCGGCTCAATGGTTATAGAAACAGAAACAGAGGTCGGCGTCGTGGTTTTTTACAGGGAAAAGCTTGGTTTGTAGTCTCTGATTTGGACTCTCATTCTGTATTTTGTGTTTGTAGAGAGATTGGATACAAACAAAAATATGGATGAAGAAGAGGATGCATTAATCGAAAAGAGATTTAACTCGTGTTATGATGATGAAGAAGTTACAGGTGAATGATTTTGAATGAGAGAGAGAGAGAGAGTCAGACCCCCTTTGCATTTTTTTTAAAATAACTGGAAACATTATAAATGGTCCCTGTGGTAATGAAATGACGAAAATATCATTCAGTTAACGGATAAAACTTAACGGAGTTAGCAATAATGACAAATCGTTAAAAGTTTTGAAAGCACAAGGACCATCTATGATGTTTTTTAAACCACGGGGACTAAACTTCAGATCTGGAGAAACCACATGGACCGTTTATGATGTTATATATATATATATATATATATATATATATATATATATATATATATATATATATGTGTGTATGTGTGTGTGTGTGAAAATATGAATAGTGTATGCGTTCTTTAGGTTTTTGTTTATGTGATTCTCTAAAACGTGATGTGCACCATGCATGTATATGTATTTTCCTTCCATGTGAAAAAAAAATATATACTTCTTTCCATTATTTGAGTTCTTTTTTAATATATATATATATATATATATATATATATATATATATAGAGAGAGAGATCAAATAAGAGGAAATTTTTAACAGAAAGATAAGAAATTTTTTATATATAAATTTTTTTAACGAACTAACAAAATGAATTATTAGATGAATCAAAAGTATAATGATGCATAAGAAAGAATTTTCAAAAACATTTTCATTATTTATTTTTCAGTAAATTAAGCAAAAATTTACTTTTATGATAATTTTAATAAATAACAACAAAATCATCACATAAATGAATAATCGAGATGTTTTTTCGATATTTTTTTTTGTGAATCATGTTATTTTCTATTCATCTAATGATTCTTTTTTTGGTTCGCCAAAAAAATATGCAGAAATAAACCTTTACCTTCATATCAAAATTTTCTTTCTTTCTCTCTCTCTCTCTCTCTATAAGGTATAAACATAAATATTTTATTTAAAAATCGTAAATTTTTTATTACAAAATAACTAATAATAAAATGTAATAATTATTTCCTCGTACGAAACAATTCGCCAAAACAGCTATTTATCACCGCCGTTTTGCGCGGACAAGCATCTAGTATGTGTGTTTGTGTGTGTGTGTATGTGTATATATATATATATATATATATATATATATATATATATATATATATATATATATATATAAAGGTTGTAGATTCAGTAAGAAACTTTTTTTCGTAGAGTGGTAAGAAGTTTTTTTTTTCTGCATATATTTTTGACGAACGAAACAAATGAATCACTAGTGTGTGTGTCTATATATATATATATATATATATATATATATATATATATATATCGGCTTAGGTTATTATATTCTAACTAATTATTGTGTGGATGTAAGAATGATTATGAACCAATCATTTTAGTTATTTTAAGAAAGTGATTAATAAATATTATTGAATTAAAAATAATTGAAAAATACCATCTAATTTCATTGTAAGGGTATTTTAGTCAATTAACTTAAATTTAAAAAAGGAAAATTGCGGATTTTAGGAAATAATTAATTCTCTTAACTTTAAAAATATTATTTTTTTAAATTAGTTCAATTTCAAAAATTAGAAGCATAATCAATTTTATTCTGTCAGAATGTTATTTTGTTAGAATGATGTTAGATGAAAATTTTCTGACAGAATACTATAAACATATATTATCAAAATTAATTATTTTGAATGAATAAAAGTTTTATATGAAACGAATTTTAATTTTTTAGAATTAGTAATTACATTCATTCTTAAAGAATACAACTATGAATATAAATTACATTCGTTCTGAAAGAATACGACTGATAATGGTTAACAATTGCATTTATTCTTAAAGGAGTAAAATTAAGAATGGTTAAAAATCAAATAAAAACATTGAAAACTAAGTAAAACACTAATAACAACATTCTTGAACAATCATGTAAAAAATATTACAAGTTGGTCCATTCTAAAAATAACATGTTGATGATGAAATATGAAAGAATATGCTGATGTATTCTGAAAGAATAGATAGATTCATTATGAAAGAACCTCCATGATCTGTCTTCGACAAGTTTGGATAAATGTTGCAATTCACCTTCCCCCACAAAATTCTTACTTTTTGTATCCAATTTTGATGAACTGAAAACATATATATTGAAACATCCCAAAAATATAGACCAAAAATTTCGTTTTAGATCGGTAGTAAAAACCATCAATAACATCAATCACATAAAAATCATAGTCATGTATCTCAAAAACATCATCAAATCTGTCAATGTATCAAAATCATATATCATAAATCAGAGTGAATCCTCCGAGGCTAAAAACAGTGGTGTGTGCCATGCAGTCATCCCGAGCTCTTCCCCTTACTAGTGTAAGTACCTGAAACCCAAACTGAAAATTGTAAGCACGAAGCTTAGTGAGTCTCCCCAACTACCACATACCATACACATAACATATAAGCATATCTTGGGCCCCGCCCCTGCTACATCGAGTCAAGCTCGGCATCGGGCCCCGCCCGACATCGAACCCTATTCGGCATCGGGCCCCGCCCGACATCGAGCAAATCTCGGAATACATAAGAGCATAATCAGTAATACACATAAACCTAAGCACATAACATTAACACTTAAACATTCCTCGGGCCCCGCCCGACATCAGACCGTAGTTTGATAACATACTAACATTCCTCGGGACCTCCCCGGCATCGAACCGGAGTCCGGAAACATACAATACAAACACATTTAAGAATCACAAAGACATCAAGCATACAAGCATTCCTCGGGACCGCCCCAGCATCGGATCGCAATCCGGAAAAGCATATAAACCTACATCGGGCCCCGACCGGCATCGGACCGTAGTCCGGAACTACTACTAACTAAACAGGCCGACCTTGGTGCCTTAGACCCGTTCCTACTGGAGGAAACTCACCTCGAATGCTAGATGTGAAATCTCGTGTGAGGAATCTCTGACGGCTAGTTACCTCCTAACTCGGCAAGTTCCTGTTCTACTCAGACTCATGGTCAGCCGAGTCAACTCGTCGAGTCCCTTCGCAGACTCGTCGAGTTCTACCTGGCATACAATCGGGACATCCCGGCTTCAACTCGTCGAGTCCCTTACTGGACTCGCCGATTTCCCCTGTCTGTTTGGCTATTTTAATGGCTTAAACACCTACATTTTAGATCCAAGCTTCATACTTCACATAACCCCTGAAAATGTCCTTTTAAGGGTAAAGTTTTCTGACTTTACCCCTTAATACTACTTCTTAAAGGGTTTAGCTCAAACCCTAATTACTTGGGACCTAGAACTTAGTCCTTAAGCCTTCCATACACCTAACTCAAGCTTACAACCTCATATCTAAACCTCTAACACTAATTGGACACGTAAAGTCCCCACCTTTCCCACATGCATGGCCTTTTGGGGGCTAAAAAGGCCAATATGACTCTCCAAAGCTTGCATAGGAGCTCCAATGGCAAAAGTTTGCACCTTTATCTCATAACAGCCCCTCAAGGTACTAGATTTGGAAGAATACCCTCTTGGGTCGATCATTTCCCAAAAGCTATAAATCTTGGACCAAAAACCCACATAAAGAAGACATAAATAGATCTGATGAACTAATAGCCAAGATAGAAGCTTGATTACCAGAAAGGGTAGCAAATGGAGTGTAGCTTCTAGATCTACTCTTCCCTTCTTGAGTCCTCTATCTTCTTCTTCTTCCACAAGCTTCAAACGCACACAAAGGTCACTCAAATGGCTCTCACTCTCAAAGAAAGCTCTAGGGTTTCATGGATTAGGGTTTGGGACAAGGAGGCTGTAAATGAGGCCAAGGGGTGAGGGTTAAGGAGCTTAAATAGGGTGAAAAACCCCAAAATTAGGGTTTCATCATGGCCGAGATACTCGTCGAGTTGAGGGCTCCTGACTCGTCGAGTAGATAGCTAAAACCCCGCGCATAATCTGCCTTATGCTCGACGAGTTAGGGCGACCAACTCGTCGAGTTCCTCTCTTAAAATGAATAAATAAATGAGTTAAATGCATACCAGGAACCAGACGTTACATATATCAAATTAAATAACAAGTTACATCTTTTTTAGATTACACAAATATACTTTCCATGAAAAGTGATCATGAAAAGGGGATTGAGATTAACCTCATATTAAAAAAATAAAATGAAGCCGACCTAAATGAAGAATCCTCCGGCGACCCACTCCCACTGGAAAACAGGAAACGACAATTAGGGAGTTGAGATTTTAACTAATTGAAAGTTTGAATTGAAGAAACGATGTTGATAGAAGAGTACGCAAAACCCTATTCCAACAGAACCAGTCTGCGACCAACAATAGTTGAGGAGATGGAATTCAAGAAAACAAAAATCAATTTATTACACGAAAGTAGAAAACTAAAAAACAACAAGAATCGTTGATTACCGAGTTAGTATCCATGGTTAGAGCTTGTAATCAGTATCACTAGAACGTCGATTCAGCTATAAGTGAGGCTATCTTCTTCTGGAAAAAAAGTTTTCTTCCCCAAGAATTGCTCTCCCACTTGTTTTTAACATCTACAAATATTTAATGATCAGTTATCTCACAACCCACAAGAACAAAAGACCCAACAAACAAATTGATACTTACCAGCTGCCTCTAAAGCAGCAACATGAGTTTTCTTCTTTGGGACTCTGTTGATGTTAATTTTGATGTTTGTGAGTGTTAGTCTCTTGAAGTTCATTTGTATCCCCGAACCATTTCAGGTGCATCCATAAGAGTTTATCAATCAATTAGGGGGAGTGTTCTTGGATCTGATAAATAAGTAGCAGTGGGCTAAATACACAAATTTGTCTCAGAGTATAGCAACGGGTACATATAGGAAATTAGGAATTCATCTAAGAGTTATATAAAAAGTAAAAAACCCTAATCGCTGGTTAAAAAATGGCTCAATCGATATAAAAATATAGATTCCAAGAGATAAACACAAACAAAATGTGCGTATAAATGTGTTATCAATTTGTTTGTCCCCTAAAAACATAGAGTGACAATGTCTTTGCAATTTATATCAAAAAATCACATCGCAATCAGCAATCAGCAATCAAAATAGTAACGAACCTACAGAAAGAAATGGAGACTGACCAGATAAATCGGTATCATGTTGTTTCCTATGCTGCTTCTTTTCCCAACCTATCATGTCATCCTTTCCGCCAAACAGCGGGAAGGCGAACGGCGTCGGCGGGAAGATGGAATCGGTGACGGAAACTGTAAGGAAAGCAGCACCGAGTGGAGATGATGTCAAGGAATTGGAAGTAGCTCCGCAGTTGTAGCCACGACCGGAGAAACTGCTAGAACTTTCAGACTCGTTGACGTCAGCGCTAAGACTGTAGCTCTCATCGCAACATCGCTCACTGCTAGTCCTCGAGTTATTATTGACGGTTTCTTCGTATAGGAGTTGAGGCGTGGGAATCTTCGATAGAGCGATGATGGTGGGGGATAGGGGTCTGCTTTGTTGCGTTTTAAACTAAATTGGGCTCAAGATTATTAGACATACTTAACAGCTACTCTTGTATTTATTTATGTATAGTATTTAATTCTTTGAGGTTGTAATGTGGAAATTACATTTCTATAAATCATAAGTCTCTCCACCTAATTGGGTGTGATGTGTACCATTATCATGGTATCTAGAGCCAATTAATCCCACCCTTTTTCTATTCCCCTTCCCTGTCATTCTTTCTTTTTTTTCTTCAGTTTTTTGCATCTCTAATCTTCCCATGGCTTCTTCTTCTTCTCACGATCATACCCTATCCATGAACACAGTTCTTCATCTGATATCAAACAAATTGTCATCTACCAATTATCTTTTATGGAAAAATCAAATGATTCCTCTCCTCACCTATCAGAATCTGTTGGGCCATGTAGATGGGTCTCTTCCCGCACCTGATCTGGTAGTTCTCACTGATGGCAAGTCCTCGCCAAACCCGAAATCTGCTGCGTGGCTCTCTGCTTTCGCTAAATATCAGTAGGATAATCAAATTGGGTTTTAAACTAAATTCCCTAATTCAAAGGGATATTAAATGCTTTCGCTATTTACTTAAATTAAAAAGGTTCAAGATTACTATTATACCCTTTAAAGAATTTATTAATTATTTAATATTTTTTTAAAATTGATTGGTCCACAATCATTCCTACATCCACACAATAATTAGTTAGAATACTTGAACCTCTCTTTCTCTCTCTCTCTCTCTCTCTATATATATATATATATATATATATATATATATATATATATATATATATATATATATATATATATATATATATATATATATAGAGAGAGAGAGAGAGAGAGAGATGATCAAATTAGAACACCTAAAAGGCTGAGAACGCGAAAACAATTCTGAACCAATCAATGTATAATGACATAAATGTAACTTTACAATGTAATTAACTATGGATAAATGATGGTAATTAAATGATTACTGTAATCGTGAGATGTAATCTAATTAATTGATTTTTTTCCTAAATATTAGGATTTTATGGATTCTATATTTTTAATTACCAGAAATTATTAAAATTATAATTTCATGTGATTTCCCAAAAAAAAACATTTTTTTTGTTTTTTTTTATGAATCAAATATCAAATAGATAAAAAAAAAATTCGTTTCATTGGTATATTTGTAATCATATATGATTAAAAAACATTTGTAATCATATACAATGTATATAAAAATAATTTTGTAAGAATTTTATTTGACTTGATTATGTTATTCGTGATTGATTATAAGTGACGACAAACACTCTAAGGAATAAAACATCATGCAAAGATAAAAAAAATCAATACAATTATAATCATAAATGAATAAATCATATTACAAAGATAGAAAAACGAATACATTTGTAATCATAATGGAATAAAAGTCAATGTGAAAATAAAAATATAGTTTAGTTGTAATCACAAATGAATGAAGAAGATAAAAAAAATCTAATTTAATGCAATTTTTCTTGTTGCTACCATCGTGCACAAAACAAAGTTGGTGCACATTTGATCATTGCGGATTCACACCTGAAAATACGATTTTAAGGATATTAAAAAAAACAATTTACAAACTATAATGTTGTGTGTTCATCTTTCACAAATGAATGAATGTATGTGTCTCTTGATGACAGAAAAAGAAAAACACAACCTCAATTTCTTTCTTTCTTTTTCTATAATCATATATACACAAAAATGCAATATTTTACCATGAAATTATTTAACCATTTATTTTCTGCAATAACAAAAGAAACAACTAACGTTGGATAGAAAGATGTAATTTCCAAAAAAAAAATTAAATGATTAGTTTTTTTTAAGTTTTTAATGTGAACCTTATAATGATTAAAAGCTTTATTCATATATGATTATAGCTATATTCATATATGATGTATAATCATATTTATGTATGACTAAAATCCCTTTAAAATTATTGTTAAGATATTTTTTTATAAATAAATGATAAGTTATTTGTAAAATACTGAACATGATTTGGCAAGGTTGTAACAGTTACAACTTTTTTGTATAAATTACCATCATCTTCAAGAGTGAAACAAAAAAATATTGGTTTAGAATGATCTTATTATAACCCCATCAAAAAAATATTGGCTTAGAATGGTCTTATTATAACCCCATCGCCCACAAGACGTCACCTCCGACCTATCATTACCGTCGGAAACTCTAAGTTCGTCGTGCTCCGCCATCAACAACGTCGATCGGCTAATCTGTTGGTCCGAACAATATCCATGGCTGCTTCCTCTTTGTTTCAAATCCATTTCATACTCAAACCCTTTTTTTGTTTTCACGATAGGAGAGATGAAGAATATGGGATTGAAAGGGTACGGTGGTTGGAAGATATTGAAGGTGGATCCTGGTGAACGCGTGGTGAACCAGTGGTGGTCCGACGGTCTTGGATGGTGGTAAATAATGGTCCAACATCAGTGGGTTGATGATTGTGTTTCGGTGAAACGTAGCCGATGGTGATTGTTTCTATGTTGGTGTGTTTTATGGTGGTGATTTCGCTGGAGCTGATGAAATGAAGATGGTGGTGATGGGAGAATGATGAAGACGGCAAGTATGAGAGACGTAATGATAGGGTTTGTGATAACCTAGTTTGGTTGATTTCATTTGAAGAAGGTTGACTGAGTTTAATTTCCATATAATAGTTGCTAATTTTGTGGAAAGAATCAAACAGAAAATTACATTCATACCATTTTCCTATATTTTGAAATTTAAAAATATATATATATTTAAATTAGTTGGAAATTAAATAAATGCCAAATTAATTTCAGCTTCAGATTTTGAAATTAGAATGGTACATAATTATTCTCGTGTTGTCAACCTTTTTAGTTTTCTCAATTGATCCTACTCCTATATATATATATATATATATATATATATATATATATATATATATATATATATATATATATATATATGGGAAAAGTGAATATAAGACTGTTATATATCTAAGCTTAGGTGTGGAACCAATAAAACTACGTAGTTTTGATGTTAATCCTAACAAATTAATATTTTGATTTCCTTATTTTTAGTATCAAAAGATCTTCCCCATCTACCACTTCAAAATCGTTGATCTATTTTCCTTAATATCATCTTTGATTATATTTATCTTCTCCGTCCTTCAAAATTTCTTGCAAATAATTCTGGAAATTCATTGTTCCAATCACCGTCATCTTATTTTACGTATAAACTACAAACTAAGTGTGTTGTTTCCTCAATTCAATTACAAAAAAAAATGATAGTAGCAGGACACGTGTTTGTATGCTACTTCAAAAAAACATGGATTATAAATTGAATTTAATACACACTAACCAATTGCATTTACGACATGTTATGCGATTTCTAGAATACAATAGGCATCTTTTGATGATTTAATTGCTAAACATATTTATTGTAATTGGATTTTGCTTTGTATGAATACACGGATAATTATAATGAGATTTAGTGATGTCAAATAAAAAATAACTGAACGTTGTATGAAATCCGATGATTATGACTTTGAGAAGCAAAGAATAATGATGAACTGATGTTGTCAAATAAAAAATACCACGAGAAGATGAAGTCTGATTTATATGAATTTTTAGGATAAAAGAAAAATTAAGCTAAAAGGAAGCAAAATGACCTAGTTTTGATAGGTTCCACACCTAAGGTTAAGTATATAACAGCCTCATATTCACTATCCCATATATATATATATATATATATATATATATATATATATATATATATATATATATAGGAAAAAGTTCAATAGAGAACCATTATTAATCAAGGAACCAATCAAAAGCGTCGAAATTTAAAGCTCTCAACGGCAAAAGGAAGGGTCGCAGACTTTTACAATTGACGCACATGCACCGGATTATAACAAAACTCACTTCCTTTTTTTTGTTTAAAATTTTTTTTAGGCCATGTTTTTTATCGAAAAAAAACCGAGTATACCGTTGTTCACGATTTTTCGTCATCTTTCCAAAGAGATCCATGATGATATATAAAAAACGATTTTTTTTTTCGAAAAAAACTCACTTCATTTTCTTTGTTGAAAAGTTAAGATATGTTTTTTTATAGAAAAAAATTAATAAATATATAAAAATTCATGTTTTTTTGTACTTTTTAAACATAGATTCATATTCATGTAAAAGAAAAACGATATTTCAGTTCATATTCACATTGTGAATCTGTTCATATTCATATTGTGAAGCTGTTCAGATTCACATTGTGAACCTGTGCATAATAGTAAGTCAGATTCACAGTGTGAATCTGAACTGATCGAGCTTTTTTCACATTGTGAATGTTAAAAAATGAAATATTTACAGTTTAGATTCACAGTGTGAATCTACAATGATCGAGGTTTTTTTTTTTTTTTAACATTCTCATATTCACAGTGTGCATAATAATAAGTCGGATTCACAATGTAAATCTGAACAGATCGAACTTTTTCACATTGTGAATGTTGAAAATTGAAATATTTACAGATTAGATTCACAGTGTGAATCTACACCGTTCGAGATTTTTTTTTGTCGGTGTTGATGTTTATTAATAGAGTACAAAAAATTAATATTTTTGGTATAATTAGTTTTTTTTTATAAAAATAAACTTAAATATTGAAAAAACTAACAAAATGACGTGGGTTTTTTCGAAAAAAAAATTCGTTTTTTATATATCAACATTGATCTCTATGGAAAGAGGACGAAAAATCAAGAACGACGTTATATTCGGTTTTTTTTTTTTTTTTTGATAAAAAATGTGGCCTAAAAAAATTTTAAACGAAAAAAAGAGGTGAGTTTTATGGTAAGGAAGTGAATTTTTGGTATAATTCGGTGTGTGCATCCAATATGAAAGTGTACATCTATTTCCTTGGCCGTTGATAATTATAATTGCCGACGCTTACGATTGGTTTCTTGTTAATTATGGTTCTCTATTGAACCTCAATATATATATATATATATATATATATATATATATATATATATATATATATATATATATATATATATATATATATATCCTTAAGTTGTGATTTTATTATATGTAGGGTCACAGCCGACCTAAGGAGAGTTTAAGGTAAATTAGGGGCCCGATTTTAGCCTTTTAAATATATATATGTATATAATATATAATAGATATAAATATGTTTAGTTTCAAAAAATGTCATTGTGCTCAACTGGTAAGGTCATGTGCTCATGCAAAATAGACTCGCGTGCGAAACGTATAGGCCCCCAATTTATTTTTTTAGTTAAACTTGGGTTTTATTCTGCATTTATCGATAATTATTGTGGTGGTCTGATTTATTTGTTTTGATATTTAAACTCCTTTAAAAATACTTTGTTTTTCTTAAATTTAAACTTGAATTTTATACTATATATACTATATGTACATAAATCAATTTGTTACATGGCAAATATAAATTTTGGTTTAGTTGTTACTTTCAATGGAAAATAAGTTCCATAAACTTTAAAATTATTTTTATAATGACTTTTTTATTTAACGGAAAGTAAGTCGCCTATCACTTATTGGATAGTAGTTTTAATCGTTAAAGGGGTTTCATTTTTTTGCACACGGTCTATTAAGATATGTTTGGGCCGCCCTGTGTAGGGTTACTATTTACTCTTGGCACTATCATTTCCTCTCTTTCACTTGTTTATAGAATGTGCTAAGTGAAGAATATTACTGTGACTCTTTGAGATAAGACTTGGTAATGGAAAGTGGAGAATGAAAATTTGTAAAGCAATGTTCAGTGAACGTAATGATGTTCTTTTGCATCATTGGATAATCATACATTTGGTGCTATATGGTGCATTATAAAAATCGAGTGTATTGTTCACTTATTTTAATAAATATATTCAAGAACTTTTATTTTAAAATTTTGTCTAATAAATTAGTTTTTCGTATATAAATGTTATTGTAACCGTGAGAAGTAACTAACGTTTTCAAAATAAGGTTGCAAATCGAATCATGTTTTTATCAGCTTATTAGTTCAATCGGTTTGTTAGATTAGACTGTCCAAAAAATAGGAGGAAGGTAAATAAATTGTCCCCAATGTTTGTCCCAATATGCAAGTTTCATCTAGTTCTTTATTTTTCCATTGGGTTATGTCTATGCTATTGTTTTATATGATCGAAGGTTGTAAAAAATGTTCGATGTTAGTAAGATGTCTTCACTCATGCCGGTAATGACGGTGTCGTACTTCACTCCTACTGGTGATAGTAAAGATGTCTCCGTTCGTGTACCACCGTTTAGAAGGGAAGAAAGGACAAAAAGAAATAAGAAAGCGGTGTTGGTCCAACTCTTGTTGAAGGTCTCGTTCATGAGAAAGAGAAAAAAGTTATGATTTTGTGGGTGAGGCATGCTCTAATTAATGTTACTAAAAAGATAAAACCTAAAAAAAAGAAAAAAGAAAAAGAGAAAATGTCAATGTAACACACTCAACTATTGTCATTTACACGATTTGATTACTAAACTATTTTTTTACACAAGAGGTCATTAAATTTCCTCAACAAGTCACAGTTCCACATAGGCTCGGTACTTAGGCATCTGTAAAAAATAAACGGAAGTGAATTAGTTGAAAGATTACTTGTAAGTTTAATGACCTGTTGCGTAATAAAATAGTTTGGTGACCAAATCGGATAAATGACAATAGTTTATTGTGCTACAGTAATATTTTCCTTATATCTATGGTATTGCTTTTATACTATTTAGTGTACTATAATAAATGAAGGTTTTTTTTGTCACATGTCACACTCTCATTCAATTTGCCAAATATCATTTTTGTGGTTATTTTGAATTAATTTCTTTTCCACATGTCATTTTATGAGTTTTTTTTTTATTTTAATAAATTTTCCACATAATATTTTAATGTAATAATTACAGTAAATATAGTAATAAATGAATATTAATTTCATTAATGGACTTACCTTTTTATTTCAAAATTCCTAAATTAAAGTTCATTAGTTTATTTTGTTTATTTATTTAAATTTACAAGAAAAATCAATTTTAATTCATTATTTTTCTTATTTTCTTATAAATCAAAAGTTCTTAAATATTTAGACTTTTGTATTTAATTTTTTTTAATTAACCCATATAATACATGGATCTTACACCTAGTATCTATTATAATATAAACTTTGTTTAAACTTTATTTTTATAGTATCATATATAGATTATTATTATTTTATATCATCTTATATAATTAAATAGTTTTTAACTTTATTCTTAGACAAAACCTCATAAATGGTCCCTTTGGTTTTTTGAAATCTGGGATATAGTCCCTAAATCCTCATATATGGTCTAGATTAATTTTTATTCGAGTTATTTAAAGAAAAGAAAAACTCTAGGGTTCGATCTCAAGCCTTCTTGGTACATTTGATGCAAGTTATGAAGAAATCAAGTGGTTCACGGTATAATTTCTTCCTCCCTTAGTGTAGAATTCGAGTTTCATCTATAAATTGGGAGTTCTAGCCCAACGGTATCCGATGTTGCCCTCCATCCTTGAGGTCGAGGGTTCAAGTCTCGTGAGGAACATAGGTGGAGATTTAGGAGTAGTTTAGGAGTATAATAGATTTGTCGTTCCAAAAAAATGTAAGATTTTCATCTCATTTGAGGATTAAGGTTTGGTTTTCTAACTTCCCTTAAGTTGTTTTGGTAATCTTGATCTCAATCCAATCACCCCACTGATGGATTTGAGGATTTGGGTGAAACCCTTCATGAACCCTGAAAATCCAAATTGGGGATTTATTGTTTGTATGTTAAATTGGAATAGATTCTACGACTTAGATGTTGTTTGATGACAATGAATCCAATTGGAATACTCAAACACATGAATAATGGTAGAATCATGTATAAGATAGGATTAAAAATGGATTTTGGGACAACATGATGAAATCAATAGAATCCTTTGTAGTTGAGCAATTGATGAGTAAAGGAAGTTCATAATCATGAATGGATACTCTTGGAATGATTTGGATTCAAAACATAAGGTGTTACTTGATTCCTTGATTAATATATGGAATTATTGGCCTTAAGGACATTTTGGGAAATCTAAGGACAACTACATGATGATTGATTAATATATGGAATCATGAATGGATACTCTAGAGATGATATCGGAACACAAACATGAATGAATTCTAGTGAAGTTCTAGCTCTAGTGATTGTTTTGGCCCAAAGCGTAATTTAGGAAACATGGAATAGAATTGAGGGTTCCATAGTTACATTAGATACTTACAATGATATTGGTTGATTTTTATGTACTTGACAACACCCGATGATGTATTAAATGATTTGGGAATAAGTCTCAAAATTGATTGAGGATGATAAATGCAGATCCATATTATTACTACTAGTCAGTTGGTATTATTCATTATACCATTGCTTCATATACACCACAACAAAAGGCGTATCAAAAGCGAAAAAAATAGAGGGGATTAGGGGAGAAACCATATCATGCTATGTAGTAAATAGAGTTCAAAATAAAAGAAACAAAATAGGTCATTATGAACATCAGTTAGACAAATTCCAAATTTGAGGTTAAGCTTAGGGTTGTCGAGTGGTTATAAGAGTAGATAAGACCAAGAAGAAAGCATTATGGGAGAGAAGAATTGATTGTATAATATTGGATATGCTAAAAATCCCAAAGCATATAGGTTTTATGTAATATAACTTAATGATGAAGATCGAATGCGTTGCCTGCAGCTGATGAAGACCGAAGGGAGGCTGCCTCAGAGTCGCATAGCTGGCAAATGACGCATGAGCAACTCCAAGAAGGCTCGACTGTGAAGAAGGGGCTAGAACCAAGGGCGTATCTAGCATGTAAGAAGGTAGGTCCTAGGACCTACCTAAAATATGAATTTCATTTATAATATATATACCACAAAAATTAGGAACTACCTTAGAAAAAATAGAGGACCTACCTTGAGTTGGTTTTTTTTTTAAAATGTATTAAAAAACCATTTTAAAAGGAGAAAAAAATAAGTTACATGGGGCATTTGTGGTGTTAAATATATAGGGTTAAATATAATATATAGTTTTTATCAAACAATAAGGTATCAATGCACTAATAATCAACTAGTTTTGCATTAAACCGTTCGGTTTTTTCAATTATATTTCAGTCGGTTTTTTAAAAATTTTAATTGGTGGTGCCTGATCGGTTTTTTCGGTTATATTTCATTAAATCGTACACGACCCGACCCCTCACAAGTGTTGTTGATTTTTTTTATCGGCTTCACTTAATTTGGGAACCACGTGATATTTTATTCTAAATTCGCCACTGGCTAGAACAAGAGTTGGTTATCCTAAAATAAAACTTGGTTTTGACCTTGAGAACCTGAAAAAGAATTAGAGTTAGCGGAAACATTAGAATTAACCCCACACCCCTTTGGTAGCAAATCACCCATTATTTTTGCCCCTATTAAATTTATTTTTCGATTTTCCACTGGTAGATGTGGAGGACTACAATGCAGCGAATGATGTAAGAGAGGCATCACCGGTAAGATTAATCGATTCTTTACGAGACTCATGTATGAGGAACATGTTCTTTGATTCGAGGAACGAAGGGAATGTCTTTGTATTTGTGATCACATCAACAATGTTATGGTAGGAGGGTGGTAATTGTTGAAGGATTTGCATGACAAGTTCGATTTCATCAATTTTGGAATCACAATTTGCAAAAGCCTCGACTAGATTGTACAAGAAGTGAAAAAATTTAGTAATATGGGTTGATCCTTTTTTCGTGTTGCGGAATTGCTCTTGGAGTTGGAGCATCCGAGACATTTTGTTGTTGAGAAAAAAACTCGTCTACATCGAAATCCATGATAACCCAAACATAGGAATGAATTATCAATAAAATTGACTTTTAAACTCAACATGATCAACTAAGATATCAAGGAATTTGATTATTATTATACCTTATCCCCCTCCCCCCCCCCCCCCCCCCCCCCCCCCCCCCCCCCCCATTTCATGGTAGACAAGATTCTGTTTTACGAAATACATTCATCATGCCTATTAAATCTTTTATTTTTTTCTCTATTCCTTGAGTTCACTTGCGTAGGTAGATACAACTAGCACTCATCGAGTAATAAAAACAAACATATTAGTATCTAACTCATGTATTGTATGACACAAATTTATGTCCATATAATGTCGAATTGTCAATGTTATTTGACACCGATGATATCAAACAGTAATAGTAACAATCACATGATAAAATACAAAGAAACTCCATTCAACACCATAACAGAAACCGAAAAACTTCATGTTCCAAGAAGATCCACCAAGATCATGCATTTTGCATTTCGACCACCTTTTTCCAAGAAGGTCGGGTAGAGATTTCTTCCCACCATCGTCCCACATTCTTCCTTGACTTGAACAGCTCAGCCCTGTTAGTTTTCTCCACCAAGTATTGGGTGTTAGGCAAGTGAGAGAGATCAGCCAATGTGAACTCATCACCTGCTAAGTATCGACTCACACCAAGCCTCTTCTCATAGACATTAAGAACTTTTACAAGCTTTGATTCGTTTTGTTTGATCAATGCCTCATCTTGTTTCATTTTCATTCGTGGAGCAAAAAATAGCTGAAAGGTGAGAATTGAGCTTGGGGGATTGAAGCTTTGTGATTCTGCTTCTAGCCATTGATCGATTGAAGCTTTTACCAATGGGTTTGTTCCAAATAGGCCAATGGTTCCTTTGTTTTGGTACTTTTCTGCTATATATCGACATATGGCTCTAGACTCTGTAATCCACACAAAGAATCCATCAATTCTTAACATTTCATGTTATGCAAGAAACATTAGTAACAAATGTGGGGCTGTTTATCATATACGCCAATGGAATCCGGAAAAGTAAAGAGACAGTTTCATGTTCGAAAGTACAAAAAAGGGAGATGCTTTAGAGTTTGGTTATCATGCATTGATGCTCTCGTCTTTCAAAGATGATATTATGCAGATGGATTTCTAAGGTAATTAGGCACACCCAGAGATGACTGAATCGTAAATGATTGGCATCGCTAGTATAAGTTCATGATGCACACATACACAAGAAGAGGATATACCAAATAAGGTGATTTCATCATCTTGAAATGCCGGAACTTGGCCAAAGGGCTGTATCAGAAAGAGCAATAAAGAGAGGTGAATTGCGATTCTCTTTCAAGCATTTAAAGTTTAAACAAACAGTTAGAATCCATGAGTTACTTGAATCAGTTTACACCAAAATCGTAAACGGTGCAATTACCTGCTACACTAAGATTCAGGACAGGTAATTCGACAAGAAAAACGAGCTGCATTAAACTCAAATTTCCCCCAAGCATAATTAAACGACGAATAACGAAAGAAGAAAAAAATCAGAGTAACCCATTATATGTACCTGAATTTTAAGGTAATCAGGTTTCTTTTGTTCGCCTTTCGCCATGCTGATGGGTACAAGCTGAAATGGGACATCTTTCTCAAGGAGACAGGCCAAGACCCTTGACACGGCGGTCGAGAATGGTGGTCCGTACACCTTCACCGGCGTAGCCATTGAACTAGCGGATAAGTCAATTGGATGAGTTCAGCTTCTGTTTTATGGGCGAAAAGGTTGGAACGAGGCTCATCACGTGATTGAACATGAATGGGTTCCCTGCTTATCACGTGATTGTACATGAACGTGATTCCCTGCTTGATATACTAATCTTGTATTTTAGACTAAACTAGTGAGTCTCGGGGTTTTTTTTTAAGTGTTTTCGTTGTGTATTAGCCTATTAGAAAATCAGATGAGGGAAAATAAAATGATGAAAGTGATATTTTTTATAAAGTTGAAGGTGAATGGGGTGAATATAATGTTTTTAAAAGTAAAGGGATGGAAGATATCACTTTACAAAATAGATGGGTTGCACTGACGGATTATATAAAGTTGAGAAATGAAAGGTGAATGGGTGAAAGACTAAATGACATATTTTACAAAGTTGAAGGTGATATTTTAAAAAGGGGTAAATTATACAAATCGTCCCTCGTGCATATGTCAAAAAGCACGTTTAGTCCCTATTTTCAAAAATTAACTCAGATAGTCCCTAGGTTTGTTTTTTTTTTTTGCATGCTTAGTCCCTCCGCAGATAAAAAGACCATTTTGCCCTTATTTATTTATTTTTTGATTTATTTATATTTATTTGTTATTTATTAATTATTCATTAATTTGTTTATTATAAAAAAATAATTGTTATTGCATTTAAAAAAGAAATGGGTCAGTACATTTGATAACTCATTTCCCCCTCCCATTCTTCTTCTTCTTCTTTAGACCACCCACATCGACGGATTCCACTGCTCCGACAACTCCCAGACATCTTCGGTTTCAAACAGAGAAAATCGACTCCAAGATACCGGCCAATTTCAATCTTTATTTTACTTTCGTCTCCTCTTTCCCCTCTTCTGATCTCATACTTACATCTCCCCTTCTATCTCTCTCGCACAGAAGACCACTACTTCAGATCTAGGTTTTCAAACAAAGGAAACCCGAGGTGGCGCACAAGTGACGATGACGATGGTAACGCACATGTGACGATCTGTAAACGATGACGATGGTGAAGCTCGATTTAACATCCTAGGCGGTGGTTTAAAACCCTAGGTGGTGATTCAAACATATCCATATGTTCTCCACAAATTACACGGATCGATTGAGAACAAGTAACCTGATCGGGTGAATTAAACCACCATCACCAGCAACAGTTCTGTTGCTGCCCTTCCTCCTTCTTCGCCAATCTTCTTCATGTCTCGCTCTCTCTTTCTCAATTTCTAAAACCATCTGAGTTTCAAATTTCAGATTCAGAAACCATAGATGAAAGGTGGAATTTCGGGTGGTCGGAGATGATGATAGGAGTAGGATCAACGGAAGGAAGATGAGAGAGGGTTTGCTGGAGAGATTATCCATCGGCGGTGACTTAAGAGTGATTTTAAGGTTTTATCAAGAGTTTAGAAGAGGATGAAGAAGATAGATCTGGGAAAAGTGGGGTGGGATTGGGTTTGGGTATTAAGTGAGTCCATATTTTTTTTATAATTAATAATAATAATAAAACATTAAATTAATTGAAAATGAAATATACAAAGGGCATTATGGTCATTTCAAATCTGACAGGGACTAAAATCGAAACAAAACCGTGTATCAGGGATGAAGCATGCAAGATTTAAACAAACGAGGGACGGTCCGAGTTAATTTTTGAAAATAGGGACTAAACGTGTATTTTGGCATATGCACGAGGGACGATTGGCGTAATTTACCCTTTAAAAAGTATATGGATAAAAAAAATAGGGTAAATTACATCAATAGTCCCTCGTGCATATGCCAAAAAGCGTGTTTAGTCCCTATTTTCAAAAATTAACTCGGACCGTCCCTTGTTTTATTTAACCTTGCACGCTTCATCCCTGAAAGCCGATTTTGTTGCGAATTTAGTCCCTGTCAAGTTTGAAATGACCAAAATACCCTTGTATTTTTATTTTTCAATTAATTTAATTCTTTTATTATAGGTTTCAATTAAAAATTAAAAAATAAATAATAAACGCCTCTTTACTTTCCCTAACCATCCACAATCGCAGAAAACATACACACATATCAAATCGATGAGAGGGAAAACAGAGACCTTTAACTCATTGGTCAGTCACCGGCTACCATCGTCGCTTCCACTTCTCCGATGAACCTTCCCCATCGCTTTCACTGTATTACTAATCGAGAAAACAAGAAAAAAAAACACACAAACTGTAGATCGGTGGTTGTGGTCTGAGTTTTTTGGGAGGAGATCGGTGGTGGATTAACATCTTAACGATGATCAGAAAAGAGAGCGGGATAAGGAGGAAGCATGGGTGTGTTTGTCAATAGGGGAGGACCAGTGGGATTTCGATCGCTAGGACATTTCCATCGCCAGAAACTTCCGACAACTGTCCGCACAGTTGCACGTATTGTGGCGGTGAAGAAGATGATGTTCATTCCTCTTGGTCGCCGGCATACCTCCATCATTCCTTTCGGTCATCGTCTCCGAAGTTTTGATGTATGTCGAAGTTCAATAATCTAGGGCATTAATCGAGGAATTTCATGACAGATTTTGGTTGCTTCATTACGAATTAGGTTTAGGGATTTCATCTCAAAATGATGTTGATTATCATAAAATTAAGATGATTTGACTTGGGTTTGAGTTTGATGGTTTTTTGGTATGATTTCATACTGCTTGATGATCTTGGTGAAGGTAATGTAAGAAGCTTGATGATCTTGGTGAAGGGATTGTAAGAAAAAGGTAGACGAAGGAGCTGGGAAATGGGAGAGGGAATGGTGGGGATGAATTGTTTTATTTATTTATTTATTTTAATTTAAAACTAATAAATAAATAAAAGAAAATGATAAAACAAATTATTAGGGGTAAAATAGTCATTTCATGTTAATAGGGACTAAGCGTGCAAGAAAAAACAAACTCAGGGACGGTCCGAGTTAATTTTTGAAAATAGGGACCAAACACGTTTTCTGGCATATGCACGATGGACGAATGGTGTAATTTACCAAAAAAATACTATTTTACAAAATGAAGGGTTGCAAATGAGACGGATTATATAAAATTGAATGATTAAAATTATATTTTATTCGTTGTCATGGTTATACCTTGTGCGTTAGGAATTGTGTAAATAGCTAAAGTAGACTTTACTTAGAAACAAAAACTTAAAATTGTATATATTTCTAATAAACCGATACAAAACTATGTAAATTTTATCTAATTTAGCGACTATTTAACTTTACAAGTTTTATTTAATCTAAAGATTATTTATGTAACTTTGAAACTTTTATAGGGTTAACTTTGCAAAAAAAAAAAAAAAAAAAAAAACTTGGTGGGAGGTTTTGAACGGTAACCCAAACTTCTAAAATGTTATTCTTAAAATCGCCACCAGCTTGTTATACTTTACATTTGGGTCAACTTTCACTCTATATTTAACAGTTCTATTTAACAAATGCCTTTTCCTCCTAGCTATAATCATAAGTGTTTTCCTTGCAAACAATGTTGTTTTAGTTTGAAGTCATTCATACTCTTTTTCATTATCATCTGTCATGCAATCAAAAACATTTTAATCAAATTCGGGTTCCATGACAATATATATATATCAAATTATTGGCTTCTTGCGTGAAGAAGAGTTGAAGCTATATTCTAGTTATCCTTGGGTTCTTAAACTTCTCATGATTTAGTAGTTTTTTACAGACTTTGGAGGTTATAGGTGTGGCATTTGTCACTTTCATCATAGTGGCAAGTGTTCCTAGTTAGAATGAAGAGAATCCATGAATTTGTAGATCACCTCAAAATCTGATTTTTAGATAACTAATTTCTTCAAATCATTTAGTTGAGGTTTGAATCTAGTACATGGTTCCTTTAGTCTTTACTACTTTGTCAAAGATTTTCAAAAACCATTTCGCAGCAAATGCTGCAAAAATGCAAATAAAAGTTTTTAAAAAATCGAAGAACTTAGTGTACTTGTGGAAATATTTACAAAATACAAAAATCATAGGTTTTTTATCGAAAAAATATTATTTTTTAAGTTTTTTTTTTGTAAGAAGCTTCAAAAAGCATATTCATAGCAAAAGAAAATTTTAAATGTTGTCAAAAGGAGGTTTTTATGAAATCTTTTTCACAGAGTTTTCATCTAAAAAATAATATAAAAATGAAGAGAAATGAGGCCCATTTAAGGATTTATCATCCTGATCTATGAAATGTATGGATATTTTTAGAAAACTTTAAAACTTTTGCATAAATTTTGGAAAAACATTATTGGAATTAAATAGATTTGTTTCTTTATAATTATTATATTGATTTAAGTAATTCATTTTCATTATTATAATACCAAACATTTTATTTTAAGGAAACTTCAAGTGAGAATTGAGACAAATAAAGCAGATGGCTTCCACATATATGCAAGCCCGATTTCCTTCACTTAACCCTCCCACAGCGATGTGGGATAAGTGATATTACAAAAAGAAGGGAAGCTGAATAGCTGAATTTGGCTGATATTTTTTACTTATTGTCCCATATTGATCAGAGCAAAAAAGCATGAAAGTGTAATGTTTTTATATAGGCCTTGTTCGGCAAAACTAACTAGTAGCAGGCAGGTAGCGGGTAGCTTCTTCTTGTAGCGTTTTGTTAAACGCTACATGAAGTAGCATTTGGATTTGGAACGTTTTGATTAAACTAAACGCTAGAAACTTATAGTGCCAAACGAGACTTTCTGTTTTAAACGAAGCGTTTTGTCGAACGCTAGAAACTAGAAGCTCTCAAATGCTCCGTGCCGAACACGTCCTAATTGAAATGCATTCGTAAGTCTTCCTTTATTCCGGTATCTGAACTACTGTAATTCCAATCAATTTACAATTAATTAATGAATTGCGTTTTTTATCATTTGATGTTCTATCATATATTTAAAGGTTTATAACACCATGGTGGAAAAACAACTGGAAACCTTTTTTGCCCCTTTGGAAAAAAGTTATGGGTCCATCTGTGCGGTAGCTTAATAAGTTAGTCAACCAGACAGTCTTATAACCAATCTTTTTAAGACCAACTTGTTTGAACCAGATTTATAATCATTAAGAGTCAATGTTAACTTTTTAGATTATTGGCATGTAGAAGCAATAATGAAATAGTAAAGCATTCAAGGATGTGTTTTAAGGTCGAAAGCCCTTTATTTTAGAAGAAGCACCAAAAATATTTGGTCGAGGATGTCTGATAAAAGTGTTTAGAACATTTACATGTAGAGACCATTTCGGTTTCTAATCCCACATACATCACTGAAAGAAATATTGTTATCTTATATACTCATTGTATATAAAATCAAATAGGTTATGATTAATATAATCTTATTTCATATGGTATTATAGTTTGTTAAATAAAAATAATATCCGATACTATTTGTAATAATTGTATCCAACAAATGACTCATCGTGAATAGAATATAAACCAAATCAATTTGGTTTTTATTTTACATGTCAAATGATCACTTATGTGTCATAATAATATAGGAAAGAGGAAATGGTACACTAATTATCATGTTTCAAATATATCAAGTCACACATATTATAAATTGAACGTGGTTAACAATGTATGTTAGTAAAGTTTAGCAGGTAAATTGGGGAATTTATAGTAAAAGTTGATTAATCGTATGTTTTTTTTAACGACGGTTTGGTGCAGAGGCAGTGATATCCTATAGGGTAGTATGCCATAACACCCAGCGAATCCGGGTTCGATCCCTCCCCGAAGAGATAACAACAACATCCTTAGCAACCCAGTTTCTCATTAAGCGGGTTTCACTATTTTGGACACGGATAGAACTCGACACCATTCTCACAGAAACCCATGGGAGGGAAAAACTGGAGTGTGTCTCCATCCAGTTTAACTGGACCTCATTGGATGATTAAAAGTATGTTTAATTCGATAAAAAAACAAATAATTTTATCTATTATGTAGCAACGACATAGAAAACCTCGAGTAATTTTCAACGTTGTTTAGCTTTGTCTTTGTATTTAGTCATTTCTCTTTGATACTCTCCTTATCATCTAATCCTTATTTTTTATAAACCTAATTTTGCATATAAATGGCTTAAATCAAATTCAAAATGGTAAGAAACAGTTTTTCTTACCATTTTATCTTTAGGTGAAAGGTTTTTACATGTCTCAACAATCATATTTATGAACTCCCTTTCCCCCTCGGGATATTTGACGTGAGCTCATCATGGTTTTATGCAATGAAGAAATTGTAACCGCTTTGATTAGTTTTGGGTTGGGTCGGATTGTCCTTATTCTCCTCTTTCTTCTACTTCTCCTTAAGGTATTGAAGCTCATGTTGTTTGGAATGATGGCATTGTTTTGTGGATGATAAAGTACTCCATGGAGGGTCTTTGGATCCAAATTCATTGTCACTAAATAACCTTATTCAAACTTGGTATCAATTATCCCAGGATCTATAAAGAAAATGGAGAAAAGGTATTTGATTAGGATATTAAAGATGCATAAGTTGTTACAAACTTTATGTACCTTAAATCTTTAGATATAAATCATTTTGGATTTATAGTTCTCATCCCACATAGGTGGCAGTAAAAATATGTTGGTAGCTTAGATATCATTGTGCATGAATACTATTAGTTAAGGATTGATATAAAGTTATTCTAGATGGTATCAGAGTAATTTAATATTTATTTAAATCGCTCTGATACCATGTTGGATTATTTTATATGAATTCTTAAATTTTGAATATTTATTTAAATCGCTCTGATACCATGTTGGATTATTTTATATGAATTCTTAAATTTTGTAATTTACCATGATGGAACAAGATATACGAGTTTCTAATTTTTGTAATTTTCTTCAAAGGTGTACCCGATGATAAAATAGAGGACGTTTCTAATTTTTGTAATTTTCTTCAAAGGTGTACCCGATGATAAAATAGAGGACAACGATCAATATTAATATGGTTTGTGATTTTTTATTCAAGTTAAGGTGCCAACAGTTTTTTTTTTCTTTTTTATGTCTTTGTTTCTATAGATAATTAAATTATTAAATTTGACTATACAAATTTGAATTGTTAAAAAATATACATTTGTTTTATATAAACAACTTATGAGGACCTCCAACATGTCTTTTTCATAACTACAACCTTCCATGGTATGGTAACCATTATAGGAAAAGCCATTTGCTATCTTGGATCTAGAATGGATGTAAAGGTTGGATTAGTTTCTTTTATATGTCTATCCATTGGTGAATACATCTATGATATGAATTAGAGGTTTCGGCTGGATTGTCACAATTAGTAGAGGAATGACAACATTTGTACTAGTTAGGACATATTGCCCTTTATTGATAATAGTTAATAGATAGGGATCCAGAGTTTGTAAATGGAGAATAAGCTTTGATTTTCCATATGGAATGTGAACAACATAAAACTGTGGGCATTTGGAAGGAGATAAAGACATGATTTAAGTATTGTAATATGAAACTTGATGGGCTTAAAAATACATAGCAAGCTGAGATGAGTTTGCAAGGATCAAGAAACTAATGATTTCCCCTACTTTGATACCACTCATTAGGCCTGAATCTAAACAAATAGATTCTAGAAGGGGGTAGAATACACCCAATGAGATTTTTTTATATTTAAATTACAATCAAGAATAATAAGACTGTTTTAATTTTCTTATTACTCAAACAGGATCCTTCATGGGTTTACACACACTGAATGTAAGAAACTCTCATATATGTTCTTTAAATCAAGTGTGCTAAAAATCTTCAAAAACCATTTCTCACAGCAATATATATATATATATATATATATATATATATATATATATATATATATATATATATATATATATATATATTAGTTTTAACATGTAAAAATACAAAAATCATAGGTTTATAATCGAAATTTTCGTAAGAATCTTCAAAAACCATATTCATAGCACAAGAAAATTTTAAATGGTATCAAAAAGCGGTTTTTATGATATATTTTTTAAAGAGTTTTCCTCTATAAATCTAAAAAATAATATAAGAATGAAAAAAATGAAAAGAATATCTTTATATACGGGGACCATTTAGACCTTAAGTCTATTTATCTAATTCGTGATTTCTTAGCCTGATCTATGAAATTCATGGATATTTCTAGAAAACTATAACAATAACATAACAATAACATAACAATAACAATTTGCATAAATTTTGCAAAAACCTTGCTGAAATTAAACTCGTTTGTCGTTTTTCTCATTATTTTGAGACAAATGAATTTGAAGCAGACGACTTCAACATATATTTACCTGATTTCCTTAACTTAACCTCAAACGACAATGTGGGATAAGTGATGTTACAAAAAGAAGGGAAGCTGAATAGCTAATGGCCGTTACTTTTTACTTATTGTCCCATATTGATCAGAGCAAAAAAGCATGAAAGTGTACTGTTTATATTAATGGAAATTCATTCATAAGTCTTCCACTTTTTTGCGGAATCTTAACTATTGTAATTCCAATCAATTTACCATTAGTTAGCTAATTGTGTTATGTTCATTTGATGTTCTGTAATTTATTTTTTAAGGGTCTACAACACCATGGTGGAAAAAAAACTTGTAACTGTTTTTGCCCCTAACCCCTTTGGAAAAAAATTATGGGTCCATCTAGCTTGATAAGTTAATCAACCAGGCAGTCTTAAACCATTCTCTTTAAGACCAACTTGTTTGAATCAGATTTATATTCAATAAGAAATAGTAAGGCATTCAAGGATATGTTTTTAAGGTCGAAAGCCCTTTATTTTAGAAGAGGCACCAACAATAGGCTTTAGACAGCCAATGTTGGTCGAGGATATGGGATAAAGTGTGTAGAATATTTACAGGGATAATGAATTGAGAGGGTAACTTATTTTAACTTTTGATCATATTTGGTTACTAAACTTTTTTTCGTGATGTATTAATCCTTGAACTTGTTGAAACGTGTAAATATGTTACCCTTATGACCGTTTTTAGCCGGTCATAAGGGTAAAATGTGAACAATTTCAAATAATTCAAGGGTAAATCAAGTACGAAAAAAGTTCAATGATTAAATGTGAACAAAATTAAAAGTTTGTTACCCTTTCAAGACATTATCTCATAAATGGTTCTAAATGTTATTAAGGATGGGCACAAACAGAATATAAAGGTCACAAAAGTGAGGATGTTGTCGTAATCGTGTGATATACCTTTATTGTATAAGGTACCAGAAACAACACTTAAAAATGCAGTAGGAGCGGCTTCAATCACAAAGAAACTGAAGGAAAAAAATATGGTGATTTCAGACATATATTTAGGACATGGGCGACGGTTTTCACTCTAGAAGGTGGAGACGTGCGTTATAGATCGTGCGAGGAAGAGAGAACATATACTTAGGACATAGTTGACGGTTTTCACTCCAGAAGATGGACATGGTCGTTGTGAAGATAATACGATGTTAGATTCAAATGAGGGTTTTCTCTTTACAACGACATGAGGTTTGATTAGAGAAAAACTTCATTTAAATCTAACATCATATTATCTTCACAGTGACCGTCTCCATCTTCTGGAGTGAAAACAGTCGCCTATGTCCTAAGTATATGTTCTCTCTTCCTCGCACGATCTACAACGACTGTCTCCACCTTCTACAGTGAAAATTGTCGCATATGTCCTAAATATATGTCTGAAACCACCATATTTTTTTCCTTCAGTTTCTTTGTGATTGAAGCCGCTCCTACTGCATTTTCTAAGTGTTGTTTCTGGTACCTTATACAATAAATGTATATCACACAATTACTACAACATCCTCACTTTTGTGACCTCCATATCCCGCTTGTGCTCATCCTTAATAACATTTAGAACCATGTATGGGATAATGACTTGAAAGGGTAACAAACTTTCAGTTTTGTTCACATTTAGTCATTGAACTTTTTTCGTGTTTGATTTACCCTTGAATTATTTGAAATTGTTCACATATTACCCTTATGACCGACTAAAAGAGGTCATAAGGGTAACATTTACACGTTTCAACAAGTTCAATGGTTAATACATCACGAAAAAAAGTTTAGTAGCAAATGTGATCGAAAGATAAAATATGTTACCCTCTCAAGTCATTATCTCAATATTTACATGTAGAGACCATTTCAGTTTCTAGTCCCACATAGATCGCTGAAAAGAAATATTGTTATCTTATATACATCATTGCATATACATCAAATATGTTAAGATTGGTATAACTTTATATCATATCGTATTATAGTTTGTTATATTTTTAACCAGCTCTGATACCATATTGTTTATATCTATATAATTCTTAACTTTTGCTTTTGTGTTTGTAGTAATTTGTATAATGTTATGGCTTTTGTGTCTTTTATATCGCCAACATGTCATCGTGAATAGAATATAAACCAAATCAATTTAGTTTTTAGTCTGCATGTTCACATGACACTACATCTTATAATAATATAGTTATATAGAAAAAAAGAAAATGGTTCACTAATTATCATGTTTCACATATATCAATTAAGAGTTGTCACTGCTGCTCATTCAATTCATACATATTATAGATTGAACTTGGTTAATGATATATGTGAGTAAAGTTTAGTGGGTAAATTATATAATATAAACCAAATCATTTTAGTTTTTAGTTTACATGTCCATATGACACTACATCATATAATAATATAGAAAAGAGGAAAAGGTTCCTTAATTATCATGTTTCACATATATTAGTTAAGAGTCGTCACTGTTGCTCATTCAATTCAGACATATTATAAATTCATACATATTATAGATTGAACTTGGTTAATGATATATGTGAGTAAAGCTTAGTGGGTAAATTAGGGAATCTATTGTAAAAGTTGATTAAACGTATGTTCGATTCGATAAAAAAAACATAATAATTTCATCTATTTCTTAGAAAAAGGAATAGAAAACCTCTAGTAATTTTCAAAAAGTGTTTAGCTCTGTCTTTGTATTCAGTCATTTCCCTTTAATACCTCTCCTTATCCTCCGATCCTTGTTTTTAATAAACCTAATTTTGCATATAAAGTAATGGCTTAAATCATATTCAAAATCATCTAAAATTATTTTTTAAGAGACTATTTTAAATCAATTTTATGTATAATTTTATCTTTGGGTGAAAGGTTGTTCAATTCCATGACTCATCGATCATCGTTGTGAACTCCCTTTCCGGGATATTTTGACTTGAGTTCAATATGTTTTTCTGCAAAGAAGAAATTGTAATGGCTTCGATTAGTTTTGGGTCAGGCCGGTTCGCCCCGTTTCTCCTCTTTGTTCTACTTCTCCTTGAGGTATTTAACTCCATGTTGTTTGGAATGATGACATTGTGTTGTGGATGATAAAATACTCCATGGACGGTCTTTGGATCCACCTTCATTGTCACTAAATAATTGTATTCAAACTTGGTATCCATTATCCCTGTAGCTTCTAAAGTGAAACGACCTATAAAGAAATTGGAGAAAAAGTATTGATTAGGATAATAAAGATGCATAAGTTGTTGCAAACATTATGTACCTTAAAATCTTTAAATAGAAATCATTTCAGATCTATACTCCTCATCCCACATAGGTGACAATAAAGATATATTGGTAGTTTAGATATGAGTGTGCTTTAATAATATTAGTCAAGGATTAATATAAAGTTATTCGATATGTTATCATTTAATATTTATTTAGCTTGCTCTGATACCATATTGGAATAAATTATATGAATTCTTAAATTTTGTAATTTACCGTGATGGAATAAGATATATGAGTTTCTAACTTTTGATATTTTCATCGAAGGTGTATCCCGATGATAAAATAAAGGACAATGATAAATATGAAAACGGTTTGTGATTTGTGATGGAATAAGGTATACGAGTTTCTAATTTTTGATATTTTCGTCGAAGGTGTATCCCGATAATAAAATAAAGGACAACGATAAATATGAAAAAGGTTTGTGATTTGTTATTCAGGTCAAGATGCCAACATTTTCCCCTTTTTATGTTTCTATATATAATTAATGTATTAACTTTGACTATAAAAAATTGTATTGTTAGTAAATAACAATTTTATATTATATAAACGATGTATAGGGTTAAAATTTGTAAGCATTTGTATACATTTTAGCCCTTGACTCTGTTAACTTGAAAACATCTCACAAATTTTCCCATTTTATTTAATTTATCTATTTGTACAATTATCAATAGTGATATTGATTTAAAAGAATAAAGAACTTTTAATTTTGTTCACACTTAATCACTATATTTTTTTTCCTGTATTTGATGTACCCATGAATTTTATAAATTTGTTTACATTTTATTCTTATGACTGGTTGTTAAGTGAGTGTTCAAATTTGTTGCAAACTTGACTAATGCGGATTTATATTTACTACATATAATTTATTTATCATAATTTTTAACATCATAATAATCAATTTGATCGATATACCTCATATGTATTATTATGTTAAGTACTCTAATATTTCATACATTATAGATATGCTAATATTGTTCAACATTGTTATTTTGTAACGTATAACGTTATATTAGCTATATTAGTGTCTTTAGAGAAATAAAAAGATAAAGACGAGGTGATAAAATGTTCATACCAACATTATAATAAAGTCACCTTTGTTCAAAGATTTGTATCGTAAAATGTGTTTGAGAGCATGCATGTGTTGCTCCCTTGGATCATATATGTATAGACGGATCTTTTGAACCACAAAAGTAATGTTGGTCTGGTGAATGTAAATGTGAGGTACTCAAGTGCGTCGGCCAAACTATGGTAAAGTGTGAGATATGCTATAGGGGACCTGATGAATGCTTCAAGTGTGAGATGGCAGTGAAACATCTTAGCCCTAGTGAGAATGCCAGTCACATATACATCCATATTTTTACAATGGACTCTATTTTCCATTCATTGTTCATCGGTTTTGTAGTGGGATCGTTATAGGTGTCATCTATGTGATCTTTTACATCGTAGGCATCAAAGTGAGTGACATATAGTTCCTACACCTCTCAACAAAATGATAAGTCTAAGAGGATGTTATGCACTATTAACTATAGTGTTCGTAGCCCTTCTCTTCCAAGCTCCTCTTCATCCCAACTACAGGGATCAGTGGCAGAGCATTGTAAGGGCCAGAAGGGGTTGTGCTCCCTCCCCCCCCCCCCCACCCCAAAAAAAAGTAAATAAATAAATAATTGTTCAAGCTCCGCCTCTGGGGTGAAGCCCTCCATATGACGATATAGTTACTAAAAATTCTTCCATCCACTTCCATTGAGAATGAAACCCCATTTTATCTCCTCTATCAAACTCACCCTATCTATGATCACTTACACATTTTTGATTGTCTGTTGTCCCCAAATCACAACTTCTCACGAACATACAACAATTACATATACTAACATGTGAAAACTAGCCAGTAAGCACAAACAAAAAACGAAAGCCATGAGTAGACAAACAAATACTATTTTGCTACTCTGATTTTAAACTTTCACATTGTCCTATCAAAATCGAATATACAATTTTAATGCCATTGTAGTTTACCATAATAAAAACCTAGACTAAAATCGAATCAAAATCCTTTTGAAAACTGTAATTTTAATGCCATCTTGGTTGACCATCGTTCAAGAATATACAATCATTTTACCTCGAAGAAAAAAAAAAGAAAAAAAAACAGTTTTACTCCATCAACCTCAAGTCATGTTCAACATTCAAGTGTTTAGCTCTTTCTTTGTATTCAGCCATTTCCCTTTGATACCTCTCCTTATCCTCCAATCCTTGCTTCTGATAAACCTAAAAAAAACAGTGAAGCCTTCCATATGACGATATAGTTACTAAAAATTCTTCCATCCACTTCCATTGAGAATGAAACCCCATTTTATCTCCTCTATCAAACTCACCCTATCTATGATCACTTACACATTTTCGATTGTCTGTTTTCCCCAAACCACAACTTCTCACGAACATACAACAATTACATATACTAACATGTGAAAACTAGCCAGTAAGCACAAACAAAAAACGAAAGCCATGAGTAGACAAACAAATACTATTTTGCTACTCTGATTTTAAGCTTTCACATTGTCCTATCAAAATCGAATATACAATTTTAATGCCATTGTAGTTTACCATAATAAAAACCTAGACTAAAATCGAATCAAAATCCTTTTGAAAACTGTAATTTTAATGCCATCTTGGTTGACCATCGTTCAAGAATATACAATCATTTTACCTCGAAGAAAAAGAAAAGAAAAAAAAAACAGTTTTACTCCATCAACCTCAAGTCATGTTCAACATTCAAGTGTTTAGCTCTTTCTTTGTATTCAGCCATTTCCCTTTGATACCTCTCCTTATCCTCCAATCCTTGCTTCTGATAAACCTAAAAAAAACAGTGAAGCCTTCCATATGACGATATAGTTACTAAAAATTCTTCCATCCACTTCCATTGAGAATGAAACCCCATTTTATCTCCTCTATCAAACTCACCCTATCTATGATCACTTACACATTTTCGATTGTCTGTTTTCCCCAAACCACAACTTCTCACGAACATACAACAATTACATATACTAACATGTGAAAACTAGCCAGTAAGCACAAACAAAAAACGAAAGCCATGAGTAGACAAACAAATACTATTTTGCTACTCTGATTTTAAGCTTTCACATTGTCCTATCAAAATCGAATATACAATTTTAATGCCATTGTAGTTTACCATAATAAAAACCTAGACTAAAATCGAATCAAAATCCTTTTGAAAACTGTAATTTTAATGCCATTTTGGTTGACCATCGTTCAAGAATATACAATCATTTTACCTCGAAGAAAAAGAAAAGAAAAAAAAACAGTTTTACTCCATCAACCTCAAGTCATATTCAACATTCAAGTGTTTAGCTCTTTCTTTGTATTCAGCCATTTCCCTTTGATACCTCTCCTTATCCTCCAATCCTTGCTTCTGATAAACCTAAATATGCACATATATAATTGGTTTAATTCAAAATAAATAAATTGTAAGAAATTATAGCAATCAGTTTTTTCGTACGCTTTTATCTTCTGGCGAAAGGTTGTTCCAAGAGTCGCCAATCATCTTTGTGAACTCTCTTTCCCTGTCGGGATATTTTGACTTCAACTCGGCATGCTTTTCTGCAAAGAAGAAATTGTAACCGCTTCTATTAGTTTTGGGTCGGGTCGGGTCTCCACTTTTTCTCCGATTTCTTCTTTTCCTTGAAGTAGTCAAGTCCATGTTTGGAATGATGACATTCTTGTGTTGTGGATGATAAAGTACTCCATGGAGGATCTCTGAATCCAACTTCATTCTCACTAAATAACCGTATTCAAACTTGTTATCAATTATCCCCGTAGCTTCCAGAGTTATAAAACCACCTGTATGTATGGGGATTAATTATGATAGTAAATATGTACATATATATACGTATGATAGATGAATGTAAAGGTACATGTATATATGCATATATGAATGTAAATGTACATGTATATGTATGTGTGTATACATAAATTTACCTGAGTCTGAGTGTGTGGATGATTTCGATGACAAAAAGTAAACGATTTCATAGTGATACAAGAATTTCATGTAACGTTTCCTTAATGCATAGGAAGCACTTGTTGTCGTTGTGGAGAATCCGAAAATTTCACTAACTTCCCTCCATTTTTTTAATCTTACAACCTATATACAACTTGAAACACAAATTATGAGTAATTTATACATACCAGTAAATATGTAAAAACTATCAAACTTTATACAAAATTGCGACCTGTCCTTATTAAATACAAAGAATGACAGCAAACTTAATTGATCTATATATATTATCTTATGTGAAACTTTTTTCACAATGTTCAAACCTTTTCTTGATGATTATCAGATTTTTACTACCAAATTAGATATTAAACCAAAGTTATAACTTATAAGTTGTCATGTTTAAAGAAACAAAACAAAAGTTGCACCTTGTCAAAACCACCCCTCTTGGTGACCTCTGTGTACAGGACATGCAAATTCAGCTCCTTTCCTCCTATCACTGGAACCCTGTGATCTTAAATTGAAACATAAGTACTCATTAATACATAATAATCGAAGTTTTTAAATTAAGTGATTTTAAAAAGTTAATATCGAAATGATCAGTCACGTAAAATTAATAACAAATAATAAAATAATAATATAGAAAAGAGGAAAGAGTGTTACATAAGTGGGGTGCCCATGAAGCGGTGAAAGCTCTGGAGGGTTTCCCAGAAGAGAGAAGAGTCTTTAACGAGGTCGTCATGGGATGCCAGCGCCACCGGATAAGACTCACCATCACTGCCAAATATACCCGCTGGTGACATTTTCCGACCGGCGACATCAAAGGGTCACCGGCTCATGTACACACACTACACTCACACATACATGTGAAAGAAGAGATAAGTGTTTATAGCTACATATTTCGGATTTTTCTGCAACTTTTGTTTTAATTATGTAACTGTTTTTTTTTTTTTTTTTTCCGTGGAATAATAATAAATAATTTTATCTTGTTTATATTGGGATAAAACTTTAATCCTTGATTCCATTATTTTAATACTTGTTTAATCTAATTCAACTCATGAATATTTAAAGTGCGGATTATTTATATTTATTACTTGATCTTCCATTATAGTTAGGGCCTTAGGGTGTTCATTTGGATTGATTGGTTCGATCTAATCCAATCATGTGAATCCATATTGATTTCGGTTTTTAAAAAATAGATCCAAATACTCTAAACAAAATTAGAATTCGATTCGATCCATACAAGTTATAATTCGGTTGGATATGATTTTATAATTTGATTTTCAAAAACCGAAACATTTTAAAACCACATATAATTATAATATTAGCCAACATTATAGAAGAAACAAAAACAAATTGTTTAATTTTGGTTTAAATTTTATGAACAACTACTAAAAGCATATATTATAGTTTCATATTTTATAGATAAAAAACTTTCTAGAGAATATGCATTTTAAGGTTTTTTATTAGGTGAAACTTTTCAAATTGATTTGTGAAAATAAATCACTAAATTAATAAATAATAATAGATATATATTAAAAATTAATAAATAATATATTATTATTCGGTTTTTTTGAACAATTTTGTTCTTATTTTTTAAATCAAAACCAATTTGAAATAAAGAATAATAATTCGGTTTTGTTGAAAATCAATCTAAAAATCCGAGTATCCGAACCAAATAGTCTAATCCAAATTGGACAATTGGATAATTCGGTTTTATCCAAATAGTGAACAGACCTAATTATACTTTATGTTTTGTTGGAATATATCACATGTTCATTAAGTTTGTTAAAAAAATATCAAATTTGCAAACAAAATATATGTTTGAATATGTATATGTTTGTCTAGCTAGCAATAATAACAAAAACAGAAAATACTCTATTTTTTTATATAATTGCTCACTTATATACTTGTACAATACTTAGCATTTATGGAATTTCTGTAAAAATAGTGGTCCCAAAAAAAAAAATTGTATGAATTTATCTTTTGATTTTTGTATGGTATTTTCAAAAATTGAATTTACTTAGCCTTTGAAATATGAGCTCATTGAGTGGCTTAAATTTTTAATGAGATTATCATTATCTCATATGGATGTTCGGTCCTAAATTGTAAATATCAGCCATTCAACATTTTCGATCTAAATATATATATTATTAAGAGTATAAAAGATCTGTTTTATAGTATTATATGGTTTCTTCGTTAGACATGACTAAAAAAATATATATCTTGATAATTGACACAATTTCACAAGGGATAAATTCCAAGCCTTTGAATTAGCCTTTTGTATCTTTGATGTTTATAATTAAACCGATGAACATGTAAGATTCATAAAAGATCTGTTTTATATTATATGGTTTCTTTGTTAGACACGACTAAAAAATATATATCTTGATAATTGACACAATTTCACAAGGGATAAATTCCAAGCCTTTGAATTAGCCTTTTGTACCTTTGATGTTTATAATTAAACCGATGAACGTGTAAAGATTCATAAATAATCTCTTTAAATCTGTTACGAATTTTTTTCCCATCAACTCAACTGAATGGACTAACATCAACATTAAACATAGAACACGATGCAATTTCCTCTTTCCTTACATTCGATTATAACTTCATATATCACACGTCAAGCAATTTATAGTCGAAGTAAGAAAGAAATAACAATATTTCATTACCAAAAACTCTCATAACTTTATATATCATACAAAAAGCCAACCAAGCTTAGAAAAATGATCATCCACATTTGTCTTGCCACTTTCCTCGTTAAACCCATCAGGCCTGCTACCAAAAAAAAAACACAAATCCTCATCAGGATAACAAAGACATTCACGTCTTTTACACAGACAAAGTAATAGCAATCCCATGCCCCACTTTTTTTTGGATAGGACAAAAGATTGTAACTTTTATCACATTGACATCAGTTCTAGACTTCTACTCTTAATCCAATGGACACCAGACACAATACAACTGTCTTAGTCCAATGGACATCAGACACAGTGCAACTTGTTATGTTCTATAACACAGTTGAAGGAGATTAGAGCTTACGTGATTAATGTAGACTTGGACTAATCCAAATTGGAGGAGGCCATCGACGTCCATTGGACAACTTTTCATAACCCGGTAAACCTACCACACTACCATTTTCCAAGTCATAAATACCCAAATCATGATCCCCATTAGCACCATCATAATTCCACTCAGAATAATCATCTGTGAAATATATACAATTCCCATTACAACCATGGAAATCAGAAGCACGAAACGCCATGGAAGAATTCTCCCCCAAAAACAACGCACACCCATCCAATCCACTCATACTCTCCCATTTTGGCCCATTTAAAACCAACTTAAACACTCGAAAGTCGGTAGTTTTATACACAATATCAACTTTATGATGATCCATGTTAAATTCAACCTCCATATATCGAGTCACCAACAGTAATTCATCTTTCCATATCACCAAATATTGCATATCACCTCCAACTTGTCTTGGGGTTTCGATAAAGGAAACATTTGGTGATGATCCAGTAATGTCACATATAGCAACTGTTCCATGTTTACTCACAGCGTAGAAACACCCTTTGTGAAAAACAACGTCCTCACAGAAAGAATTTGCATCGTCTATGAATTTCCAACAGTTGTCGCCTTTCTTGCAAAATGCAAGATCACCGGTTTGATTTAGAATTGCCACTGCATAGTAATCGGTGTTTTCATTTGAAGGGCTTGAAGAAAAGATCACCTTTTTGATGAAAGAATCACGCATTTCTTTTGAATTACATGTATATACTTCCCCTTCTGATGTTTTGAGAGTGTATTCTTTCCCAATTTCAGAAGGCTCGAAGGATGTTACGTTTGGAAACGATGATAATGGTGGGAGGTGGTGTTTGGCCTGGGTTAATGGGTTTACGATTGAAATTGAAGGGGTTTCTTCGAGAATCACAAGCCATCCATATGAAGATCCACATCGACGATTGCTATCAGAATCTTCAGGCAGATCAATAAGGTGAACTTTATCATCGGAGACGTTCAAAAAGCTTCGGGTATTTGATTGTGGATTCTGATTTGTTCTTCGAGGGAGCATTAACCAGGGCAGTTGACATGGTAAATGTTTAGGGATTCTTGGTGTCGCGCTTCGCCAAGCTAAACAAACAGCTCTAAATCGAACATAATCCTGATGAATCTTTAGCTCCTTCGCAATTGTTTCAAGCAATTCCGGAGGTTGATCCGACCAATCCACCGAAATCGACATTTTTTCCCGTTAAACCCTGCTTTTTTTTCCACGAATTGGGCGGAACTCAAATTCTAAACCCAAATCAAAATTAGATTTTGACCAGCTATACGAATTCGAAAAAATAAAGGAAGAATCGGAAGTAGTTTATGGGATTCCAATGCAGATTGTGCGTACCTGAGAAGATCCCGAAAAGAAGGAAGAAGAACGAAGAGTCTGAACAAGAATCAGGGGGGTGAACCTACGAAAAGGCGCCCCACTGATCCGATCTTGTTTCTTGTCTCTTGTAATCTTCCCTGAGGGATGAATTGGAAGGTGTTGTGCACTTATTAGATGAGGGAGGAGGAGGATCGCCATTTTAGGCCAAAATATACCTCCATCCATACATTCGGAATCCTCCCATTAACAGCATGGCAGATTATTAAATTTATACGAATTATATTTGGAATCAATTATTTTTATTATTCAGAAACATATTCTCAGAAATCAATATCTAAAAAGTTTATAATCTTTGGTATCGAATCCAATTATCCTATTAATCTTTATATTATACTTTGCCTCGAATATTCATGTCTCATTTCCTACATAGACTATGTTGATTAGAAA